>NC_052625.1:175140243-175765243 GCF_016161935.1 Mauremys reevesii | reverse complement strand
ACCCAGGGTAAGGGCCTCAGGAGGAAGAGGAGGAACAGGGAGCTTGGCCCTGGGCAAAAAAAGGATAGGCCAGGCCCAGCCACTTTCAAAAAGTGGGAGGGACGTGTCCTCTTGCCCCCTTTTCTCTCCCCCCCCAATTCCAGCACTTCTAGTGGAAGTCATAATAGGAGTGCTGATAAAAGACTGATCTATGTTTCTGGTCCTTGTTACATGACATGGGTCAGGTCTAGAAAAAGTCACATGGTGACATATCTACTGACTTCAGTGCCAACTTATTACTGTTTGTATATTTTACAGTACATTAGAACCTTAGAGTTACGAACACCTCGGGAATGGAGGTTGCTCATAACTCTAAAATATTCATAACTCTGAACAAAATGCAAAAGAAAAATGCTGCTTTTAACCATCTTAATTTAAATGAAAGAAAAACAGAAAGTTTCCTTTCCTTGTCAAATTTTTTAAGCTTCCCCCTGCCCCCCACCCTTTTTTAGTAGTTTACATTTAACATAGCACTGTGGTGTAAAGTATTCGCTTTTTGGTGTGTCTCTGCTGCCTGATTGTGTACTTCTGATTCCAAATGAGGTGTGTGGTTGACCAGTCAGTTTGTAACTCTGGTGTTCGTAACTTTGAGGTTCTACTGTATGTCAGAGCAGGCTCCATTAAACTTCTTGAAAAGACAGTCACTGCCCCAAAGAGCTTGCAATTTAGGTTTGCTGTTACTATGATAATGGTGATATTCAAGTGCTAAGCTTTGAAACAATGAACTAACTTGCATTTTGTCTGCACTTTCCCTTCTAATTAGAAATGAATGAAACTTTTTTGAAGAGTAGTTTATTTGCCGAAAAATACAGTTTCAAGTTTGTTACCGGATTTGCCCATTACTTTGGGGGGTGGGGTATGCACATTTATTAAGGTTACTCTTCAGAGTGTGTGTGTGTGGGGGGGGGGGGTCTGTACTTCTATCAATGTACTGCTTGTATCACTGGTGTTCTAATACAGAGCTCTCCTTCTCCCTTCTGCAATGGAGCTATCCTGCAGGATCTAGGTTCTTCCAGCCCCAGAATCAGACGAACATACACACACACTAACAGAGTGCATCTGAGAGGACCGGGTCAATCAGCATTCCCATGCTGACCCCTTATATGCCCATGGACTCAGTAGTCTGTGTCAAGCAGCACTACGAAGTTGCCACCCTCCTATGCCCCAGGTTCAGCACATCCCTATCCCCACTTTCAGGTTACAATTTTTCTGGTAGTACCCCAGTTGATGAGCAAGCCCCACAGGATTTTTGGGCGCCGCAGGGATCTTTATTTTAGGTACGAGGAGCGTTACTGCAGAGCAAATGGGGAAGTCAAAAAACACTCACGAGGGGTGGGGGGGGAAGAGAGAGACAGAAGCAACCAGCTTAACCATGAAAGTTATTTATTGTGAGGTAATAACCATACAAGGGGAGCCAAAACAAACAAAACAGTTATAATATAAAATCTAACTTAAAGTTGATTATAAAAGTCAGATCACACAAGTCAGGCTCAGAAGGCTATACCTAGAGAGGGAGAGAGAGAGAGCTTGGTTCTCACCACTCCATGAAGCTTGAATCAATTGGGGTTCCCAGGTGGTGGTGATGGTAGCTGAGGGTCTGGAATGCTGGAGACAAGCAGAGCCCCCAGCACGATCAGGCAGGAGAAGATGAAGTCCCAGTGGAACTGATGCAGATTTTGTATCCAGGCACTTACTTGAGCATGGGTAGGGGTTTCTGTAGGGAAAGAACAATGGTTCAAAGTAGAACACTGTATTTGTTTGTGGGTAAACTGACGGCTCAAGGCAGTGTACCAAAGTTGTTTTGTTCGGGCTAGACAACAGCAACTGATTATTCCTGGCTATGGGCAGTGTTGCTTCGAAGGAGCTCACAATGCAATTAGGCAGCTTCTGTATTTTGGATACCAATAAAGGATTCATTACAGAATTGGTCTGATAACTACTGAGCTGGGTGTGCAGGTGTGGGTTCATTAACATCTGGAGCAGAGATTCCCCATCATGCCGTGCTCCCCTGCTTTTCTGGTCCCAGAGTTCTATACAGTTCTTGCCTTGGAATTTCTGTTCTCCATTCTGTATGCTAATAGAGATGTCTCCCTGTCCCATCTTTGATGCAAATGAGGCTAGGGGAGTTTCCTTAATCCTGTTACCCTTGTCCGGAGGGGTTTAGGTGTGTCTTCCACTTTCTTTTCATTGCTTTTTGTAAGCCTTTCTTCTGACTGGCTTTGGTTCAAGCAGAGGCTGGCAGGGGGGAGAGGTCGTTAGTGAGTCAGACAGGCTGGGTACAACCCTGGTTTCCCAAGAACACAGAGATGATAGGTAACAAGTTGATCGAAACAAATGGGATGGGATTTCAGGAAGTCAAAACATTTTTACATTTTGAAAACTAAACCTTTTGACTTTTGCTTTTTTGTTTCAAAATGATGTTTTGTTCTGAAGTAGAGCCAGATTTATTTATTTTTCTCAAGAAAGGGTAAAAAACCCTACACCTGATTTTCAATTATTTGCTCAATCCCACTACTAATGAATCCCTGGTCTATTTCTAACATTCCCAAGCCTGAGCACCTTTCAAACAGCTGCCATTATTTTGTTTTATTACAGTCTGAGGTATCAGATTTTAAATGACATAATATATTTTATAGTTTTCCTATAAATCATAAATTGTGATATTCTGTTCCTCTCACCAGCCCAGTTACCTATGCAACCAAAAACTAAGAGACCTCAGTTTCCATTCATACACTCTATTTATTAGGCTCTTCTAATGTACTAAGTGTAAGGAATGTTGGTTTACAAACAAGCTCAGCTTTCTCATCAAGAAGAAGAATTGTAGGCCAATTTTTTTTTTAAATGTCCACTAGTTTTGGGTGGCTCAATTTCTGAGTGGTCATTTTGAGAAATCTGTGGCCTCACTTTCAGAAAGGCTCTGCACTCACAACTCCAAATAAAATAAATGGTAACAGCAGTTACTGAAATCAGATGCTAGGTATCTCAAGCTGCATATCCAAAACTTGAGATACCCAAAATCAGTAGATGTTTCTGAAAAACGTTGGCCTTAATGGCCAACTGTTTACATAAAAAACACCTACTACTTTTTATCTATACATACACACACCCCTACATGACTTCAAACATCCCATATTAATTAATTCTTCAGTAATCCTCCTGCCACTCCCTAAATCATTGTTCCTCTCGCTAGTTATTAGTTTAATATACTACGTAATTAATATTTGTTACATGTAACATTTTGTACATGTAACATGTACACATCCTCAGCTGGTGCAAATTTGTGGCACTTTCAAGTCAGAACAAATCTGACTATACACGCTGAGAATCTGACCCACATTAATATCAGAGTATTTATTTATGAATAAATATTTATTTATAGATTAAAGATAGGTTTGTACTATAGAAAAAAAAGTCTTCAACTTTTAGAAAGCTATGTTGATTCTTACATTAAGTGGACACAAAAGCTAGCCACATACCTGTCAGAATTTTGATTCTTAAGATGAGAGTAAAATGTGCAATTTCCTGAAAACTCGTCTAAACCTAGGATAGTACAGTACTGATGAAATGATGGTATGATATTCAATTCTATGACCAGATAGACTTCCAAGCCACCAAAGAACGCATTTGACTAGCTGGATGATGAGCAGTTCAACACAGCCAAGAATGTTGTACTTATATCACTCTATGAAAAACTACCAGTACAGAATTGGAAACTGGAAGAGGCGCAGTTTGGATCAGTCAAGAGAGAAAGAGAAAGTGAGTGAATCATTAAATAACATCCTGAAAACAAAGTAAATGAGCTAAGTCCAATCAGGAAGTGAAAACCTTAAGCAAGAATGATTTTTAATCACATTAGACTTAATTATACTGTCAAGGAAAGAAAACTATATACAACCAATCCTGGCACAGGAACTATACTTTGGAGTGTTTGGACCTGAAGATATCTGTATCGGGCTTGCAGTCATACCACCTTGGGTTGCAATCTTGTCAAATCTCCTAAACTAAACAGGGTTGGGGCTGGTCAGTACTTGGCTCGGTTATCCCCAAGAAAGCCCAGGCTTAACAGGAAATGCTTTTCTTAATGAGACTACTGAACCAGTGTCCCAGTGTGTAGCTATGTGGCACTCTGCTGCCAAAGATATCATCTTTGAGATGACAACTTAGGTTCTTACTCTATGTGATCATTAGAGATCCCACAGCATCTTTCAACAATCTTTCAAAATTCTAATTTGAATAATTGAAATCACCTTGTCTAAACTCCTTCTGATTATTTATATTAGAGGGGCTCCTCCAAGCCCCAGTCAAGATTAGGGCCCCATTTTGCTAGGTACTACACAAGCACATACTTAAAAAGATTCTCTAAATAGATAAGTCAGAGAGCAAACAGGCAGAGAGGGATGAAGTGACTTGATCACGGTCACACAGCAGGTCAGTGGTTGAGCTAGGAATAGATCCCATTTCTCCTGACTCCTAATACCATGTCCTATCCATCAGGCCACAGCTCTCGCCTTCTGAGGCCTTCCACAGTTCAGTAGGACAAGAATTATTCTTCACTTTTTATCCTGATCTCTCACATCATCTGTCTGTGTACTGTTCAGCCACTTCCAGGTTCCACCTCACCAGAGCTACATTTCAGTGGAAGACGAAGTGATCATTCTTCATGAAATGAACTACCTAAGTCTCCTGGTTTTTATTTCTAGGTACACTTATTGAATTGCCATGAAAGGCTAGAGTGGTTGAAGAATGCAAGGGCTTACAAGGATATTGTCTCCGTAGAAGCAGAGCACCACAGTGATATGTGTACCATTGTGCTCAGTGACAAACACCTAACCTATCACTGTATTCTGCAGACTGGCAACAAAGAAAAGTAATAGAAAATTCATAATCTCTTAAATTAAGATGTCTCACTAGAAAGCAATTCATAATCAGAGGATGAAGTTATTGACATTCAAACTGGGAAGGAACATGAAGATGACCTTATTTCAAAAAAATGTTGTTGTCATTATCTGCATAAGGATTGCGCCATTGATTTATACGGTAAATGGATCTAATTCAGATCTCACCTACAGACCACTTATGTTAGTAGAAACATAATACAGAGTTCTAATACCAAGTGTTTCATCAGTAAATCTCAAAGCACTTTACAAAAGTCAGTATAATTAGCCCCAATTTACAGATGGGGAAAACAACAGTAACATAGTTACATACCAGATCAAAGGTTCAGCATCATGTCTCGGGCCAATACTAGATGCCTTAGGGACAAGTGTAAAATCCCAATAATGGACAATACGCTTCCCATGAGAACAATTTTCTTTAACTCAACGTACATAGCATTTAGCTCATATCATGGAGTATAAGGGTTATATTCTTTGTACTGTCTAATGTAATGGAGATGTAAAAACTCAATTAAGAAGAAAATTTGCTCAGAATTGCTGCAAAATTTTGAAAAATATGACACTATAAACAATAGACTGACTTTTCACAGCTGTTTCCTCAGACATATGCCTGTCAGTTTCATTTAAAATTAATCTTTTCATACAGGTGCATCTGGAAAACTCCCATTCTTGTGTGCCCATCCTTTTTTTTATAAATTAAACCAAGAAAACTAATTGCAATACCCAGAACCCTCCGTAAGTCCAAGACAACATCCTATGGAAAGCAAAAGCATTAGCATGCTATTTAAGGAGGACAGAAAATCTGGGGAGAACCAAAAATAGTGTGTGAATTATTAGTCAAATAATTAGTTAAAGCAGTTTTTCGTTCACCCATTTAAACACACAATATATTTATGCAACATTTAATCATCTTCATTTCACAATTTGCCCTCACTCCTGTATTTTTTTCCCAGTGATCACACCTTTGTCTGCAGGGCAACTTCTCAAATGTGGGGCACTCAAGAGGATGTCCAAATGCAAGATCTGGATATTCTAATTGGCACTTACATGAATAAGGTCTAAATTTAGCAGTCTTATCCAGTACCCATAGTAGTCACTAGAAAGTTTCATGGAAACCGGCATAAGCGTGATGTGAGTATCCAAACATGGTTTTGCAACCTGCTAAGATTCTCATAATGGAAAATAAAGTGTTTAGTCTTACCTGAATGTAAATTTCATTTCTGTTCACATTGCTTATCCTTAATGCCCCTAAAAAGGGTTTGCATATTCCTCCTTTAATTCAAAGGAAGTACTAGCTAGTGGGTCCACATTAGGCAGTTGTTTACAACTCTTAGCTATCAATGCTCATTTCTGAATAAAGAACACTCAGAAATAATGTTTCTAAGAGCGCAAGCCTAGGTGATTTTGGTTAAAATATAACAGGCCATACAGAGGGCTAGATGGGGATATGGGATACAATGTATGTTTACAAACAGATACATACACACACACACACGCATACATAAGCAATTATCCCTCTCCCTGAATCGCCAAGCCTGTAAGCTCTTTGGATCTAGACCTTATAATCAAAGATTTGAAGGCCAGAATGAACTATTAGGATACTCTGCTTTTACATGAGCTGTAGAACGTAACCCAGTAATTCCCGTAGCAGTCTCATAACTGCTGCATGAGCTAGAGCATATCTTTTAAAAAGACATTCAGTCTTGATTCAAAGATCATATGTATACTGATACACTCCCTAGTGCAACTGGGCCCTGATCGTTGCTCCCAAAGGCCCCAAAACAAAAGAATTATGGCAGTAGTTAATACAGCAAACCTATTGGGAAACAGCTCGGGGGGGAGGGAGGGGAGGAAACCTATTGGGAAATCCCATCTCCCCAAAATCTAATGTTACCTGTCATTGATTTGAGGGGGGTGACATATCCCGAACAACAAATGTCATCCAGGCGTTGCCATACAACAGCTCAGTGGGACCATGGGCCTTCACAGCTTAACAGCAGAATAAAATAGTTACATCCATAATGATCATTGTCCCACATTGTTTGGACCTTCCCATCCTCTCTGCTCCAACTATTGTTCACAATGCACCATAGTATTTGCTTCTTCCTCTAGTAAAGTCATAAATGTCATTCCTGCTACAGAAGAAAAATATAACCTAATTGGGTAGATGAGGAGTCAAAACATAGTCTTTGAGGGTAGGAGGGAAAAACAAAAGACAACTGGGCAATGTATGCAGCACTCATTCTTTTATTTAGTCATCTTTCCCTCAGAAAAGTCAAGATTAATTGGTGCCGTGGGATTCATGTTCAGTGGGCTCTTTCTGAGTTTGTAGCCTCTCATCTTGAACTGACATTATACACTTCCCATCACTGTCAGTGGCATTAGCTATATAAGCATTTGCTCCATGGCGGCAGCATCTTCTGGATGAAAGTTAACCTTTAAAATGTCAGTCATTGAGCATTCCCAGTAGTCAAGCTTTCTTCATGGTTAATAGCATTCCAAGTTGTACTGATAATAAGTACTGGCAAGACAGCTGCTCAAATACAGCTACTTAACATATACTAGGTATAGCCAAGGCCAAGCGGGGAATGGAGCAATGGTCCAAGACAATACCTAGCTCAGAACACAACTTTGTGGCAAGCGCTCTGAAGTACTAGAGATAATTCCCAGGGGCTTCTTTACCTCATTGTTAAAATTCTGCCTCCCCACTAAAAAGAAGCTTGGGATGATTTCCCTGCCTCTGATAGTTCATCCTTGGCTCCGTTCCCCTTTCTACTCACCAGCCAGATTAGCTGGCTGGACACGCAGACTGGAGTAAGCTGCTCCATGAAAAAGAGTAAAGCTACTTACTTCCACTAGAGAAATGGGAAGCAGGGAAGGAATTTTGACTGAGTCACAATTCAATTTCTGGCCTGTTCACATAGCTATGCAGCTACATGCCACCCTTTCCCCAAGAAAGACTATAACATTACAATCTCGTTCTTTATCAGAGCTGCAAGATAACAGCCCAAGGCAGTATGAGGTAATGACAAGCATCAAATATTACTGTTCAGCTCCATGGTATCTAGCTATGCCAGGCTAGTTAGATTATGGTTGTTTTTAAGCTGATAAAAATGGTTTATTTTAAAAGAAATTAGCCATCCTTTTGATCTTGTTGATCATCCAGTTGGTCTTATTTCCCCTCTCATGCAAGAAGCAGACCACTGCCGCATCCATTAGCAAAATTAGTTTGTGCATCTTTGCATTGCTAAATTATTTGTTTCAGTTCTTGTGCATGTAGGATCTAACTCTCCTGCCACAAGTCATTAGAGCAGGCCTGCACAACTCAAAGCGTTGAGGGCCATATTACTCCAAAGAAAACAGCTGAGGCTGAACCCCCGCCCCGCCCGCCGAACCCCGCCCCAGTGCCGCCAAGCCCCCCCGAAACACAACATCCCCCAGCCCCCCCCAGCCCCCCTGAAATACTCCTCCCCCAGCACCACCCGCCCCACGGAAACAAATCCTCCTTCCCCAGCGCTGCTCCACCGATACAGAGGTATTGAACCTTGGTAATATGTTATAGCAAGCCCCTAAGGTAGTATAATTAAGGTAAAAGAAAAATGTCTTTTTGCTAGAAGTAGAATAAGATCTTCCCCCAACTTTGTAATCAATTGCCCTGTTGAATAAATGAGGTGTGAATGAGGAAGGCATGGAAGGCAGCACCTCCAGACAGCTGCTACCCTTGGAGAGGGGATGGGAGCCAGACCAGATCAGTAGAACAGGTCAGCCACTGACTCCTCGCTCGCCTACTCACCCCCTGCCACTGCCCGCCCACTCACCTCCTCAGCCTCCCACACCCTCGGTTCGCCTCCTCACCCCCCGTGGGCCGCACAGTGAGCCCACACAGGCCGCATGCGGCCCCCAAGGCCGCATGTTGTGCAGGCCTGCATTAGAGGCTTCAGTGAAGTCATGGAGTTACACCAGTGTAAAAGTGGGCAGAATCAAACCTTAGTTACAATATCATTCGCATGATCTGTGGTACTGAAGGCTGCTGTTAGAGTCCCATCCCACTCCCATCAAAGTCACTGGAAAGGCCCCATTTATTTCAGTGGGAGCCGATCTGGGCCTCATGCTCTTCTGTGCTTACAAATGAGAGCACCATTAGTTGAGATCACAGCACAACAAGGAACATTCCAATTCATGCAACAAACTCCTAATGCTGTTCTCACCCCATTCCACCCTTTGAAGACATTAATGTTAGTCAAAGGTGGTTGCTACAATAACAAGCATACAATATATTGTCATAAGATACTGTAATATATTAAAACTAAAATTAAATTTTACAATTTACCTCTTTGTTCATCATATGTCATAGTCAGTGCCATTCATGGGCACTGGAAGTAGCTGAAGTTCAAAGGGATCTGTTCCTTTTATGATCAGTAATAATATTTGCAGTTAAGATAATTATAAGGATAGTCCAACTTCATGCCACATAGTGTGAGATGATCATCTGAAAGAAAGAGGCCAGAATGGACAGTTAGGAAAGGACCCAATCCTCTTCTTGAGGATAGTGCTGCACAGTTTACTGAATATATTATGGGCTTTCTGAAAAGCATTAGGTGCTGCCCACTGCTTTCAGCAGGATATAGTACAAGAAGGATAAGTGGCGTTGATTTTAATCATGCTGTGCCTGCTCACATCAGGGCTGAACTTGGTCAGAAGAGCCTTCCTTGACATGTGGAATTGCAGGGGAATGCAAGGACTATTCAGTCCCTGAAGCCCACAGAACCCCAAAGGAAGTCTGTAGAGGGGTCACTCATTGGTTAGTGCACCCCCTCCTGGCCAAGTGCGCTATATCAGCACTTCCATTATACTTTGACTCTAGTATTCCTCTGTCAATAGCCATTGCAAGCCTTTGGTGGTTTGCCCCTTCTCACAGCTAAGCCCTCCAGCCAGATCACTTATAATTTCACCCATTCCAGGTGACAGAGAGTACAACAAAATAGCTGTCTTGTGATCTTTTCCCAGGCCTTCAGCCCCATGCTGGGCTCAACAGTCCTTGACCTCTCTTTGTATCAGGGGACTTTTACACCCCTTTCTAGGGGGTAGGTAGGGGAACCCAGGCCCTTCCTTCACTCTGGGTGCCAGCACAGGGTCCTTGTATTAAGTAGCTAAGGTCTCCTTCCTCAGGCTCACTGCTGTATGTCTGAGCCATTTCCTATCCACATCTGCCTCCAGGCCCCTTTCACAAATCAACTCCTCCTAGGGCTTTCTCCCTGGGGCCTAGCTTCTTGTACTGCTTCCTGCCAGTCTCCTCAGGCTCCCTAGCAACAAAGCTCCTCCAGGGTAAACCTTCAGCAGATGTCTGGGAAGTCCCTCCCTAAGTACCTTTCTCTGGGATCACCTTCCCCCAGCTGAGATCTAGTAGCCTTTTATCAGGTTCAGGTGCTCATTAGCCAGTTAGCTGCCAACCAGCCAGCTAGGCAGGTATTTACCTCCAGATTGGCTGAGGTGGGGTCATTTTCTTAAAAGAAGCCCTCATCAGGGATAGACTGGGCCCCTTAATAGGCCAGGTATCCTATGGTGGGGGTGAGGGTGGAGAAGAAGAAGAAGCTAGATTTGAATAGCAGATTCCCACCACTGAGATGAGTGCCTTATCCACTAGGATATTCTTATGTGAGGCTGTCTTATTGAAGTCATTACACTTAATTCAATTATATTTGGGGCAGACACAGCATGAAAATAACTCTCTTCCCCCTTCTCCATGCAGCCATTTTGTGCAGAGTTGTAAGAATGGTTTAGGTGCCTAAGCAGCCTGACTCCAGGAAAGGGGTTCCTGGCTGTGGATCAGAAGCAGATTTAGATACCTCCCTGGAGCCTGTGAAAGGGTCAGTGCTCAGGATACACTCCTCTTATCAGCATCCCCCTTTGGCTAGCTTAGGCAGCTCCCTGCCTGGCATGCTTTTGAGGATCACATTCTTAGGTGCTTCTTTCTCCCTATTCATTGTATAGGGAGCTTAGGTGCCTGAGGCCTACACTACACTACCCTACCGCGTGCGGGTAGCGATCGATTTCAGGGGATGATATATCGGTCTCTCATCTGATACGATATAATCCGATCAACGCGCTTTCTATCGATTTCCCAACTCACCGCACGCGCGCGCGTGGCGCGATATGGAGAGGAGAGCATCGATCGCATCTGAGGACGAGGGGATTAGATGATAGATACTAGACTTTCAGCAGCGTTATTCACGAGCTGCTGAAGTTGCGATATATCGATTTTTCCCCTTAGTGTAGACCAGCCCTAACTCAGGCTTTGTGGATTCCAGTGATTTTCTAGGCACTTAAAAGTGAGTCCCTTTGTGGATCTGGGCCGAAATGCCTTCAGGTGTTCCCCCTTGGACAGTGCTCCCTGTACTCTGGACTGTGCCTAAAAGACACACTTTAGCCTTAAAAAATAAATAATCACAGACCATTATTTCTAATTAAGCAGCAGATTTCAACTGCTGGCACAGACTTTGGGTCAGGTTGCAGCTGTGCTCAAGATGTACATGGCCAAAGAATTGTGGCAAGGAGTGGAATCAAACAAATGCTCTGCCTCACTTCTGCCTTAATAAACTGCTGTAACACTCTACATGCATTCCATGGGCAGATTGCTAGAAGGTCATGGTATGGAAAAGCTTGGGTGTATGGGCCACACACTTAAGCATATAAGCACTCTGACCCAGTCCCACACACCTCCATCTCATGTAGGTCACTTCTGCCACTGGCAAGAGGTTTAATTAATGTGGCTTCGTGCCTGGAACCAGAAGGTAGCCTTTGGTGTCTGAGTTTCCTTACAGTTGTCAGGAAATTTCTGACATGTTCTGTAAACAGTTGTGCTTCATTTTTTTGTGATATTTTTTATAACATGCTTTAGGCAGACAAGTACATTTAAACATTTTTATTGTACTTTTTTCCCCCAGCTGCTACAGGAAGTAGGCTACTGATGTAAAAACAGGGACAGGAAAAATTAGAACAAGTCTGCTATTGTACTTTGTATATTATCTGACATGCAGCAAATTGAAAAAAGTAGCTCATGTTTAATTCCATACCTAACTGAATCATGTTAAGTGGTGGGTCATGCATGCCACAGTCTATTAAATATGGCAGTTCTTTTGTCCGTAAATTAGGGCAGTCAGAGGAGAATGGTTACAATAAAGTAAATTGTAAATACTCACCTTGTTGTAGTTCTTTTCAAAGCAATCAAAAGCAAAGTATGTCTTTGGATTCCTTCATGTATTTGTTAATTTTATCTTGAAGTGCTAAAAAGATTGCAAATAAACATTAAATAAGACTGGTGTGGGAGACACGAATGCCTGGGAAGAGGGGAGAGAAAAAAAAATCAGCACCATAAGATTTAAAACACTACTTAAAAATCGGTGAACTGTATCATTCAGCAGCTATTTGTTTGATGCATAAATGTGTGGGAAAAAGCCAGAGGGGGAGACTTTGAAATGCAATGCCCAACTCCCACTAATAGACAATGGGGGTTGGGTGCTTAATTCCCATTTATACCTTTGACAATCTCCCCCATAAAGTGCATGGGAAGGTCTAAAAGATCAACAACTGCTAGGCCTCTGCAGGATCTCATTAGATTGTCTCTGGAACAGGGACTTTGGGTTGAAATGTAACTTGGGCTAGCTGCCCATGTAGGGGAGTAACAGGAAATAAGAACCCGCCGATCCCCTCAGAGGGCTACTCAGGCTGTGGGTGCAGGTGCGGGAGAGAAAGAGGTGCTATTTTCATGAATAATGCTATGAAAAAAACCTATTGAATATCAGCAGTGGAATGATCTACGTGTTTGAAAAGTTTCCTATCAGTCCCTAGCAGACATGGGTCACAAGGTGAAAGCACACACACTTGGCACATACCATGCTGACTCCAAAGGGATGAACGGTTCTTACTCATCAATAAGTAGGGGAGAAGATATAGGAAGTACTAAAGAAAAAGATTCAGAAGGACCATCTGTAGCCCGGCTTTACAAAATTGTGATGCTTCCATTGAAAATCCAATACAATTTCACTGAGCCTGGATCAAAACCACTTTGGAGTTATTAGTGTAACACACACAACAACTCAGGCTTTCAATGTCTGAAGAAACCAGTGCAATTACAATAGCAAAATATTTGAATTCCATTCTTTAGACGCCTTTCTCAAAGGTGGGGAGGTTGTACTGCAGTTAAAGAAGACAGTTGTGAGAGAGAAATTGAATTATTTAATAATTTAATATGAGATTCTGCCACCATTATTCCTATTGAATTGTACTTTAATTCAAAGAAAGTCTATACAAGGAAATAAGGGTTTTAATAATTTTTAAAAGTGCTCGTGATTTTTGTATAGGAAATCTTATTGTGCTAAAATTCATAGTACAGTATAAGTAGACTATTGAAACTCCCTAGTCATAGAAATAAAATTAAGAGAAGTGAAACAAAATAAATACAATCCATGTAAAATGTAACTTTGCATCTTTCCAGCATCAGTGGATGCCTCAATTATTAGGGGTATTTTTTTTCTAACAGCTTGAACCAGTTGATAAATTCATTACATTAAAAAGCCAACATAACATATAGATTCCACTGCTTACTGTCCCTCTGAAAATCAAAGTGTTGTGATAACCCACCATTGACCAAAACATGCCTTTAGTGAAACATAAAAAGATTTAAGCAAAGTTCAAGTCAAATCCAGATTTTCACAAAAATATATATATATAAAAAGGAAGGTCTATTTGACCTGGTCAAATTCCTTCTTGATATCTAAGAAGCAGATCAGTGAATTTAACTGCATTGAGGTAGACAAGTGGATTTGATTAAATTTCCCTTTCATCATTATCAGCAAAGTGTCACCCTTTAATAAAAGCACACTGACCTGTTTATTATTTCCAGGAGTTACTTCTCCTTTCTTAGTGGCCAAATTTTTTGGCAGAATTTAGAATCTGCTTTTAAGTGAAAAATTTGGCCAGGAGGTAGAGCTGTACAAAATATTTGCATTACTAATGATAAATGAAACTGCCTGACTTTTCGCTAGAAAACATTTGCATTGTTTGACCACTTTTGTTAAAACTCCATTCTCCTCCTGATTCTGTGAGAGGTGGGAATGTTGTATTTGACTCTAGGGACAAGACTCTCAGATGGTATAAATCAGAATAGCACCACTGATGTCAGTGGAGTTACACCATATTGCACTAGCTGAGGGTCTGGCTCAACATCTGTAATGCCTAAATCTAAAAAGAATAATTGAAATAAAACTTTGAAGGTGCAGTTACTTACTTACATCCATTCTCTTCCTTGGTGACTAGTGGGTCAATTGATCAGGTAGCCAGGTGGGCCCACTCATCATCAGCATTACCACAAACACCATAAATTGATAAATACAAAAGTCCCATAAGCCACATTGTTCCAGCCCTGTAGTCTAATAGGTTCTGTATTCACTGGTACACTAGACAATAATCCCAAGTCTGGGATAAGAAAACAATGTACCCACTAACCAACCAGCAAAAAGAAATGAAAAGAATAGAAGACCACTGTAAAAGGCAGGTATGCCTCCTTATCTTCCCCATAGTCAAGAGGTCTGTTTCTAAAATGATTGGCCCTAAAAGGACTATGCAGTTGCACTCATGTGATGCCATTAAGCAGAGCTATTAGATAGAGCAGATCCAAGTAGCCAGCTGTGCAAAAGAGATACTTTTGGACTAAGATGAAAGGTGGGAATAGAGAAAAGCATGCTGTGGTAAGAGATAAGGGCCAAAGGGGGGTTATTTGTTTTGGGTGCCTTGATATTTAGGTGCCCAGCTTGAGACACAGAGCTTGATTTTCTTATGTGCTGATGAGCCAGACCTCTCATTGACTTCAGTTGGGATCATAGGTGCTCAGCATTTCTGAAAATCAGGACCAATTTGGGCTCTTGACAATTGAGTCTCTAAGATTCAGTTAATACTTTTGAGAATATTGGCCTTGGAATGTAGTTCATAGCTGAAGAAAGGAAAACACAAGGATTCCCCTTTCAAATTCTTGAATATGGATGTTACTGATGCCAAAATAATCATTTTCATTAGAAATTATTGTTGCTTGAATTTAAAGAGAATGCTTAATTATTTTTCCATATAATAAAGACTTTGGAAGTGTGTTTTTGATGTGCACAGACAGTAATAATTAGAGCTGGATTAGTGAGGATTTTTTTTGCAATTATTTTTGCAAATTCTGCATTGCATTTTCAATTCAGCCACATGTCTTTTCTTCCATGAATATTTTTGCAAATGGAATTCTACTCACAAAAATGTTGCAGTATGGTTGTTCTCTGTAAGACCACTTGTATTCACACAGGAACATGGGAATTCACAAGCAAATGTAAGTATTTGATGTCCACATGGAAAGTTCTTGGCTCTTTTTTATAACATTCAGTCCACAGACAGAAATAATTCCATCACTTAGATATCCAATCACATACTAAACATTAATAGACATATTTGAAACAAATAATATGCAAATGATCCATAGACTGCAATAGGCTTACATAAAGTTATTTATTATTATTATTGTATTGTGGTAGTGCCTAGGAGTCCCAGTCATGGACCAGGACCCCACTGTGCTAGGTGCTGTACAAACACAGAACAAAAGATGGTCCCTGCCCCAAAGAACTTACAATCTAAATATTCTAAGCTGTGATCGATGATCGTTGTGCAATTATGAATAACAAGCAAATCAAAGTCAGTTCATGAATAATTAATGAACTGAAACAAGAGCCAGAACAAATATTTTCAAATGTGGGTGCTTAACGGTGAGATTTTTAATAGGGTTTAAGTGACTTAGGAGCATAAGTCCCATTGAAAGTTAAGTCATAGTTATCAAGTTCCTAAGAGGGAGATTTGCAAAGACAGAAAATGGCGGTTTGGCAACTATCCCCCATTGGAAGTCTGCCTGTAAGAGGCACAGTCATGAGATGGTTTCCATTAGGACTTATACCTAATAGCTGGTGGAACACGTGTATTGAAAATGTTTCAAAACACTCTAATCAGCAGGGAATTGCTTCCAGTTACATAGCCATATAGGAATTAATTAAGTGGCCATCAGGCCCAAGGGCCTTATTCAACATTAGGCCCTTTAATAGCTTCCCGTACCTCAGACACTGCCACTGGGACTCTGACAGTGCTCTTCATCTGTTAGACTAAGAGTACAGATGATGATACAAATAGTTCATCATTTCACTCAATCTGGTTTGCAGAGTTTGAATTATATGGTGATTGACAGAAATCTTTAAAGACCTTTCTAATTGTTCATATTTTAGTGCAACCGATTTTCTTATACTTAATTTCACCAATAATTCTGTAGAAATTTTCCTCATTTGATAAGATAAGATTTTATCAGCTTAGCTAATATTTTCAAAAAGAGCTACTTTTGTATTCAGTATAAACCTGAAGCATGCTATGATTTTATGAACCATATGGAGAATAATAGTACCTAAATGGCCATGTACATATACACTACCCTTACCCTACATCCCTGTTCATCACTGAAATGTGCTGCAGCAAATCTTTTGGTCCCTTAGTGTACAATGTGCAAAGCTCAAGGGTTTAGGATGATGCTCAGCCTCACAGATGACAATACACTAGGCTCTTTCCTAATGAGAATAGGATCCTGTAAGATGCTGGCACTTCCAGATTTCTGAACTCCTTGAAACTTGGTTTGTGAGTATTATGACTGCTTTTGGTAGTTTTGGGCACCAAAGATAGCATTTATTTTCAGTCTTAAGTGAGTCTTTAGTAGCTTCTAGGAACAGTAGGAATTGTTATAATTGTTGAGGCTGCTGCACAAAAGTAGATCCTTTAATTTAATTCTTTAGAAAGCAATGTACACCTCAAAATGCATGTACTAACAACCTCAACAAATGCACAGTCCTATTGCAAGATCCCTTCTCTTTCCATTGAATACTCTCTCGTGGTTGTACCCATACCTTGCATGACTTGCGTAAACTTAAACTTAGATGGTGAGATTCTCAGAGAAAGGACACCATCGCTCATTTGTCTGTAAAGTGCTTAGAGACTTATTGTACTATAGAAATAATAGATATATTAATTGAACGACAATTCTCCAAATGTTTGTGGCAGAGTCCCTCTGAATATTGACATTTTAGATGAAGGCCCAGATCCTTAAGCATATTTAGGTGCCTAACTCCCATTGAAATCAGTGGGAATTAGGTACCTACATACCTTTGAGAATTTTGGGCTGAAGTGCCCTGGAAAACGAGCCCGAAAAGGGTTTACTCAGATTAATCTTCAGTAATAGTTTTCCTTCTTGCCTTTAAGAATACATATTGTTATTTTGGTGCTGCAGTATTTGTCTCCTCCCATTCGTACCTTTGCACTTTTTTATCTTGGAACAGCCTACCCTTCCCCATCAATCAACCTACCATTCTTTCTTCAAAACCCTCTTGATTCACTTACTTGCTTTCAAATGCCAATGATAATCTGTTCCCACTCTCATGCCTGAAATAGATGTTTGTTTTAATTGTCTAACTTTGGGCCTGATCCTGCAGGAACTACCAAGCTTAGGTGTTGATTAAGCAGGATTCTTGAGCCAGGGGCACCAGAAAGGAAAGGGTCAGGGGGCCATGGCCCCCCACTTTTTCCCAGCTGTAAGGGTGAGTAAGGGGAAAAGAGGGCAGAGAAGAGCAAGCAGGGGGCAGGGCCTCAGGGAGAAGGAGCAGCGTGGGGGTGGAGCCATGGTTCAGGTGCCAGTAGCCTCCCCCACATTTTAGGAAGCTTCCACTGCCCCTGTCCTGAGCGCTTGCTTAACTATAAGCCCATTAACTTCAGTGGAAATACTCATGCTTAAAATTATGTACATGCTAAAATGTCATGCTGAATCAGGGCCATGGTGCTTACAACTGTGAGTAGTCAGTTGTGTTGACTCCAGTAGCTTATTCATGATGCATTGACTTCAGTATGAATACTTAAGCAGTAGGCAGTGTGAGTTAGTGGCTAGTACACTGGACTGAATTCAGACCTAAATGTTAAAAAAGGTGCATTTTTTAACCTCAGGATGACTTACACGCATGATCTATCACAAGGTAAAAACACAGTAAACTGAGCACTTTAATTGTACTGTCAGGTAAACCTTCTAATTCCCCCTCTAGGGGCTGACCTGTGTGAGTGTACCTCATGATACAACTAAAGTGCCTGGTCTTCACTGTGGTTTTGCCTTGGGATAACTCCTGCACATTAGTTATCTGTAGGTAAAAAATGCACCTTTTTAAGGACTTACGACATGTCCTCAGAAGACCTGTGTTCTGTTCTTGGCTCTGTCACTGGTCTACCTGGTGATCCTGGGCAAGTCAATGTGCCTCATCTTTCCAACCTGTAAAATGGATACTTTGTAAAGCAGATATTTATATAATTACATCAGTAATATTACATTTGAGTCACTTCTGTGATCAAGGCAAAAGGAAATATGATTGAGATATTTTACATCTGAGGCTGGAATGTTAGAGTGGGCCCTGTCCTTACCGCTTGCACCTATTCCTTATTAACTATCCCTCTCTAGGGCAGCTATATGATAAAAGACTTTTACAACTATCATTAACAATCCGAGATTGGCATTCTACAGTTACAGCAGGAGGCAGAAAGTTGAAGGATAGTTATCAACTAAAGAATAATTCAACTAAGAATAGAACTGCCTGCTTTAAAAATAGTAAACCCATAAGCATCTAGATGAATTTTGAATCAAATCACTTAGTTATATTTACATTTTACAATCAATGTTATAGTTGAAGTCACTGGAGCTCTGCTGGTTAAATTAATTGAAAATGCATCTCCTTCTGTATACACTATTGGAGGAATTCAATTCAGAGAGATGTGGACATTGTAAATATGCTATATATTGTTTAATTAAAGCCACAGATATCTTTTTATCATAGAACTCACAGTAGCTCATATTGTTATGTAAACATTGAACAAAGTAACTGGAGAATCATTGCATCTTGGCAGGAATATAAAAATATCTTCCCTTTCTGTCATGTATAACCTTGATATTGAATGCTGAAAATGTGCTGAATGACTGAACAGAATTTCAACGTCCCACATCTTGGCAAAATATGAGACGGAGGAAAAAATCTCTTTAACCCATCTCTGTCCATGTTTAAAGTGTTCTCTTAAATACTTCTGAATGAAATGGAGAACATCTGCCCAGAAATGTTTGATATTTCAGGGTTGCTAATGTTAAAGGTGAAAAATATAATGGTAATAATCATAAAATGATGATCAGAGACTTAGTTAAAATGGATATAAACAACACAACACTTTTTTAGGAAAAACTAAAACACTTATTACAAGCTTTGTGGCTGCATCACAAGCTAGGATGGGCACAATAATGATAACAATCCTCAGATAAAAAGCAAAAAGTAGACTACATGTTTCTCTGATCACAGTAAATAAATATTGACTAAAGGATAAAACTCTACACAAAACCTGGGGTAAGTCTTGTGTTTAGTTTCCTGAAAAAAGGGACATTTGGATAGTATTAGGGAGAAGAGGAAAATGAATTATACTGTGCTTGCATCCGAAGAAGTGGGTATTCACCCACGAAAGCTCATGCTGCAAAACGTCTGTTAGTCTATAAGGTGCCACAGGATTCTTTGTTGCTTATACTGTGCTGTTTTTCATCTTGATCCAACTCCCCTTGAAATTAATAGAAGCTTTTCCATTGATTTCAATGGAATTTGGATCCAGGCCTTAGTGCATAGTAGGATTTTACATTTATTAGCACCAAATTTTGCCCCATTGCCTGCATCTCACATTGCTTTAATACTGAATCTCCCCTAGTCACTTTGTAATTAGGTTACACTCTCCTGCTTATTTGCAAAGTGGGGCTGTTTTCAACCTATATAACCTATGCTGTTCCATACAGTCCATCATTTCTAGAGGCCCCAAATCCCTTCCTGGCTTCCCACTGACTCTAGGGCATCAGTGGAAGCTGCAGACTCACAAACAGATCTGAAGGTCCTAGGGTGACCTGCTTTGAAGGAGGCAGGAGGGGGCCAAGGGATGTTGCTATGACATCTGTGGATAGAGCTCAGCACGTTATTTTACAAAGGGTCCCAGCAAAACCTATAGCAAGCTCCACTGCTATTGCTTCAGTTCTGCTTCAAATTTGTCACAAATTTGGTCACACTTGTGCTGATTTTGCACCAAAAGAATTGCCTGGTAAGGAAAGAAATGTAGCACTCCGTGGGGTGCTTTCATTGATGAATGAATTAATTAGTTAATTAAGATGGCAAAACATCTCTCTGAAAATGGCATCTTGAATAGGGCCAGAAAAAGCTTTACAGACTACAATTTGGAAACCACTGATTCATACTGCACTGCATGTATAAAATAAAAAATATTGTGACAAATTAGGTTCTCTCTTTCTGAAATTGGCTTATAATTTTTCAGAGCCTTATATAAAAGCAGCAACGTGGGAAATGGTTCTACAGGCATCTGGCTATCTTCTTTTAAATGTTTATTTTTTATTTTTCAGTCAGGGTCCCATCGGTGGCAGCAGTAAGTGATGTGTTTCAAACTTTCCTTTGGGAAAAACAAATAAACCCCAGTTCAGTGAAAAACGGCAGATTCGAAAAGTCCACCTTTGAGCTTTTATATTAAATTCTGTGTGTGTGTGTGTGTGTGCGTGTGCGTTAGAATCAGTTATATGGAGGCATTTCTTCCTTCTAACATAGAAAAGAATTAGGCGATACATTAAAAGTAGATAACAGATAACCTTGTTTGCCTCTTACTCGACCTTTCTTCATCATTCTTAATAGCAAACATCTAGCTATTGATTAGTTCATTTTAAATGCTGCTAAGGTAAATGTCATACTGCTTTGAACTGATGAAAGAATTGAACAAAGAAGAATCACAGTAATTGTGACATGTTAAAGAATGCAGATCACAAGCTTTGAACACCCAAAAAGCTAACGTAACCATTTTCCTTCATGTAAAATCTTAGAAATGAAAGAAAATGCCTGGTATGGCTGTCAGATAAACTTAATTTAACTCAAGGCACATCTTTCACATCTCCCACAACATGCCTTTGTAGCAGGAACTGCGACTTCATTCTAAATCAATACATTTTCTGAGGGAACCTGACTCCATCATAAATCATCATTTGCACAACACATTTCTGCTAATAAATCTGCAGTGAGAAGGGATAAAGAGGAAACTGGTTAACAATAAACTGCAATGTTAAACTAGGGTAAAATAATATAAAATACAAGGTTGTTATTGACACCAGTATCTGCAATATACTTCTACACCAACCACTGTTGAATTAAATGTGCTTTTTTCAATAAACAGCCATCTATAAAGTTCACGCTGATGTCCAAGGCAGAGTGCATCTGCTGAACCCAAGCTACTTGTTCTTTATGGGGAGATGAGGTATTATGAATGTAATGTAGCTGCAAACCTAGCCAACTGCATCTTGAGCAGATTTTCAACAGCCTCTCCAGGCAAGACACAATTTGAAACAAATACACATTTTGTGGTTTAGATGTAAAGCCAAGGAACTGATTACCCAATAGACTAAAAATTTCCTTTCAAACCTCAACTGAATGCACAGTATAATCAGTTATATGGCTAAAAACACCAAATCTGGGTTAAACAAAGGCTAAGTGATTCTGTTGTTTTATTGATGATGACATAAATGACTGGTAGTGCATGGAAATCTGGAAGGTTGAGGGTTGTAAACTTTCCTTCTGCTCAAGAGCAGGGCTTAGGAAAGCTTACTTCTTTTAAAATCTAGGGTCTTCAGAAATAGGAACATAAGGTAGGGCTCCTAAATCCTGATTTAGAAGAGCTTTTGATGGGCCCAATTGAGAATTAGCGTCCTCGCTTCCATTGGCTTTCAATGAAAGCTGGATGACCAGTTCCCCTTTCTGCCTTTGAACTGCCCCCACCCCCCAACTCTTCAACATCTAAATAAGTGGGCAGATTTTCAAAAGTGTTTCAAAAGTCTCGTGCAGCTGTTCCTGAAAATCTGCCCATCTATTCAGGAGCCTGAATATGGGCTTAGGAGCCTAACTTCACGCTTCTGTTTTTGAAACTCTTGGCAACCCTCCCCCCCTCCATGTCCTGGTCACCAAAGTGTTTACATCACTGAAAAATCATGAAATATTGAATCTTAAAGGATGGTTGTCACCTAAATGTGGGCCAGATTCTGCCAATGTATGCGAAGGAATAGTTGTGTATTTTTAATGTATTAGAAACCACCTTCATGGGGTAGTTATTTTTTTTTATTATAAGACTCATAGTAATACTTAGAGGAATATTGCAGGGTTAAAGGAGAGGTGGCTGGATGGCTCAGCAACTTGGTAATATGGGCCATGATTGTGATTTTCATTGGTGTAACTCAGAAGTAACTCCATTAAAGATGACATAGCATTGGTATAAATGAGATCAGAATCAGGACCACAATACAGAATATTTCAGGTTTAAGGCTCTCATCTTGCAAACACTTACACTCACTGACTTCAATGGGACCAGTCCTATGTGTGCAAGTGCTTAAGCCAGTACCTCCCAAGTCACTAGTTCAAATCCTGCCCAAGCTCTTACCGTCTGGTGATATTGGTGGCTTAGGGAAAATGAGTTTGTGGTCTCAATCCAGTTTCTGCTAGGTAAGAAACAATATTGAGCGGCAACATTGCCTGCAGCCTTAGCAGAGAGGAAGGTGATTGAATGGGCATGGAAACTAAACCTTCAAACCCCTATTAGTGATCCTGCCAGGCCAGGGCAGAAGCACTTAGCAGAGCAATGGGAGAAAACTTGGAATGATTTGTGGATCAGTAAAGGACTTCAGTGTGAAGGGCTGTCACTCTGGTCCCTTACATGAGCAACAGATTTACATTGTTAAATCCTGACCCTTGACAATAATGGTGATATAACATTAGAGGAAATTATTCTCTTGCAACACCAAACACAAATATTTTAAATGATTAAAAATTGTTTTAGCAATTTATTGAAGTTCCTCTACTCTTATCTATCCCTTATCTATCTATTCTCAGAATCAGTCACATCCCAGAGGTTTTCTGTTTTAATGACATTGACATCGCACACACTTTGAATCAGCTTCCAAGGTCAAAACTAAAATGGAATGGGACTTCAAAAAGCATGAATCAAATATTATTTTATTAACATTTCCAGTAGATCTGCTAAATAAAGGAGGACAAAGTGCTCTTTCTATTTTAGCTTGGGGAAAAAACTAAGACTTAATGTGGGATTTAACAATGTTGCATTGAAAGAATAAAATATATGTTAATGACTTTGAGTGTCTGTGTCCTTTTTATTGCTCTGCTAGACTTTTAATAAAGGATTTTCTTTCTTTCCTTGACAATGATATATGGCATATAACCTCATTTGATAAGCTGATGACTTGACAATATTAAGTTTTATTTTAGGGTTACATTGCATTCATAACTTTATCTTACTGTGTCTTATTCCCTTTTCCTGAGTAGCCATAAATTCAGCTCATTTCTGGTAAGAATAGCTGCACAAGCCATTGTCACTAAAACTGGTGTCCACATTGGGGCATAGATAACCACTAGCAAGGGTTTGTTCCTGAAAAAGTGCTATGCATCTCCTGGGAAGTACTCAGGAAGTTCTTCCTAAAAAAACTATAATGTAGTATAGCCTTAGCAAAGGGCCTGACCCATAATCCTGGATCCAAACAACCCCTGCTTTTGAGTGAGTTTGGATCAAGAGCTAAACTATGTGGCAGAGACCCATCAGTAGTTACAATACAGTACTGAGCAGAACTATGGGGGGAGGGATAGCTCAGTGATTTGAGCATTGGCCTGCTAAACCCAGGATTGTGAGTTCACTCCTTGAGGGGGCCACTTAGGGATCTGGGGCAAAAATTGGTCCTGCTAGTGAAGGCAGGGGGCTGGACTCAACTCAACAACCTTTCAAGGTCCCTTCTAGTTCTAGGAGATTGGTATATCTCCAGTTATTACCTTAGGTGGTGCAAATTGGCATATCTCTGTTAACTTCCATGGAATTACACTGACTTGCACCAGAGAAGTCAGCTGTTCTTACCTCTCTGAAGGGAGAAATAAAGTGGGACAAAAGAAAGGGAAATATGGAAAGCAAGAGAGTCAAGGAAGCCCCAGAAGGTTAATAAGGACCAGGATGATGTAGTTATGCTTACATGTTTTTGACAAAGTTGCAGCTTTCAGATCCAGCTTGGCCTTTCTTATTTCAAATGTAACTACGTACCTCACATATTGTATTTCACCCAGGGAGTCCTTTTCAAGAACCCAGAGAATTCCACCGCTTCTCCTAGTAAAGCACTCTTGAAGCTCATATTATAATCACCATCTCCCATCCAAGAATAGACAGGACTACTCTGAGAACTCATCAACATTACTCCTGAATCAGATGAACAATTTGGCCTCTGTTCAGTGACCCAGGTACTGCCTCAGAGTATGTCTACACTACCCACCAGATCGGCGGGCAGAGATTGATCCAGGGGGATCGATTTATCGCATCTAGTCTAGATGCGATAAATTGACCCCCGAGCCCTCCCCCGTCAACTCCTGTATGCCAGCGCTGTGAGAGGCGCAGGCAGAGTCGACAGGGGAGCAGCAGCAGTAGACTCACCACGGTGAAGACACCACGATAAGTTGATCTAAGTGCATCGACTTCAGCTACATTATTCACGTAGCTGACGTTGCAGAACTTAGATCGATCCACCCTGGTTCCCCCAGTGCAGACCAGAGCTTAGTTTCAGAGACAAATGCATCTCTGCTCCTACTGAACAGGGTACTATAATTCTTAGCATTTTTCATCCTTCAAGCATTTTACAAACTTTAACTAATTGATCCTCACAATACCTCTGTGAGGTAGATTAATATTATCCTCATTTTTATAGGCAAGGAGGTTAAGTGACACAGAGTGAGTCAAAAGTGGAACTGAGGAATTTTGTACCTGTTTTCAGGCCAACAGACCACACCTTTTGGTCTATAGGTCTTGTCCTGCATCCATGGATATTAATAACAAAGATGTTGTGCCTAGTTCCTCAAAACTATGTAGGTGTCTAATTTCTATTTATTTTAATGTGAGTTAGAGTCATCCTGACAAACTCCGGTCATCAGCAGGTGGGATTGAAGCAGGGACCCCTTAGTGCATGAGCCTGTACCATATGAGCTAAAAGCTAACTGACTTTTAGCTAAGGCTGTAAAGCAGACTCATTCTCTCTCTCTCTCTCTCTCTCTAAGTGGTCTCAATGCCACTAGATGGGACAGAACACAACACTCAGAAGGCACCTACATACCTTTGAGAAATCTGAGCCTTATTGACTTGAGTGGTTGCAGAATCAGGCCCTATGGGCTACGGCATATATACTATAATGAGATTTTAAAATCCTGTCTTTAGATTGTCTTGCATTTGTTGTATTCTTACAAGAGCTTTATTTGTTCTTTGTAACAGAATTAATCTTTGCAGGACCGAAGACAAGAAAGTCTTCCTATGCTTTTAAACGCACATTAGTGTGCCTTTTAATTTATTGTGTGATGTCTGAGATGATTATGTGTGCGATTGCTCTTCCACTCTTCTCCAAGGATACATTTGGAAACAAAATACTATATCTCCATGGGATTCTCCTAGTAAAACACATTAATAAATAAATAAGTCATTTTATCTAGTCTTTCATAGCCTTTTTATAGTCTTGCTTCAAAAGCCTTTAGTTGTCTCTTAAATCTTTTTCTAAGTCTTTCCACTTCTAATTTCAATACAAAAAAAAATACTTTGGAGAGCCACTGAAAAACCTAGTTAAGCCAGGGATGAAGGCAAATGAGAGACCATACCGTAAATATAAATGACAACTGGATTACATCTGACAGAGTGGTTTTGTCCTGTGTCAGCATTTTAGAGCCTTGCTGAATAAGGACACTCTTGTGCCCTCAGTTAAACACTCTACTTATTTTTAAATGGCTGCTGTCTCATATAAAGAACACAAAATTAGCATTCTGCTGTCTGGCTTATTACATTTACCCTATACAGCAGTAAACTTCCATGTGATGTGGTGTGTTTGTCTAAGAAAATGATAACTGACATTTACATAGCCTGATTTATCTAGAGATCTCTCAAACTGATTTGCAAATTTTCTACAGAGGGACGACTTCAGCCATCAGTGACATGCAGCCATGCCAGGGCTGGATCCAGGCAGTACTCAGCAGCATTAAATAAAGTTTCCCATCAGAAAATGACGAATACCCTATCTAATTGAAAGTACAGGGATTATAGAATTAAAGGTAGGAAGACTGCTATTAATCAGCTGGAATATTAACAGGGCTTTGGGATTAATAACCCCTATTTATATATAAGCTCTGGGACACATGGAATGACCATAAATGTCAGCACTTTGGGTTTGCAATTTGGGAGGAAAGAGTCTACAACAGCATAGTGGCTCATAGCACCATGCTCAGGCATGTATCCACCAATGACTGAGGGAAGAATACAGCCTACAAACTTCCTTACAGCATCTTGGCTTTCATTGCAGATTTCATCTGAGTACTGCAGAGACACAACACTCTTTAGGTTACAGTAGCTGATGAGATCACAGTAAAAGATGGTATGGCTTCAGGAGTCAAAGGAGTATTTCTTGCTCAAATAAGCACACCATGCCCATTTCCTTGTCATGTGACGTGCTGTTGGTCTGATCAAGTAGAAGCAATGGCAATGCAAACTTGGGGCCATAGGTCTATGAAACCAATGGCACATATAGTAGCTTTTCTTTGAGCATCTTCTTTGGCCCTCATGCAAATCTTTAAATCCGTACCAAGGAATACATGGAAAAAAGAATAAGACAACACATTCATGCTTCTTAAAATGCAGTCCTACTGTGAAAAATGACTATAGTGCCTAGTGGTGGAGGGCGCCTAGAAGCCCGCTCAGTCAAAGAGGTGGAGTGGAGGTGAGCTGGGGTGGGGGTGTGTGGGGAGAGCCGCCCGCAGTAACGGGGTGGGGGTCGCATAGGGGAACCGCTCCCTGCCCCAGATCACCTCCACCCTGCTTCCTCCGCTGAGCACACAACCCCTGCTCTAATTCTCCTCCAATCGGCGCCGCAAGCCTGGGAGGGGAGGAGAATTAGAGCGGTGCTGGCATGGTCAGCGGAGGAGGTGGAGCAGTGGTGAGCTGGGGCAGGCTCCCCGGGCAGTGTTAGCTGCCACGGACGGGGTGGGGTTAGCTTCTGCGGGGGGGGGGGCTCCCTGGGTGGGGTTAGTTGCCACAGAGTTGGGGGCTTCCCGGGTGGGGTTAGCTGCTACGGCGGGGGCAGGGTTAGCTTCTGCAGGGGGGGGCCTTCCCGGACAAGGTTAGCTGCTGTGGAGGGAGGGGTTCCCGGGCAGGGTCAGCTGCAAGGGGGGTAGCTGCTGCGGGGGAGGGGCTCCCCGAGTGTAGGGGGTTGGCAGGCTGGGTTAGCTGCCGTGGCGGACAGGGTTAGCTGCCGCGGGGAGGGCTCCTCTGGTGGGAGGGCAGGTGGGCGTGGTTAGCTGCTGCGGGGGGGCGGTGGCGCAAGGTGGAAGTTTCACCTAGGGAGGGAACATTTCATCAAAGGCGGCCATTAGCAGGTTGTATGGTGATGAGAGCCATAGAAAAGCCTATACATGGTCTGCAGAAATGCAGGCCCTGAACCAGCAGAATTTACCCACCATGTACATCCTAATGGGTCTCTTTTCCTGTATTCTTTATGAGGGCTACAATAGCTGTGTTCACTTCCTATACTTCTGGGACAGGGGTATGTTGTAAATTGCTTGGGGTAGGATAACGCAAGTTTCCGTGGCCATGTGCCCAGTCCTTCCCCATGCTGGTCCCCTGAGATTACTCTGTGACAGCGCCACAGAGGCAGCTGACTCTTGCTGTGTTGGGAAGGGAGATCCTTGTGCAGCAGGAATGCTCTGTGCATGGCACCCAGAGGGAGATAGTTCCCACCAATATAAGTACATTTCATACCAGGAATGTGTTTGAAAACAGGTGTGACTCAAGCCCTCCCTAGTCGGTTTGGATACTTTGCATATATTTCATTACATTAAAAATTGTATATCAGCCTGATTCTGATCATCATGTTTGGGAAAAAAAAACATACACACTTTACCGTCACTTCAAATATCAAAACGTCTAGTCTCAATCTTTATTATTGGCAGCTTATTTTTCCTTTCCAGCAAGTTGCTCTTTTGGAAAGTTACTAATACATAAGATTGGACACATTGCTAAAAACTTTTAATTGCTTGAGAGATAATAAACATTAATTTTATTAGGGCCTGATCTGGCCGCCCTAAATTACTTGAATAAGTGCTACTGAATTTTCATGGGACTACTTGCATAAGAAAGTACTGTTCAAAGAGATGAGCATTACAGAATTGGCCCTGGGCATGCATCTTTGTGAGCAACAACCAAATAAAACTGATTCTTCTTGGGTGGGTTAACATGAGGTGCAAACCACTATAAAGCACTGAAGCACTGAAAATTCACTTAAAGTAAGATAGTCTCAATATGCTTTTAAATGTGGCTCATTAGTACTTAGCCTAGGGATTAGTGAAAAGAACATATTAATTGTAAGTCATTGGTTCAAATCCTGCCCAGGTCAGATGTAAATCAGGCTCTGAAGCAGCAAAGCACTGAAATCAATGGGACTATGCCTATGTTTAAACTTACCTGTGTGCTTAACAGCTTTGTTGGACTGGGGCCTAAAAGTCCATGTTTTTTGCTTGGCCTATATGAAATAAATTGATGGCCCTAATTAAATAAAATCTGCACCACAGGATTAAATAGCAATGAACTATTTTCTCCCATCTAGAGGTACTCCCACTAAAGCATGGTTGAGTGACATGTTGGGAAGCTTTTGCTGCCACTGTACCTGCTCTGTGTATAGAAGATTTAATTCTCCAGTACTGTAAATCTGGCATCTGTCACAAGACTCACTTTATAGAGAACAAAACCAGGTCTTTGGCTTTTCTTAAATGTTTTTACAGCTACATTTAATCAGCACATTCCCTTCTTTGTTGCAAAAAGAGGTGGTAATTAACTTGCTGGCCAAAGAAAGCATACTCTCACACTAGCATAAAATCTGAAAGGGGGAAAAAAAAAGATTTCCCCTAAACCAATCAGTGCCTTTCATTAAACTCCTGCAATTACTGAGATTACAGAAGATCAATGCAGTGTGTCTTCATTTTATTAAAAGGAAAACTAGGCAGAAACATAAAATCCAAAGAGACACTACCTATGTATACATCAAGGTCCTGCTTATATGTGGAAGTATGTATGCACAGTAGGATTAACCAGCGGTGTCCTGGATTTGTGATTTGCCTCTGGAGAAGGAAAGAAGATCAACAGATTTTATCTTGGTCAGGTGCAAACTACAGAAATTAGGATTTCTTTGTACTCCAGGATTTCCTGGCTACATAAAAGCAGAAATAATTAGCAATTTTTCAATGGAGATTACATATCTGCAAATGTGGTTGTTTAACTCTAGTTCCTATTGTGAGATGAATAAGTGACTATTATTTGTCCCACGCACACCATTTTCATAGGGCTGAATCTGTGCAGCAGAGGACTGCATGGCACACTGTAGGAATTTACACTTCTAGAGCTATGGGGTCCCTAGTTAAAAGTAGACATAGTCTTCCTTTGAGAGTGAGAGGTGTTGAGCTCCATAACAGTGGTACAAGGCTCAGCATCTAATCCAGTGAATCTCCCCAGATGTGATAAATCCAGGGCCATCTGTGTGGAGGCTTTGTGCCTCTGCACTGGTCCCAGTCAGCCCCCAGCTTCCTTGGCTCCTTCACAGCTAGGATTATGTAGAGCAGTGCCACCATGATTTCTGTGACAGTTGAGGATGTCAGAAGGGAGATCCAGCCACATAAGAAAAGTTTGAAGGGTTCCTGTGTGAAAATTAGAGCAGGTTAAAAAATGTTGAACGACATATATAGTAAATACTGAGGTAAAGCTATTTAGTTGCAAAGGCAAGTGAAGTTTTTGGGGGCAACCAAAACTATAAAAGGGCTTAAGAGACACAAAGATTTGCAGAACCTAGTGTCAGACTATGGGGACCATGATAACCACCCACAGACGTTTGAAGGGTGTAAAAACAAAGAAGAAGAGGAATTATTGAGAATAGCACCATCATAAAAGTCATATTAGGTACAGCTAGTAGTAAAGGAATCTTTACTGGTGACACAATAATATTTCTGTATTTTATGTAGCTACCACTATGGGTGTTTTCACACCTAAATAAATTGTATTGTGCAGTACTCTGAAAATATAAAGCACCATGTAAATGTGGAGTATCTTTACTGCAACATATTAAATGTCCAACAAGTTCAGACAGCCTGTCCGATTTCCATTTAACCTAACTTTCACCTGATACCTGGCAAGTTTCCTTTAATTCAACAGAGCCATTACACTTGCTTTAGAAACACACACTACATATTATTTAGACACATGCCTCTAGTAGTAAAATATCAAGCATAGACATCTGTCTTTTCATGTGATAGCAAGATAGGTGTCACAGCGAGACAATTGTGAATGATGGGGAATCGTCATGCAGATTAACAGTTAAGAAATGTATGTTAAAAGTTGGAAGGCTACACTGAGCATTCCATCTGATTGGATTCATTAGTGATGTTGACCTCAGAGGGAAGGCTCCAATAGTTTTCCTTTCTTTGATTAATATATCTCTAGATATTAATCAGCCTTTGGTTTTAGTCTTTACAGTAAGTCTGATGTTGCTCATTACATTTTTCTTGTTTTGAATATTAATTAACTAATTATTGTTTACATAGTGAAAAAAGTGTGCTCTTAATAGAGATGATGAGGTAATCTCTACCCAGAAGAGATCATAATCTGAAGAGTGATTTAAAATATAAGGGTGAAATAAATCCTGGCTCCATTGAAATCAATGGCAAAATTCCCATTGACATCACTAGAACCAGAAATTATTTCACTCTTCCCCCACTTCTTTTTCCACCTTAAATCTCTATGTGCAGCCAGGTTCTCCAGTGAAGTGAAGTTGCTGTGTGCTGCATTGCCATCTTAATATGGACCTACAGACAACTAAAAAGGGTGAATCTCCAGTGGTGCAGAGCTGTGTAGACACTCGCAGTTTACTCCTTCTCTTTGCTACAGGTGTAGTGGGACATGAAGAATGTGGCTGGGGGAAAGGGAGCATGACAGGGATCCCTCCATGCTGCACAAATCCTTAGCTCTGTTTTCAGCACCTTCTCGGCAATTGCAGCTAGGAGTATGTTAGAACCACAAAGCCTCCACACAGATGGTCCCAGCTTGATCACATCTGGGGAGATTCACTAGATTAGATGCTGAGCCTTCCACCACTATTATGCGATAATAGCATGCATGGCACTGCATGAGATAATAGCACTGCACAATCAGAGGCATCCCTCAGGCCTGACTTCAGCAATGTGTAGTTTGGCTGTAGTCGAGGTCATGGCCCATTACATTTACACACAATCTGAAAATCCTACAAAAACAGAGGGAGAACTGGTAATGACAAGACAGACATAAGAAATCCCATGGTAGACAGTAACAGGTAAAATAAATCCTCATGCTGGGCCCAATCTCAAAATCAATGGTAATTTAGTGTGAAAGGAATGCAGAATCAGGCCTGGAATATTCTGGCAAATGTCTTAAAAACAAGCTGTAAGATTTCCATGAATAAGTATAGCCTGTAGATTATTGTCTACCACCATAGTGAGAAAGAAGAAGCCAAGAAGCCAGTGCAAAGTAGTTAGTAAGAAAAAGAAATCAAATGCACACGTTCAAAATGGGAAAAACTTGCTAGGCAGCACACACACACACACACAGACACACACACACACACACACACACAAAGGATCTGGAGGTTATAGTGGATCATAAACTGAATACGAGTGTGACAGGTTTGGTCACAGAGACCCCCTTGGCGCTGTCACCTGATGTGCTGAAGTTACCTCTGAGACTGTTTTCCCTGCCAGCTTGGTAGTTCCAGAACCCTGCCTTGTTGAGCCAGACATGCTAGCCTACTGCAACACAGACCCAGGTCTGGTCCATGCCCCCAAAGCTGCAGACTTTAACCAAAAACTGCTTGGCAGGTCACCTATCTCCAGCACCCAGACCCCCAGTTCCCAGTGGGATCCAAACCCCAAATTAATCTGTTTTACCCTGTATACGGCTTATAAAACATAAACTCATAAGTTGTCCACCCTCTATAACACTGATAGAGAGATATGCACAGCTGTTTGCTCCCCCCAAGTATTAATCACTTACTCTGGGTTAATTAATAAACAAAAGAGATTTTATTAAGTATAAAAAGTAGGATTTAAGTGGTTTCAAGTAACAGACAGAACAAAGTAAGTCACCAAGCAAAATAAAGCAGCAGCATGCAAGTCTAATCCTAATACATTAAGAAACTGATTAGATGTTCTAATAGTCTTCTTTCACAAACTAGACTCCTTCCTAGTCTGGGCCCAATCTTTCCCCTGTTAACAGACAGTCCTTGTTAACAGACATCTTAGGAGGAAACTAGGGGTTTTCTCATGACTGGTAGCCCCCTTTGTTCTGTTCCACCCCCTTTTATAGCTTTGGCACTAAGGGAGAATCTTTTGTCTCTCTGGGTCCCCACCCCTCCTTCTGAATTGAAAAGACCCAAGTTTAAGATGGATTCCAGTATCAGGAGACATGGTCACATGTCCTGTGAGACCACAGCCTCCATTCTTCCAGGGCTGGCCCTCATGCACCCAGGAAGGTTTGCAAGTAAACAGACTATTTACAACCACTTGTCCTAGTCAACGGGGCCATCAAGCTTCCAAACCACCATTAATGGCCCACACTTTGCATAATTACAATAGGACCTCAGAGTTATATTTCATATTCCTAGTTTCAGATACAAGAATGATACATTCATGCAAATAGGATGAACACACTCAGAAGGTTATAACCTTTGTTATGATACCTTACAAGAGACCTTTTGCATAAAGCATATTCCAGTTACATTATATTCACACTCTTAAGCATATTTCCATAAAACATTATGGAGTGCAACATCACAACGAGTCAATAGAGTGATGCTGTTGTGAAAAAGAATAAAATCATTCTGGAATGTAAGACACAGGAGGTAATTATCCCACTCCACTTGGCACCGGTGAAGCCTCAGCTGAAGTATTGTGTCCAATTCTGGGTTTCACACTTTAGGAAAGATGTGAATAAATTGTAGAGAGTCCAGACGAGAGCAACAAAAATAAAAAAGGTTTAGAAAACCTGACCTATGAGGAAAGACTGAAAAAAACTGAGCATGTTTAGTTTTTGAAAAGACAGAGGAAGGGACGTGATACCAGTCTTCAAATATGTTAACAGCTGTTGTAAAGAGGATGATGATCAATTGTTCTCCATGTCCACTGAAGGTAGGACAAGGAGTAATGGGCTTAATCTGTAGTGAGGGTGATTTAGGTTAGATATTAGGAAAAACTTTCCAACTATAAGGATAGTTAAGTTCTGGAATAGGCTTCCAAGGGAGGTTGTGGAATCCCCACCATTGGAGGTTTAAGAACAGGTTGAACAAACACCTTTCAGGGATGGTCTGGTTTACTTGGCCCTGCTTCAGTGCAGGGGCCTGGACCTGATGGCTTCTCAATGTCACTTCCAGCCCTAAATTTCTATGATTCTGTGAATTTTTTTCTAACAATAAGGGTAGTCAAGCACTGGAAGAGCTTTCCAAGGGAGGCTGTGGAATCCCTATCATTGGAGGGTTTTAAGAACAGGTTAGACCAACACCTGTCAGAGATGGTCTAGGTATACTCAATCCTTCCTCTGTGTGGCAAGATAGACTAAATGATTCTTGAGGCCCCTTCAAGCCCTACGTTTATATGATAAAGAAATGAAAGGAAAGGTTTTTTTTTCTATGATATGTTTAGATATTTTTAAGAATGTTTAAAGTTTTACAGGGCTATAGAAGATTAACATAGGTTTAGTAGCAATTGAAAGCTTGATCAGCCCACATTACAAAGAATTAAGCAACAGAGTGATAACTGCTCATTCAGGACTCACAATGTCCAATTCATGCAAGCTTTAAACACTTATTACAATCATGGCATCATAGGGAGCACAATCTTCCCAAAATAGTGCAGGTGATTTTCTTCCTTTATCTCCCTGACTCTGTCTTCTCCTCCTCATTTATATTACCCCTTCCAAGACCATGTAATCCTTCCAGTCTACTAAAACTCAAAATGCAAGAATAGTCTATGTGAACATTTTAAACAGTTCCATTCAAGTCTATTCCTCAGCATCACATAGTACTACCTCAAGTTGGATGTAATGGTACATTATACGACCAGGCTAAAAGTTTGCAACTTGAACTGTTATATAATCTTGGAATTGAGTCACAGAGAGAGAAAATTTATTTGGTCATCTACTCCATTACCTGCCAATGCAGGATTTCTTTCCAGAGGGTAGTTTTCATTAAGTTCAGTTTTAAATGACAGACGTAGTGGAGCTTCCACCAGTTGGCAAGCTCCTCCACAGGGTAAATAGACATTTAGAACATTGTCCCTGATATTCTGCCTAAAGGTTCGATTGCTTAATTTCATCCCATTACCCTTAGTTATAACCCTTGTGCCGCCCTGAATAATTCCTTTCCATCCTTGGCATACACACCATTCAAACTGGTTGTCTTCTGTCCTACCTATCTTAATTCTCATTTGGTCAATCTAGTTGTCTATAGAGTTCTTAAATGTCTTTCCTCATAAATCAATCTTTCCAGTCCTTTCTTCATTTTTTGTTGAAATTCTCTGAACTCCTGCCAACTTAGTAACCCATTGTTATGTGACTTACCCCAAACTTAACACAGTATATTTTTAGAGCATGGTTAGTGCAGATATTCTCTAAACTTGCTCAACTGGATTTTAAAACAAATGTTGTAAAGGCTACTCTAACTTGTGCCAGCTGGCAATAATATCTAAAGTAGCTTCCAGCTGAGCATAGAGAGATCATGGTGTGCTCAACCTCTGACCACTCTTTTCCCCATTCCTGACACATGCATACATCCCCTTCCCCTCCTCGCCTGACATGTCCCCTCTGTTGGGGGCTCCAATGAGGGTGATATAGGACATGTATATTCTGGCTCTATGCCCTCTTGGGACTCCCCCATACCAGGGCTACCTTTCAGCAGGGGAGTTGGAGACAAAATGGGACAGATATTCTGGACCCATTGGGGTGCTTCATCCTAACTGCTACTGCTATACAAAACATTATTATGACTAAAGACTAAGTAGATGCACTTATTAAACTTTTGTGGCCCTTTCTTGGGGAATAGATTGCTGGCCTATATTAGTTATGTAAAGTTTTGGAAATGATAATGATATTATAGTCTGGCTGTAAAAGCCTGAACAATGGCTTTCTAGGCTCTGCCTATGTAAAAGTTAATGTACATTTACTTTTATTTTTATATACTATTTATGAAGTCCATATGTAGTGAAAATTATAAAAACCTACTTCACTTGATTTTCCTCTGGAAAATACAGTAGCTTTTTAGGAGAAAAGCATCTTTGTCTTAACATCCAATCCCTGTACATTTACAAATGAACAATATAAGAAGAAGAAAAGAGCTCTGCACAGGTCAAAAGCTTGTCTGTCACCAACAGAAGTTGGTCCAATAATCACTAGTCTTTCTAAACTGCAGATCTCTTCAAAAAAGCCATCTCACATGGAGTCTTTTTTAAATTTACTGTTTCATCGCACAGCTAATAGATTGACAGCCGTGTGCTAAAGGTGACTGCTTCCACATACACCAAAGAAAAGAGTGACTACAGATCACATTGCCATAAAGAACACTGGAATGAGGACACACCATGCAGCAGCAGCATCCAGGGTAAGTTCTACATGCAATGATTAAGCATCTCTGGACAACCTTCCTGCTGTAGGCATATTCCATCTGTTTCAGACTGCCCTACTCACTTCTACCAAATATGACAGGAAAATAGTTATGTGGGAAAAGGCTGCTACTTTATTAATGATCAGGAGGAAAAAATGTGCCATAGATTATTAAGCAGAATCCCTACTGATTTACAAATCAGTAGTATGATTTGGCCTCAATTTACAGTAGTAAACCATCATAAATAACAACTACATTTATGCTAAATCTATGTCTGTGATCCAACTCCCATTGATGTCAATGGAATTCTCCCCCTTGACTTTAATAGGAGTTGGAACAGACTCTGTAATATCTAAAATCTACCCTCACTGTGATCATAGTCTTCCTCAAAGCCATATGCATTGGTCAGCAGAATCTGCATCAAGGGTAAGTTTGCTTGCAATGATTAAGGATCTCTGCACAACTTCCTTGCTGTAGGCATATTCCGTCTGTTTCAGGCTGCTCTACTCACTTCTACCAAATATGACAGGCAAATAGTAATTGTCCTAGTGCTGTGGTCTCCAACCTTTTTCCAGCCAAGGTCACTTTTTGAATTTAAGGGCAACCCAGGATGTACCTCGCCCCTTCCCTGAGGCCTCACCCTTCCCCAAAGCCCCGCCCCACTCACTCAATTCCCCCCTCTTTCCATCAATCACTCTTCCCCACCCTCAGTCACTTTCACCAGGCTGGTGTAGGGGGTTGGGGTTCAGGAGGGGCTACGGGCTCTGGGCTGGGGCCAAAGAGTTTGCAGTGTGGGAGGGGGCTCTGGGTTGAGCCTGAGGCATGGGGTTGGGGTGCAGGAGGGGGTATAGGGTGCTGGCTCTGGGAGGGAGTTTGGGTGCAGGAGAGGGTTCTGGGCTGGGGCAGAGTGTTGGGGTGTATGAGGGGGTACAGGGTGCTGGCTCTGGGAGCTAAAGGCTGGGGTTTTGGGTGCAGGAGGGGGTTTTGGGTACAGGAGGGGGTTTGGGGTGCTGGAGGGGCTATGGAGTGCTGGCTCCAGGAGAAGGCTCAGGGCTAGGGTGTGGCCTCCCACCGGACAGCATTTACCTCTAGCAGCTCCCGGTTGGCAGCGCAGCGTGGCTGCTGCTAAGGCAGGCTCCCTGCCTACCCCGGCCCCATGCCACTCCCAGCCAATGGGATCTGCTGGGGCGGTGCTTGCAGGCAGGAGCAGCATACAGAGGGAGACCTATGCCTTCCCATCCCTGGGGCCACGCTGGCCGCTTCTGGGAGCGGCGTGTGGCCCGGGCAGGCAGGGAGCCTGTCTTAGCGGCAACCCTGCTGCACCACTGGAGACCACGATAGAGTGGGAGATCCTCTAGGATTGACCAGTGGATTGTGATGAACTGGTTGGTGACCACTGTCCTAGCTAGTGTAACCCATGTTCCTAATAGGGAGTAATCTCTTTAAGAGACTCATTGTGGGGAGGTAGGAGTGAGTTGTGTCTGGGTCATTGTTACTAGGCTGATTAATCACTCCACATCCAGAAGCTTCTGGAATTGGGTGTGGTTGGTAGGTTTGGGACTGCTCCAGTAAGGTTCCCTGTTGCTGGGCTCAGACTCCATGAGGGCAAGCAGGCAGGCCAGCTGCTTTGCAGAAGGCCATGTGACCTGTGTCAGTTGGGAGAAACTGAGCCCAGGAGCAGGAAGCAGGCTGTTGTCTCTAACTCTGAAGCATTTTGCAGCAGGTTAGTGCTATTGTTAACCCTCTACCAGGGAAGCCTGGACAATGCTAATTACAGCCAGGGGAAATTGGGAGGGAAAAATAACTTCTGTGTTAATTGTATACTGTGAATGTTGTTTTGATTTCAGCCAAAATGTTCTAGTTAAATTGTCTCAACTAGTCTGAGTCACCAACTTTTCTTTAAGTGTATTAATGGGGAAAGAGTCATTTCTATTTTGCTATTCTCAGTTTTGTATTTTCTTGTAACAGGGTTTTCTTTAACTCTATACACTTAGCTGTGTGATTGGCTAATCAGTTAGCTGACTGGCTAGCAGTGATTTAAGCAGAGGAAGAGTCTGCCTGGATTCCAACTAAAGATTCCTACAAGCAAGTGGAGGAAAGATGCTGTTTTAGACTCAGCAGATTTTGTAGATTTGGTGATCAAAGGCTCTAACTCAGCCTTAGGTGAACAAAACCTAAGCTTTTGGGACCTCTCAGTTTCTTTTCACTGTGTTTCTGTGGGGACTGAACTGTTCAGATTTTAATTTGTTTTCTTTATTTATGTTTATGTATAACTGTGAAGGTAATGTCTGTGGATTATAAAATAGCCATGTCATACTGTAAAAATTAGATTATTTGTTTCGTTAGCATAAGATTTTATAAAGCTATTTAATTAAATTCATTTCTTTAGTTCCTTTTGGGACTTGAATGTGGGGAGGTTGACCCTGTGGAATCCTTGCTGAAAATTCGAACATTGGGTCTCCAGCTACTTTATATGGGAGTTGGATTTTTTTTTAAGGCAGTGGAGAAAGGCAATGAAGTGAACTCTATCCCACCCAAAGGTTAAACACTAGCAGATCAAATCAGTGGTTTATGCAGTCCAATATCCTGTCTGCCATTATCCGGTAGCAGATGCTTCATAGGAAGGGCAATAAACCTTACTGTAGAAAAATGAAAGCCCAAGGAATAAAGCCATTTGTGAGTAATAGGGACACCCAAAATGCACATCTGTGCACCCTTTATACCATGCCATGCCATCCCATCATATATTCTTTATTTACCATATGGTTGCAAAAATAAGAGAATTTATCTCATTACCACTATAACCAAATATAAAACACAACCAGACAAATACAAAAAACTCACCAAAGATTTCATATATACAAAAATAAAACCTCACCACCACCTTTCTTTTGCCACTGCCAGACTCTTGCCAAATCCTCTTTTGTTTTTTATACTATACATCAACTCTGAGATCCATCTCTTCGTGGCATTGTGATGGGTTGGATCACAAGAAACCCTCTTGGGTGCTGTCACATGATGTGCCAAGACTACTTCTACCCCTGCTTTCTCTGCCAGCTCAGGACTCCAGCACCCTGTCTTGCTGAGCCGGACACTCCCATCTGCTCCAACAAAGACCCAGGGTCTGAATTACTTGCCCCAAAGCTGCAGGTTTACCTGAAAGCAGCTAACAGAAGTGTGCTTGTCTTTAACTCTCAGATGTCCAACTCCCAATGGGGTCTAAACCCAAATAAATCTGTCTTACCCTGTATAAAGCTTATACAGGATAAACTCAAAAATTGTTCACCCTCTATAACACTGGTAGAGAGATATGCACAGTTGTTTGCTCCCCCAGGTATTAATACATACTGAGTTAATAAGTAAAAAGTGATTTTATTAAATACAGAAAGTAGGATTTAAGTGGTTCCAGGTAACAGACAGAACAAAGTAAGTCACCAAGCAAAATAAAATAAAATGTGCAAATCTATGTCTAATCAAACTGAATACAGATAAGATCCTCACCAGTTCCAGAATGCTCACTTTTACAGACCAATCTCCTTTTAGCCTGGGTCCAGCAATCACTCACAACCCTTGCAGTCACTGCCCTTTGTTCCAGTTTCTTCCAAGTATCCTGGGGAGTGGAGATGCTCTTTCTTTAGCCAGCTGAAGACAAAATGGAGGGGGTCTCCCAGGGGTTTAAATAGACTCTCTCTTGTGGGTGGAGACCCCCTCCTCACTCCTATGCAAAGTCCAGCTCCAAGATGGAGTTTAGGAGTAACCTGGGCAAGTCACATGTCCATGCATGACTCACAGTTTTTACAGGTAGCATCCATTGTTTACATGCTACCTTGAATGTTCTCAAGTAGACTTCTTATGTGGATTGGAGCATTCCAAGATCCATTGTCCTTTAAGTGTTTCTTGATTAGGTACTTAATTTCAACATTCCTTTCTCCAGGAACTGACCAGATGTTCTACTAAGGTTATTTAGAAATCAAGCCAGTACACAGCCAACGTTCATAACATCGAATAAAAAAAAGATACATGCATGCAAATAGGATTAATACGGAGATATGTTACATGATGGCATATGTAGCATAAAACACATTCTAAGCATATTTCCATAGAGCCTTATGGGAGGGACCGTCACAGGCATCCCATCTGTCAGGGCCAGATCATGGGCAGTCATACATAGTGGTCAGAGCCAGGGTCCACAGTCAGGAGCCAAGAGTCAGCTGGGTCAGGATACCGGGATATCAGAGGCAGAAGACTAACCAGAGATCAGAACCAGAAGTCGGTAACCAGAGTCAGGATACCCAGGGGTCATGTCTGTTTGCAGGGGTCTTATCTACCATTGTTTATTTCATTGCCTTGCACAATGGGACCCGATTACAGATGGTCCAAATTTTTCATCCAAAACATTTTTTCCAACAAAAAACGGCTTACATTTTTTTTAAAAAACTAAACATTTGCAAATAAACTTTCAGTTTTATAAAAAAAAGTTTGGATTTTTTATTGAAATTTAGACTGTATTTTTGTTTCCCCTTCTTTTCTATTAAATGCAATGGAATGAATGTCTGGGGTCCCCCTTCTTCCCCACACACAATTTTTAATTTTATTTTTGACAATTTGTAACTTTCCAAACCTTCCTTAACTTTGGAAAAGATACAGAGAGGTAAAAGGAAAAAAGAAACTTTGTAACTGCCACACTAACTTTTCAAAAAAACTGAGAAAAGCTTTTAAAAGGCACAGAGTTACAAAGTTACACAGTCTCATTTTTCCTTTTGCCACACACTTTTCTAAAGTTGAAGTGGTTTTGAACAGTTACAGAGTATTAAAAAGCAAATGAAAAAGTGAGAGGGGAAAACAAAAAACAAAAAAATGGATATAATTCACTTTATTGCACAGTGACAAAAAGGAAAAGAAAAAAGGGGAGAAATGGTGGAAAAAACAAATTTTTGAAATTTTGACTAGGGCCCGTGGAAGTTACCAGAATACAAGTATTAAAACAGTAATGCCCTGATTCAGCACAGCACTTAAGCACATGCGGAACTTTGAGAACATGCTCAAGTGTAATCACTGCAACGGGATTCAGGCATGTAGTCTTCTCACCTTGATGCCTTTATCTATGTCTCCTTTTCTCTTCTTGTGATCTAAATAATCTTCTCCCCGTTATCCTCAGACCTCCATAAAAGACCTCTTCCACTAACTCTTTAAGCAATACTTCACCAAATATCGAAGTGCATCACTTGGAGACTGAACCTTCTGATGCATCATCTGTAATACTATATGAAGCTGATTTATCCAGTAAGCAATTTGAGATAGGACCAAGTCTTCCATTCTGTTTGTACAGCTCTAAATACATTGGTAGCATTCAATAAATAATAATTTGCAATAATTAATATGAGATGGCATCATCTGTTTGGCAGAGAGGTAAATTGTGGAATGTAAATTAAAGGCTGTTGAGGTATCCTCAGAATCTTTTGTCTTGTTCCCAGAGTCCAGACAACACTGAAATACTTATGAAAATAGCCATGAAAGAGCTGAGAGCTGAAAGAGACTTCTGGGTACTGATATTAAAATGGGTATATTTAAACCCTGATCCTGTGACTAGTAGTGCATGGATTAGCCCCATATAGACCCTAGTTACAAGTTTGGGGACCTAAGTATCTCACTTTGTTAAAAATGAAATGCCATACTTACATCAGTTACCTATGTATAAAAGCATTTCTATTTTCCTCTATAAATCCTCACACATTTTAAATGAGCATCAGTAGTATCTTCTCTCCACATACATACAAATGGATACCATAAACAGAATTACCATAACTACTTATTTAAAATCCTTGAATATAATACCTATTTAGCTGCAAATGAAGATTTCCTAATTCCTTCAAAAATATCCTCACTTGAAAGAAAAACAAACATAATTAATTCCTGGGAGATTTTATTTTCTGCTAGTAAAGTACTTTATAAAACATTAAAGAATTTTAGCCAATAACCTGAAAACAAAAGTTATGTGAAGAAATACGCTCTTTTGGCTCATGCTTAAACAAGTGTCCTGTCACTGTGGCAGGATTAAGAGAAGCTTAAATGCAAAAGAGCTACATGGAGGTATACAGGATTCAAATAAATTCTGTTAGAAATTGTTTCTGGCAGTTAGAAATGCATAGTTCTTTTGGTAAACTGGATTATGATACAAGGGACAGGGCCTGTCTTTATGTTCTGTCTTTGTACATCTAACATAGTGGGGTCCTGATCCATGCCTGCAGCTCCAAGGCACTATGGTAATACAAATTATTATTAATAATAATTTATTTACATAGTAACTCACTCATACTGCACTAGACCATACAGCTGTGTTACAGCTCACCAGAACTTCCACAAAGCAAGATTAGACATGGGCTGATGGGAAAGCTGTGAAGAAAGTTTGTGAAAATTTTGTCCATTTCCCCCCTGAAATTATGAACATAAAAACATTTCAACCAGTTCTTCTGCTAGTCAAAAATCACAGGAAATCCCCCACTCCAAAAAAACAACAAACATCAACAGAAAACAAAACAAAAAAAAAAACCCAAAGAACATCACAAAGATTTCATTGAAAACACAAACTTCGGAAATCTCAACCAGTTCTAGTATTGCCGTAATAGTGAGGTATATAACTGTCATTGTTTTCTATTATGTCTGCATTCCATGCATAGTCAGGCCACATTGACTCAACAGCTGAAGTTCTATCCTGACATACAGTGTGTTCAGTGAAAGACCTAGGATAGATCTGGAGCAGGGAGGAGTCCCTTCTTTGTTTGGAATCTGAAGGGAACATACACAGGACATTACATATGCCTGATGGTTTGGGGTGGACATCTGGTCTAAGAATGCACCTGTACCTCGTTAGAACTGTTCATTACTGCTGTTGCCTCCACCTCCCTTCTTCCTTGTCTGAACCTCCAATCAGACCTCTACATCTCTGCAACTATTCTGGTCATATCCATAAATATCACCCGGTTGCCTCCCTCTCCTCTATGTATTTCATTTCATGAGCTAATCAACTTGACGCCTTTTTTTTTTAAATGTTAATACCTAAATAGGTCATAGAAATGAACTGTGGCTGAATCAAAAAATAATAATAATCCTGAAAAATCCACTTTGCTGAAACAAACCAAACCAAAAATAAACAAACAAACAAAAATTGTTTCAGGTCAAAAAAAATGTGTTTGAGCTGAAATGCAGTCTTTTAAAAAATAAATCTGGCTAAATTTTGAAACAAAATTTTGTCTCAAAATGAAGGTACAAAATGTTTCATCTGGAAACTGTTGAAACAAATAATTTCAACTAGAGCTGTCAAGCGATTAAAATAATTAATCTTGATTAATTGTGTGATTAATTGCACTGTTAATAATAGAATACCATTTATTTAAATGTTTTTGGATGTTTTCTGCATTTTCAAATATATTGATTTCAATTACAACACAGATACAAAGTGTACAGTGCTCACTTTATATTTATTTTTTCTTACAAGTGTTTGCACTGTAAAAAGACAAAAGAAATAGTATTTTTCAATTTACCTAATACAAGTACTGTAATGCAATATCTTTATCATGAAAGTTGAACTTGCAAATATAGAATTATGTACAAAAATACTGCATTCAAAAATAAAACAATGTAAAATGTTAGAGCTTGCAAGTCCACTCAGTCCTACTTCTTGTTCAGCCAATCACTCAGACAGACAAGTTTGTTTACATATGCAGGAGATAATGCTGCCCACTTCTTGTTTACAGTGTCACCTGAAGGTGAGAACAGGTGTTCTCATGGCACTGTTGTAGCCAGCGTCGCAAGATATTTACGTGCCAGATGCACATACTTCAACCACCATTCCAGGGGACATGCGTCCATGTTTATGACGGGTTCTGCTCGAAAACCATCAAAATCAGTGCGGACTGACGCATGTTCATTTTCATTATCTGAGTCAGATGCCACCAGCAGAAGGTTGCTTTTCTTTTTTGGTGGTTCGGGTTCTGTAGTTTCTGCATCAGAGTGTTGCTCTTTTAAGATTTCTGAAAGCATATTCCCTACCTCGTCCCTCTCCGAATCTGGAAGGCACTACAGATTCTTAAATCTTGGGTCGAGTGCTAAAGCTATCTTTACAAATCTCACATTGGTACCTTCTTTGTGTTTTGTGAAATCTGCAGTGAAAGTGTTCTTAAAATGAACACATGCTGGGTCATCATCTGAGACTGCTATAACATGAAATATTAGGCAGAATGTGGGTAAAACAGAGCAGGGGACATACAGTTCTCCCCCAAGGAGTTGAGTCACAAATTTAATTAACACGTTATTTTTGTAACGAACATCATCAGCATGGAAGCATGTCCTCTGGAATGTTGGCTGAAGCTTGAAGGGGCATATGAATGTTTAGCATATCTAGCATGTAAATATCTTGTAATGCTGGCTACAGAATGCCATGTGAATGCCTGTTCTCACTTTCAGATGACATTGTAAATAATAAGGGGGCACCATTATCTCCTGTAAATGTAAACAAACTGGTATGTCTTAGTGATTGGCTGAACAAGAAGTAGGACTGAGTGGACTTGTAGCCTCTGAAGTTTTACATTGTTTTGTTTTTTATTTCAGTTACAACACAGAATACAAGATATACATGAAAATGTAGAAAAACATCCAAAATATTTAATAAATTTGAATTGGTAGCCTCTTGTTTAACAGTGCAATTAAAACTGTGATTAATCGCGATTAATTTTGCTAATCGCATGAGTTAACTGCAATTAAATGACAGCCCCAATTTCAACTCTTCTGGGGAAAAAATCTTTTTTTTTTCTTTTTTTGGCTGAAACTGTTTGCCAAATTCATCTCAAAATCCTACTAGTTTCAATCAACCTGAAATCTCAATAAATCGGAAAATTTTCATCCAGCTCTAACCAGGACCAAGTACTGTATCCTTTTCATGAAAGTGATACTATTGACAGATAAAATTATCAGAGCTACGTTGTGGATGGCCCTGCACCGATGCACTAGTGCATGGGAAAATAGCACAAAAAAATTTCTTCACTTCTTTCCTTGTGCAGTAGCGAGCCACAGTGTTGCTGGGCACTATCATTGCTCCCTGAAATCACCGGCTAGGCTGGCTAGCCTCCCTCAAAAGTGCTGAATCAGAATATGTCAAAGCCCCATCTCCTTTGCCACAGCCAGATGAGTTGGCTGTGTACAGTGGAGAGTGCACCGCGCATCCACTTAAGGGGGGACTCAGCTGCCATCCTTAGCTTGAAGTAAAGCATTTTGGCGGGAAGCCAAAATTCCTCCTGAAGCTTCTGTGGCAGCATGGATCCCTCTCAAAGAAGAGCCATGACTACAGACTAGCCCTTAATATTGGCAAAGCTTTGAAAGCAAAATCACAATACACGTACTGAATACTATTAGTTCTGAGCCAAATTTTTAAAATTAGTGTTATGTCTGGCATAGACACAATCACTGTACAGCCCTTGAAGAGAAAGTGAGTTTGGCAAAATGGGGCAAACTTTCAATCACGCTTAGTAAGAACACGCCGTTACCTTTTATGGACTCACCAGTTGGACCTTGGGACTCAAATGGATACGCCATTCTTTATGAAGCATTTACACCTGTTGGATAGTTTGTATATCCTGCACTTTTCTTTCCCACTGCACCATTGATACTTACCACTGAGTTCAAACTTTCCAGGCAAGTGATGTTGAATCATTGTCATATAACTTTTCTGTTTGTCATTTAGTAATCAGGTGCATGCATCATAAAGCAAAAACACCTTTAGAATTAAAATTTTAAGCAAGTTGTGTGTAACTTTTAAAAAAATGGTGATCATCTGATTTTAGCTTTAAAATACAGAAACATATGCAAATATTTCTCCAAGTGCCATCCCTGCCTTGAATTTTGCTGGCATCAAATTACAGTGACCAGATTATTGTGACTGATGCCTCAAATGATGAGCTCCAGAATTCTGTAGTCAGTGACTTTGAAACTGGCATCCTATGCTATTTGCCTCTGAAATGTGGAATGGTTTTCTGTTTCTAAATATTGCTTCAAAGTGCAGTACTCAGATTTCTTTTGGTTTGAAATACTTGGGCAGTAAATACTTTGAAAAGTAGCGAGTGAACAGTGTACAAATGTCTGTCATAATAATTGTGCATTCACATCTATTACTGATCCTCAGAAACAAAATCACTAAGAAAAATAATTGGGATGGGGAGGAAGTATGCATTCTTTAAAAACAAGACTTGCCTAAGAGCAGAGTTTCTTTCCCTCTTATCCTTGGTTAATCTCTCTTCCGTCTTACCCTATCCCATGCTCTCTGGTGGTTTTTCACTGTTATTTGTCTAAATTGGAGTACCACCTCTTTGGAAAAGGGACTGTATGCAATTTATATGTACTATGAAGTATATAGCACAAATATGGTTGATGTTTAAATAATGATCTAGGGTATAATTTTTAAAAACATCCATAGGTATTTCTACACTGCAATCACAGGGTATGACTGCAGTTTGTATAGATAGGCTCTAGCTAGCTTGGTTTACAGAGCAGTGGAGCTGTGGCAACATGTGAGCAATTACCTAGGGTTCTGGGTAGGCTTGTAAAGCCTGCGCTGAAGCACAAGCTGTTGAGGCTTCACTGCTCCAGTACCCTTGCCAGCTAGATTAAAGTTAGCTCAGGTACGTCTACATGAGCTGCAGTCATACCCTGTGATTGCCATGTAGACATACCCACAGGGACTTAAGTCCCAGTTTTTCACAAGTGATTTTAGCACTTAGGAGCCTAAATCTTGTTGACAATCAATGGGACTTTCTGAAGAGTCTGAAGTTACTTAGGTGCTTTTGAAAATTTTACCCATAGACTGTAAAATCCTCAAGAGCAAGAACATTGTCTCTTTGCATATCTGGAAAGCACCATGTTCACCAATGATATTAATACTTTATTTAAAAATACTATAAAAGGGTTTTTATTCTTCACAAAACCAGCTGTGAATTTAAAGGAAACACGATAAACATGTATCATAATTTTTAGATGACTATATTTATCGTATTTACCTGGGAGATTGGAAACACTCTGAAGGAACTGATGTAGATTATTGTGTAATTAATACATGTTTAAGCACATGACTGCAATGGCCCCTATTGCTGGTTCATTTTGTTGAATGATTTATTTATGGTATATTTGTGAATCCAGGCCCTTTGGTGGATGATGTCATCTTTCTCATGTATTACGCATGCAGTATTACTGGGCCGCTAATATAATGGGGAAAGGCAGTAATGGGTCTCACATTCTACTACTTCTCTCTGTGCTCCATTTGATTCCTTTCATCTCCACAGTGTATCTACATGGTTCACAAATGCATTTCAGCTGCTACTGTAGACAGAAGGCATCTTAAAAAATAATGTACATTTGCATGACAGTGTAATGATGCTGGTTCTGTGCCAATTCAGGACAAATTGCTTAAAACAGGGCAGTTACAGCCCAAGGCTGGGATTTTTCCACCTCTAAGGCAAACCAAATCAGCCAGACCAAAAGGACTTTGGTTTCACCCCACTGGCTAACCACAAGTCACACAAGCAATTCCCTTAGACACTCCAGTTTCACCACCAGTGCCACTCGTTATGGGGACAAATGGTTATGAAAACCAATACCCCAGTAAAAGAAAAAAAAGGTTCTCATGATCCCAAAGGACCAAGCCCCAGACCCAGGTCAATATATAAATCAGATCTTACCTGCAAATCACGCTGTTGCCAATCCTTTAGAATCTAAAATCTAAAGGTTTATTCATAATAGGAAAAAGATATAGATGAGAGCTAGAATTGGCCAAATGGAATCAATTACATACAGTAATGGCAAAGTTCTTGGTTCAGGCTTGTAGCAGTGACAGAATAAACTGCAAGTTCAAATCAAGTCTCTGGAGTACATCCACAGCTGGGATGGGTCATCAGTCCTTTGTGTAAAGCTTCTGTTTGTAGCAAAGTCCCTACAGAGGTATGAAGCAGGATTTAAGACAAGATGGAGATGAGGCATCAGCCTTTTATAGTCTTTTCTAGGTGTAAGAACACCTCTTTGTTCTTACTGTGGAATATTACAGCAAAATAGAGTCTGGAGTCACATGGGCAAGTTCCTGCATACTTTGCTGAGTTACAAGGCGTATCTGCCTTCTCTCAATGGGTCAGTTGTATAGCTGATGGTCCTTAATGGGCCATCAAGCAGGCTAGGCAGAGCTAACACCAACTTGTCTGGGATGTTACCCAGAAGCACAGCATAAGTTTGAAATACAGACAGTATATAGCCAATGTTCATAACTTCAACTACAAAAATGACACATGCATACAGACAGCATAATCATAATCAGCTACCTATAACCTGGTCTCAGACACCTCATTTGACTCCCTTTATACAAGATTTGGTGCCACTACAGGACTTTGGTTGCAACCATATTCTATATGGTCCCCAGGGGCGGCTCTAGCCATTTCACCGCCCCAAGCACGGCGGCACGCCACGGGGGGCGCTCAATGGTCGCCGATCCTGCGGCTCCGGTGGACCTCCCGCAGGCGTGCCAGGGAGGGACCAGCGGACCCTCCACAGGGACGCCGGCGGGAGGTCCACCGGAGCCGCCTGCCGCCCTCCTGGCAACCGGCAGAGCGCCCCCCGTGGCATGCCACCCCAAGCACGCACTTGGCGTGCTGGGGCCTGGAGCTGCCCCTGATGGTCCCAGTTCAAATCAATAACGTGACAGACAATAAATGACAGACATCAGTTTTAAGTCCATGTTCAGTCTTTGCCTTGATATTTCATGGAGAAAACAAACTATTCTATTTGGTATTATTCAACCATCCTATAGCCATATATGCAACAGATTTCCAGAATGCTTCACATGCCTTAAGGCTAGTAGTCATTTATGGGGATATGTTATCCCAGCAGGTGCTAAATGAAGGTGACAGTACAAACACTCCCCGACTTAAGTTGGAAACGTATACCCGACCATTATGCAAAAAACCTCCAAAAACAAACACACACACCCCCTCCTATTTCTAGCTTACACAAATCTGCATTTACGGAAAAAGTTCCATAAATCAGGTTTGCATAAGCTGGGGGGGTGTCTGTATGTGATAGACCTTGTAGAATAAAGATGGTTGAAAAACAGAAGTACTTTTTTTGTTTGTTTTAAATTAATAGGCAACAGGTTTAAAACAAACAAAAGGAAGTATTTCTTCACACAATGCACAGTCCTCCTGTGGAATTTGTTTCCGGGGGACGCTGAAGGCCAAAACTATAACTGGTTTCAAAAAAGAATTAGATCAGTAGCAATGTTCTAATGGCAATTAGCCAAGATGGTCAGGGACGCAACCTCATGCTCTGGCTGTCCGTAAGCTCTGACAGCCAGATGCTGGGACTGGATGACAAGGGATGGATCACTTGATAATTTCCCAGTTCTTTTCATTCCCTTTGAAGTATCTGACATTGGCCACTGTCAGAAGACAGGAAACTGGACAAGATGGACCTTTGGTATGGCTCAGTATGGCCACTATACATTCAGAAACATTTTACATTAATTTTTGTGTTGAAAAATTTTGTCCCTTTTTTCATGATAAAATTCCAACCCTACATCAGGTATGTGCATTTCACACCTATAACTCCTATTACAGATTTACCAGAATGGAAACACAGCAAGATCCTTAAAGCACATCCTCTTTCAAGAAGCCTGCTTTCCACTTGCCTGGGTAAGAAAGATGTCAGATGCATTATCCTCCCCCTTAGAACTCACCCCTGCAAGATGCTGGGAACACTCACTCCCACTGACTTCAGTTAGAGGTATGAGTAGGTGTTCAGTATCTCACAGAATCAGGTCATTACTCTCTCTAGAGCAGACCCTTAATTTTTGCCTTCCCAACATTTGCCTTACTGCTTCTCGCCAGAGGCTTGATAAAATTTAAAAAGGAGCCAATCTTTCTGAATGTTTGCTCCTGCAGGGTGTAGTGTTTTCAGGGGCAGCATTTCTGCAGATGGAACTAAACCTCTAGAGCTGCCTTAGATACCATCCACAGGGACTTGGCAGTCTCTTTAATAGTACATGAATCTTTCCTATAAACAGCATTTTGAACCTCAATGCTTCTTTCACATTTATCATGCATATATATTTTGAGGAAGAAATAATTTAACTCCTTCTGTTGTTTGGGCAAGAATCCCTTTTAAATCCTCCCTGATGCCTATCAACTCCAATATCCCACCCAGTTTTCCTACATGTTGAATTCCCGCTGCCTTGTATGGAAGATATGTATGGAGATTCAGGATCCATTAGTAAGATCCGAGAGGAGAATTTCACCCAGGAACCAGAATTTTTTTCAATTAATAAATCTTTGACCAAACATGAAATACACAACATAGAGTTATATGGTTTTAATACAATATCCTAAACAAAAGACCATTGTACTAGACAATTAATTTTCCTTTCACATGCTTATTGAGAAAGGAATATTTGTGAATTTTTTTCTCCTTTCATTTTCACAACTTTATAGACTTTACTTTGATTTTTAAAAGTAGGAATACATTTTAGGGAAAATTGTAAATAGACTCCAAAGATGAGAATAGCTTAGCTAAGCTTCAGATCAATCTATAACTTTATCTATGGGAAGCCTGAATCCATTAGTGAACTCAACTAATAGGTCAAGAAAAGTAATAGCCAAATAAATATTTTATTAGCATTTTGTGAAACTTGGTAATGGGAAAAGCCTACTAATCCAACAGAAGTGGGAGTCTTCTTTCAATAGCAGGTCATTACTCAATAGATACTGTCTCCAGTTTCATACCAAGTGACTTTCTCAGGGATAACTGGACAAAGATATTTTTACATTAATTTAATTTATCACTATAGGATATGGTGGGCTAAATTCTCTGCTGATGTAAACTGATATCTCTCCATTGACCATACTGAGGCAAATGGAGCTGCACCAGTTTATATTAGCGGAAAATCAGGCCCTTTTTTTCTAGAAAAACTCCTTTTTCATCATTCCTATATTTTGGTAGAAATGGTTGAATAAGGAAAAAATAGTGAATAATTATTTGATTCTAAAAAAAATTGCCAAAACTCGCAACTATGGGGCTTCAATCACCACTGCCTGACTCTCTCTTTACACTGGTGTTACTCCATTGAAGTCAGAAGTGTTTCACCAGTGTCAAATTGGAGTAACTTGTGATGAATCAGGCCAGATCTAATTTTCCACACTATTTTCTCATCACTCACACTTGAAGACGACATTAATGCATTTAAAAAAAAATTGGAAATGAAATACGTAGAAGACTGAGTTGTATGTTTCCAATAAGATTTACAACGATGAAGATGCTTTGTCTAACAAAAAGGCCGGGGCACATTTAAATATTGTTGTGCCTCTCACCCCACAGGATCCACAAGCACTTTACAAATACTGTTGGCCAGTGTTGCACTCCTCACTCAGGCAGAATAGCCATTGTAGTCAATTGCAGGGTCATTATTCTTGTAGCCCCTCCAGAGGTAGCGCTCCCATTCGCTTTTGGGAGAGTTTTGTGTGCTGAGCAGCAGCAGAACTGGAGACTTGACATTGAGATTTAAATAATACATGGGGAACATTTCTCACGGAGAAAGAAATGCAAAGGCTTTTTTGTGTATATTCTTCTAGAACTTTCCCTCTCTTGTTCAGACAATATGGGCTAGATTTACAAAGGAACTGCCTCTCTAGGTGCCTAAGTCCAATGTTTAGATGTCACTGGCATTCACAAAGTCCTTGCCCAGCTGCTACCTAATGCTTTAGGTGTTTCTGCCAGTAGGAGTGTGGAAGACTTGCTAAACCCCGATGACACTGAGCTGCACTGCACCGTAGCTCATGCCTATGTGCCAGTGGGAGTCTCAAATTAGATGTTCCCCTCCCTATCTTGCCTGAAGGGACCAATGTAGTAAGTATGAATTGAGTTCACTTAACCAGTATGAAAAACAGCTAGGGGCAAACTCTGCGCATTTCATACCAGTAGTTTGAGTATTCATCAAGGAGGTGAGATGCTTAGGTTTGAATCCCTGGTCTGCTTTATTTGGAAATAGGGAGATGACTCCAGCTTGCCTTCCCTCCAGGACAGGGCTCTAACCACCAAACTATTGGATATGCTGGGGGCATAGGGATGTCACTCTTCTGTTGATATTGTTCCATTGTGTATAGATACTTAATTATTCACTGGGGCAGGTACTTGAACCTGATGCTTCTACACCCAAGGCAACTGTGCTACCCACTAGGCTACAGACTCACTCACTCTTTTCTGACCCAATGGAAATGTAATGATTTACTCCAAGTGGAACAGCTTCAACAGGCGAGACAGAGAGACCCCACCACTGAATACCCAATATTCAGTTCATGGTTAGGGCACTCACCTGAGAGAACAGGCAGAGCTGGAATTTGAAAACAACTCTCCCACATGGGTGCACTAACCCTTGGGCTATTGGCTATAGTGGGATGGGGCTGTCTCTCTCTCTCTCTCCTTTTTCACGGGAAAGAGCTGACCTGGCTTAGGTGCCTAACTCCAGGGGAAGGTTCACAGCAGAGAATCCTGATCAGAAGGGGGGCACCTCCTTGCAGACTGTCAGTTAGCTGCCTATATACCTTTATAGAGCTGGGCCCTAAACCCTGCCTCTTCATTTCACTCTTGGCTAGCTTAGGCAGCTTCCCACTCAGTTGCTGGCTTCTGTGAATCCTGTTCTTAGGCACTTAATTTTAGACGTACAATGCATGGAGATCCTGGGCAGCTAACACAGGGCTGTGAATTCCACTGGGTGGCAGGGGATTTAGGAGACAGGTGTTTCCATGCATAGGTCTCCTTTCTGAATCTAGCCCCATTATCATAAGCTGCACTCTTAGGAAAAGAAATCAATCCATCTGGACTAGATAAGAAGGAATCATTAAGTATTTTTCCTACTTAAGTATTAACTTAATTTAGTAACATTTAGTGTCCTGAAAATGGAATACTCCCTTGATCAGTATGTTGTGGTGTAAATTTCAGTGATTAGTGAAATCACAAAGTAGCCATGCTTTAAATACAGATGGGAATTTTTACTCTCGAGGATAAGAGATTAAACCAGCAGTTCTCAAAGTGTAGGTTGGGACTCCAAAGTGGGTCACAAACCCATTTTAATGGGGTCTCCAGGGTTGACTTAGACTTGCTGGGGCCAAGGGCCGAAGCCAAAATCCTATCCCTACTGTCTGGGACAGAAGCCCTTTGGCTTTGCCTCCCTCCCTCCTGGGGCAGTGGGATTTTGGCTTTGCCCCCCTCCTCCCCCAGCCCTCAGGGTGGCAGGGATTGGGCAGGCTCAGGCTTTGGTTCCCCCCTCCTGGGGTCTTGTAGTAATTTTTGTTGTGAGAAGGGGGTCGCGGTGCAGTGAAGTTTGAGAACTCCTGGATAAACCAAAGCTAAAAATCATAATGAAGGTCATACTCACTGAGACAATCCCTCAGATAAAACAAAATGACATATGTATAATGGACCAGACTCTGATCCCTTTCTCATGCTGAATACTATCAGTGCACAGCTCCACTGAAGTTAATGACATTACTCAGGGATAAATTTCAGTAAGGGTATCAAATCTGGTCAAGCGCTCCTAACTGCACTAGCAGGCTCATCTTCAGCCCAAAATGACTAGATCAGGGGTTGTCGCAATACATATTTTGGTGGCCTCAGAGAGTGGCCACCAACTCTTGCTGGTGGCCACATTGACACTTTTTCCTAAAGTTATTTATTTTTCCTAAAGTTAATAAAGTCATATGCACATATATACATCTAAATCACTGTAATTTATTTATGTAGCGTTTGGGTTTTTTTTTGCAGACTCAATAATAAAAATCATGCACAGTTATCTCTATTCTTTACTGGACCTAACAGAATAGAAACACAAATAAGGTGCTTTGCACATTCTTGTTTTTTTATTATTGTTTTTTTTGCTTTTTTGGCAAAAGTGGTTATCTGTATAACAATTCTGAAGTAAATTTAAAAGTGCTTTGACATAACTGAAGTCCAAATAATAATGAAAAACATATCTGGGTGGCTTGGATTTGGGGAAGGGAGGGGAAGCATGGCTGCGGCTGGCCTGGGGCTCCTCCGGGCAGATGCATGGACTCAGGGCTCTGGGCCGGCCACAGGATGGGGGTGCTTGGGGCTTCTCTGGGTGAGGGGCTTGTGGCTCCAGGCGCAGGGGCTTTCGGGGCTCCAGCTGCCGGGGGGGGGAGAGAATGAGGGCAGAAGGGATGAAGTTGGGGGCTAGCCTCCTGAAAGGGGGCCTCTGCCCATGCGCCCGCTGCTTGCCTCCTCACCCCCCCACCCGCCACTTGCCTCCTCACACACACCCATGCTTGCCTCCTCACTCCCCAGTTTGCAGCCCACCCCACCCCCGCCTCCCTCCTCCTCACCCTGCTGCTGGCTCACCGTTCGCCTCCTTACTCCCCAACAGGCACCCCCCACTCACCGCTCACCTCTCTGCTCACCTCCTCACCCCCCCACCCGCTGCTTGCCTCACTGCTCACCTTCTCACCCCCTCCTCGCTACCTCACCTTGCTCCTTAAGCATTGTGTGTCCCACCTGTGTCTCCAGAGAGGCAGCGCATGCAAGAGCAACAGGGAGGAAGGGGAGGGGTTGATGCTCCCCCTACCCTGCCCAGGAAACTGCCAGGGCCGCCAGGAAATCCCCTGGTGGCCACATGCGGCCATAGTGGCCGCATTTGAGAAATGGTGGACTACACTGTGCCCCAGTTACACCTGTACAACCCCTTTGAAGTCATAGGCCTTATTCTCATTTACACTAATGTCCCTTTTATACTGCTCTGGCAGCATAAAGGAAAACCTTACTGTAATTGAGAATCAGGATCATTGGGCTTAATTCCATAGTCCTTATTCTCACTGAAGGGATAAGAGCAAAAACTGAGTGATTAGAATTACAGGCTGCAATTCACTGAGACATGTATAGTTTCTATATATGATTCTATGTATGTTATTATTTTAGTAAGCTGCCTATGTGTAACTGAAGGTACAATTCATCACTGAGTGCATTAGTTACGGACTTTTTTGGATGGAATACAAATAATATGTGCAGTGGATGAAAGAGTAATTGTTCTCAGGCTCCAAATTCAGAGTTCAAGCAGCTGGTTTCCCCTTAGGGCACTGGGAGTAGGTGTGTTGTGAGAGGGATGGAGAGGCAGGAGCAGGTCCCACCAGGCAGTGTGGGTGGAACAGGGAGACAGAATTACATCCCCAAGTAGTGGAAGCAACAAGGATGGAGCAGGCAGAAGCCAATCCCCCCAACACCTCACCTCAAGCAGTGGAAGCAGGTGTTGGTTAGTGGAGGAGCTAAGAGTCTATCCCCCTGCACCCATCAAAGGCAATTGTGGTTTACACATAGTAGAGACTTCCTAGAGATTCACAGCAAAATTCCCTGAAGATTTCTTCCACACAGAGCATGCTCCAAACCAGGGCAGAGCAGGGCTTGCCTTACAATTGTGCTCTGGGTTGTTGCAGGCTGTGCCAGGTCCAGGCGCTAGAAAGGAGAGCAGGGAGCCTGTCTCTCCTGTGCTTTCCTTCTGCTTAAACCCAGGCAGCATGGAAAAGGAAGCGGTAACATTCAAATACAGAGGGGACAGAAGCCAGACTGAAGGGGGAGGGGCGATAGATTGAGACAAGGAGCTGGGGTGGGGGGTGAGATATAATGGCCGCAGCTGGGCCTGGGACTAGCTCGTGTGGTCTCCAGGCAGGCAGACTAATGAGCCCAGATGGGATACAGCAGAACTACCTGATTGGCTGAAGGGAGCTAAAAGGTGTGCTCTTACTTATGCCCAGTAACACTGAGGAGGCTGCTAGCTAGCTGTTCAACGTGTATGCCCACAGCTGTGATTGTTCCTGTGCCTACCTTGTTCCCAGTCCTCTCCAGTTTGTTCCAGCCCGACTCCCATGTTTGTTCCTGCCTGGTTCCAGCTCAGACTCCTAGTTCCTGAGTCTGGCTCTGACCCTCAGAGCTATTCCTGGTCTCTGACTCTTGCCCCAACTGCTATGCCTGACTGGCTGCTGCTCTGACCACTAGGCATGAGTGCTGACAGGGGACAGGTTGTGTAGGCTGGCACAGGGTAGGGAGAGTGCCACTGGGAGTTGAGGTGGGGGACAGACTGGACTGGTTGGGCAAATAAACTGAAACTGGGGGCAGAGGTAAAAAGGGACCCTGGCAGCTCCAGTCAGCACCACTGACCAGGCTGTTAAAAGTCCAGTCGGTGGTGCAGAGGGATTAAGGCAGGCTTCCTGCCTTCCCTGGCTCTGTGTGGCTCCCAGAAGCAGCCAGTATGTCCCTGCAGCTCCTAGGCGCAGGGGTGGCCAGGGCAGCTCCACGCACTGCCCCTGCCTGGAGCGTGGCTCTGCAGCTCCAATTGGCTCGGAACCGCGGCCAATGGGAGCTGCGGGGGCAGTGCCTGTGGGCGGGGGAAGCACACAGAGCTGCTTGTCTGAGTCTCCACCTAACAACAGCAGGGACATGTTGGCTGTTTCCAGGGAGCCACCCAAGATAAGTGCCACCCAGAGCCTGCACCCGTCACCCCCTCCAGCACCCGAACCCCCTGCCCCTGTCTTGAGCCCCTTCCCGAACCCAAATTCCCTTCCGGATAAGGAGCTGGGCTCACGTACACTGAGACTAGACAAAGATTCTATGAATATATGAGTGCGGAGGGAGAGAGAATGGGTGTGTGTAGCGAGGGGGTCGCGGGGAGGGAGAACTAGGACTGAGACACAGAATCCAGAGGGCTGAGACTAGGACTGTGTGCGCAGAGAGACTGGGCTGGGTTGAGAAGCCTGAGGGGTAGAAACTAGGACTGGGTAGTGAGAAGAATGGGACTGGAATGAGCAGCTGGGGTGGGGAAGAAATAAGACTTGGGGCAGTGACAAGTTGGAGAGGAAAGAGCACAGGGGTCAAGCATGGGGTGGGGGAATAGTCAGAAGAGTCAGGGGTGCCATTTCAGATTGGGGGGAGGGGCAACTTTAACCGTGAGTCCAGGGGTTACTTAGGCATCTGAAATGTTTGCATCTGAAATGCAAATCTGTTTTTTTGCAGATAATAACTTAGAAATTAGCTGACAAGAGCCCTGTATCTAAATCCTAAAGAAAGAAAGAATATATATATATATATACACACACAAACACCAATTAAAACCATATTTTAAGTTTATATGTAAGTTTGGAATAGGGTTACCAGATAGCAACTGTGAAAAAACGGGATAGTGGGTGGGGGGAAATAGGCACCTATATAAGAAAAAGTCCCCAAAAATTGGACTGTCCCTTTAAAAATGGGTCATCTGGTCATCCGAGTTTGGAACAATCAGGCGATAATACAGCGAGATATTCCAAATCCCAAATCTTGGAGTTTTAACACAGGTGTCAGAGATACAAGTTTGATACTTTATACACTGTCTTTAGAAGAGATAAATAAAAATAAATACAATCTGCTTAAAATCTGCTTACTTTCTCTAACAGACACACTCTGTATTACTGTCATTACCTACTCTATTTTAGTCCATTGTTTTTCACTCCACTGAAAACGTATTTACTTAACTTTAAAATAGGTAATTACATTTATTTTCTCTGTTCATTAAAAACAGGAATTTATTTTTCAAATTATTTTGGCATTTATGTTTACCAATCACAAGCATATACATTTGACTCCATCATTACTTTTAGTATCAGACTTGAAATTACATTTATTTTCATACGAATTTTAAGTTATTTACAAATATAATTAAAAATACAATTTGAAAATAAGTGACCTTCATCTGCTGGATGTCCAAAGTTATGTGTTTAGCTAATATTTGTTTGTTTTTTGAAACTGACATTGCTAAGGTGAATGCAAGCTAAATTTACATTCTAGAAGGATATTAGTATTTGATTGAACCACTTTAAATAACGAATGACAAAGCACAATATGATAATAAAAGTAATAATAATTACTCCAGCCAGGACAGGTTAGGCATTTTAGAACTCACTACTCACAGAATTAAATGTAAGCAAGAGAGAAATAAAATTATGAAATGTGCAGACCAATCAAAAAACTAAAATAGCAGCACTGTAATCCTTAATGAGCTTTGAAAGAATAAAATTACAAAGAATGTTATGTGCATAGCACATTTCAACAGGAAGTATCAAGAAGTAACAACAACAATAATAATAATAAAAGTAAGTGTGTGTGTGTGTGTGTGTGTGTTGAGGGGGGCAGTGTGTGTGTGAGACTGGGTGTTTGTCAAAGAGAGAGTGTGTGTGTTGGTGGGGACTGTGTGCCTGAATAAACATGCCAGCGCACTGTCTCTTTAAGCCAAGCACTCAGGAGCCTGAACACTTGTTCAGTACAGCAGTAGCCACAGCTCCCACTCCTGAGCCAGAGGCACTAGCACATACAGGCTCCCTGCACCGCCCCAGCTCAGTGGAGACCCACTCAGGCACTGCAACCTCTAGCATAGGGCAAGGCCCCCAGCACCGCACCAGCCATGGATCAGCTTCTCAAAGAACCAGAGGGGTAGCCGTGTTAGTCTGGTTCTGTAGAAGCAGCAAAGAATCCTGTGGCACCTTCTAGACTAACAGACGTTTTGCAGCATGAGCTTTCGTGGGTGAATACCCACTTCTTCGGATGCAAAAAGAGGAAACTGCTGCAACAACAGGAGTTGGGCTGCCAGAGAGCAGCAGCTGCTGGCCCAGTGCCCAGCTCTGGGAGAGGTGACTCCGAGGGGGAGGGAGTGCAAAGGCAAATTTGGGGTTGGCTATAGCCCCCACAAAGCCCCACCAGCACCACCCCATTCATAAAATTATAATGTGGTATAAAACTGGGAGGGGGGGACGGGACAGGTGCCTCCTTGTACTCCCTAAATGGTGCCCCTGAGAAGAGTCTGCTTGCATAAAAGTACACTCCTCTCCAGAGCATGAGTCCAAGAGTCCCAAGTCTCATCATTCCTCTGCTGTCCGCTGGTGTCTCTGAAATCCACTAGCAGAGTGCTGCATCCCTCTCTAGAGCTGGTCCACATAGAGAATGACAACCTACTTCTCAGTCAGCTACTCCATTAACTCAAGTGGCAGGGTTTTGAGCAATCGATCGAAATGTTCTGACCCTGCTGATGACCCATGTGGGAGTCAATATGATGTTACGTGACAGAGTTTATGCTTTTTCAGATTCGTCTTTTAAAAATGTAGGAAATTACACACAAAAACTATGTTAAAAGAATATTTTTAAGACTGCAAAATCAAACACTCGAAAGTTAAGGGATGTCAGAATTGGGGTTGCCTGTGTGTTTGCATTATGATAGTGATTCATTACATGATTACATACTATTTTTTTCCACAGGACCCCCACCTCATTCAAGATGGACCTGCTCTGGGGATGAATAAGAGTTGTGTACCTATTGTCAGTACCAGGAGACAGTGGGCCTAAGCCTGCCAATAGTTAAGGCCCTCCCCTTTAGCCGACAGAGGAGGCACCAGTAAATCCAGGTCATAACTGAATGCTGGGGTCCGGGGACAACAGGAACCGGAGTGAGAGTCATAGGGAAAAATCATGGGACTGAAAAGAGATGCCAAGCAGAGAACCACAACAGGACTCACTGCTCCTCAAAGGCATCCAAGGAGGCAATGGACACTGCCCAATCACTGCTGTATAATGAAGGAAACCATGGTCTGTAGGATCTTGTTTCACTTGTAGAAGTGGAACCTGTTCTGTGAATGAGGCAAGGGACTGCAGGGAGAGAAAGGTTAAGGCGATTGAATTCTGCCCTGGAGAACTGGATTCTATTCCTGTCTCTGCCACAGAGTGATATGAGGCAGGACACTTAAACTTTTCACAGGTGGGGACTTACGGTGTGTTATTAATTTTGAGTTCCTAACTTGAGACCCTGGAGTATGACTTGCAGAAGTGCTGAACTCTTACAGATGCAGCTGAAGTCAATGGGATCAGTGCTTTAAACTGTACATAATGCTGTATACTCAAAAGTGTCTCAAATGAGGCACCCAAAATTAGTGGATACTTTTGACCTTAATGTCTCTGTGTGTCAGTTCCCCATCTATAAAATGAGGCTAATACCCATTCACTTCACAGGGGTGTTGCGCAAATAAATTTAATGTTTTCAGAGCCCTCAGATACTGTAGTGATGAGAACCATCAAAAAGCCCATAAGGAAATTAATTCTGTCTTCAATGCAGGATTTTAATAGTATACAATAAATAAGGCGTGGGGCCATATATTGAACAGTGAGGACAAAACCAAAATATTGAATAGTTGCCCATTAAGAGAGCACCATCCATTCTGTGCACTCAATGAGGTACTGTAGAAAAAAGTATTGTGTGATGATGGAATTAAAGACTATATTATAATGCATACGCACAAAGGGGCCAAATTAAAGTTACTTAAGCAATCTTAGTTTTGGTATGTCCTGACTTTTGAGTGGTTGACTTTGCAACTTTAATAATCTTCTGTTGATGTGGGGGTTTTGTGTGTAATATATATTAAGAGCTACCTTCCCACAGCCCCAGGGAATGGTTGGAAAGAGAGCCTGTGGAGCAAGGAAGATGAGGGCTGCCACAGCCTCTTATATGACTTTATCATATGCCTTCAGTATCATTTTATTGTAAAACTTTGTATGATATTTTATGTAAATGATATATAAAATCACCGACTGCAGTCTTTGAGGTGTCTGAAGGTAGTATAAACACTTTTTTTGCACCAAAACACCATCTCTACTATATTTTCCTAACCACTGTTGTGGTATGTGGGAATGTCCTGAATTACCGGATGCTACATAACTTAAAGGCTAGGTGGCTTATTAAGTGTGATTATTTCTGGATTACATATGGCAAAACTGGGCACAGGGAAATTAGGTGTCTTGCCCAACATCACACTACAAATCATTATTAGAATTGCAAATAGAGCTCAAGACTCCTGGCTTACAGTTTCCTACTCTATCCAGCAGACAATGTTCTCAATGTAAAAAACATTGCAATACAAAGTATGTTGTATTTTACTCAACTACCTAAGGAGAAGATTAACAAAAGTATTAGGAGCGATATTTTTAAAGGCATGAGTGGGAGTTAAGTGTCCAACTTTCATTGACTTTCAGTAGAAGCTAGGTGCCTATATACCCCTGGTACCCTTGAAAATCTCCCCGTAGGGGACTTACAAGTGAGAAGATTTGCACTGTAGTAATATCATCACGTCAGCAACTTTGTTCTGACCTCTAAAAAGTTTGTGTACTAAAACTCAATACGCAACCAAATTGACAATCAAATATGAAGGTAAAACTATTTGTTTTGAAGAGCATTTTGATGTGTTTTTATTACACTTGAATACAGACCAAAACTGTCACAATAGTGAGAGGAAGTATATGTAAAGCTAATTTACAGATAACTAGCCCCAAAGCAGTCTGTCTTATTTTACAACAAAGACTTAAAAATGTATCTGCAGTGCACAGAGGGATGTTATAGAGGGTTAATGGCATATACACTTAGTGTCACAGACTAAATAAATAATCATGAATTTGAAATATATGCTGCATTATTGTGAAGCTTACAGGAACAATTGTGCTAGGATGACTGAGAGTCACACCTTTTATTCATTGTGCATTTTTGCCAGTTGTAGCAGCTTACAAAGGAGTTCTGCCTCATTCCTTATGCACTCTCCGAAGTGTATTACTATTATAATGTCTGAAAAGATGGTGCTGTTTTCTAGTTTACACACATCTCGGTAGATTTTCAAATAACTCTTGTTTTCCAAATAACTTCTGAATCACTGGAAAACACTGACTACATGCTAAATCTTACAGAGGTGTCAAATTTCATCTGAAAGGGGGAAGGTACCTTATATTACCTATGGAAAATAAAAACGCTGCCATTTTTAAACTGTTGGGGATTTTTTTTGTATGCTTTAACTCAAAAATAGCTGTAGGAATTATGCTTCCATAAAAAGATCATGTTGAGATAGACTCCTAACATGAAAATTTTCAGTCCAAAAGGTGAAACCTTTCAAAAGTTATAAGTAACTGAATTTGGGAGGTTATAATGGACACTTTTTTGTGTATTAGGATGGTCACTAGCAGTAATCATTTTCATATGTACACACATACATGCATGTGAATAATTCTCTAAGTGGTGGTGTTATCTATGTGATAAACTGCATGTATTATTGACATGTACCTTTGACTGTGTATACCTACTGTGACTGTGTCTGCATATGCATCCATCTCTGTTAGACAACTTCTGACATTCCAAATTTCAAAACAACGTCAGTCAGTCACCAAAACCAATTTGCTGGAAAAATCTTTCTTTCTTTCCTCCCAAACCCTCTTCATCAAGTAACACTGACCCAAGGCTCTAATCAGACAATACCTCCAAAAGTGACAGTTTTAAAGTCTGGTATCTTATGGCCCATCAACTCTAGAAACAAATTTATACAACTAGGAGAGACTCCTAACTTTCCAGTGGGGCACACACACCATTTGCTTCTAGCGCTAGTAGGATCTCATCTATATCAAATCTTAAACTCATAAGATTATGTATAAAAAACCTATTTTAGTAATCCAAGTGTTTCTAAAATGCATAGATTTTTCTCTCTGAGGCCTGGATAGTTGGAATCAGGGATGGGAATTTTCAAAAGCACTCTGGATCAGCTTATTTCTCCCATGGGACACAAAGGAAGATTTACCACTGACATCAATGGAAACAGAGTGTGAAAATCCCATCAATGGTGATTAAAAACCTGGGCTTTACAGGCAGAGGAATATGAAACATAGTACCAATAACCTGCCAGATTAATGTTTCCTCTCCCCCCCCCCCCCGCGCGCGCGCACACACACACACACTCTCTCTCTCTCTCTCTCTCTAGAATTTCCCTCCCAAAGGTGTCATTTGTCTGAGATCCAAGATGGGCAAATATTCAGTCCTGGACCAGAGGTGGATTTTAAGGTCTGATATTCTGTAGACCCCCAAATTAGAAAACGGGAACTTGACCACTGGAAGGTGAATATTTCTAGCTTTTTAATGAGATACAGGACATTGGTTTCTAGCTCTGGAAGATCCTAAGATACTGGATCATAAAATTGTGACATTTTATAAGCTATTTTATACTATTTTTAGAGGTTTCTATGTTTGCCTTGCTTCTTAGTGCTGTACAGTGGGACTTAGGGTAATTAAGGCTTTATAGGCATAAGGATTCAAAATTTAGTCCTACATTTGTTTGATCAGATAGCAAGTGTGAAAAAAATCGGGACAGGAGTGGGAGGTTATAGGTACCTCAATAAGAGAAAGCCTTGAATATCAGGACACTCCCTGTGAAATCAGGCCATCTGGTCACCCTACCTAACACATTATTTTAAAACTCTGTAAAACAATTATAAAATAGCTTTTGTGTAACATTTGTATCATGTACAGAATAAATGATGGTGTGGTGCTGTATAAAGGGTTTATTGGCCCTGGTCTGGAATGCCCAACATGTGCCCATGAATGCCCCTATGTCTATCCCAAATTCATATTGATTAAACCTTTATACTACACCACACTGTCAGATAGCCACATGCAGATAATAAACACTTATTAATGGGAAGCATGCTTTTTTTTTTTTACAGAAATCATATCCGTTTAATTACTTAAAATGCTCTCCATACTCTGGGAAAGCTAGGTAGGCATTATTATTTCTTCAATATTTCAGCCTTAGGAAATAAGACAACTAACCACAGTCATTTTCTGCTCAAGAGGTTCTAATTGTTCCAGAATGTCTAAAGAACTCTTTTACTTGATGAATCAGTTGTACAGGTAAGAGTCTATTCTTAGGTTTGGAGGCCTTAACCTGCTCCCATTAACTTTTCTACTGTTGACTTCAGGAGGAGCATGATCCTTTATTATTATTTGCATTATCATAGCTACTAGAAGTTCCAGTCATGAAATAGGACCTCATTGTTCTAGGTGTTATACAAAGACAGAACAATCCCCTCCCCCCCAAAAAACACGCACTGCTCAAAGAGCTTATGATCCTTTCCTACGTGCAGGGAGCTACAACCCACCATACATCAAGATGTGGATACAACAAAGTTTTCAGGTTTATATTTACATATCCAAGTCAATCTTTGAAGATATACATATTAAACAAAAGTTAACCCAGTACAAGTCTTGTTTGTCCTTTGGTGAATGATGAAATGTGTACATGTAAAACCTCTGGAGGCTGAATTTTAGCAACAGATGGGTTGTGCTAATTGTGCATTTTGAATTTGTTACAATATAACACAATCATTTCTATAAAATCATATTTAATATACAACAAACTCTCACCACATAAACACATTAAAACACCTTATTATAATTCCAAGAATCAATTACAGGTTTTCATAAAAACATTTTCATATCTAGAATCTTAATACAGAATGATTTATTTCTATGCCAAAATACATTTAGACTGTAAACTGTTTGTAGAAAAAAGACAGAGAATTGGGGTTTGCTGGTATTTAATCCATCTTATTTCTTTCTTTCATGTTCTACTTTGAAACATATCTGAAATGTTTACCTAAACATTGGTTTTTTTTATCCAAAGTTCTAACAAAAAAAAATTTTTTAAAAAAAGAGCAAGAGAGAGGAAGAAGAAGAAAATTGTCTCTTCACTTCATTGTCTTTTGGATGTGCACAGAACAGCATTCACTGTCTGCACATGCTACCCTGGTCAGGACTGTGTGCCATGTTGGTTTTGAAAGAAAGACACAACATTCCCTTTTAATACAAGTATTGGGTGCTCACAGAATGAAGAATGGAGACCCGATAATAATTGAACTGCATTTAGCAAATACAAAACTGGGAAAAAAAATCCACATAAAAACTCATATGAAGATTGATCACACAATTTTATTAGAGTCTTTTGAACAATTGTATTATGTTGTTCCTTTATTTAAAAACTCTTGCAAAAAAAGACATTGGAGTGGACTGTTTTCAACCCTGAGCATTAACACTGCATATCAAGTACTGTAGTAAAGAAGCTGGTTAAGATTGTAGCACTAGCACAAAGTCACTGATATTAATCCTCTAAATGATCAGGTTTTTACAAAAAAAAATACATAGTTTTCAATAAATAATGCTTAATTTTACAACTTTGATACAGCAATGTCATACACTGTTTTGACACATACTAAACTCTGCATGCTATATAGTCTACTAGAAGACAAAACTTTGCCATGCATTTTCTTTTTCTAGTGCTAGAAAACACTTTGTCCTCCAGTGCATTGCCTCAAGCAGCCTTACCCTCTTCTTTCTATCTCATAGCAATAGGCCGTGCACTGGCATGCAAAACCTTAAGAAAAGGTTCCCCCCACCCCCCACCATCACTCAGACTTCTAAACAAAAGTACTTTTCAGCTTTCCCCCCCAGACCTGGAGTGTCTATGAAAATGAATTTAATGTGGCCTTTGAAAAGGCTTTGAAATTACATATTTTAAAAGTGTCATGCTGAAAAACGGCTCTAAAACATTCAATTTTCCCCACCTGTGGCCATCATGCAACATCTTTGAAATGTTGTAACCATCAAATGTCCCACATTGGAAAAATAAGCCTCCATTTTAAAACAGCCCCCACCCTCAAAAAAAAGTATCACAGCATTTATGTAGAGACTCCAAAATTCCAACATATGTACAAGAGCAAAACCAGATAGAAATTGCAAATGAGCTAACAATGGCATATAACTCTTCTCCCTGGTATACCCAGGAGTTGAGGCAAGTTGGCTTTGGAGATACGCAGGAAGATGGAAACAAAATCAAATTGTGATAATAGGAGCTCCTGGAATAGTATTTATTATTTGCGCAAATTTCTTCAGATGGTAAATCACTGTGTCTTGATTTTCTGTGAGGTGAATGTTACTATAATGTAATACCATGATAATCAAACCAATCTTAATTTCTGAAGGTTCACAAATCTTAGTAGCTTGATTTCCTCATGTTCATTCATTCTGCAAGATTTCACTTCACAGAAAATCCACATATAATAGCTAAGCACAAAAAAGTTTGAATAAATAATAAGCACTGGAACCGCCATTCTCACATTTCCAGGTTGTTTGTTCATCATTGAAAACCACTCACCCCTTCTTGACCATATTGCTTTAGGGGTTTACTTTTATATATAGAAGTCATTGCTTTGAAACTACTGTCAATCATAATCTTCTAAGAGTTTTTAAAATATTCCTATCTTTGCACTGGCATAAGTATTGGGTTTCCTAAGAGAAACTCTACCCAACGAAGGTATTACTTTTTATACATGAAACAATACAAATTTTGTTTCCCTTTTTTGTAAGTCATTCTACACTTTCTGCACATTTGTGCTTAATATTGAATATAAAAATAGGTCTTTAAAACTCTATTTAGTTTAAACTCACTAAAAAACTACTTGCTTGTGAAATTCTCTTACAAATTCACTGCATCCATGTAAAGAAGATAAAACTAATTAGGCAGTTAATTGATACAGGTAGTGTGTAAAAAAATAATAAATTTTTAAAATCACAGCCTGAAATTTGGGAAAAAAGAGAAATTGAAGGAATAAAATTGTATAGTTGAAATGTAAGGCAACTCAGTATAGGGAGTTTCTTTCTGGTCATTATCATAAGTGAAGATTAAGGGGAATTTAGAAAGAGAACTACGTTTTCCAAAAAACCAGGAAGAATTGGGGCACAATTCTGCATATCCTTCTTGAAGCAAAAAGCTCTCATAAAGCTCAAAGAGAATTTTAGTTAAGAAGTGCAGGTTTAAGCACATACCAGGGCATCAATATGAAGAAGTGGCATGGGTAGAGATAAAAGGAATGAACTGTAATGGAGTATCAAATAGCTTGAAATGATGTGGCCCTGATTTGACCTCACAAGAGTTCCACACTAGAATAACTATAGAGTTGCACTTGATTTACACTTGTGTGAATGAAGAAGCAGGACACATGGATGCAAAACAAACCACATTCAGTAGACTCTACCTTTGGGGAAGTTGACCCTGGGTGGATATGGATGCCTACACTTTAGACCATGAGACATTTAAAAGACATTTTTAATATGTCTACCTGTTAAATTTGAAAAATATTGTCCTTTTAAACAATTTAGAGTGAGTTAGTACTTTATAGTTGAGAGAGTAAACAGAAGAAAGCAACCAAAAGAGAAAATGTCAATTGAAGTTAACTTTCCAAAAACATTCATTTTCAAAATCTGAAAAATACCACCACCTTTTTCTGGGTCTTATATTTAAGTGAGATCCTAAGTGTTGTAAAGAAAGTTGTTTTTTCCAATTGGAAAAAGCTGAGTTTCTTCTTTTGTGTCCCTAAGTCTGCTTACACATAGAAAAGTACTATACAGAGACCAAATGAAAACAGGGGCAGCAATAAGAAAGTAAATGGGAGATACTAAGCCTGGAACATAAAGATTTCTCCGAGAGGGTAGTCAACAAGAATTCATATGTATACTTAAAAAGAAAAACTGGGAATAGGATTATTCAATTTGACCAGAAATACCCCACACATAAAATATGAGGATAACCTAGCTGATGTGATCTTTATTGACTGTAAGACTGCTCTTACTCTCATTGAAATGAGTGGGAGTTCAGGCATTGATTTCAACAAGGAGCAAGTTCTGGCCCTAAAAGTGTCATGGCTTAATTAGAATATTCATTCATTTTCCTTGGGCAATATGCAAAGTTAAGCTCTCAAATGGATGAAAAGTCAAACTTTTTGGGAAAAAAATATGTACTGTCCCCCTGTTCATTGCACCATCACTCAAAATATTCATTTTACATATTGTTGTAGTTCCCTTCCAAAAGCTCTTCCAAGACTCTTTTGGCAGGGTGTTTTTTTCCTTTGACTAAAGTAGACCTGTTGCTCTTTAAAATCTGCCTGACTGCTCTATACTTTGATATTTCATATTAGTTATTCTTGATTAATATTTGGTAATGATAATTTTAAAAAATTTCCTTCAAAAATACATCAAGATTTTTGTGAGCTGAAACATAGACCTTATTACAAACTGAATCCAGCTTAGATTTGACCATCCTTAATACATAACTTACTGAACATTTGCAAAACACAAATGTTCAATTACACTGCCTATCATTTTAATAAACAAGGATGCATATCAGAAAGAAGGGAGTGGAAGAAATTGTCCATACCCTCTCATGATAGCTTGAAGAATTGCTAAGAGAATTTTGGCTCTGTTTTAAAAGATTGGAATATGATCATCTAATGCGATCACCCTAGCCCATGAACATGAACTGGTTTTCAACAGTAGGACAGCTAATGGCTAGGCTGTAGAGCACTTCAGTTCCCCCCCCCCTTTTTTTTTTGCCTTAGAAGAGATAAATGTCATTTGTTTTCAATCTAATTGCTAAGTAATTATATAGAGAACATACTAATCATTTGAGACCAAAAAAACTGAAAATCCAAGAAACTCTGTTTTATTGAGGACTATTCATTGCCAAGGATATTTTGTGTTGTACTTGTTTGTTTTAAAACAGTTTTTTTCATAAAGAATTATCACAATGCAAGACATAAATTTAGGTTCCCAGATATGCTGCATCTCTTTTCTGATAGCAAGGATTTAGGCCAAACAGCTTTTATTTAGAATCATAAGTAAGTTTTTTTTAATTATTATTATGAGAAAGAGATCAGATTATATTAATCATTTAACTACCAGATTTAACTAACCTAAAGTAGCTATCTCACCACTTAAATGCCTAAGAGTTGTCTTTGATTAAACATAACATGCATGCAGGTTTAAATGTTGTGTTTTATTATGCCTTACAAATATGTATGCAGGATTTTCATTTTCAGCAAGTCTGAAAGCCTGTAGCAGTGGTTGCCACCAAAATTACCAGCACAGTGAATTGTCCTTGTAAACAGCTGGATCATTTATTAGTGGATAAAGATAAAGGATCGACCAATGCCTATCAGATAAAAAGTAAACTTCTTGAGAAACACACTTCCACCTTGAGTCTGTTTATTGCCATCAGCAGTTCTTTCAAAATGTAAAACTGAAATCTGACGGCTCCTAAGGGGGAAAAAAATGCACGTTTACAAAGTCTGTTCATGGGCAGCAGCCGCTCACATCCGCCCTTCCCACGCCCCAGCTCTCAGACAGGCAAAGGCAACTGCAAAGAAGAGGGAATTGGAGCAGATCCCCTGGGTTCTCCAGCTGCCGGCGGGGCGGAGGTTAGCGCCGTGGCACTGCCGAGGAGGGCGGCAGCACCCTCTGGGCAGGGCATCGGTAGCTACGGGCCCGCCCAGGCCGCTGAAAGAGAAGGGAGGCAGGGCGGGCTGGGGGCAGACCGCTCCGGCTCCGCGAGCTCGGGGCCAGCAGCGCCGGTGCGCGCCAGACTCGGGCGGGGGTGGGGGAAGCTCTGCACAGAAGCGGCAGGGCAGAGATCAGAGCTGGCTGCACCTCCGTCCCTACGGCAAACAGGAAGCCTCAGCCCGCCCCCTCTTGAGCAGGGTCCCCCGGCTGCGGCCGGCCTCCCCCCGCTGGGAAGCCCCGTACCCGCTGCTGCCTCGCCGGCCCCTCCGGAAGGGATGCACGGCGAGGCGGGAAGCAGCCGCCAGCCCAGCACCGCGCTGCCCAGGCCGGCGTGCGGGGAGTGGAAAAGGGCGGGGAGGGGAGGGTGGCGCGGCGCGCCCCGCCCCGGGGGAGCCAGCCGCTCTCCGGTCTCTCCCCGCCGCTGCACCCCGACTCCTTCTCCCAGTTTCCCCGTTTAAGACTGACTGGGGGCGGGGGAGGCGGCGAGACGGAAGCTGCTAAAAATAACCCAGCGCGCCCAACGCCGCCGCCAGCCGCACATGGCCGGACACACCCCCTCCGCGCACAGCCAGCCTAACCCGCCGCACAGCAGAGCCCACGTGGAGGGGACCCGGGAGCCAGCGCAGACCCCGAGCAGGGAGCGAGCTAGCACACGTGGGGGGAGGGAGCCAGAGCCATCCCCGCCTCCCACGCGCAGGGATCTCGTCCTGAAAGGTGTCCCTACCCCCGTCCCCCTCGGAGATGGGGAGAGGACTAGACCCCCCCCGTCACACTCAGCTGCGATCCCCCCACTCCGCCGAGGGGCGATGCAGCAATGACAGAAGGCAGGTAACCGGGCAGAGAACCTAGCACTAAAGCGTGCCTGGAATCACGTTCTCCGAGACCCTCTCCGCCATCTTTCTATGGGCTCCTGGGGGCCGACCACCCCCGGGGTCTCTCCCCTTCTAGGCTAGCTGGGCGCTGAAAGCCGGGTGGGGGGGCCGGGTAAAATCAGCGATTTCACACGTTCGTGGAATAAAAAGCTGTCTAAACATTCTCCCCCCTGGCTACATGCAGACACAGCCGCCTACAGCTCCGCAGGTGGGGCGTGGGCCAGGGCATCGCCAGCGTTACTTCTACAGACACTAATAGCGATACGAGTTTCTATCAGTTCCAGCTGATTTATTAAAATTGTCAAGATACAGACTTTCAGCATAAAAAAAAGGCAATGATGTTGACAGTGCACAAGTCTGCTTTTGCCATCATTTGCTACAAAATATGCAGATGGTCTGTACTTTAGATTATATTGCACAAAATGAGAAACTTTTTTTAACTATGTGCCTTTTTTTGCTAAAAATCGAGAATCCAGTTTCATACCTTCCATCTGGGGCCCCATCCACATATCACAGCGTATGAGATACATAAAGTCCTACTATAGTACAGTACATATACAATCTTTTAAACTAAGATAACAGCTCTGAGGTCTATATCACCATTTTCAATAAATCTTTACCTACAAATATTGAACAAATCTGAACTATAGCTGTACAAAAAAGTTTCTTTTTTTGTTTTAAACCACAAGGCCTTTAGATGCAAGGATTATTTTTAAAATTTTAATCCTTTTAAAACCAGGACGTAACGTACCAACAAACTTGCATGCTAAAAACAGAAAAGAAAAAAAAATAAAAGGGAAGAAGTGCCTGAAAAGTCTTACTGAAAAAACACAGCAAGAATGTTCCCTTTTCACTGTACAAAAATACGCCTGAAAATATATTAATTTTTAAAAAAGACTGAGGTCTGTTATGTATCAAAAATGTTTCAATACCTTTTTGTACTGAGGTCTAGGCTGTCTGGTATTCAATCAAGGAGGTATAAGGGAACAAGTTACAAAAAAAAAGTTGGCAAGTAGAAATCACATTTGTAAAACCATAGACAATTTGATCTGAAAAGTAAACTCTGATCTTAAGTCAGTTCACAGTTTTTATTTTCTTTTTGTAAGCGTTTGTACAGTCTGCATTTTTTCAAGCTCCCTGCAGCTTTGTTAAGAATCGGATGCATAGAAGACATCAGTTTTCTCCCTCCAAAAAAAGTTGCAATGGTCCCTTTCAGAAAAAAAATCGGAACAGTTCTTTTAAGATCTCTCACGGGAAAAAAAATCCACAAACCCCCTTGAGTAACAGTTGTGCTGCCAAAAGACTTCTTTGCAGACCATCTTCCAGACTTCAATCACAGACCGACAAGCTTCGAACATCGACTTCTGAATCATTTTTCCCCCAGTCCCCCATGCCTTTTTGTTGTTGTTGCGATCACCAAATTAAAAAACAAAACAAAACAAAAAACATAACTCCGGGCTCGGTTTGGAACTAACTTTGAGACTTTTTTTTAAAGAAAAGACATTTTATTATTTCATTTTTTACTCCACCACTTCCATCACATCATCACCAGCATCATCTTTCCTTTCCGATTTCTCTGCACGGTTGTTCTCATCAGCGACACGCCTTCCAGCGGCTCAGTAAGTGAAGACCAAGTCGGAAAAGTTCGCTTCCAGCCAGTCCCCTGCAATCATTTCGCTCAGCTCCGGGGTGCAGTAATCGGGGAACTCGAAGTGAGAGCCCAAGCTGCCCTCGCTGAACGAATCCAAATCTTTATCCACCAGGGACAGAGACAGGTTCCCCGAAGCGGAGCTCACCCCCAGCTCCGAGGCGGCGTGAGGGTGCTGGGAGAAATTCAAGCTCAAGTCGAACATCAGGTCGTCCGCCTCTTCGCTGCTGGAGGAGGAGGTGGAGATGGACCTGGAGGAAGCCGGGGACAGGCTGGGCTGCTGCTGGGTGCTCTGCTTGGTGATGTTCTTGAAGTTGTAGTACAGTCTATTGCTGCCGCTGCTGCCGTGCGAGGCTGCGCTGCCCCTCACCTCTTCGTACAGGCTGGCCCCCTCGGTGGACTCTGCCGAAGAGCTCAGGGTGGGACTGGCCGGGACTTTGGCTACATTATATCGCCTCTGCTGCTGCTGCTCATCTTCCTCGTCCTCGTCCTCCTCCGCCTCTTGCTTGATCCTGAGCTGCAGCTCGTCCTCCTCCTCTTCCTCCTCATCATCCTCGTCCATGAAGACGCACTTGACGGTTTTGCTGCTCACTTTCAGGGTGCCGTAGACATAGTCCTCCCCCGCGTAGTCCCCGGGGTGGGTGGCTTTAGCCCCGGGCTTGGCGGGAGAGGAGGAGGAGGAGGACTTCAGCTTGCTACATTTCTTACTGGAGCTCTTGGCGCTTTTGCTGCTGCTGCTGCTGGTGGGTGCGTTTTTCTCCGGGCTCTGGCTGGCACTGGGCTTGGCTGATGGGTCCATTTTGGGCTTTTTCCTGGGTCTGTATTTGTAGTCGGGGTAATCGGCCATGTGTTTGAGCCTCAGTCTCTCTGCCTCCCGGATGAAGGGGATCTTCTCGCTGTCCTTCAGCATTTTCCACCGCTTGCCCAGGCGCTTGGAGATCTCCGCGTTGTGCATGTCCGGAGACTGCTCCATGATTTTTCTCCTCTCGATTTTAGACCACACCATGAACGCGTTCATCGGTCTCTTAATGTGCCCTGAAGCCGTTTTGCACCAGTCCGGGTCGCTCTCATCCAAAGCGACCGGGCTGCATGCCATAAACTCGCCCTCTTCGGTGTCCATCGCCTCCCTGGGCAGGTTGCTTTCAGTCTCTGCACTTTCCGCTTGCTGCACCATGCCGGGCTTGGAGCGATTTCTTTGTGTGTGCCAGCCCCTTCCCTGCCCCGCCACACGAGCCCTCGGGAGTCACAAGGTGAAGCCCAGCGTGCGAGATGCAAGGTCTCTCCTGGCGCCTTTCCTTCCCCGCTCGCACACTGCCGCTACTGCTCCCCTTGCACCAGGCACCAGCAGGACTGGGACTCTCTCCGGCTCGGCTCTTTTCCCTCCCCCCTGCAGCAGCAGCAGCAGCAGCCGCCCGGACCCCGAGCTCTCACTAGATCTCACGCCCCCTTCTGCAAAAGTTGCGGCCGGGTTCTCTCCCAACTAGTTATCAGGGTTTCATATGGGTGACATCACTCCCCCAGCCAGCCAATCATGTAACCCGGGCTCCTCCCACTGGCTCCTCCCCTCTGCCTTTATTTAAGTCCCCCACATGCGCCCCCCGCCTTTCGCACCGTTTTAGTGGGGGAGGTGTGGAATTGGAAGAGGCTGGGCTGGGAGCTTAATCTTAATATACATATATTAAAAATGACTTGCATGGGTCATTTAAGATGGGTTGTATTAATGCTTTCACTGTCTCCTCCTGGGCTGGCTGTTAGAAAGCACAGCAATTTGTTTTGCTAGAGAGTATGGGATAGTGGTTGTGAATCTGGTGCGATTATTTCCCATTGCCTAGTGCAGTCAGGCTGGGTGAGCTCATGTCCTAGGGAATGAGGTGCATCCTCCGGGCATCTGCTCTCTGCGCTTCCAAGTAACTGAAGGTGGCGCTTTAACACTACAAGCTTTTCAAAAGGATGCAGCTATTTATTTTTTTGCAAGGCAAAGAAATCAATTTAAAGATAAAGTGCTGATTTCTCATTCGTGTGTTTGCATAGTGTCTATTTTATCCCTTCTTTCTCTTATTCTCTTCCTCCAAACCTCCCTCACAGCCAAGGCATCACCTCTTTACTCACAGTTCCCTAGCTGCCTTTCTTAAACCAATCGCAGGAGAAACAGTCAACGGTTTTGCTTTTGATCAGTTAATATCAATGACACCTATTTGAGATGTGTGGATGTTTTGTACTTCAAAATCTGGTGGCTGTGACATTTACAGGCACAAATTGACCCATGGCCACCTCTGGCATTACTTATACCTGTGATCGTTTTTTTTTAAATCATGAAAAATATAGGATACATTAAACAATCTAATTGCATAAAAACAGCACTTTGCCTGTCATAAATCATTTATTTTCACTTCCTAATTTTGACTAGACCATAATTCCAATAATTAGCCTTTTTTTCCCCCGGCTGGTAGTAAACCAGAGTAAATAGGGCACTGTGTCACATGGTGATTTAAATCCACCCTTAACAAATCAGGGTGCATAGATGGTACTTAAAACATGTTTAAGTGGAGCAAGTCCTCCCCCTTTCAATTTTATGGTGCTGGTAAGGCTATCTATGTGTTAGCTCCAGATGCTGGGGAGAAAGGAAGGTCTAAGCACCAGATACTCCCTGTAGGGAATTGAGTAGGAAGGGTGGGAAAGAGGCAGAACCATAGCTCCCCACCGTACACCTTCCTCAAGCACTGGCCAGATGCACAGAGTGGAGGGAAAAGGAGTCTTGCAAATTACTGCCCCCATAACAAAAAGGGGGCCATGTGAGAAATGTTGTCTCTGAGGCACAATGCTTCCTAGTGCTCTCCATGACGGTGCCCACTGAACCAATCTAACCCATAATAATGGTTATTGTTTATCATCTGGATTGTATGAGGTAAAAAGGAAAATTTGTGTTGTGTAAGTCAGCCTACCATAAAATATTACGATTTATATCATAAGCCGATTCGTTTATAAGCTGACCCTATAAGTAAAAATGGCAAATTTTTATACCCCATTCATAAGCCGACCCTATAATTCAGGGGTCGGCAAACTTTGGCTCTCGGCCCATCAGGATAAGCCATGGGCAGGCTGTGACAGTTTGTTTACCTCAAGCATCTGCAGGCATGGAGGTAAACCTAAGTAAACAAACTGTCCTGGCCTGCCAGCGGCTTATCCTGACAGGCTGGGACAGGAACTGGTGGGGCAATTTTTTGGGGGGAAAGAAGCTGGGGGTCAGGGGAGTAACCCCTGTGATCACCCCCCACAAGACCCCACCCCTAACCTGGGACCTCCCCACATGACCCCTCCTCGTGTAACCCCTCCGTGCCCTATCCCTAGCCCGGGACGCCCACACTCTCCCCATCCCATCCCTTCCCACCTTACCTGCCGCGGGCCAGGAGAGGATGTCTCTGGCCCAGCCAGAGCTTCTCTGGCAGGCTGGGCAGCGCAGCCGCACAGCCCCAGAGTTGCAGTGGCTTTGGAGGCTGGGGGGAGAGCAGCGTGGCCAAAAGTGGAGAGACTCTGGCCCCACCTCTTCCCTTCTGGCTCTGCTGGCTGTGTTGCCTCTCCTTGCCCCCTCTTTTGGGGGGGAGGGCAGGGGCTGTGTCCCACCTCTCCCCCTCTCTATACCTGCTCATAAGCCAACCCCTTTCTCTGATGCTTCCCTTTTTTACTAAAAAAAAATCAGCTTATGAACAAGTATATACGGTATATTAAAATAGATGTTCCTAAAAGGGGGGAGCAGACTTTTTTAAAGCCTGGCCTACCTGAGGGATTGCCTATTTTGCTGTTTAATACTTTCACCACTGTGGTCAGCAGAGGAGCCTGAGTAGAATTCCCCTCATTATAAAAGAGTGGGAGAGGGTTACTGGGCATTCTCTGTGAAGGCTCCAAGACTCTGGTTTCTCCCCAGACTGGTCTGAAGTAGTTTGAATTCGGTGCCCATGTGGGCACACTGCAAATGCTATCTGCTTGGTAGGGGTTTTGGAGAGGATGAGGTATGCTTCCCACAATGATGAAGAGGTGGAAAGGAGTCTCTATAGATGTCTGGCTGGCTGAGTTCCTGTGAAATGAGTATTGGCTGCTGGAATTTTATTATTAATGATGTCAGGGTGCCTAGAACCTTGGAGAAGTGTCAAAAAATCTAACAGAATGTTAGGAATTGTCAGGAAAGGGACAGAAATTAAGAGAGAAAATACCAAAATGCCACTGTATAAATCCATGTGCCCCCGTGTCCAGTTTTGGTCACCCCATCTCAAAAAAAGATATAGTGGAACTGGAAGGTTGCAAGAAGGGCAACAAAGATGATCAAGAATATGGAATGGCTTCCATAAAAAGAGAGACTACAAAGATTGGGGCTGTTAAGCTTATAAAAGAGTCAAGTAAGGGAAGTTATGATGGGAGGTTATAAAATCATGAATGGTATGGAAAAAATGATTAGTGACATGTTATTTAACTTTTCCCACAATACAAAAATCAGGGGCCACATGATGCAATTAATAGGCCACAGATTTAATACAAACAAGGAAATACTTTTGGAACTCATTGCCATGGGATATCATGAAAGCCAAAAGTATAACTGGGTTCAAAAAAAGAACTGGATAAGTTCATGGAGGATAGGGCCATCAATGGCTGTTAGCCAAGATGATCAGGGATGTAACCCCATGCTTGGGGTGACACTAAACCTATAACTACCAGAAGACTGAGGTGGATCACTCCAACTACACTGTTCTGTACACTTCCTGTGAAACTCTGGTGCTGGCCACTGTTGGAGACAGGATACTGGACTTGATGGACCATAGGTCTGACACAATATGGCCATTCTTAGGTCTGTTCTTATGTTCTTTTTGTTATTTTAAATTTAAATAAATAACGTGAATAGAGATGGTTGAAAAATAGAATTTCCATTCTGCGGGAAATTCTGAGATTTGGTCACATTCTGAATCAGAGTGAAAAATTTAAATCTCAGAAATTTTGTGAAATACAATATTGCAAAATATTTTTTCAACCTTATCAAAACATCTCATTTTGCTAAGATTCAACTTTTTTCATTTCAGCTTTATTATTTTGACTTTTATGCTATACCATATAATTATAACATGTATTGTAATTTATAATAATATAAAAAGTCGAAACGATAAAGTCAAAACAGAACATTTTGACCTTATCAAACTGAAATTGGCATGTTCCTATGAAAGTTTTTGATTTAATTCTGCTGGAAATCTGTTTCAATGCAAAATTTCCAACCAGTTCTAAATGTAACTAAGAAGCCAACCAAAAATATAGGGCCTTAAATGACTGGGGTGCCATCTAGAAAACATTGCAGGATGAGGCCTTTAACCAACAGAACTGTTAATGTAATCAAATAGCAATAACAGTCCAAAATCAGACAAGAAAAAGCTTTACTACTATAACTAGTGGAGGGAAAAAATAGGCCAGATTACTTCCTTCTTTTTATCACTGGCATTGCAACCTAAAGAAGACTATTCTGGTTGAAACATTTTTCTTATCTGAGTTTGTTTCCTTTGTAAAGATGAATATAAATACTATGGAGGCTTCCAAATAACCCCTCCTCCCTTTTTTTTCTTTTCTTTTCTTTGAGTGCCTTTGGTGTATTTTGGTAACATTTAAAAATCTTTCAAACTGGTCTTTTAACTCTAAACAGATATACTGCTCTTGCGGGCTTGTTAATGTTGATCTTCTGTCTGATTATTTTTTTGCAGGGTGGTGCTGGAGAGATGATGACGTTTGAAAAACAGGGCTGACAACTAATAAAGACAATCAAGAAAGTGAGTGTCCTGCAGATTTCAGAGATCTGCTGCTGCACAGGAAAAGGTCTATGTAAAATGAACAAGGGGCTGGGTCTGCCCTCAAGAGTGCACCTGAGACTGAAAACCACTACCAAGTGGAGTGATCTGTATTGAGACAGACTCCGCTATGCAGGGCCGGATTAATGCAGGGGCTTTAGGGGGCTGCAGCCCAGGGCCCCGGCTCAATAATAATAAAAAATAAATCTCCAAATCCGGGCTGCTAAAAGTCCCGCAGTGCAGTGGGAGCTCTGCAGGCTGCCTGCACATCGTGGCCCCACGCTGCTCCCAGAAGCAGTCAGCTACTAGCACATCTCTGTGGCCCCTGGTGGGGCAGAGGGAGTCGGCTCCGCGTGCTGCCCCCTCCCCAAGCACCATCCCCGCAGCTCTCATTGGCCAGGAACTGGCCAATGGGAACTACAGGGGTGGCGCTCGCAAGGATGGGAAACGCACAGAGACATGTTGCCCTCCTCCCCACCAGAGGCCGCAGCTGGATGCTTCCAGGAGTGGTGTGGAGCTATGGCATGAAGGCAGCCTGCCTGAGCCCTGCTGCGCTGCTGGCCAGGAGCTGCCTGTGGTAAGCACCTACTGGCCGGAGCCTGCACCTCACACCCCCTCCTGCACTCAAACTCCCTCCCAGACTCCACACCCCCTCCTATAACCCAATCCCCTGCTCCAGTCCCCTCCTGCACCAAACTCCCTCCCAGGAAAAAGACTTGTCTACAGGGGCCCCACAAAATCTAATAGTCCTGGGCCCACAGGAGAGTTAATCCAGCCCTGCCCTTATGTACTGCTCTTTTAATGGGATATCTGCCAAAATAGGAATTAAGTTTGACTCACGGATATGTCATGTCTGCTGTTGAAGAAACGGAGCCGGGTTTCTACATCCATGGGAGGTATGAGTCAACAGTTGTTCTTATACCAAAAGCCCAATGTGGCATGCTAGATAAAATTTGATGACAGGCTCCCTGCATTTTGTGCATATTCATCACCATTACCACCACTCTGCAAAGTTTTTGCATCTGCTCAAAGTTTCATTGGCGGCAGAGCTTGGTGAGGGGATAGCCCGAACATTTTTAATCAGTGGTCCCGTACTAAATCAGTATGGCTGCTGCTGGAGTGGTCCAAAGCATCACCATGGCTGCGTGATCACAACATCACTGAAATTTGACCTGTCTGCCCCTCTGTACAGGTGGAGGGGCAGCTGGGCCAGATTTCAGTGAGTGGTGTTGCAACATAGGACGGGGGTCACGAGATCACTGAAATTTGGCCCAGAGTCCCCTCCATTCAGATGAAGAGGTGGTCAGGCCAAATGGTGTTGCAACCTGCCACACAAGGAGTCTGCTTCTGTACTATGGAGTGCCGGGGGGTCTGTTGAGAATGCAATTCCTGGTGGCACAGGCTTATGAACTGTGTGGGTAAGAGAGGGGAGACTCCCTGCTTGAGGGACACCTGATTCCTGTGGGAAGAGTGGGGGAAATGAATGGAGACCAGAATGGGGTCACTGCCAGAGGGAGTGTGAGCAGGGCCAGATTAACCCATAGGCTAATAAGGCTATAGCCTTAGGCCCTTCTATTTTTAGGCACTACTGTAGGCCCTCCATTCCAAATTGAAGTAACAGCTGAGCGATGGTAGTGGGGCCAGCGGCAATTTTTTCTCTTATTAGATATTGCTTTGCCCAAATTAATCCATCAAGATTGTGAATTCAATTTATGGTGGTTGTGATTTTGTCTTTATAGGCTAAGGATGTATTTGTGGGCCTAAGCAATATTGAACTTTGTACACAGTCGGACTACACTGGACAATAGAAACCATGTCAAAGGAAGGAGGCTGGCAGAAATTGAAGAAAGATGGCAAAGACAAGATGTAGTGCTGAAAGGTACTTCTCTCCTAACATTTTTTCCTCCTACTAAGACTGGTGATGAGAAAGTCCAGGCAAATACCAGCCCAAGTGAACCTGCTTCACCTACACCTGATGAAAAGGAGCATCCTCCTGTGACTTCTCTAGCTGCAGTCTCATCCCACTACTCTGAAGACTTTCCCAGTGATAGTATTACAAAAATATCCTTCTCCAACAATCCAGGACTTCTCAAGATCTCATTGCACATTGGACTGAGAAGGGCCCACAGAAATGCCAGAATCTAGATGCTGACTTTTCATTGACAAAGCAAGAGTACACCAATCAGAATCGTTATCTGACCAAATCAATGTTTGAATACATGAAGCCTAACAAACAGATTGGCAAGCAAGAATGGCTCATCTATTCACCTTCTAAGAAGAAAGTGTACTGTTTTTATTGCCGCCTGTTTTCTCATACCAAAAAGTGGGGAATGTTTTGTGAAGGCTTCAGTGATTGGAAGAATACTGCATACATTACCAATCATGCAATGAGTGAGCAGCATACATTGTCAGCAGCCACCATGCCTGAAAGAAAGTTAGTGGCAGAATTGGTACCCAAATGGAAAACCAGTTTTTGGAAGCTCATGATTATTGGAAGACGTTCTCAGACACATAGTTGAAGCCATAGTTTTTCTTGCTGTGCATGGTCTTCCATTTCATGGCTCAGATGAGACTGTTGGATCAAAACACAATGGCAATTACCATGGCGTTCTAGAGCTAATCGCTAAGTTTGACCCTTTCTTATCTCAGCACATCAATGAACACACAAGTAATGGAAAAGGCCATACATCATATCTATCGAAGACTATTTGTGATGAATTAATTGCACTGCTGGCAAAGAAGATGCTATCAGCCATTGTAGATGAGATCAAAGATGTGGGATATTTTTCAGTGTCCATTGACTCAACACTGGATGTGTCACATGTAGATCAGCTGACTGTCATCTTGCATTACGTGCTACCCAGCGGAGCAGCTGAGCATTTCATAACCTTCATAAATATCACCAGCCACACAGGGGAGAAACTTGCCTCGTACCTACTCGATTTCCTCACGGAAAATGGGATGTCGTGGCCAAAGCTATGACAATGCAAGTAATATGAGTGGCAAATATTCAGGGTTGCAGGCAAACATAAAAGAATGCAATGCTTTGGTTGATTACATTCCATGTGCTGCACACACACTCAACCTTGTTGATCATTCTGCCATGGATTGTTGTGTTGAAGCAGGTTTTTGGGGTTTTTTTGGATTTGTCCAAGAATTGTACAATATTTTCTCTGCATCAACCAGTCATTGGATGATTCTTAGAGATTCACTACCAAAGGGATTCCCAGTCTCCAAATCACTCTCAGGGACATGGTGGAATGCCAATGCTGGAGCTGTGAATGCAGTTGTTCTGGGATACCCCAACTTCCTTGAAGCACTGGAGAGCATCAAGGATGATGAAGCTCAAAAATCAGCAACAAGAAAAGCTGCGAAGATCCCGAGTGATGCAATGCACACTTTGGAAACTGGTATTTTGTGTGAGGTCTGGAATGATATACTTCAGCCATTCAGCAGGTGCAGTCTAAGCTTGCAAAGTGCTCAATTGACCTTTCCACTGCTGTAAACATAATGAGGAGTCTTGGAAGTGTTCTTCAACAAATGTGGGATAGTTTTCATGAGTATGAAATTCAAGGGGCTGCAAGGACTGCTAACCGTGAGTATAAAACAGAAGACATGCTATGATGCAACTGCCCACTCATTTAGTGACAAGGAGGCCTTCAGAGTTAATACCTTCATCACAATTATCGACAAACTGAAGAGTTCATTAGAACATCAGATAGAGGCTTACAAAAATATTGACAATACCTTTTGTGTACTGACAAATTTTTCTCCTAACATTTCAAGTTCTGAAGTCAGTGAAGGTATCAAACATCTGTGTTAGAAGTACCCAGACGATATCCCAGTAGATTTTACTAAAGAATTTCTTCAGTGTGTTGAATTCACATCACTCTCAGATATATAGAGAAAAGATGACGAAAGCAAATCTATTCAGATGTACTGAGTTATCACTGGATCCAATGTGATAGAATCTTTCCCAAATATTGAAACTGCTTTACGGCTGTATTTGTCACTAATGATCACTAACTGTAATGGAGAACATTCCTTCTCTCTTCTAACAAGGGTCAAAAATGTCCTTCGATCCACCATGACTCAAGAGCATCTCAGTGCTTTGTCCCTCTTGAGCTTTGAGAATGAAATCATCAGGTCTTTGAATTACAATGACAGCATTCATGACTTTGCCACAGCTAAAGCTGGGGGGTGGGGAATTGTTTGTTTGAAGAATTGAGTCTAGTGAGAATAAACTTGTTAATTTTTGCAGAAATAAATAATATGTAAATATGTATGTAGGTAAATGTTTGATTACTTCATTTTTTTTCAATATGTAATTTATACTTAGGCCCTTCCTCCTATTAGCATAACCTTAATCTGGCCCTGAGTGTGAGGTAGGGATGGGAATTTGCCCCAATCAAAAAATAGCTGAACTGGTGCCACTGGACATTCTTTTGTTGAATTTTGCATGGATCTGAAAATTCTGTGTCAGCTTTAAGTAAATTGAAAAAATGCATTTTTTATTTAAATATGAAAATGAATAATATAATCAGTGCACTCTTTCATCTGTCATTTATTTTAATGTTAAATTTAATGTAGTTCCTTCTGGCCCCAGACTTTCAGGGTACCATAGATTTTTGCCCAAAGTTGCTTTGTAGAAGTTATCAGGTGTGAAACTGGAACTTGTATCTGTAGAGTACAGGGACAACTGCAGACGTTAACACCCTGGAAGGTGTGGGAGATGGTTTAACTCAATGTTTAGATTCAAACAGGAAGAGGAAAATGGGGTGATACAGTTATAGGGTCAAGGAAGGTTTGTTTTAAGATAAGGAATACAATAGGGTGACCAGATGAGATGAAGAAAATATCGGGACACATGTGGGGAGGTATCCGCCAGCAGAGGGGGAAAAAAAAGGGGGCGCTGCCAGCGGAGCAAAAAAAAAACCAGAAAAACCCCCAACTGCTGCCGGTGGAGCGAAATAGTGGAACAATTTTTTTCTGGGAGTAAAAATATGTAGGAGCCTAGAAGTGAGTTAGAAAAATAACTGGATTCATCAAGAGAAAGAGATTAATTGAACTAAACTGAAACAGAAAAATAATTTGATAGATAATTGCAATTTGGTCTGAATCCAAAGAAACTCCATCCTCACCAAACTCTTAACTAGGATATCAAGTTTCATGTCTACATCAATCGAACAAACTCTTATTGTCTGATTGTAATCCAAAACCCTAATCAGAATTTTTCAGATTAACTCTTGCTTTTCGTATTCTGTAAATCATAAAACCATTTGGACCCTAAAAAGTAACTTTATGAAATTAGAATTGTGAGGTTCCACATTCATTATGTCCGTGTCAAAATTGCTGCTTGCAAGTAAAAGGATGTTTTTTTCCAACTGCCAGCTTCTGAAATTTGGCCTGGGCTCTGAAAGTCAGGCTGGGTTCCTTCTACCTTATGTATCCTCACCAGGACTAGTGATTCTGTCGGCCAAATGATTCCTTCCGCTACATCTGTATAACCCCATTGATTGGAGATTATGCTTCTAGTGACACCTGTGAAAATCCAGGGATGGCAATGGGATTGCACAGGTGTCTCTGAGGGCATAATTTGGCATACAGAATATTTATTACTGGCTGTGATGCTTGAGATGGAAGGAATCCAGTGTGACTGTCGGAGCTCCGGCTGAGTTTGTGCAGCTGGCAGTTAGAAATGTACTTGCAAAGTGAGTTCACTGGATAGGAAAATCAGTGAGATAATGAATCTGGAGCCCCACAAGGTCATTTTTACCAAGTCACTTTTTAGGACAGAAGCATAATTTAGAGGAGGTGTATCTTTTATCAAAAGTGACTGAAAATTGTACTTGAAAAACTGAAGGGGAGCCCATAAAAGATTACATTACACATCTTTGATATCAGAAATGATGTTATTGTTTCTAAACCTCTTTAAATGTAAACACTTGCCAATGTTTATTTCTATAGAGTGCATGGAATACATAAATACAATAAAAGCAGAAATTTAATGCACAGTCACAAATAGCCAGAAAATCAACCTGTTTGCAAGTTACCTTACATGCAAATAAAATAAAAAATGTAATTTTTTTAAATGTTTAACTACTGTCTTGTGTTTAATGTCAAAACTTAAAACAATACAAAGAAATAAGCAAATTTCAGGGTCTTTTATGTATAAATTTGTGTGTGTATAAATACACTGCAGGCCTTATAGGCACTGACATCCTAAACAGTTCAGCAGGTCTCTTTGGAGAAGATACTTTTGTTTGTTTGCCAATTCTAGGCAATCTCTGCTTAAAACACGTATTTTGCTTAGTACTGTATTAGTAATTCAACATTGTAAAATGCTCGTCAATACCCTGTCGTCTCTTAGGGCATACAGGCTTCATTGCATAATACTTCCCAGTCATACATTTTGGTTAAGATGTTTATCTGGAGATTTTTTTATGACTCACAAAACTTCTCCCTATCAAGTCCGTAATGTAAACCACAGTTATTATACTGATTTTTGTTATGTCTTGAAAAAAAATCTCCAAGAAGCTTGCTCTGGACTGGACAGCCCGAACAAGACACAAGTAGGAACTAAAATACACAAAGATCTGCACTAGGTATAGATGAAACTCTGATACATTTGTCAGAGGCACAGATACACAAACATACTCACAGTTGAATCCACACAGAAAGATTTGTCTTTAAGCTCTTCCCCCTTCCTTAGAGAGCCATAGAGGGTATGAATTGTGTTGCTCTTGTTTTCAGTGATAAACGGATAACATTTGAACACAAAAAATAGAAACAGACATTAGTCACCCCTTCTACATTGCACTGTGGAAGGCTGTGGAGAAGCTAACAGAAGAGTTCTACCAGCACAGGGCTGCTTTAAATTGTTGGGGAAGGCTACTGGATGCATTGAATAAATGCATCCTCCAGGTGCCCTGGCGATGTTCCCTCTTGGGCCTGCGCTGACCACTTTTGGGGTAGTGCTGGCTGGCCTTGTATGCTGTGGTCCCTTCCTCCCGGCAGATTTTCCATGGCTGGCCGCTCTGTGCCATGGTCTGTACTGGCAGAATCTGGATGAATCTAGCCCAACATCTGTACAGTTGCAAGAGGAATTAGTACTTCATTGCTTCATAAAACACTACACTGGAAAACATTCCTATTAGTTATATGTATATGGAGGAAAGTTTTCATGAAGATCTTTAGAAAAATCTTTAATTCTTTATTTATTTTTAAGTCAATGTAAATCTTTCCACCTCTCTCTCTCTCTCTCTGTCTCTCTCTCTCAAAAAGTTTCATTGCCTAATTTTGCCATTGAAAAACAAACAGCACTCCTAAAATAAATGTCAGCAGTCACAAGCAACCCTAAAATAACAAAAAATGTACACCACTAGAAATCCTATTTATTTTACTCACAAAAGTAATTCCACAGATTTCACTGGGACTCTTTAAGTGAGTAATGCAAGCATGTTTGGGGCCTCTGAAGGCAAACAATTTAGAAAACAAACTTATTTTAGTTTCAAGTTTCTAATGCTTTATTATAATAATATTACGTGGAGTAGTCTGTCAGGTACCAAAGGAATGTGTGCAGCAAAAATAAACCTACATATACACACCAAATGCAGGCCCATGCCAAAATATATAACTACTTCAAAAACCCTCTATTTTGGAGTAAGAATAAAAAAACTTGTATTAATTTAATTTACTAATTTACATTTTTTATTTATTTAATGTGCCAGGAAACTAGGTGCATGCAAATAAAAACTATACCAATCATTTCTTGAAGGTGAAGAACATACTCATTTAAAAATATTGCTTACTCTAAACCTCTCCTTTTCCCCCACGACATTGAAAGCTATATATCGATAGGTGTGGTACCACCAGGATATTTAACAACACCAAAGAGTCATTTGCTGTGAGGTATTCCTGATGCTATAATCTGTAACGAGGAAAACATCATAACATGCCTAACTTCATCAGATCAGGCATTTCATTTTTACTATGTTGTGCAACAGCATGCTGTAACCACAGAAAACTGATTGTCTTGTATCAACATGGCCTGAATACAGTTCTTGCATATGAGAGACAAGGTTACTAATGATCTTTGTAAATCAGCTGAAACTCAATCTTATTTTCAGTATCTCCACATAAGGAATTGTAAGTCAGTCAAAGCAACAAATGGAAGGTGTTCATTACGGCTTAGGATATAATGTGTTTGGCAAAATGTTCAATCAAAACAGAAACAATAATAATTAACAACATTGACTATGTACGTAGGGCTTTGTATCTTTAAGGTGCTGTACAACGTTACTCGGTCCTCATCCCAGTGATTTAGGTAAGTAAGCATTATCACCATTTTACAGATGGAGAGTCAGAGACAGTGGGCCAGATTCTCCTCTGCACCAAGATCCATCAGCACAGAAGAGAGGAGGGAGCTGGATATAGTTTCTTCATTTCCAAGCTATCCTGGGCCTGATACGATAGGCCTGCCTTGGAGCTACTCTGATTTACAACAGCAGGCGTATGTCCCTAAGGAACCATACACCAGCTGTGAATTGGTGTAACAGAGCTCTGCTCTACATCCCACCCCTCCCTCATTATTCCTCATCACATCTCTTTTGCACAATTCCCCCCCCACCACCACCACCAGTAGCTTGAAGGGGGGGAGCTGGCTATTATGCCAGCTGCCCCCCTTCATCAGCCTTGTACCAGGCTTCCTCTCCATGAGGATAATTCTCAGCTTGACAGCTTTTGCCTGATTCTGATTCTTTTGTGCCATTCAGATGGCATAAAAGAATCAGGACAGGAGCAGAAAATCTGATTCATAGGCTACATAACATAATGAATGTGGTAGGACTGGGAATGGAACTCAGAATTTCCTGGTTCAGTTTTGTGTTTATACTTCCAGACCACACAGCCTACAGACTACGATAATATTTACATCTAAAAATCCCATTTATAAGGACAATTGGGTCAATTGGAATTACTCCTGATTTACACCAGTATAAAGGAGACCAGAAATGGGCCAACGTTAGTAAGGGAATATGTGAAAAGGGAACTTGTATTTTGCTGGTAAACAGCTGGGAAGGCTGGTATAATTTATTCTCTGGAAGAGGAGAATTATTTTGGATAACCATCTACCTTTATCTGAAAGAAGGAAGAATGACTGATAACAGTTTGTTGAATTTCTGTGTTATTCTGGTAATGTCTTTTAGTGACTGTGTGCATTTCTTATTATTCAGAACCACTTCATGGAGAGATTGGATTTACATTTTATCTAGACGCTGCTCTTACCCAAGAATATCTTTTTCATTTCATTGCTGGCTTGAAAATCTATTATTTGCTGTTCAGCATATGGATGTTTTCATTTGCAGCAAGATAGCTGTAGCGCCAGAAATAGGGACCAAATCACCAGCTCTGTCAGTTGTGCATTTTCTTGGAATATAGATAAGCCCCACCAGTTTGCCTCAACACTGAAGTCTTGTCCACACTGAGTTTGGAAGCTGTGGGCCCAATCCTGCAAAATACAGCATTTTTCCTGAGTGATGCTTAGTATCTTAAAACTCCCACTTGCACTCTGCACCATTCAGAACTGGGCCTGACATTAGCTCCTTTCTACACTTAACAAGATGCTAACATGTATTTCCTGATCAGCGCAGAAAGGCTGTAACCAGGGGCGGCTTTAGGGATTTTGCCGCCCCAAGCACGACAGGCAGGCTGCCTCCAGCAGTTTGCCTGCAGAGGGTCCGCTGGTCCCGCGGCTTCAAAGAGCGCCCTCCGCGGCTTGCCGCCCCAAGCACACACTTGGCGTGCTGGGGCCTGGAGCCGCCCTTGGCTGTAACCATTATAAAAGTAATTTACAAACCTTTTGAATATGGAACTCTGAATTAGCTGGAAGGGCCAAATTCAAATCCTGCAGTCTTTATTCAGTCAAACTCAGCATTTCCCATTTCAAACAGTTTTACATTAATGTGCACTAGGCAACTTAAAGTGTGTTCCAGTAAGGTCCACACAGGCCATTTAGTGCACAATGTGATAGCCCACACTAGAATGTACACTCTCTGGTGCAGACTAACACACCGTGTAGACAAAGCTGGAGAGATGAGAACTGCCTTAACCACATTAATCCAACTGGGGAATTTATCTTCAGTCTAATGACGAGAGCTTCTTTGGGAAATGGAATTTGTTCATGTGGGAAATTTTGACATTACTCTGATTCATAGATTTGTAGAGTTTAAAGTCAGAAAGGACCATTAGCCCATCTAATCTGACCTCCTGTATGTCACAGGCCATTAAATTGCACCCAGTTACCCCTGTATTCAGGGCCGTCCCTAGCTATTCTGGGGCCCTACGCAGGCCCCCGCAGGGGAGAGGTGGAGGTGTGGGGTTCCAGGCCTCCATGGGGGTGGGGAGGAGCTGGCCCCAGGCCTCTGCAGGGGGGAGGGCTGGTTTGGGGACTGGGGGAAACCACCCCCCAGCACTCACCGGAGGCAAGGCTGAGGTCAGGTCCCTGCACTTCCTGCTGCTGGTGAGTGCAGGCCCGGCCCTGCTGCAGTCCTCAGGGGTGGGAAGAGGTGGGGCTGGTGTGAGGCAGGGGTGGGGGGCCTGGGGAAGAGGCAGGGCAGGGGCAGGAGGAACATGCAGCTGCGCAGGGCACCAGGAAATTTGGTGCCCCATGTTTCCTGGTGCCCTACGCAGCTGTGTGTTTTGTGTATGGGTAAGGATGGGCCTGCCTGTATTGAACTCAATAACATGTGTTTGTTCTATGTTTGTACAGCACTTAGCACAACAGGCTTCTTGTCCACGACTGGGGCTCCTGGGTGCTATAGGGGGGCCAATTTTCTAATTCCAGAAAACAGAACACTCTTGCCCCACCCACTGTCTTGCCCCTTCCCTGAGGCCCCCCCCCCACACTGCCCCTTCCCGAGGCCCCGCCCCTGCTCATTCTATCCCCCTCCCTCCGTCGCTTGCTCTCACCCACCCTCGCTCACATGCTCATTTTCACTGCAAGGCCCAAACAGGCATATTTATTGTTTTGACAGAGGTATTATGCTAATTTCAGGTTTTATTTGTTACAAGACGCTAGAGCTGGCAGCAAAAGTCAAAAACGGTAATTTAAAAAAATGAAATTTCACAAAGGTTTTCATGATTCTTTCCCTCCCCGCTCCCATTTTTCGTAACCAGCTCCACGTTTCTTGTTCACTAAAGTTGTTGTAATTTTATGTGCGAAATTAGGACCTCACATTATCAATGGGTCCATTAAAGGCCCACTCCTGAAGCCCAAATACAAATCCATAGAGCACAACCACAGAAATGCACACCTGTCCAGACACCTATACAAATAAATCTGTAGAAACTGACTCCCACACCTACATGCAGATACACATGTGTATTCATGTGTACACATCTAGCATTCACTAACACGTATACTTCCATATTATTTATTATTACAATCGTTGCTTAATGCCTAGAGACCCCAACTAAGATCAAGGCTCCAGAGTGGTAGGTGCTGGACATACACATAAAAAGAGAGAGTCTGCAGCAAAGAGTTTATAATGTAGCTAGACTAAGGTGGGTAGAAATGTATGATACATTGGCTCTTCTGCAATTACTAGTCAACAACATTCACTTTAAGAAATAACATTTCTTTTAGAGTTTCCTTCACTTTTAAAAACTTGTTATGAAATGAATATACACATATTTTATGCCATCACATTTTTTGTGCACAAGCCAGCAAAAGGAATAAAAGTCAGAGTTAGGCTGCAAATTTTATTCACACAGCTATACACACACGCAGCAATACATGCACCTCCCTACACAAAGACACGCAGTCTTTTACACACATACATTATATATTAAGAGCCCCAATAAAAACTCAAAAGATAAATGACTTACAGCTTGTCTATATTTCTGAATATCATACACTTCATGGGACCTCCAGTAGAATTATGCAATGATGGCAAGAAAATTTTGATATTGACAAAACCACATTTTCTGATTGGAATTGTATTTGTGCAGAAAATGTAGATCAGGTATACTAATGATGCACTGTAAATGTCAACATTAACTATTTACTTGCTGATCATTTTAGAGAATGGGCAGGGAGGAGGTTGGGAATGAAACTTGTGAAGATTTGGAATTAGGAATTGCTGCAGGAAAGGAAATAGAGAGAAAAGGAGGAAAGGCACAAATGGAAAAAGGAGAGAAACATAGAAAGGATGATAGGGACTAAAGGGAAACTGCAGGAATAGTGGTGAATTTAAACATGAGCATATTATTCCACAGTGATGCTGAATGTTGACAATAAGGTATTGAACAAATAATACATAATGATAATAACTAAACTTTATTTACTACATAAAGGTCAAATTCTATCCTTGATCTTTCTGCCAACCTCCTATAGTCATCAATGATAGATCTGAGGTGGACTGGGGGGACTATGAAGAGAGAGACTTATATCTTGCCCCAAGGAATGACGTGCTCACTTTTAAATGAGATCCTGGTCTGGGGACTTGAGGAAAAATAAGTAGAAAGAAAGAAAATTTGAAGCACAGGAAAAAGTGTTGAGCTGCCATAAACTGCCAGTCTGACCCCAGCTCTTAACATGATGAAGTTTCTTAACCATAATAAAAATTAGCTATGTTTCAAAATTTTGAAATGCATAATGGGTCCAACTGTCTTGGCCATTCCCATTTACACAATGTACAGGCATCAGGTACTTTTTCCACAACATTCCACAGCAGTGTTCTCTTCTGGTTTAATCTGCTAGTGAAATGCTTAAACAAATAGTTCCAAGAAAAGATGTTTTTAGGGCAACTCTGGTGTCATCCAAGTGCACGAGATAAGGTTAGTGATTGCTCTTCTTTTTTATCTGTCACACAAATATAAAAGGAAATAGTTAAAGTTTCAGTGAAGTCTTTATTCAAATTTACACAAAGACAACTGTGTCAGGGTATTTCTGCCCCACACTGGGCCAGAAGTGGTTAACCCCATACCATGGACTGAGGAAGTTACACCCCTTCTCCACTGCTGGGCATGATCCAACTGGAATCACAGTATAAAAGGGAGCAGCTCAGCTCAGTCTGCCCTGACAAGGGAGGAAAAATTATGTATGTTCCAGGCTCCTGCTTGGAACCCCAGACCACAGAGGCTAGGCATGCTGAGACCCAGGTGAATACCCAGCTGTCCATGGAAACCCATGAGGGGAAGGAGTTGCTGGGAACTTTGCCTGCTGACTATCCTAGAGGCCCTGTGGACTACGGAGCAGGAAGACAGGGTAGGAAGAAGCCCACGGGAACCAGACATTGATGCAGTTGTGGTACTGGGAACAGAGTCAGCTTGTTTTGGAAAGATCCCTGCTGACCCAGTGATGGATACACTCGCCTCTGATAGGCCCTGGGCTAGGACCAGGTGGAATAGGGAGGGCTCGGTCCCCCTATCCTGGTCACCAACCCATCCCTGGATGGCGGTGTACCCCTCTCTGGCACTAGGCCATACTACCCGGCACAGATGGGTGGTCCCATAGACTGTGGCCACTGGGCCCTACTGCCCAGTGCAAAGGGCGGTCCCATTGACTCTGGCTGCTGGGCTCCACCACACTGAACGGAAGGGTGGTCCTATTGACTCTGGCTGCTGGGCTCCACCACACTGAATGGAAGGGTGGTCCTATTGACTCTGGCTGCTGGGCTCCACCACACTGAATGGAAGGGTGGTCCTATTGACTTTGGCTGCTGGGCCTTACTGCCCTGAGCTACAGGGTCACCTCATAGACGTAGGCCATTAGGCCATGCTGCCCTGAATCTAAGGACAGCCTCTCTGACTCTGACCATTAGGTCACACCGCCCTGAGGAGAAGGGCAGTTATTTGGACATGGCTGCAGGGCCATAACAACATAGAATCATAGGGTTAGAGGGACATCTAGTCTAACCTCAAACTAATTAGACTAAATAATGTGTTAAAAGGTATCTGTTCCCAAAGGAGCTTCATTGAAACAACACATATAAGTATCTACCACAACAGTCTAACTCATGTCTCTTTAAAAGAAAAAAAAACCTTCCTTCTTTCTATACTTCTCAACAACAACAGCACTGAGAAGTGCAGCCCTAAAACACAATTTCCTACAGTATGTCACATAGCTGCTGAAATGTAATGATTTTCAGGGCTAGCAGAAAAGAGCAGCTGCCCTCCAGGTTGTGTTCCATAAATGCTTCCCAGCACCCAGCAGGAAGTGGTCTAAGTTCAGTTCAGTTAAGCTAATTTAAGCATTTGCCGTTTTGTAAATGGACCATAAGCACACGCACACACAAATTAATATTTGAAGGATTCCAACAAAACAACTACCTAAAAACTTATAAACATTTTAAGGTTTCTCTTATATCACTTGTATTTTGAGTAAATTTAATAGGGGCCTCCTAACAACAATTTTGCTTTTAAGCACTGTACACAAGATACCAGAAATCCTAGTTTATAAATATATATCATTCCTTGCATGTAGAACTGAAAATTTAATGGAGACTAGAGTATTGGAGGGGAAAGAAAATGCTTTTACTAAAGCTTTTTGTAAAGACAGCAGCTTTTCCAACCAGTGGATGAACTTTCTAAAAAAACCCGTAATTAGAGGAAGCACTGTTTCATTAAATGTGAATGCATTTATGGATTTTCAGTTTGGATTATTATTATTTTGTTTAAAAAACTGTCTGCAATTTAAAGATACAATAGCAAACCTACCATGCCAAAGCCCTCTTTAATACTAATGATTGCTTAGTGCCTAAGATTCACAGTTATTCATCACAACCATCATCAAAATTTACAACTGACTTTATTACTACATCATGTCATAAATCAAAAGGATATGCAGCCAGGCTTATTATAGGAGAGTGTTTGCACTATATATTGGAGTTAAGTGACTGGCAGCATTTTCATCTTAAAATATATATTTTAAGGGGTTTAATCTTTGCCTTGTAAACAAGACTGAGATGATTTTCCTCCCAATTTGCTAGACACGTGTTTTTTTACTTACACAGGTATGAAATACAATAGAGAGTTAATGGTGTAAGACACCTATTGTACTCATACAACTAAATAACAGCTTTGATTTGTAAATAGGAATCTGGCACACGATTCATCCATAATCCCTTGTGGTACTATGAGGGGGAAAAACCAGCTGAAATACTAGGTACTAAAGAGTTCTAATAAGCACAGTACATTTTGTTGGAATATCTCAGAAAGGCTTTGAAATTCATAGAATGCGTGCATGGATGGGCAGCAGCTACATTAATCTGATATCAAGTTAATGATCTAGAATCAAAGAGTGCACTCAGGGAAAAAACAGGCCTCATTTACATATCATGAAAGGCCATTCAAGGTCTCGCAAAATTGGATTTGGTGTCTACAATTGGCACTGTAGCCAAATGGCAAATCACAAGAGCTCCAAAGCAGTCATCAAAAGTCAACTTTCATTTATGACTTTTATGTCAAAAATTCCTTTTTATAGGGTGCCTGTGTATGAATTTACACAAACCATAAAATCTCTAAAGGAGCCATAAATATATAATGGGTAAATAATGTGTGTTATCAGAAAAGTATGCAAACCAAAATAAATATCTGACTGACAGTCATTGTAGTACACTGTGTCAACCGCCATATTTTCATGACACATATTTTATTAACTACGTTATATTTAAATAATGTTAGCACTGATACTCAAATGAGAAAATTGAAATTTAAGATTGTCATTCTGTCCTTAACTCACTCTGTTTTGCTCATCTTGTAGCATATATTGTTCATATTAATATTCAGTGATTTCATATCTCCACCCTGCAACATTTAAAGACACTTGGGTAATTTAAAGATGGATGTCTAAATTAATCACTGTTGTAAGCAGGCACAATTCCATTAACTTTGTGCAATTACATCCACTTGTGCCAGCAATGAATTTGGCCCATTGTAAGTTAAGGAATTAATTTCACTCTTTTGAATTTCCTAGCTTTTTTTTACATTTATACTCTTCACCACATTTTGAACATATATGCCCACACTTATTATTTAAAGTGAAAACAAATCCTTAAAAACTACTAATTTGTAGTAAATTGTTTCCGTAGCTGTTGGCCTCCAGTGGCTCCAAGAATATTTTCCTTAGCTAGGAGACTCGCCCCCATTTTGAAGAGTATTTCTGAGCATGTTGTGTGCGTTCTCAAATGTTCTAATGCAGGGGTCAGTTACATGTCTGGGTGATGGACTGTTATCCTGCCAGGGAAGAGAATTTTTAGGTGTCCTACTGCTTGAGCATTAACGCTACCTAGCTGACAACATTCCTACAGAACCCAGTGAGGGCCCACTGGACCAAAGATCTCCTCCCCTACAATGGTATTCATAAAGAATATACAGAGGAAGGAAGGAGCACCCCCCCACACCTTATTCACCCACTGTCCACATATAGAAAACATTTGATGGGGGCTGTAACTTTTTGCTCATAACATTGGGAGTCCATCATAATCTCCAGTGCTAAAGGACAAGAGCTCACTCTCAACCACATAGTCTTTCCATCTTCACGACATAACACAAGCCTCATATCTGCAGAGGCCTCCCCACTTTAATGGCTACTATAACATGGCCCACAGCATTTTTGCCAGGGGAAAAAGCAAAAGCAAAACCAATTTCCCTGAGGAAGTGATGAAATTTATGAGAACTATGAAGGTAAGTCTCACTTACATCCTGCATCTTTATTGACTTCTGTGGAGCTACTCCTGTTTTCACCAATGTCAGCAGAGCATCAGGCCCTACAAAATGATCCGTTCAGATGAACTATTGCTTTTCTAATTATTCATGTGTCACCCAGGGGAGGATGCTCTAGAGATAGGCTCACCCAGCTAGAGATCATATAAAGTGATCTAAAATAGGAGAAGACCGTCCCCTCAAAATTCAGCATGTTCTATATATTTTAAAAAACAAAAGGGAGAGCTGGTCAAATAGTTTTTTTCTGAACTAATATCAGCTGAATGTAGGGCTTTTATGGGGTTTGTGAACCATTCATGAACAATTCCCAGTTTCTGAAATGATATTTGTTATTTCTTAAATAATTTGGCTAAAACATTTTCAGTTGCGGAATGGTTGGTGAATTGCTCACTAGAGCTATTCACCATTCACAGTTTGTGGGATGGTCAAATGGTATTGTTTCTGCTCCTTGATTGCCTGATTAAAACTGTCTGAAAAGGATAGTGATGAACTGTTAATAAGGAGTGATGGTCTTCTTGTAAGAATGTGTGACATTTGAGGGATTCACAAATGTTTTCATGACTAGTCGTGCTTTGATTAAAGAAATAAGTAGGAAAGAGCATGACTCCTATTGCAACTCCCCCAATGCCAGAACATCCAGTTTAAGTTGCTATTCACAAATATAGTTGTAAATCATTCTTTTTCATTGTTTGACAAGCTTTAATAAGCACTGTCTTAGGCCTTATCCCTCTCCTCCTCATGGATCCATGGGATTTGAATGGCCCTAGCAGGAATGAAGAGTGGACACAGAATAGAGAGAAGCAGTGTGTGAGAAGCAGGGAATTGTGTACATGAATATCTCTTGAGCAGCTCTGTTACTCTTATGTGCAGAACTGAGCACTCATCTAATTTTTGACCTTATATACCATAACCTGGACAGCTCAGTCTGCTCTGCAGCCTGTATATGTGGCCTTCTGGGGCTTGTGCATCCTACATGTTGACATGTATTTCCTTTTGAATAGGACCTGATCTGCACTTCTAATTCTAGTAGCTGGATAACAATTTTCCATACAGATACTTTTTTTGCTGTTGGATCGGATTGAATCAACAAAGAGATTATATTAATGCAGGTTCTTTCAAAGCATTCGCATTTTTTCTGCACTTGTTTTGTCAGCTGCTTGGCAATCTAAATGCAATTATTAAGGCTTCCCTATTTCTATTTAGTTTAAAATGGAAACTTTCCCTATAGATTGTTTCTCATACACTTTAGTTATGTGAGTGTATACAAATAAAATATATTCTATATTGTTGTATTAAAGCATAGTTCTGTATAATTGGTATGTTAATTACAAGCACCTGAAACACCTTATAAGGATTCAGGCAAAGAGATGCCATATATTTTCACTAAACTAATTTATTTTTGAGGTTGTGTGGCTAACTTAGATTGTTAAGTTTAGAATCAGTCCTGTACCTGACTATACTGGTGTTGTTCAATGCTTGCTGATTAAGTGACTCAGAACAGAAACAGTCATTCCAGACTCTATTTGCATTCCAGTGTCAAGACAAATAATAGACAGATCTCATTAAATTTAGGAAGTGAACATCATAGGAGATCTGTTTGCCTTTCATACTGTATAATCCTGGAATTCATTGTTGCATCTAGCAAATCAGTTATTAAAATGTCATTAAATGACCTTTTCAAATGCCTTTTTTTCCTTAAGGCATTGCATTTAGTACAGCCTAATAACTGTTAATGTTTACACAGAGACAAGGTGGGTGAGGTAATATCTTTTTCAAGGAGCAGAAACAACACCACGTGACCACAAACTGTGAATGGCGAATAGCTATAGTGAGCAGTTCACCAACCATTCAGCAACTGAAAATTCTTCAGCCAAACTATTTTGCAAATAACAAATACAGTTTCAGAAACTCAGAATGGTTTATGAATGGTTCAACCTATGAAAAGCCTACATTCAGCTGATATTGGTGTAAAAATACTATTAGACTAGCTCTCCTTTTTGTTTTTGTTTTTTAAAATACACACTATCTGCTGAATTTTGAGAGGATGGTTTTCCCCCTATTTTAGATCACTTTATGTGATTTCTAGGCCGGTGGGTCTATCTGAAATTTACTGAGCAGGGGACAGATGAGTGCCTAGCCAAAAACAGAAGGTGAAATCCTAGCCCCATTGAAATCAATGGTAAAATTCCTATTGAGTTCAGTAAAGCCAGGATTTTAGCCAGAAACTCCAGTAGCCGCAAGGACTCTTCGGTTTTTTTGCTGATATAGACTAAGATGACTACCACTGAAACCTGTCACCTTTTTTATTTTAAGCATTAATACTAGGGATGAACCAACCTTTTGGGAGAAAATGAAAGCTCCCGCCCCTCTGAATTTTTACTCATTTCTGGAACTATAACCATTTGGCCTAGATTCACCTGTGTCCTCTGCTTTGTGCTGCTCCAATGAGGCTAAGCAGCTGCAAACTTAACTTAACCTGAAGCAGTGCAGAGCATATCAGTGACTGACCCTTTCCTTTTGCAGAGGTTGTGAAGTGTTCGGCATTTTATTTTTTCATTTATAATTTGTTCTCACAGTGTTTCTTGCTGTAATCTGGAGTGGAAGTGCCAGCCACCAATTAATTCCCAGTCATGCTACAGCTATGCTTCTGGCACTGACCTGAACAAGTCACTTCAGCTCTCTGGGGGCCAAAAACCCGGGGTGCCCCCCTGGGGCCGCTCCTCTGCTCTGGGCTCTGGGCTGGGCTGCCCGGAGTGGGCTGGGAGGGGGGCTGGGGGGGGGAGGGGGGGCAGGGGCTGGGGGGGGGCAGCAGCAGGGCTGGGTGCAGCAGGGGGTGGAGGCTGCTGGGGGGGGGGGGGGGGGTGTGGGGGGGGGAGGGGGGGGAGGGGGGGGGAGGGGGGAGGGGGGGAGGGGGGGTGGGGGGAGGGGGAGGAGGTGAGGATGGGGAGAGGAGGGGAGGGGGAGAGGGGGGAGGAGGAGGGGGGGGGGGAGGGGGAGGAGGGGGGGAGGGAGGGGGGGAGGGGGAGGAGGGGTGGGGGAGGTGGGGAGGGGAGGGGGGGCAGGGAGGGGGGGGGGCTAGGGAGGAGGGGTAGGGAGGAGGGTGAGGAGGTGGGTGAGGGCAGGGGGGAGGGTGGAGGGGGGCAGAGTGGTGTGTGAGGGGAGGTGGGGGGGGGCAGGGCTGGGAGGGGGGGGATGAGGGATGGAGGGGGGGGGGGGGGGGGGGGAGAGGGGGGGGGGAGGGAGGGGGGGGGGGGAGGGGGGAGGGGGGGGGGGGGGGAGGGAGGGGGGGGGGGGGGGGAGGGGGGGGGATGGGAGGGAGGGGGGGAGGGGGGGAGAGGGAGGCTGGGAGGGGGGGGGGGCTGAGGGGAGAGGGGCTGGGAGGGGCTGGCTGGGGAGGGGGGGAGGGGGAGGGGGATGAGGAGGGGGGAGGGGGGGGGGGGAGGGGCTGGGGGGAGGGAGGGGATTAGGGGCAGGGGGGGAGGGGGGGGGGCTGGAGGGGGAGAGGGGTGAGGGGGGGGGATGGGGGGATGTGGGATGTGGGCAGGGGTGGGGAGGGAGAGGGAGGGGGGGGGCTGGGGGGCTGGCTGGGGGGGGGGGGGGGAGGGTTGGGGCCAGGCAGCAGGCAGGGCCAGGCCAGCAGAGGGGGGGGAGGGCAGGCCAGGCACCTGCACGCGGCAGACAGCACAGCTGCATCTGCAGGGGCCCAGCAGGGGAGGAGGCGCGCGCTGCTGCCAGGCAGGGACACACAACACAGCGGAGGGGGGGAGGGGGGGCGGGGGGGTGGGGCCGGGGGGGCTGCCAGGCAGGCACAGGCGGCGGCAGGGCAGGGGGGGGTGGCGGCCGGGGGGATCCAGGGCAGGGGGGGGGAGGAGAGAGCTCCCTCCAACTATTGCTGAGGGCGGCCAGCCCTGCCTATATTTGGGGGGCCGGCCCCCACACAAATATATAACCTGCCGCCCATGGCTCTCTGTGTTTCTGCTTCTGCTACCCCATTGTCTCTCCTATCTGTTTAACTTGTAAGATCTCTGGGAGAAGGACTTCCTCTTGCCATGTGTTTGTAAAGTGTATGCCACAATGGAAGTCTCTAGGTCCTACCGTAATATAAATAATAAATACTGCTAAAGGAAAAGATCTTATATGGTTTTCTGGCCAACTGTGAAGACTCAGGAGGTTTGCATAAACAGTTTTAATGGAAATTTTTTGACCAGCATTGTAATAAAATAGTCCCAATATTCAAGAAGTCAAGAAGAATTTGGACTTCTGGACTGGGTTATTTCCTTGTTGTGAAAGAAAGGAGTGGGCAGACATAGGTCCATGATATTCGTTACTAATCAATTTTTATTATCACATGCACATGCTCTTTGAACAGTGATGGACATACTGCAGAAGAATCAGTAAAGCTTTCCCTTCACTGGCTTGGGACCATTTTCAGAACTCCAGCAAAAGCACATTTGATATCTTCTGTTGCCCAACAGCACATTCTGGGCCAGATTCTCAGTTAATGTAAGTTGCTATAGCTTCACTGACCTAGAGACTTCAACGCAACTATATTATATATTTTACACTGTCTGAGAATCTGACACTTTTCTCCATCTAAATTGTCCAGGACACTATTTCCAACCCTATGGTCCAAATTCAGAGCTGTGCCTAATGGAGTCTTACCTGGTGTCCTTTGTGCCTTTCAGCCTGCACTGATTTACACCCCCTCAGACTCACAGCCACTTACAGACGTATACTTAAAACCCTTTATGCGTCACTTGTGACTCTGGCCTTGTGTGGCTTTGTGTTACTGTATTTGAAACATCAAAATGCCTTCGTTAGATCATGTTCCTCAGCTGTGCTGTGCCATTCAGGCCAAGCCCTGTGTGGGAGTGAACAGTGCCGGTGCTAGCTCATTGGGGGCCCTAAGCAGGAATATTCCTCCTCCCCATACTAAAACAGGCATTTTCTTATAAGAAAAAGCGAATAGGAAGCCTCATTGAGCTGCTCGGAGCCTTAAGCAATTGCTTAGCATGTGTATGGCTAGCACCAGCTCTGGGAGCGAGTAAGGATACTCATCGCCCCTGGGGAAAGTCTGGGGGAAATTTGTTTCAGGGAGGCAGAATTCCTCCTGATGCTTCCTGGCATGAAAGGGGTTGTGCCTAATGCTGCATCCCTTTCTGGGGTGGGGAAGAATATTTCCACCTGGTCTGTTGGCTGATGGATAGGAGAGATCACCTCATCCCTTTGGGGTATTTTGTGCCCCAGGAGCTGCACAAAGAGTAATCTGTGTGGTCCTTGCATAGCATTTCTGATGAGTGAGAGAATGAGGAAAGGGAAAACCACCAGGGAAAAGTGTGTGGTACATACCAACAGGGAGGAAAGCGAAAAGGACCTAAATAAATAAATAATTAAAAAGGCAAAGGAAAGAAAAGAATTGGAGGGAGAGGGAGATAGAATATGGACAGGGGAAAAAAGTCAAGACGGTGGCAATTGTGCTGAAATATGACACCTTTCATCTCGTGAGATCCCCACAAATTTGGCACATTCTCATGATATTTCACTCACATCCTGACCAAAACTTAGGTTCCTTCTGGTTTGGGATCTGATCAAGAATTAAGACCATATGGCTGGATATGGATACAGAGCTTCAAATTTGAAACCCCTTGAAATACAAAGGGATCCAGACCCACTTTTGGATCATTCCTAATAGCACCAGCAGCACAACTGTGTTCAGTGACCTCTCACAACAAAAGACAAATGCCAGATTGTTTGGTGCAGATCTCTTTTAAGTTGGTACTGAAATGGGGTGGACAAACTTATTTGCACATGTGACCTAAAGACATTATATAAAAGGGAGGTACCATACAAAATACAGTTCCTGACTTTCAGATTTTAGACACAGGGCTTATTTTTAAAATATGCCAAAATATGATAATGTGCATAATGCATACTTTAATTATTATTGAAAATACCATTTATTATTTTACGGAGCTGCTTGTAGATTTTAGAAAAAATACACGTATTTGCAACCACTAACGTTATTTTTATTTTTAGGAATGTATATATATATATATATATTAAAATCATTTGTTCCCAAGCTTAGAATTTGTATTCCAATGTCAGTTGAGAAGGAATTTTTGCACTCAGGCTATAAATTCTGGAAATTAAGGGTTCATGACAGGGAAATGCTGAGAAACCCTTATTATTTATAGCAGTGCCAGCAGATGCTGCAATAATGAACACTGGCCTTTAAACTGTCCTCATTCTGGTATTCAAATCATTCATACCGATTTTAATTATGAGCCATGTAATGCAGTGTAATGTGAAGCTTCTCTGCCACACAGTCATAACATACATTTCATATACATATGTCTTTTCTTGGGACTAGGGCTCTGTAATTGAAAACACTTTATCAGCTTGAGAGTTAATGACATTAGTGTGAGTGTGTGTGTGGGGGGGAGGGGGGTTAGGTGCACAACTCCCAGTGATAATGGGAGTTTCACTGTGCTGAAAATGTATTACTAAATGTTTACTAAAGATAAGAACAAAATATATTTGTGGCATGAACGTCAGATAATATTTTACCTGTTCTTTGAGAAGGTAAGCAAAACAAACACTTCACTCTAACATTTGCCATAGCCAAGTCAGCAGTAATTAACAAAGGGAGGAGGGGAAAAAGAACAACCTTGACTTACTCTGCTTACACTGATAGAGCTAAATGGTATTAGAGAGACAAGGTAGGTGAGGTAATGTCTTTTATTGGACCAACTTCTGTTGGTGAGAGAAACAACCTTGTCTGTCTAATATTCTGAGACCAATATGGCTACGACAACACTGCATAGGGCTAAATTATGCTATCTAGACAGCCAAGAGCAGAGGATGAGACATAGCCATAGCTTCCAGGGGAACGATTGTGTGCAAGGGGTCTGTGGTAGTGCAGCTTCCTCCTTCATATGTTCTCAGCTGCTGTCAGCTGGTGTGAAGCAAGTGGCACCATGATCCTAGCTCCTCCCTGTCCCCTTCATGGTAATGGATGTCCTCAGAGGCACATGGAGGGAACAGTGCCTGCATCTCCTCTGTTGCAGGACCTGTGACTCTGACAATCTTCTTGCAGGCTTAATCTGCCCTTCAAGTATTTTCTCTGGTCCATATTTCTGTGAAAGGCATGTTCCATCTAGCTACTGAATGACCTCCATCATCACAATATCGGAGCAACCTCATTTGAAATGTAGTAACATGGAAGATGGCACTGAGTAACTGGCACTGGGACATGAAACATACTTATTAAAGTAAGCCCTCATCTGAAATAAACTTCTCTCACACCTACAGAAAGTACCTGATATGTTTTCTCTGGAATTATAAAATTGTCAAAAGGATCCCAATGAGGGGATTTATTCATGAAAGGATGGTTAGCTTTAAGGTGATGTTTGCTTCTCTAAATCCTTCTATACAACAGTGAGACAATAGACCCCTGTTAAAAAATCCAATGTATTAAATGCATAATAGGTAGAAAAAAGAGAAAATATATTACAATGACATTTTTGGAGCATTCTAAAAAGGAACTTGGTTCTAAGTCAACCACTGGACAAATCCTGAAGTGCTTAGTCGGGCTAAACTCCATTGGTGGTACACAGCTCAGATTCCCGTTACCCTCACACATGAGCACACTGAACAAGGAAGGTGATAAGATTTGTCACTAATCTTTCACCGATGGAGACACTAGGCCTGATTTATCATTTCCTGAGGCTCCTTTGTGCCATCTAGGCTGATGCAAAGGGTCCACATGGTAGGCATGAGTCCATCCCAGACAATACCCCTGCAAATGGGACTCCTGTGCTCAATCACAGAACTGTCTCCAGGAGCTCTGTGCCAAATACTGAGTGCAGAGGCATTCTGGGCTGGGGATGGGACCAAATGGGAGGAGTATGTCAGGGTGGGGAGGAAGCGTGGCCAGCACACACCTTAGGGTGACCAAACTGCAAGTGTGAAAAATCAGGACAGGGTGTAGGGAGTAATAGGAGCCTATATAAGAAAAAGACCCAAAAATCGGGACTGTCCCTATAAAATCGGGACATCTGGTCACCCTAACACACCTATACCCTAACAATTCTGTGCCCCTACTAAGCTTCATAGGAGCTAATGAAGCAGGAGTACAAATCTGGGAAGTACTCAAGCTGCTCTGGCCTGTGCTGGGAAGTGAAATGCCCCTGTAGCTCCTGAATGAGTGATAAAAACTGCCTCCTGTCCTGCCCATATTGGCACCTGCCAATGTCTCTGCTAGCTAGGTCTCTTGCTGTCACTTCCCAGCATGTTATCCATAAAGAGCCCTGACCTGCATCCAGTTTAGTCAACCTCCAGGGCATGGCAGAAATAAGACTTGGCTGCTCAGACATCTAGTTGACTACCCACATGGTGACGATATGAGGTACATTTTTGTGCAGACAGGTATGGATCATTTAACATAAGAACATAAGAACGGCCGTACCGGGTCAGACCAAAGGTCCATTTAACCCAGTATCCTGTCTACCGACAGTGGCCAATGCCAAGTGCCCCAGAGGGAATGAACAGAACAAGTGATCATCAAGTGATCCATCCCCTGTCACCCATTCCCAGCTTCTGGCAAACAAAGGCTAGGGACATCATCCCTGCCCCTCCTGGCTAATAGCCATTGATGGACCTATCCTCCATGAACTTATCTGCTTCTTTTTTGAACCCTATTATAGTCTTGGCCTTCACAGCATCCTCTGGCAAAGAGTTCCACAGGTGGACTGTGTGTTGTGTGAAGAAATACTTTCTTTTGTTTGTTTTAAACCTGCTGCTTATTAATTTCATTGGGTGATCCCTAGTTCTTGTGTTCTGAGAAGGAGTAAATAACACTTTCTTATTTACTTTTGCCATACCCATCATGTTTTTATAGACATTTGGTGACACACTTGGATGTTCTGTGTGTTTGTTTTATTTTAAAAGTGCCCAGGTGATGCAGCAATGGATGCCAAACATTTATGTATACATACATAAAATAACTCCCCACACCACCACTTAAATCCAGAGTCCAGAATTCTATTCCAGGCTTGTGATATTTAGCTAGTTGGTAACATTTAGTCACCTTCTTTACCAGCATTTCCTTGTCTATGGTTATGAAATTTATTTTCTTTCGCTGCCCTGTGAAGATCCTGGGTGCATCTCCTGTTCCATTGCCCAAGATGGAGCAGGAGCACTATGAATAGAGGAAGCTGAAGCAACTTCAACCCCTGTACCACGAAACCATCCAGCCTTTGTGACCTTTAGCCAAAAACTTGTGCACTTTGGACTAAAGTTGTGTCCTGAGGAGTAAATAATTCTCTCCATCAGGCCAGGGAGACCATGTGGAGAGCAGCCAGCTGATACTCAAAGAGGCAAATTCACTGTCCTGCCCTACACATCCCCACAGAGGAAGGATAGCGCAGGGATTAAGGACTGGGGGGACTGGGGAGATCTGGGCTCAAATCCTAGCCTTACCACAGTGTTCTCTGTGACTGTTGGCACATCACTTGGTCTCTGTGTGCTTCAGTTCCCATCTGTAAAATGGGGATAGTAGCACTTTGTGTGTTGTAAGGAGAAATGTATTAAAGACTGTGATGTGCTCAGATACCATTAGGGGCCATAGGTGCCTCAGCTATATCTGTGACGCACATAGAGGCCCCCCCCAGAGCTGTCTCTGTGATGCTCAATGGCTGTGTACCCCTTCAGCAAACTCTCCAGATCACAGTGGAGTTGTATTGGGACTGCTTCAGAAATGTTTCTGTGATTGTGGAGGGGGCAAAATACTGATAGAAGCTGTCCATTTCTTACTGAATACAGCACACACACTGACACAGTTTGTTTCCATGGTCCGAAAAGGTTCTCCCGGTGCTCACATTTGAGATATGTACTCATGGGAAGTTGCATATTTAGGATGGTCTTTCTGCTAAATACTGTTCACATCCAACCTTCCACATAGGGGATATGCACAAATTAGCAGAGCCATAAATATCATTGGGAGACTGTGAAAGGGGATATAAATCCTGCACTGGTGACAAAGGGGTTAAAGAGCTTCTGTGAGCAAGGCTGGCCCCTCCTCTCTGGCTCTGTCAATCATGTTGGAGGTGGAATAAAGGTTTAAAAACAGGAAGTTCCAGTCAGTTGTGGTGTAGTGTTGGGAAGAAGTAGATAGTGGTGTCCAAGAGATACTCCTAGAAGGCTTCAGGGAACCTTCCCTCAGGAAGGTCATATTGATCCTACAAGGAGACAGTAGACTCTGACATACTGGTGGAGAGGATAGGTTTGGCAAGTTGCAAGGTGAGCAGTTAAGTAGTAAGTATGGGTATCCTTGACCCCTCCTGGGATTAGACAATTAGGGAACTATGCAGAAAGTACTTGAGCAGTGGGAGCCAGGAACCCAACCTCCTTCAAATGCAGTCAGGCTACTGGGTCCTGAGACTCTTGTTTATATAGATGGGGGTGCCTTCAGGTTTTGTAGTGCCCAGGCAGCAGGGGGTGCCTGTCAGTAACCTGAGAATTGTGACAGAGGCTAAGCCCAGTTGTGACTTTGCAGGCTTACAGGGCCATCAGAATGGTAACATTTTTAAAAAATCTCACCTGTTTATAACCCCAACTGAAAGCTTCAAGTTTAATACTCTTTCTTTGTTAACCTGCTCTTCTTGCATTGCATGGAGCTTTGGGTTTTGTATGGCAGGATTGTCATGAAGATAATGAGCTACTAGCTTTTTTAAAAAAATATGGAAAGATCTTAGAAGCTTTCTTAAAAACAACAAACAAGCACTTGTATGGAGTTTTCAGTGACAAGAAAAAAGAAAGCAGCAAGTCAAATTTGGGGCCCATATCTACTTTTTAGTTTCTCTTTAGGTAGTGCTATGTCAGCTGTTAAAGTGGGGATGAAAAAGAGACCCTATCATGCTATGTAAATATCTTGGAAGAAAGGATGTCAATGAGACTAAAGAATAGGGGGATTTATTTACTGGGACATAATGGTTTTACTATTTGACTTTAAAGGGCAAATAATGATATTTTTTCCTACCAATTTGAAAGAAATGTTGTCCTAATATACATAAATTTACTGAACCTCCATGGAACAAAGACCATTTCAGAGAGATGCAAAGACCTGTTCACTGGCCATAAATCCATCTAGGCTGAATCTAAAATGTGAGGGTGATGGATCTTTGAGGCATATATTTAAACAATCATTATCTGGGCTACTTAAACATGAAGATGATTATTTCCCCCTCCCCCCCCCCACACCAATGATGCCTTGTTTAAAACTCACATTTGACTAAATAGGCACAAAGCTTCTCTGTTGAGACTGACTTTTCTGTGAAAACAAGTTTTTCTTGGTTTTCATTTGTGCATTATTTCCTTTCAAGCTCTTACAGGGACACCTAAGAAATCTTCTCTAAAACATATTAAGGAGCCAATAAAGGGTGCCATTCAGTTTTATTTTGTCAGGAAAATTGTCATCCTTTTCTTATTTGTTAAGCCACATCAGCGTGAATGGACTGACGAGCAGAGCTGCAGTAAGCAGTTCACCACTGATTCACGCTGTGGAGAGCCGGCCCCTCCAGCCTCCCCACTGGGAAAGGTCACCAACTCGCTGCCATTCGATCGCTTAGTCAGTGGAGGAAAACCTAGCCTCAGAGCCGCCAGCATTGATATATATGTTTGACACAGTTGTTTGAGTGAGACCAGCAGCCAAGGAAAGAAAAAGGCTGTGAGCCCAGAACCAAATTGGTGTGTTTAAGTGTTGTCTTTTTGTGGATTTTGCCATCCGTTTTTATAAAGCTTGTCTTAAGCTGGTGACCTTGCAGGGGTTTGTTCCCCCCTCCCTCCTTGTTTTAAAAAAATCCCCCACACAAGAAAAGAAAATAACTTCTCGCCAGGTGGATTTTTTTTTAAAACTCTTCCAGTTCTACTGATTACCTGAATTTAAATGATTGACACGCTCCTTTTAATGTAAAAAAAAAAAAAAGGATATTGCATACATTAAGCAGAAGCAATTAGCATACTTCTGTAACCACTTGCCTTTTTCATTGCTCAGTCCTTGCATATGCATGTTTGTGAGCCTTGAGGCAACAGAAGGTTTGTCAGGAAGAGTAATGAAGAGGAAAGGAAATTGAAAGCAAATGACAAAATTGGGGGTGAGGGGAAGGACTGAGCAGAGGGATAAAATCAGAAAAGGTTTACAGCGAGGATATGCAGAGGTAATGTCATTAGAATGACAACATGTAAGCTACTTTGGTTTGTTGTGGTTTTTCTCAGCCTCTTGCCGGAGGTAGATTTAATGGAGTAACATCAACACCCTTTATTTCAAACAAACCAGTCCCTGAAGTGCAGTTCACATTCTTCCAACTTCCCTACTCTGATGTTTAGTAGAAAATAGACTCAGTTTAGTCTGGAAATTCTTGTTGCTAACTCCAGAATCAACACAAACGTCTTTTATAAGGGGGGCTGTAAGTGCATGGGGCCCTAAACAAGGTTGTGGTATTTCCATCCTAAAGTTTAGTCAAGTTCATGACACTAAACAGTACCACAGCTAAGGAGAAACCCTTATCAGAAGGTTTCAGAGTAGCAGCCGTGTTAGTCTGTATCCGCAAAAAAACCAGGAGTACTTGTGGCACCTTAAAGACTAACAAATTTATTTAAGCATGAGCTTTCGTGAGCTTCAGCTCAGAAAGCTCATGCTTAAATAAATTTGTTAGTCTTTAAGGTGCCACAAGTACTCCTCTTTTTTTTCCTTATCAGAAAGTCTCTGCACAAACACAAAATCATTTGCTCTCAAGAGTCACTCATGATTTTCAGTCAATTGTGTGTACAAGGCATGTGTTATCGTTTTCTCTATTTAGCAAATATAATAGCTGAAATAGACTGGTTTGTTTATCATGTGCAGGGATTAAACTTTTCTTTCTCTTGGGACCTAATTTAAAGGTCTGTTTTTCATTCTGTTCTCCATTTACTCATGTTTTGAATAGTAAATTGAAGAAATTCATGAAATGTCTGATTGTGAATTAAAATCCTCCCTTCATCACTGCATTGCTCTTGCAGTGACAAATAGGAAACCTAAGTTTGGGTATAAATTCATGGTTTTTGCTCTGCTATTGTGGAGGTGGAAAACATCACAGGGATAATTCACTCAGTCCCACTTTGCTAATGCAACACTCTCTTGCAGCTGATCACTCTCAGAGGAGGTTATTTACTCGCTCTTGTATGGAAAAGAGATGAGACAAAAAACAAGAGAAAATGCAAATTACAGTTACAACTCCCTCAGCGATCCCCATCTTAACACCCCCCCCCAAAAAAGAGAGGGTCTTCAGTGACTCCTATTTAGTTTCATTGATGAATTTTATGTGAATGTAATGCAATGAGACTTAAGTATGGCATAGGCTAAGTGCTGGCCTTCTGCAGGGCCCTCAATCTTTATACTTTCTGAGACTGCTGACAAGCAGGCAAGTAAGTCGCATTGGTGGTGGTGGTTTTTGTGAAGTGGTGTCACAACCCGGAAACCATGCTCCTGAGTTCAGGTTTCTTAACAACTCCCCACGGTAAAAGCAAGAGGCAAAAATGACTGAAAGGACAATTTGCTCCTAAGAATGGAAACCGAAATTTTTAGTAAAATTACAGACTCTGGAGAAGAGAGGATGACTTAGATTTACAAAGGCTAGTGCTGGATCATCTCACTGTTCTCAGAGCAAAAGGAAACTTTGGCAAGTTACCTACTCAGTGTGTGAAGATAGAAATCTGTATTATCAAGTGTGAAGATTCAGTGTGCCTAAGAGGCATAGAATTATATACGCCTTAGCTGAGGTGCCATTCCAGAAATTTTTAGGAAACAGCAGGAGGTCAATACCACTTGCTACACTAATTGACATTAATTATTACTGACTTCTGAATTCTTTAAAAATATTTCTTCAAGAAAAGTTGTTCTATTGTGCCTAGTATTTACTGTACCTTAGTCCCGCGCCATTTTGTGATTGTTGTACAAGCACTTTAGACAGAAATGAGTTTTGGAAACAAGAGGGGGACGTTTTCATGGGCTGCATTAAAAAGGGAAAAGGTAAGACTGACAAGTATCTACTAAATATTAATATTTTGTGCTACTATTGCACCTTTCACTTGATGACTTCATTCATTCATGTTTACAAGGTATTTTGAAGTGCAGAAATATTCCTTGTGAAGTAAGTTATATGGAGACCACTTCACCCAGCACTGGAATGTCACCACTTCTGGGGTTGGAAGTAGCTTTTGTATAACAGTACACAGAAGCACAGCATGGTATTTTAAAGAGGGAAGAACACTCCCAAATTGAAATGGGAATTTAGGTAAATGGAATTTAAATTACATAAATTTGGCATTAACACTCTAAATCTTGCAAAATGCCAGGAAGTCTGTAATGACAAGTGGCCAGCCCCAAGGCAGTGATCCCACGACAAATACTCAGGACCTTATTTTTATGTTTTATAAAAATAAAATAAAGTATAAAGACAAAGGAAGTCCTGATTAAAACTATAATTAAAGAAGTGTGATAATATATGTGAAACTCAGTGCCACCATCTCAACGCTTGCCTATGTGGGAAAATTGACTGGAAGAGCTCCCCTGTGGACACTATTTTAGAATGAAAGTCACTTTATTCCAGAACAGAGTATTCACATGGGGAGCTATTCTACAATGTTGGGAGCATCCCAATGTGTGGATGAGAGGACGGTGTTGAGAGGAGGGAGTTAGAGCATAAACTCTGGCAAGTCAAACAAGTATAATTAAGCAGGCCAAAAAAGAATTTGAAGAGTGATTAGTTTCAGTGCTTTTTGCTAACAGCAAGTTTTTGTGAAGTACATCAGAAGCAGAAAACCTGCCAAGCAATCAGTGAGGCCACTGGACAATCAAGGTGTTCAAGGAGCACTCAAGGAAGAGAAGGCCATTGCAGAGAAGCTAAGAAAATTCTTTGCAGTCGCCTTCACTGCAGCAGATGTGAGGGAGATTCCCATACCTGAGTCATTCTTTTAAAGTGAGAAGTCTGAGGAACTGTCCCAGACTGAGGTGTCAGTAGAGGTGGGTTTGGAACAAATTGATACATTAAACAGTAATAAGTCACCAGGACCAGATGGTATTCACCCCAGAGTTCTGAAGAAACTCAGATGTGAAATTGCAGAACTACTGTGATACGTAATCTATCACTTAAATCAGCCTCTGTACCAGATGATTGGAGGATAGCTAATGTAATGCCGATTTTTAAAAGAGGCTCCAGAGGTGATCCTGGCTGGTAAGCCTAACTTCAGTATCAGGCAAATTGTTCAAAACTGTAGTAAAGAGCTGAATTATAAGACACATAGATGAACAGAATGTGTTAGGAAAGGGTCAATATAGCTTTGTAAAGAGAAATCATGCCTCACCAATCTATCTGAATTTTCTGAGAGTGTCCACAAGCATGTGAAAAAAGGTGATCCAGTGGATATGGTGTACTTGGACTTTCAGAAAGCTTTTGACAAAGTCCCTCACCAAAGAGTCTTAAGCAAAGTAAGGAATCATGGGATAAGAGAGAAGGTCCGCTCATGGATCAGCAACTGGTTAAAAAATAGGAAATAAAGGGTAGGAATAAACAGTCAGTTTTCACAATAGAAAGTGGTAATTAGCAGGGTCCCCAAAGGCTCTGCACTGGGATCAGTGCTGTTCAACACATTCATAAATGATCTGGAAAAGAGGCTGAAGAGTGAAGTTGCAAAGTTTACAGATGATCCTAAATTACTTAAGAAAGTTAAATCCAAAACTGACTGGGAACAGTTACAAAGAGATTTCACAAAACTGTGAGACTGGCCAATGAAATGGTAGATGAAATTCAGTGTTGATAGTGTATGCACATTGGAAAACATAATCTCAATTATACATACAAAGTGATGGGGTTTAAATTATCTGATACCACTCAAGAAAGAGCCCCTAGAGTCACGGTTCTCTGAAAACATCTCTTCAATGTGCAGCAGCAGTCAAAAAAAACTAACAGAATGTTAGGAACCATTAGGAAAGAGATAGATAATTAGGCAGTAAATATCATAATGCCATTATATAAATCCATGATATTACTACATCTTAAATACTGAGTGCAGTCTTGGTTGCGTCACCTGAAAAAAGATATATTAGAATTAGAAAAGGTTAAAAGCAGGGCAAGAAAAATGATTAGGGGTATGGAACAGCTTCCAAATGAGGAGAGATTAAAAAACCTGGGATTGTTCATTTTAGAAAAGAGTTGACTAAGTGGGGGATATGATAGAGGGCTATAAAATCATGAATAATGTGGAGAAAATGAATAGGTAAGTGTTATTTACCTCTTCACATAACACAAGAACCAAGGATCACCCAGTGAAATTAATAGGCAGCACATTTAAAATATACACAAGGAAGTACTTCTTTATATGATGCACAGTCAACCTGTGGAACTCATTGCTTGCAATGACCAAAAATATAACTGACCTTCGCAAGCATGCCTTGGTAATGATTTCCAAGAAAGAATTAGATAGTTTATGGATGATAGGTCATCAATGGCTATTTGACAAGATTATCAGGGATGCAACAGCATGCGCTGAGTGTTCCTAAACCTCCAACTCTTTTTCAGGAGAGGAGGGATAGCTCAGTGGTTTGAGCATTGGTCTGCTAAACCCAGAGTTGTGAGTTCAATCCTTGATGATCCATTTAGGGATCTGGGGCAAAATCTGTCTGGGGATTGGTCCTGCTTTGAGCAGGGGATTGGACTAGATGACCTCCTGAGGTCCCTTCCAACCCTGATATTCTATGATTTGAAAGGCTGCCAGAAGCTGAAACTGGCTGACAGGGAATGGATCACTTGATAATTGTCCTATTCTGTTCATTCCTTCTGACACATGTGGCACTGATCACTGTCAGAAGACAGGATACAGAGTTAGATGGACCATTAGTATGGCCTGGCCATTCTTATAGTGTTATGTTCTTAATTATTGGGTCAATAGTTATTTGGGTCAATTTCCCCCTGTAGACAAGTCCCCATGAACTGTAGGATAGGCCAATGCAAATACTGTATTCAATGTAGCTGTTTGACTTCTATTGACTAAGACTGAAATGGAGAAAATTCTGCATGTGACTTTGGATGTTTCAAGGTCTCTTTCTTCACTCCAACAGCTGGAATTTATGCTTTCATGTCTTTCTTTTGTTGTCTGTTTAAAAGAAAAATACTAAAACAATAATTGGGACATCTAGATGGATAAAATGCTCAATAGGGATGTAATGATAATTTTGTCACTGCAAGGTCTCTGGGGCAGGGACTCTCTTTTATTATGTTTGTACAATATCTAACACAACAGGACTTCTGTTGGGTCTTGTAATACCAATGTAGAATGATAACTTCTGAACCTAATACAGTTTCAAAGGCAATAGATACATATTTTACATATTAGTGAAAGGTACCCATATCTGGGGTGTAATGTGGCAACCATTTAACAGAGTGTAAGCTGTCTGAATGACCCAGAAGAGTAAACATTCATAGTCAGCAATGTCTTCGCCTCAAAGGTTAGTGTTTATAATAAGAAAACACATAAGATAATATAGTCAGAAAGTAAATAGGAAAAACTCCCCTATTTGGTCTTCAGTTTTAATTTACAAGCTCCGGACATAGACCCTCACCTTCCTGAAGGCATCCTTGCTAATTAACCACTTTTACTGGTCTTCCCTACAGCACTTAAGTAGAATCCTCAGCATACAGATGAGTCACTGAGATACATGCTTCTGGTTTTGGCCCTATTCCTGCTACTGGGAAGATATAACTTGGCAGCCAGGCCTCTTATTAATGCAGTATCATGTTCCCCTACATTGCCTGTCTTGCTGATCATTTTACATGCTTCACACCTATGCCGTGCAGGACCAGCCTAGAATGTAATTACCTTAGTTGGAAACCGTAGCTAGCCCCTTCGCTCTTTGGAAGACTGCCATGGGATCTTTAACAAACACCAGAAGCCAGGATCTCCATTTTATGACTCATCCAAAAAACAGTAATGCCAGCAACATATTGCCTCCTATTTTCATTCAGGCAGACTGAATCAAAAGGTCTGGTTCTCATTTACCCAAAGTGACTCACTCGAAGGCCCTTTTTCACTGGCAGAGCAGTGTCATGGGGTTTTAATGTAAATAAGCATCAGGGCAAAAGAGAAGAGCACCCAAATTACTACGCTGCTTCCTGTACTATACGTAGGTATAGTAGTTTTGCTGGTCCACAAATATTTGGAGGGTCTAAACACCAAGGAGGGAGGAATTGGTTTGGTTGGACCAAAGGGATATTACTAGCAGTAAAGACAGAGGGGGCAGCCAGGCCAAATTTCAGTGAGAGGCACTGCAACCTGGTGCACTGGATTGCAACACCACTCATATTTGGCCCAGCCACCCCTCTGTCCAGCTAGAGGGCCAGCCAGGTGAAATAGTGCTGTGACCTGGCACACAGGGAGTCTATTTCCATATGGTGGAGTTTAGGGGAGTCCAATGAAAACTCAACTCTTGGTGGCGCCGGTTCATATCCTGTGTGGGTAAGAGAGGGGAGACTTCCTGGATGAGGAGACCCAGGGACCTTGTGTGTGGCAAGGGGAGATTCTGATGGGGGAGGGAAGGCCTGAGCTGGGACAAGAATGGAATCCCTACTGAGGGAGGGCCACGTCCAGAATCCCCTTCCCCCCCTCCCCAAAATCTGACTTGGTGCCACTGACCGCTGGGGAGGGAGAAGTATTCTGCACTGCAGAAGGAGTGCAGCAATCAGTATGGTCAATCTGCATACTGTGGAGTTCCAGGAGGAATTCCTCCTGGGGCTGTCTAATGGCCCCATCCTGAAAGGTGAGTTGTATTTAAACAGCACAATGGATTCCTGGTGTGCTCTGCATGCTCACAAAAATGCAAATGCAAAATGCACAAAACAGGTACTTTTACATGATAATGGCTACTTTCCTGCATATACAATTATCTGTATATCAATTGTAAACACTCTTGGTGTTTGCTTCATTCAGTCTTCTAAACTGAGACCAATAGATGTTTTCTAGTCTGTTTCCAGCTGATTAACAAATGGGAAAACAATTTTCTGGAAAAACATAATTGGAAATGTGTTTAATTTTTCATTTTTTTTTTTGCATTTTCTTGCGAAATACATTTGAAACATTTCAAAATTTCATTTCCCCCTTTCTCTCCCACACCTCCCCCCTGCCCCTTTGCCACTGAGTAAAATATTCTCTGTGGCAGTGAAGTACAGAGGGTGGAAATGATTTAATGAAAAATGTCATTTCAACCCTAAATTTTTGGTTTTCAAAAACTGAATTTTTTTATTAAGAACTGAAATGTTTGTTGTTGAAAAAACAATCAAAACAAAAACAAAAAAACTTGTGTGCAATTTAAAAAATCCTGCAAAAATGGCATTTTTAACAGCTCTGCCAAGCAATTTGACCCAATTTTTGTTAATTTTATAACAATGTAGTTTTAAATTGATACTGATATTAATTATTTCAGAAAGGTGGTCAAGCAAACTAATATCAGCTTGCTCCCTATTCCAGTAGGGATGCATGGTTGATGTTATGTTAATTGAAAAAAGGAATGCTGTAATATCATTTAAAGCAGGATCTGATGCTATGTGGGATGCCAGGATGTTGTGAGACCCAACTGGAAAGAGTTGTATGTTTTTAAGTTAATTATATGCTGAATGCCCCTCTTGGCTTAGTTATTAGGGGCATTCAGAACATAATTACAATCCTGATAGCTTGTTATTTTAGTGTTTGCAGGTCACATTAGGGATAATACACTTTTATAATCATCTGCAATTAGTGTAGTGAATTGGGGTTCAAGACTGCCTTCAGTAATTCCCTGCTACATTTATCTATTTTCAGATGCAAAGTTTGGTTACTATTAAAAGAAAATATAATCCGTGCCATTTGCACTGATATGGGGAGAAATGGTTTAAAATACACTTTTTTAAAGTGACACTTTAAAATGTAATCTTTTGGTTGCCTCAGGGCTAAGAAGTTTAGTTTGAAAACTCATCTCTCAGGATGTCCCAGCATTTCCTTATTCCTCCTTCCAGTTTCCAGCAAATCATAGCACTCTCACACCCTCCTGGTGTAGCTGCCAACTTCAAACTAAGGGCCACCTTCTGCCAATACAATCCTAGTAACTTCAGTGGTAAAGTCCAGGCAGAATTTGGCCCGACGGGAGCAGTTAGTGTCCAGATATAGATTCATAGATCCTAAGGCCAGCAAAGACCATTGTGATCATCTATTATAACACAGACCATGGAACTTCCCCAAAAAATTCTTATAGCAAATCTTTTAAGAAACATGGAATCTTGACTTAAAAATTGTCAGTGATGAAGAATCCACCATAACCCTTGATAAATTGTTGCAATGGTTAATTGCCCTCACTGTTAAAATGCAAATAAGGTGTAAATCTTTGTCTAGCTTCAACTTTCAGTCATTGGATCATGTTATACCTTTCTCTACTAGACTGAAGAGCACATTATCAAATATTTGTTCCCAGTGTAGGTACCTATAGATTGTAATCAAGTGACACCTTATCCTTCTCTTTGTTAAACTATGTAGATTGAGCTCCTTCAGTCTATCACAATAAAAACATGTTTTCTAATAATTTAATTATTCTCATGGCTCTTCTTTGAACCCTCTCCAGTTTTATCAACATCCTTCTTGTATTGTGGACACCAGAACTGGACCCAGTAGTCCAGCAGTGGTCGCACCAGTGCCAAATACAAAGGTAAAACAACCTTTCTACTCCTCCTCAATATTCCCCTGTTTATGAATCCAACAATTGCATTAGCTCATGTTCAGCTGATGTTCTACCCGAAAAGCAGCAAAGAATCCTGTGGCACCTTATAGACTAACAGACGTTTTGGTGCATGAGCTTTTGTGGGTGAATACCCACTTCGTCGGATGCATGTAGTGGAAATTTCCATTGGCAGGTATATATCATACACATACATAGGGGCAGGTATGTATGATATATATGTATGTGTATGATATATACCTGCCCCTGGAAATTTCCACTACATACATCCGACGAAGTGGGTTATTCACCCACGAAAGCTCATGCTCCAAAACGTCTGTTAGTCTATAAGGTGCCACAGGACTCTTTGCTGCTTTCACAGATCCAGACTAACACGGCTACCCCTCTGATACTTTACCCCAAAATCTTTTCCAGAGTCCTTGCTTCCCAGGATAGAATCCTCCATCCTGTATGTATGGCCTGCATTCTTTGTTCCTTACATTTAGCTGTATTAAAGTGCATTATTTGCTTGAACCTAATTTACCAAGCCATCCAGATTGCTCTTTATCAGTGCATTATTTGCTTGAACCTAATTTTACCAAGCCATCCAGATTGCTCTTCATTATTTTCCAAGTCCCCAATTTTGGGGTCATGGGCAAACTTCCAGTGAGGATGTTTTGTTTTCTTTGAGATCATTGGTAAAAATATTTGCATAGGGCCAAGAATTAAACCCTGTGTAACTTCAATTGATATAAACCTGCTCGATGATTATTACATTGACTATGAAGAGTTACAAAGGGATCTCACACTGGGTGACTAGGCAACAAAATGGCAGATGAAATTCAGTGTTGATAAGCGCAAAGTAATGCACATTAGAAAACATAATCCCAACTATACATATAAAATAATGGGGTCTAAATTAGCTGTTACCACTTAGAGATCTTGGGGTCATTCTGGATAGTTCTCTGAAAACAACTTCTCAACATGCAGTGACAATCAAAAAAGCTAACAGAATGTTAGGAATCATTAGGAAAGGGATAGGTAGCAAAACCGAAAATATCATAATTCCGCTATATAAATTCATGGTACACCCACACCTTGAATATTGTGTGAGTTCTGATCACCCCATTTTAAAAAAAAAGATATGTTAGAATTAGAGAAAATACAGAGAAGGGCAAGAAAAATGATTAGGGGTATAGAACAGCTTCTGTATGAGGAGAGATTAAACTGACTGGTTATCTTAGAAAAGAGATGACTAAGTGGGGCATGATGGAGGTCTATAAAATCATGAATGGTGTGGAGAAAGTGAATAAGGAAGTGTTATTTACTCCTTCTCATAACACAAGAACTGGGGGTAAACAAATAAAAGTAATAGGCAGCAGGTTTAAAAACAAACATAAGGAAGTAGTTCTTCACACAACACACAGTCAAACTGCAGAACGAATTACTGCGAAAAGTTGTGAAGGCCAGAAATATTGCTGAGTTCAAAAAAGAATTAGATAAATTCATGGAGGATAGATCCAATAGTGGCTATTAGCCAAGATGGTCAGGGACACCACCCCATGCTGTGGATGTCCCTAAATGTCTGATTGCCATTGGCATTGGGTAACGGGGGATGAATCACTCAATAAATTGCCCTGTTCTGTTTATTCCCTCTGAAACACCTGACTACTCTTGGAAGACAGGATACTGGGCTAGATGGACCATTGGTCTGACTCAATACGGCCATTCTCAGGTTCTTACAGCCTACCAGTTAGCTAGCTTTTAATGCATTTAATGTATGCCATCTTAATTTTATGTTGTTCTAGGATTTTTTTAGATCAAAATGTTATGCCTTACAGAAGTCTAAGTATTGTATCAACACTATTATATTTATCAACCAAACTGTAATCTCATATAATAACTCTGGGCAGGAAGGTGTTAAGGAGCTTCTGTGGGATAGGGCACTGCCAGGGCATTTCAGGCATGGAAGATGGTCCTTAAAAGAGGCAAGCACAGGGCAGGTTATGGTATGGCACCAAGGCAGCTCATGCAACTGTCGCTTGTCCTGTTACTTGTCCAGTGTCCTCAGGTTCTTCTCTCTGCAATACCAGCTGTGTAATGTAAACAGGCCTTTCAGAGTAGTTATTATATTATAATTTGAAATACATCTAAGGGTCACCCCATCCCAAAACCACCAACCAACATTTAGTAATGGTCTGTGACAGTGATGGTACAATTTACTGAGCAGATGCATGCTGGGGGGAAGGCTGGAGGGCAGTTATACCATGACAAAAGGCTATGTAATGGTAGCCAATATAGTACAACTGGTTGTCAAAAAAATAACTTATTGGGGATTTTATTTAAACCAGAATAAATGGTACTGGATTCCACCTCCTTACAATATTATTAAATAGATGAAGTGTGTGTGTGTGAATATATATATATATATATATATATATATATATATATATATATATATATATATATATTGAATATGTATACACATGCTATAACTTACTAAGGGCTTGTCTCCACTTACCATGGATCAACGCTGCAGCAATCGTTCCACCAGGGGTCAATTTAGCTGGTCTAGTGAAACTGACCGCCGATTGCTCTCCCATCAACTCCGGTACTCCACTCGAATGGGAAGCATAAGGTAAGTCGACAGAGTTTCTCCTGTCAACGCAGCATGGTCAAGACACCACAATAATTAGACCTAAGGTACGTTGACTCCAGCTACATTATTCACGTAGCTGGAGTTGTGAACTTAGGTTGACTTAGCCCTGTAGTGTAGAACTGCCCTAAGTGAACTTAATTAAATATAACCTTCTAAATAAAGAAACATATCTATATCTCTGTATGCACAGGCTACTATCTTATAGGTTATTTTGTTCTAGTAAAGGTTGTCCTTTCCCCAGATCTCTCACTGGGTACTGTCTAGGACCCAAATCAGTCTTTGAGCCTCAAACGGCTCTTGTGCCTTCCTGAAGAGATGGACTCAGCTCCAATGGTATTTGCCCGTAGGGCTGCTGTCAAGGTTCTTCCCCCACTCTGAACTTTAGGGTACAGATGTGGGGACCTGCATGGACACTTCTAAGCTTAATTACTAGCTTAGATCTGGTAACACTGCCACCATCCAGAAATTTCAGTGTCTGGATCACTTTCTGTCCCCCCAAAACCTTCCCCTCCCTGGGCAGCCTTGAGACGCTTTTTCACCAAGTTCCTGGTGAACACCGATCCAACCCCTTGGATCTTAACACAAGGAGAATTTAACCATCCCCTCTCCCTTCCCCCACCAATTCCTGGTGAGTCCAGATCCAATCCCCTTGTATCTTAACACAAGGAAAAAATCAATCAGGTTCTTAAAAAGAAAGCTTTTAATTAAAGAAAGAAAGGTAAAAAATTATCTCTGTAAAATCAGGATGGAAAATACTTTACAGGGTAATCAGATTCATATAGCCCAGAGGAATCCCCTCTAGCCTTAGGTTCAAAGTTACAGTAAACAGAGGTAAAATCCTCTCAGCAAAAAGGAACATTTACAAGTTGAGAAAACAAAAATAAGACTAACACACCTTGCCTGGCTATTACTTACAAGTTTGAAACATGAGAGACTGATTCAGAAATATTTGGAGAGCCTGGATTGATGTCTCGTCCCTCTTAGTCCCAAGAGTGAACAACCCCCAAAACAAAGAGCACAAACAAAAGACTTCCCTCCACCAAGATTTGAAAGTATCCTGTCCCCTTATTGGTCCTCTGGTCAGCTGTCAGCCAGGTTTACTGAGCTTCTTAACCCTTTACAGGTAAAAGAGACATTAACCCTTAACTATCTGTTTATGACAGCTGCACACTAGGCCAGACCCACTGGATTGGAGGGACCTTGGTTTCTCCTGTTCTGGATCTCAGGGACTACATTAATTAATGAAAAGAGATGACCAGAACTGTTGCTCAGAAACAGACAGGAATGGACACTGAGCAATGTGCCATCAAACATGGACTGATGTGACCAGCGAGTTGTAAACTGCTGGGACCCTCTCCTGCCCAATCTCAGCTTCCCCATTTGCTCTCCCTCCTTTGGGCCACACTCTCCACATTTCACTAGCACTCTCAAACTGTCCCTCTGCCATCCCTCACTTCTCCTCCAACTGTCACTTCCCCTCCCCCTGAAGGGAGGGGCCACCTCTGCTCCAAAGAACAATGACAGCACCTTCACCTTGAACATACACTACCTCACATAAACTCATACAGAGTCCAGTCCCTATACCATATTTCCATTAAGTTCAGCTAGCCATAGCTCTGTCTGATTGCTGGGCTCCTGGGGCCAGAGAGCAGCCCCCTTCTTCACTCCTCTGGGTCCAGCCAGGGACTGACCTGCTAAGACCAGGCAGATCCTTTTATCTGCACCAACAGGGGCCTGATTGACTGTTGCTAGCCCCTCTAGCCCTTGGAGGACCAAGTCTGTGACTTCCAGAATGGCCAGTCTGGAGAGTCCTCTTTAGTCGAGCCTTGAAGACCCACAATTGCTGCTCTTTTCCTCTCAGCTCACTGCTTCATAGGGCAGAGTGTAATAGGATGTAATAGGACCACAGGGTCAGCAGGGAGCCACAAAGAACAAATACACCCTGTCACAACACTCCAGAATAATACAACTGAACGTTGTAGTTACGTTCCTGAAAAATGCTACTTTAAGCAAAACAATATTAAGCGAATCCAATTTACGCATAAGAATTAATGTAAATGGGGGGGGGGTTAGGTTCCAGGGAATTTTTTTTCACAGACAAAAGACTATCTATCTAATCTATCTATCTATCTACACACACAGAGAGTATAAGCTTTGAACAATTTAATACTGTACACAGCAATGGTGATTGTGAATCTTGGTTGAGGTGGTAGAGTCAGAGGGTGGGATATTTCCCAAGGAATGTCTTGCTGTTAAATGATGAACTAGCACTCTGCTGAGCCCTCAAGGGTTAACACATTGTTGTTAATGTAGTCTCACACTCTACAAGGCAGCACGAATGGAGGGAGGAGACACAATAGACACATGGCAGGGGCTGCAAACATTCCCTTGGAAACTGAACGTGATAATGAACCCATGCTATCCCATTGGAGCGCACCACTCCCTCCACTTTCCAAAGTGCCGGGGTGGTGCTGCATGTGTGTGTGAGATAGAGAGATACACCGTGTGAGTGTGTGTGTGTGAGAGAGAAAGAGACAGACAGAGACACACACCATGTGTATGTGTTTGTGTATGAGAGAGACAGAGACACACACCCCGTGTGTGTGTGTGTGTGTGTGTGTGAGAGAGAGAGAAAGAAGCACATTGGCCCTTTAAGTACACTGACACCACTCTAAGTACACTGCCATTTTAAATAGATCAGTAAGTTGAGACAGCAGCTGCTGCCAGCAAGCTCCCTCTGCCCTGAGCCCTGTCGTGTCCCCCACCCTGGGTTTGTGGAGATGGGGTACAGGAGTGAGCAGAGGGGGACACCCTGACATCGGCACCCCTCTTCCCCCCCATCCCCTGCACAGCAAGCAGGAGGCTCCTGGGAGCAGCTCCAAGGCAGAGGGCAGGAGCAGCACACATCAGTGGGGGGAGGGACACCTGAATAGTCCGGCAATTGATAGCCTGCTGGGCGGCAGCTGAACAAGGAACTTAGGGGAGCTGCTAGGGGGATGCTGGCCCACCCTAGTTCCTAGCCCCCCTGGTTCCAGCTAGCTCCAACAGGCTGCTCTTCCTGCAAGCACCGGACAAAGCAGGCGACTGCTAAACAATGTTATAAGGAAGCATTGTACAACTTTAAATGAGCATGTTCTCTAATTGATCAGTGACATAACAACAAAACAATGTTAACCGCGATGACGTTAAGTGAGGAGTGACTGTATTAGCCTTTTTTTGCAATTGCATCACATTGTTGACATATTCTATTTATGATCCACTATAACCCCCATATACTTTTTAGCAGTACCACCATCTACACAGTTATTCCCCATTTTGTAGCTAGGTATTTGAATTTTTTTCCCTTCGTAAGTGAAGTACTTTGCATTTGTCATTATTGAATTTCATCTTATTGAATTCAGACCAATTCTTCAATTTGTCAGGGTTGTTTTGAGTTTTAATCCTGTCCTCCATAGTGCTTGCAACTCCTCCCATTTTGGTGCCATCTACAGATTTTATAAGCATACTCTCCACTCCATTATCCATGTCATTAATAAATATATTAAATAGTACCAGACCCAGGACTGACCCCTGTGGGATCCTACTAGATACTCCCTACAGTTTGACAGTGAATCATTGATAACTACTCTTTGAGTGACAAAGAGTCCTGTGGCACCTTACAGACTAACAGAAGTATTGGAGCATAAGTTTTTGTGGGTGAATACCGACTTCATCAGATGCATGTGGTGGAAATTTCCAGAGGCAGGTATAAATATGCAGGCAAGAATCAGTCTAGAGATAACAAGGTTAGTTCAATCAGGGAGGATGAGGCCCTTTTCTAGCAGCTGAGGTGTATTGAGTATGGTCTTTCAACCAGTTGTGTACCCACCTTATAGTAATTTCATCATGGAGTGAGGGGAGGAGAGAAAGCATGAAAATGACTGACTCTGTTGCCTGGTGGTTAAAGCACTCACTTGCGGGATGAGAAATGCAATATCAGTCCACCTGCTCCAATGGATTTTTTTTTTAAATTTAATTGCAGGCTTTGTGAATCCCAGTGACTTTCTTGGTGCCTAAAAGTTAGGTGTGGTGATTATCACCACAACTAAGTTTCTTTTTTAATCTAGTCCAGAGAGACTAAGGACTAAATTTTTTTAAAAAGGTATTAAGGTGCCTAAAAATGCAGATAGGTGGCACCTATATGTGTCTTCAGATGTCTAAATACCTTTACAAATCTAGTCCAAAGTGACTTGCCCAAGGTCACCCACTGTCAAGGGTGGATATGTTTCCTACGATAGGCTAGGCTCAATTTTAAGGCCAACAGCAGGCTGGTTTCAAGATTGGGCCTTGAGTGACCTTTTTCTGTCATTATAATGTCCAATGTATATGAAAATGAAATACGATTTTAAAAGAGGGATTTTTTTATCTACATATGTTCAGCATTTGCTAGTACTTGAAGTATATGGATATCCTGCTGGAAAAGGGCCATAAAATCATCTTCCGTTAAAAGCTATAGAAAGTCATCCAAGTACCAAAGAGAAATTTTCCATTTTCTTTCTTTTTATGCTTGGGTTGGACTGTCTCCATGTAAAGTTGACAGGATTGTAACCTGCACCGAAGTGTCAAAATGCTTTAATTAAAAGCTTGTTTTTAAATGAAGCTGTTACGTTGTATTTTTTCCACTAATTACAGAACACTTCTCTGTGAACATGAGGATATGATTAGCTGAAGAGAAAGATATAAATGTGAGATGAGAAACACACTGGAGGGTCCCCAAAGACTAGGATGAATGTATGAATTAATGCCGATGAAGCTCAAATCAAATTTCCCCATCTTTCATTTTCACACATTCATTTTTAAGGTAGAATCATTTGTTTGTTTTTCAAAGTTTCACCCATTTACTATATCCTCCTTCCCCCTGCCCGCCCTGCCCCCCCATTTTTAGCTACATCTGCCTAAACCATCCCTGGCATTTCATTTAGAGAACATATTCTTCACTTCCTCTCCTAACCTGTTGTGTCGTGTTGTTATAAGGTGTTGAAATAGCTGCCATCACATTCATCCTAGAGGTGGTTGCATTTCAGTGCCGGGGGGAAGTTGTGTATATGAGATCCTTTGCAATGAAAGGTACCGTATCTATCTATTTTAGGGTTTTGTACTGACAGCCATAACCATGGTGTCTGAGCACCTCCTGGTTAACTAGTCAGCGATCAGCATAATAAAGTTCCTGGGTGATCACTGGCAAGTTGCAATGCTGTTATTTATTATTAAAGCAGACACTGATAAATAGTAATATTCACTGGGCATGGGATTCTTTCAAATTGTCATATACAAACTCTTTCATGTAGGATCTGATTCAAAACCCACTAAGTCAATGAGTCTTTCAATTGACTTTGGATCAGGCCCCTAATTCTTTTTCTTCCTAGCTATTAGGGTATTTGTCATCTAAATCAAAAGTCCCTAGACTTAGTCACTTGATGTAAAATCAGCTTATTTTTTTAAGCTTTGGCTGTCAGATCCCAAGTTTGCAGGCCTTCAGGGCTTATTGCAGTTAGCCTTCCTTGTATTTTTTTCTGAGAAGGTGAGTTGTATTGAGATGAGTTGGATAAAGGCGAAGGGCTCAGACATGATGGAAATAAATCTAAATACATGCATGTAAATATATATAATCACATTAATAAATGTTGCTTGATACATTTTTATTCATACATTTTGAATGAAAAGTCAAGCGGTTAAAGTGATTTATGAAAATTGACGCCAGAGGGGTTTTGGTAAGGTAGGTGACTGGAAGAATTGTTAATAGTATGAGTCATTCTGAAGTTGATAGGAGAATAAAGCTCACAAAACACAAGCTGCATGATTTTCAGAGTTCAAATTAAACAATTGACATAGAAATGCAATTTGTGGGAGGGGAGGAAGGGGAATCAGAGATTGACAGACCTGTTTATCCATTTGTGTTTTACAATACTGAAAATCAAACCTGTTCAAAATGTGAGTTTCTGAGATATAAAGTCTTACGTACTTTTTTTTAAAATCAACATTTCACATCTTCTGTTCAAAACTGCCACATCATTCAGTAAAAATGAAATGCTGAAGTGTGATTTAATCAATACAGGGATGACCTATGAAAACACATGTTTGTAATAGATAAACTATTATGAAACAGACTACTTGAAACTTTTTTAATGATTATGATAGGGTGTCCACCCCACAAGGCATTGGAAGGGGTTAAAATGGCCAAGCTGACCAATTATCTCCCCAGGCTACACCTGGAAGGGGAGCCAGGGTTCAGGAACTAATTGATGGCATGCAGGCTCACCTGTGCAGGAACAGGTGGGGCCTATAAAGCCTGGACGCTGGCTGCAGAGGAGCAGGGGGTATATTGCAGGAGTTTCAGGCCAGCTGGGGCTGCTTTCTGAGTGGAGGGAGTTGGGATGCTGGGAAACCGAGAGGGGAAGCCTGATAAATAGGAAGAAGCCCAGGGAATCAGCAGCAAGGGATAGGCCTCTGCAGAGACCTTGGCTACTTGTTATTGGGTCCCTGGGCTGGAACACATGATAGAGGGTGGGTCTACCAGCCACTAGGAGATGGCAAGGATGTTGGAGATGGCAGCCAGACAGTGGGTCTGGAAGGACTTTGAATTCCATTGAAGGAGAGGACCTTAGTGACCTGGCCAGAGGGTCAAGCCATGAAGAGGAGATTGCAGTCCCTGGAGTTAGAGGGGCTGCAGGGTGAGACTGTATGGGAGAAGACACTGCTGGAGGGGGAACACAATGCTTGGCAGAGCTAATTCCCAGGACAGTCAGCAGGAGGTGCTACTAGTGGTGAGTGAAACCTATGACTGATGAATTTTTTGTGTTTTTTTTTTAAAAAAAAAAGGGTTTGGGTTTAGAAAAAAGAAGTTAGAGGACTTTAAGTAACTAAGGTTATAGAGGGTATAATAAAAAGTAAAACTGATCAGTCTCCTTTTTTTATTCTCTCCCATATCTGAACAAAGTTTTGCATGATGGAACTGATTGGTCAATAAAAATGTATACTGTTTTGTGGAGTTTCTGAGCTTATGGAACTCACTGCTACATGAGGTTGTAAAGATAAATGCTGCAGCTGAATTTAAAAGAGGATGCATTATTTTATTATCAATAGCAATGGGCCAAACTCCATGGCCCTTAATGGAGCAAAATTCTGGTTGACATTAATGGGAGCCTTACTCTTTTTTAAGGGCCCCAGTGTAATTATTCATGCAGAGAACCCTGTGCCAATGGAGGGGAGCCAAAGTAAGTGGAGATGAGGCCAGGAATATGGATAGAGGGGAACCTTCCCGGCATGCCCACCTTTCATTGGGAGTTCATTATTGATAGCCTGTGACTGCTATTGTACTAAAAAAGCCTGGCTGGTGCTCTACAAACCCATGTAAAAAGACCTGATCCCCTACCCCAAAGAGCCTACAATCTAATTTTTAGATGTGACACAATAAGAGGATGATAAAGCGGGGATGGGAGGAAGGAAAGGAAGAGTAAGGAAACATAGGATTGGAAGGGACCTTCTGGGTCATCAATTCCAGTCCCTTACTATCGCAATTAACCCTGTCCTATAATCCATTCCCATTCATAAAGTTCTCAAGCTCCATTTTAAGATTTGGGTTCTTTGTCCCCTTTCTCTCCCCCTCCCCCATCCCTTCCCCAATTTGAAGGCTGTTTTAATTTGTCACTTGCTTTTTTGGAATTAACTCATTTCTTCTAGATGATGCAGAAAAAGCTTTGTTTTAAGGAGAGAGATACATGAGGAGGTGGTGGTGACTTGGCAAATAGGAACTGGGAGAACATTCTATGCATCCAGGGCAGCCTGGGAAAATGTATGAAGATGGATGTAGGTGGGAGACTGTTATAAAAGGGACATCAAGGCTTGTGTCTCCTACAGAATGAATGGAGTAGGGGAGAAATGTGGTAGAAGGCAAGGTCAAAGTTGTAGGTGGGGATGAAATTGTACATGGCCTTGACCAGGAGACCAAGAAATCTGAACTTGAGAGGCAGGGCAATGAAGAGCCAGAAAAGACATTCAAAGAGGGGTGTCTTGGTCTGAATGACAGACCAGGAGGAGGAGGAGGAGGATTAAATTATAAGCAGACTTTCAGTCTCTTTATCTGGAGTCTATCAATTACATAACCGTAAGTGAGCAAGCTTTTCTGAGTGAGGCTAACGTGAATTGCTGACAAATAGATTACAGTATTTCCAGTATGTTATTTTTAATAAAATTGCTCCCATTAGAAGGGTCAGAACCAAAAGCAAACAACTAAACAAGCTAACTTGGAAGATGGTGATGATTTGACTTTTGGATTTTTCTACTGCAAAACAAATGTTATAAATTCTGAACTTTGTCAGATGATCCTGAGTAAACAAATCCTTCAAAAATACAGTTACTTTCTTCATGGTCAGTCCATCATAGGCGGAATACATTAATTGGAGCATCTTAATAAAAAAAACCCAACCCACCCTAGTCGAATACAACAAATTAGCTCAACTTCTTTATATTGAGTTATCGTGAGTGGAGAGACATTTAGCTTTTAAAAAAATTACATGGCAAAAATTGCATCTGCCTTATTCCCTTGCTCAAAAAAATTGAGCTATTTTAAGTTTTGACATGCGGAATTATTTTAGCTTGCTGAAAAGAAATCTTCATGTTCAATCCCAGGTCCCTTTCCCTATTACTTAATGCAGAGAAACATGCAGAAACTATGCAGTTATTTTTAAATATAAAATTTAGGAAGATTTAATATAGTTTGGATGGAATTGGAGAGCATGAGAAGCTCGCCACGTCTGAAAGGTCTAATTATTTTGAACCTAGCTTCCAAGCAGGGTATTTGGAGCAGGAGCTAAAAGACAGAAAACATTGAAAATACAGAACCCCATTGTGAAAAGTGTAGACCAATTCCCTGTAATTTCTCATGGAATTGATATCTCATGGAGTTGATGTAAAAAAATAGCAGTGACTTCACACCATTATTTTCCTATTCTTAACTAGGAACAGATCCGGGTCGTGTAAGAATCTCTCTAGAGAGAAGCTGGAAAAGAAATTGAGTAACACAGGGTGTGTTTTGGGATGAGGCAGAATACTTGGCTGAAATGCTGTGCAAGAGCTGACTGAATTAGATATGGGGCTAGCTGTGATTAAACTGGAATGTTCCTGAAGGGTTTTGCTCTGCAGGGCCAAAGACTGAGGTCCTGATCCTGTTTTCAGTCCGTCCTTATTCAGGCAAACTCCTGTTGACCTGAAGTGCTTTGTGAAAACTGAAGGCCAGACTGTGGCTGGACCTTGTTCACATTGGACACCGCCTCCCCTCTGTAGCTAGGCACTATTGCAGTCCTTGCAGGCTTTTGCATATAAGGCCTGCTCCTGGAATGTGTGCCCATGAGCTTGCATCCCCCTTCTCCCCACATGTACCCAGATGCTCCAGGAAACACCATGCTTCCCTGAACTCTTGATGGCATGATGCGCATTCACACTGTCCCAAAGGTATACGATGTCAAAAAGGTACAAATGAGCTCCAAGTAATGGACCTTAGGAATAGGATCAGGCCCTATGTTTGTAAGGGCTTGTTTTAACTAAATTGTATGTATGGATCAGAAGCAGTCCTTTATTATTTCCTTTCAGAATAACACTGATTTTAAAGAAAATACACAAATGGAAGATGTTTGATCTATGCCTTCATCTTGCTTCAAGCCACTGTACCATAAAGCTCTCTTTTGACCAATATGTTATTATTTTTCTGTTGTATGAATGGCTATCCTTACTTGGGCAACTTTCCACACTAATAATAGTGGCTCCTTGCTTGGTTGCCATGTGGCCAATATCTGCAGCTTTTCGTGGGATCACTTCTTGGCCTTGCATTTGAAGGTAACCAAATAAAGATTAATCAGTTGAAACAATTTTAAAATAGAAAGGCATTTATAGAGCAATGTGCTTCATTTGAACTTGCATCAAAGATCCAAGCTTCAATGCTTCCCCTTTTTGGGCCTGAAAATCAATGGAAAAAATTGTCGGAATAGCAAGTTTTAAACATACCTGCCCTATTGATGAATTATGTGGCCATGAGCAATTTCACGCTAGTACCACCAATACCAACATTTTGAAGTCCCCTTCTTCCACTCCTTTCCCCTGCCAAGTTAACCAAGTTGTGGAAGTTTTTCAAAGAGATTCCATACAATGTTGACTAACTTTTGAGTGAAAAATAAATTCCAGCAACTTAAATATCATGTGCCATCCTGCATTTTTCTTGTTTTCTCAATCCTCTTAATTTATTATTTTCTCTTCTCATTCATTCATTTTCTCCACCCCTCCTTTTAATCTATACCATTTTTTTCCCTCTTTGTATTCTCTTCTTTCACTGATAAAATTTTGTTCTTTCATAGGCCAGTACAATGCTCCCTCTGTATCTTGTGTTATGTTCCTACAACTATTCTCATGTTTCTGTCTTCTGACCAATTCCCTTCCCTTTGTTGTTCTCTCTTCTTTCTCTTCCCTCCTTCCTTGGTGTTTTCTCCCTGTATCTGGAGACTGTAAAATCTGAGTTAGAGCCCCTTATTTATAGGTATGCCTAGCCCCACTGTTACTTCTGCAGACATGAATATTGGCAGTGGGCTGAATAACATACTCATTGCACACTCAAAACTATCATTGGAATTCACTGGCAATTTTAAGTGTACAAGGAATCCTGCATCAGGCCCAGACTACTATGGACTACTTCCCTAGAAAATATTTTTTAGAGCCAGACAGGTAGGCACAGCCTATGTAATAGAGAGTACAGAGCCTCAGAATTCCTCCTGGAGCTGTGCATGAGGGAGAATAATCTGACAGTCCTTTAAGGGGTATACCATATGCCTTTTCTGAGGAGCCCACCTTTTTGTCCAAGTTTCTCCCCAACGAGAGCATCTCAATAGTAGCCCCAGATCTCTTCTAGTGCAGGAGCTGCAGTTATGGCTTGTATATGTGCAACTCTTGCTATCAGTAATTTGACAGTAAAGATTACACCCAGAATGATTCATCCCACCTATTCTAACATATATTCTCCCATGGAACCCTTCTTAATCAGCTTTCTTGAGACATTACTTTTTAACCTTGAAATATTTACCATATTGTAACTTGTTTTGATACATGTTTGTCAAACATCTGTGAGTCCTCAGACATTCACCTCTCCATTTGTCAAAAGGAAAGATGTGATGAGTGCTAGTGGCAGATGATCAAATATGGTGTCATCTATTCTCAGTTGTGCATTTTTCAATATTAGAGGGCCAAATAAAGTTATACATTTAAAAGTGGAAAGGTACCTGCTGGAGAACACAATAAAGCAGAACAGTGTTCTAGAAACCTAAATGGGACAATAAGAAAAGCAAGGAGAATATAATATACACCAGTTCCTGTCTCCTTATAGACCTGTTGTGATAACTGGGCCTACAAATGTACTCTAATTGTGAGCTCAACTTTAACAAGTATGTTAGTTCATAAAATGTCACAACGAACTAGAACAAATGTTGATTTGAAAAGATACAAGAGAGACAGATTGAATTAGTCTGAAGGCCTACTGATGCAATGCAACTCAAGGACTGTTGGAATCATGTTTGGTAAAAACAAGATGTGGAACTGGAAATTAATGAACCAAATTAACACATATTAGGCCTAATTGGTGGACAAATAATAAGGGAATGAGCTATTCAACTCATCACTCCCTTTTTGGGTCCTTAAAGACTTTTGGGGAAGATGGAAGAACAGATGGAGTCTGCTCGAGCAAGCTTCACGATCCTGGCTGCCACTCCCACCATCTCTTGGGACCCCAGGCCTTCTTTGTCCTAATCCTGAGGGCTGTCCTGACCAGGCCAGACAGATGTAGGGGTGGTGATGTCAGAGTCCAAGCTCCATCAGAATCTCTAACACCACCTGACTTGAAACTGGATCAGACTTTAACAGCAGCAGCTCCAGCTCATCTCAACTAACATCTTTTCTTCTACCCCAAAGGACAGTTACTACCATCTTCGATACCATCTAAGACACTGTCAAACAAGGTGTGTGTGTGTGTGTGTTTCTTCTTAAACTCTCTCCAGCTAAAGGAAAAGAGAAACATAGCATGTTAAAATAAAAGCCTTACTTGTTAAAACATTTGAAATGTAAATTATTTTTGTTTATTTTCTTATCTTTAACAAAAGGCTTAGATGATTTTTAATGGTGTATTTGCCACAGAAATAAGCAGGCGGAGGTCTCTGTAAATAAAACCCCAAACCTTGTTTAACATTGTTTAATGTTGGGCAGTGACTGGGTTATGTTAACACCTTTTGGTCTATATATTCCATCTAAATTAATACAACATCTCTTCCTTGCTCTGTAAGTAACGTTGCATACAAATAAGCAAGATTATGAGCAGGGTGCCAACAGAGAAATATTCTTTCCTACCCAGTTGATGGGGAATTTTTTCTTTTCCATTTAAAATATTTCCAAAATTATCTTGAAAGGTTGATCATTATAGAGAGCCTGCTAGACGCCCATGTCTTTTCAGGACCCGCTACAGATACAGGACTCTATTTAAAGGAATTCAGTGCTTATGAAAATTGCTTCACACCTCTCCTGACTGAATCCCTTTGTCTAGCAAAAGAACACGTACCAATAGCTCAAGTTCCCCTTATATTGCTCTGGCCAAAGATGACTCAATTCTACAGTGCAGGGACCTACTCTGGAGATGAGGGACAGTTCTGTGTCCATAGCCGTCCAAGCTGTGGCGAGGTTGCCACACCAGTGAGATTTTTATTGGGGTTTTGACACCTGTCAGGCTGGCATGGGACAGACTGAGGAATTCATTTCATGGAGATTCTCACATATTGTGAAATAGTATCATTTGCAGCTGGGCTGCATTTGTGACACTGACTAAGATGTCCACTGCTCTTGTGTAATTCAAACTTCTATCAGAGTAGCTGAAGGTGGGGTGGTAGGAGAATTTGAAGGGAGGGTGATGTGATTCCTATGTATATTGCACACTCTGTGCAATAAGATCATTCAGATCTGTCTGGATGAAAGACATTGCTGTATGTAACTTATCCTGTTACTAACAGTAATGATAAGGAGGATTTTCAGTTGTTCATGATTCTTGTCCTTCCATTTTCCTCTCATTGGATGGTGGTCAGGCTTAGGTTTTCTATTGATTTGACTTGAGTAGGGATAATTCCAATTTGGCTGTTTCCAGTTTGTTTGCATTTTTAGATGTATAATAAAATACAACATTGATCTAATTAAAACACTAAATGCAGTTGGAACAATACTAATTCCACAGTTATAACTCGTCTTTAAATCTAGCATAAAAGATCATTACATGCTGCTATAATGTGTCCCCTTACAGTCTATTTAAACATATCCCAGATTATGATGGGTTTAGTGTTCTCATGGTTATTAATTAGGAAGAATCCTGTTACATTATTTAGGAGAGGTTCTTGGCAGTTATTATGTAGCGGTAATGTCAGATTGAAGCACCAGATGTTTTGCCCTGTGTTGTTTTTGGCCATTAGGATTTTTATAAACAAAGGGCTACTATGAAACACAATACTGCTGCTCAGATCTCTGCACTGGTTTCTTTTTCACTTAAGGCTGCTGCCTTTCAAAATGTTGATTATCTTTAAGGCCCTGAATAGTTGGTGGCCATTCAGATAACTGGCTTCCCTCTTACCTGCTTCAATGAGAAAAATGATCACCTGCTCTTGCTGGTGATTCCTAGGGAAGAATTCTCAATGGTCAGTAGCAGACAATTGCCAGGAGAGGACCCCAAGCTTTTGAAGTAGCTCCTCTTGGTGGGCCACAAGCAGTGGTGCAGGAACTAGGGGTGCTACTGCACCCCCTGGCTTGAAGTAGTAATAAACACCTTCACTATTAAAATTGTTCCAGCACCCCTGACCACAAGAGCCTGCATTTGGTAAGCCTTGGGACTGTAATATTTCAGCACCTAGCTACAGAGGTAACTGATGACAGACTAAAAGATCTGGCCCATCTATGCTTACTCTTCTTTTTGCAACCTGCAGATCTTCAGCTGATTCTGTGCTGGCCCAGTTCCTGTTGTAGATTAGGGTAGTCACAGGACTATTCCAAACTACCCTGGCTGCCAAAAGCCTGCAGAGGCCATGCTATCAGCCAGCAATCACTAGGGCATTAGAAAAGTCTCCCCTATTATAAGTGTTATCCATGCTCCAGCAAGGTGTCTCTTACAAGGGGCAATCTGACACTGGCTCTGCTTCTGTTAATGTCAGGTTTTGGAACTGAAGGGGTATGCAGAGAGACTATCTACCTGGGGAATTTTTCCATCTTCTGATGCATACATCTGCAGGAAGTAGAGATCTGCAGTACTTTTATGGACAAATTGATCTTTTGTGATCCAGACTTCTTTAATAGAAGTGGCCAAACTTAGGGTGGAGGGTGAATTTGAAGGGAGGGTTATGTGATTCCTATGTGTATTGCACAGTTTGCAAAGGGCAACAAAAAAGAGATGTGCCCAGGAGGGTATTAGGAAAGAAGCTGGTGTAGGAGTCACTCTGGTGGTCTGTGCCAGCTGAGTATCCCGTCTATCCTGTAGCTAGTTACACTGAGTTTAAGTGTGCTTTGTGCCGGGAGACAATAATACCCCACCTGAGTCCCCCTTCCACATGGGAAGAGGACGACTTGTGGAGGGTCTACTCCATGCCTTTGTCTCAGGATGGGGTGTGTGTCTGGGGCGGAGATCGTTTGGACAGTGTTCTCCATACCCATAAGGAAGTGGAAGAACTGTCTATTATTTATCTAAATACTATCTGAGAGCATCAATTACACCTTTAAAGTTATTGGGACTGGGACCAGAACAGAATCCAACTGCAGGGAAAAAAATTTGCATTTGGTGTACAAATAGTACAACTTTTCCCCTGGCCATGGCACTGTAGAAGAAACTACCATGCTCATGATGTGCTTCATATAGCTAGCTATTTTATTAGCTTGAAATTTAAGGATTCTTCTCCTCCACAAGAGGAATGACCCCACCCAAATATAATGGCATGGACATCTGGAATCTTTCTCACCTGGAGTTTTTTAAAATTTCAATGTGTGTGTGTGTGTGTGTGTGTGTGTGCTGTTAAATGCTATGTCTACTCCTCATTTTCTATTTAGTCAGAGAACTCCCCCTTCATTCACGGCAATGATTTCATCTGCAGATGCTCCACATGAAACCAGTAGCAATTGCACAAAAACATAAATGATGTATTTCATTGTCTTTCTACAGCTGATTTGTTTACTTTTTATGGTTGTGTCATTGCCTTGGTAGTCATCATGCATCTTAAATGCGAATTAACTTGGGTCTGAGTCTACAGAAAATTTGTACCGAAGTTTTCGGACAACTTTCCAACTGCTGCCCTCAAATGAAGCTTGCTTGTAATCCAGTACTGCATTTAATACTGCCTGATGCAGAGACATACTGTATTACTCCTTGCAGTGTAAGGGACAAATCCTGTTCCCAGTGAAGTCAATAGCAAGACTCTAACTTCAGTAGCAACAAGATTTGGTCCTACGTTAATGGGCAGTTGAGTCCTGTACTACTGGGAATCTGTCCTGGTTCTTATCTTGAGTAGCAAATATCTAGTAGTTTTGTTTGTTACATCACTGGTAAGTGAGGGTGTTGGATCAAGCAGTTTTAGCAGGGAATTGGAATCAAAATTCACTTCTCAGCTGCTTTGTGCCACTCATCTGTAAATACCAGCATAACTGGGTTTGTGACTGCTTTACATGACTGGATGAATACAGTCCCAAATTCTTCTCTGTTCTGCCACTGGCTTACTCAATGGTCTTGGGTAAAAAGGGATAAATGAAGGAATACTTTTTGTTTCCAGCTGATAAGCCTGAGGTGGCAATGCTGTTATGAATGAAATAGAATTCAGTATGATTCAAGGCGCACTCTGCCTTCACAAAGAATTTAAACAAAATAGAAAGTCTCCTCCTCCTTGTCATAGTTAATTCAGATTTTTATCTTGCATAACATGGACAGTCAAACAGGAAACATAGTATTTTCTAGTATGATCTTTATTCTGTCCCTCCCTGTATGAGGATTTCAAAGGATAGGTGCAATGTGTAGTATAAGGGTTACTTATCTGGAGAGCACCCTGTGACTGAGCTCCCTTTTGTACATCTCAGATCTTTTTGTGGGGCATAATGTGGTCTCTCCAATATAGTGCCCAAGTTTCAATTGGTGTAAATCAGCATTTCACATGATAGAGCTATGCCAGTTTATACCAGTTGAGGATCTGGCCTACGGGTCTTTTACATTTTGTTTAGTGGCACCAATAATCCATGATACTATCATAAATATAAAGTTTTTCAGGGATGTCTCTACTAAGGCATCTGGCAAGTTTCCCCCAAAATTAAGATTGCCCCTACTGGGACAGCCATTCTGGTGGGCAAAGGGGAGCATTCCACTGATGAATATTTTTAAAATAATTATTCATAACTTATCATAAGAGCAAATTCTCCAGTGATCAGGGTAAAGTATTTCAGCAACTTAAAAAATCTGACTCAGGGTAGAATTCTCTTACTTGATTTAGCTGATCATATTCATTTATACTTGGAAATCAAATATGTGCACCGCCTCTTGCTATGGGAGAGCTGATCATCTAGTGACAGCTAGAACATACCTAGTTCATTAGGTAAGAAAATAGCAGTGGCCCTTTAGTGACAGGATTTCATTTATATCCCCTAAAGAATAAGCAAACATAAAACACACATTTTGTTAAACAAGTCATTCACCATCTTGGACAACAGAACCCTTTATGCTGACCGAGGGAAAAGGAATGTTAGCCAGGACACTTTGGCTATCCTCTACTTGTGTCAAAAGTTGCCATGAGATCTTTAATTCCTAGTTGGACAATAACCCAAGGAAGGCAGAAGAGAACTTGGGCAGAAGGGACAGCTCTATCCAAGGATTTCAGAACCTTCGCTCTTAATTACTCAACACTGGGCATGAGACCAATAAGTATATGTATTGGTCTCAAATCCCATGAGCAGTGAAAGGCAATCTCCAAAATTGGAGCTGGCTGGGAAACTGAATTTCAGTTCCACACATTTTTGTGTTCAGAATCTTTTTGTCCTGATTTGGGACAAAAAGCCAAAAAACGTGCTAAAATCTTCACAGAACTGAAATCTTACAATAGTTCATTTCAGAAACACCAAAAGTGGGGTTTCCAAAGTGAAATATGCTTCCTCTAATCCTCAGCTGGAAGGGTGCAGTAGAATGGGGGTCCTGGAAGACTGGGGTCTCCAGCAACCTGCCAGGTGGGCTGCAGAGAAGTTGTGCAGGAAATCAGGTAGGTTTTGAAACCCATGTAGCAGGCTGGGTTCCATCCAAAGTTTATTTGAAATCAGACTATTTCAGCAAAATGTTCTTGATTTCAGTGAACTGGCAAATTCTGATTGGGGTGGGAGGGTGAGGAATGGATTGTAGGAATTTTCCAACCCTCTCTACTGAAAATGAGAGGCTGATTGGATACAGGTTTCAGAGTAGCAGCCGTGTTAGTCTGTATCCGCAAAAAAACCAGGAGTACTTGTGGCACAGTTCTCCTTGATTTCCTGTTCCTTCCCTCCACTCCAGTGTTTTATAAGAAGATATGTAGCCTTACCAGCAAGTTCCTGCTGTCTGCTATTGTCTTAAGCAGGTTTTGGTGCCCTCCTCTAGCTAGTGCAGGAAGGTTTTGAGGGAAGATTTCATACATTCATTTCCATCTCTCAAGCAGGTGCTTTCTTGGGAGGGTGGGGGGAGAAAAGGAAGGCAGGCTATGCATGGGGCCTGGAAGCTAAGAATGTGTGATATTTAAGGTAGTATGCTGTGTAGGCTTGGGTGCCCCAACCAGGGAAATCTCAAAGGAGCCAACAGTGGGTCAATAAATCCTGGCACAAAAGGAGGAAAGAAGAATTTGGCTGGTACTCTACAGAATCCAGGCACCACCTAACAAAGGAACTGACCCAAATTAATATCATGAGTTCTTGGTGGCATTTTTGACATTGAAAGTAGTTTGTCAGACAAGGAAATCGGAAATCAAACCAATGAGCTGGAAAATGGAAAAATATAGCATGTGTCAGGTTGCCAAGCAGCTTTTTCTTTATATGAAGGTAGCTGCTGCTGACCAAGACATTGTATTCATGAGTGGGATGTAGACATTTTCAATAGTCTCAATGCACTTGCTGGCCAGTATTTCAGTTTAAAATGGAGGTGTGTGTCAATAAGGATTTTAAGGAACAGGAAAAGGCCATCCATTAATGTAGCTTAATTCTACTACCTTTTTTTAAACTATGCCCCTAAATCCTTTCCTTCTCTAGGGAAGAGGAAGAAGTAAAACCAAAGTAACACAAAAGCCATGTATCTCGAACTCATGTATATGCTTTGTTCTAATCATCTTTCCTGGTAACTTATTCCATATGTTACCCTTTTTACAGAATAGCTCTGCCTGACTTCCCTAGCTATTCTTAGTTTCTTTTTTGTCTGAGATAATTTTCAGTCTTTGTCTAATTCAGAATATTTCTATTCAGTCACATAGCATTCTCTTTTCCTCAATGACAATAAATCTAACACTTAACCTTTCATCATAAGTTAGATTATTGAAACATGTGTCTTTGTGTGGAGTTAGTTAATATTTTGGTCCTGATTTTTTTAAATTTCTGTGACTGTAGCTAGTGCTCTAGATGGGTGTATATATACTTTTAAATACAGGCACAGGTAGGTTATGCTTTATCAGATCTAGGCAGTGTGATGATATTTATTTAGAATGTTAGCCCTTTATCCAGTGTAAAGCCAGCGTATGTCGATACCTTCAGCACTGAGTGTTTCCAGCTGGTGACACTGAATAGCCTCCATTTCCTCATGTGTAACACTCACCAGTTGTTTTCCCCCCCACCACCTCTGCATTTTGTTTTTGCTGCTGGAAGGATGTGGGTGATGATTTATAGAGCATGTCCAATTGGCTCTGTTTGTCCAATCTGGCCTGCTTTGTGCACACTGAGGTCAGTGGTGTATTTGTAGGTAACTGTCCAAGGAAAACACCGCACAGCAGGCAAAAATGCTAACTAAGCAAAACAAACTCAGGAATGTGATCATCTGCTTAGCAACGTTTTCAGCAGGCTTTTCCATCACAGTAAAGTTGCAGTCTGGCTCTAGAAATTTAGAAGTGAACTCATAAGAACAGCCATACCGGATCAGACCAAAAAGTCCATCTAGCCCAGTATTCTGTCTTCTGACAGTGGCCAATGCCAGGTGCCCCAGAGGGAATGAAGAGAACAGGTAATCAAGTGATCCATCCCCCGTCATCCATTCCCAGCTTCTGGCAAACAGAGGCTAGGGACACCATCCCTGCCCATCCTGGCTAATAGCCATTAATGGATCTATCCTCTAGGAATTTATCTAGTTCTTTTCTGAACCCTGTTATAGTCTTGGCCTTCAGAACATCCTCTGTCAAGGAGTTCTACAGCTTGACAGTGCATTCTGTGAAAAAAATACTTCCTTTTGTTTTTTTTAAACCTGCTGCATACTAATTTCATTTGGTGACCCATAATTCTCCTTAGTAAATAAGGAAGTGTTATTTACTCTTTCTCTGCACCAGTCATGATTTTATAGACCTCTATCATATCCCCCCCTTAGTAATTTCTTTTCCAAGCTGAAAAGTCCCATTCCTATTAATCTCTCCTCATATGGCAGCCATTCCATATCCCCAAGCACTCAAATACCCGGAACAGCTTCAAATATGTTGTAGAGAGTTTCTTTGAGCATGTTGGGTTGGAGAGGCAGGGGGAGGAGGAGTTTTATCTTTAAAATGTCAGGAATCAGCTGCAAGTAAATCTTAGTCCAAGAAAACCAAATTTTGTACCATAAAAATTCTATTTTTATAGTTTAAAAGCTTACATTTTTATACATAAGCTGAGAGCAAAATTCCCCTCTCTGATCTGTTAAGTGTTCAGTGGACCATATTGCATTTTTCATGCTTGATTCTCAGAGCTTCTGCTGACATTAATGAAAACTCTGCCTGGCCTCTGGTCCACATTCAATAGCAATCTGTATTGTGGATTGGCGAGGTGAATTTTGCCCCAAATATCCTGAAATAACTGTGGCCTAGACTGTCCCTTGCTTTTGAATAGGTGCACAAGGAGGCAGGTGTGCAAATCTCTTCTACTTTTATGCTCTGTGAGAGCAAAGGACAGTCCCAGTCCTTGTGCCTGAGGGTGCCCAGGGAATTGCTTCTCCTAGGATTCCTGGGGCACTAATCTTCAAAGGTCACAGTCTGAAGGAAGAAAGGTCTTGGTTACTTCTCCCTTTTGCACCAGTTCATAGAGTTGGCTGGGCACACATAGGGTCAGATTAATCTTTTGTGGGTCCTGAGGCCCCACCTGTCTTGCATGGGGAGGAGGAGGCAGAGAAGAGTGAGCAGTGGGCGGGGCCTTGGAGGTGGGGGTGGCAGTGAAGGAAGAGGCTGAGAAGGGGCTTGGCCACAGTCCAGGTGCCAGGGCCCCTTCTGAGTGTAGGCCTGGTGCCACAGCACCTTTTGTGCCATTGTAAACCTGGTACTGACCACATGGGTGCAGAAACTTAAGTGCTCAGGATAAGGCTTGAAGTGGTTTACATCATATCCAGAGTTTAGTGTGGTTCAATGGTGCCCAGCACCCTTATTGAACAAACTGTTCCAGAACCACTGGCAGGCCATGTTCTAATGAATTAATCCCTTGACAGGAAGATGAGGGGTAAGGGGGAAGCACATGGGAAGGTAATTACATATAAAGATCTGATACACAAAGTTGCACTGTGGGCATCCCCCCAAACAGGCCCACTGGTGCGACGTGTAGTAGAAGTACCCAGAAAATGACATGTGATGTGCAGATAACCTATTCTGAGATGTATTTTTCCATGTATCTGATATCACAGCATGCATAGTATTCTCTGCCAGCTGCCTCTTCTAGCACTGTCCTCTTCCCTGCCCCCTGTCTGAGTGTAATATCACACTCTCTCCCATCTGCGAAGGTCTTAGGGAGACTTAGGCTATGGCCTCACAGCTTGCTGCTGCAGCAGCAGATCACACTCACATTTGCACTTGGTTCAGTTGTCTTGTATTTGGTTTGATTTCACATGGTGATTGGGAAATAGTGGCTGTGAGCTACCTGCAAGAATTTTACAAGGAATTCTTTTCTCGTCTAGTCCATAAACATTCTAACAAGTAGCAATAGATGGGCAAAGAGTTGTCTTTTCCCTAACAACACTTTGGATGTATAAATTTTGTCCTAATCATACAGCCCCTTCCGTCCCATCCCCGCTCCTTCCATCCCATCCCCACCCCTTTCTTCAGCAGACATGCTTGTGAAATGAAGTGAGCAAGAAAAAGCAGGTGTTGGTTCAGGGGGAAAAAACACCCTAGTTCTAAGGGAACTTTGCCATATTTACACAGACAATGCTCTGAACAATACTTCAGGGCAGGAGACACCGTGCAGCCTCCTCTTTCCAGTTCAGCTACCACAGTTACTGTAAGTTAATTGCTGAAGTTCTTACTCAAGGAAAAACTCCTCTGAACTCAGTGGCAAAACTGCTTCAGGCAGTGAGATTCAGGCTCAGTAGGGTGATGTGATTGGCCGATATGAGGACTGGTGCAAGGGAAGAAAGTAATCTTACACTGGAAAGGGGTGCCTTCCCAGGCATAGGAGGGGGAGCAGGACAATATTTGACTATCGGAAGCTCAGTTCCTTCCCCACTCTTGTGTGGTATAGCTCCGGGCTGCCCCATATTCATGCATGAGCATTACAGCACAATCTAACCCTTCTTACCAACTACAGTATTCCAAGCTACCACAAACGGAGGGTTGCTTAACTCTTATGTTCCTGAGCACTTACCAGATGGGTCCCACTGACCCCTAATGTTCATCCCCAGATCAGAAGGCGTCTCCTACTCACTTTTTTTGCTACTGACTTTGAGGTGGATGGCTAGCCTTTGCCAATGAACACTTGGAGTTATAGAAAAGCTTAGTAATCCAAGCAATTTTTTAACTATTCTTTTTGGTCATAGAGCTGGAAATGCTGTGGTGCTACAGTAGCCAGGTCTGCTGCCACTAGATAAGAAAGAAGTGGATCAAATTTGCATTTTTACATGTGCAAATTAAATGTCCTAGGTGGGTTTTTCTGCTTGCCCTTGGTTTTTAAAGACTTTCCTGAAATACTTGGCAGGTGGATAAAAGAAGTTTCTGACTGTAAATAAATAGCAGGAAACAACACAATGCAGTGCTTATTATTCAATGATACATCGAGTTCTACCTTGTTAACAAAAATAGAGATAAAAGCATCTACATTCTAGTGAGCTTTCTCTGAAGATGTGTTGCAGATGTCATTACTCTTCTTCTTCAGTGGGTTTCTGTCTCCTCAGCTGTGTGAGGTGCTACCAGCCTAATTCCCTCCCTCTTTTCACATACACCCACGCATGTGCACATGCAAGCACATATGAGAACCTGCCTTTCATTATAATGGCAAGCACGATGGAAGCAAGAGTGTAAGAAAAGGAGAGAAGCTGAAATTTATGGTGGCAGACAGCCTGTGTGAATGAATGAGCATGCCTGAATGTAACCAGTCTCAAATAGAGTATTAGTCTTCTAGTGGAAAGAGACCTGTAGTTCTACAAAGAATATAAACCTCCTTGCAATGTATTTCATTTTGACTATCTCCTTATATTTACTACCTGTGGCATATTGCATAATTTAATATTGGATATGAATATGTACATGCTGAAACATACATACCATAACCTAAACAAAAATAAAACCTGTTAGAGCCTAGGGGTGCTTTGTCTACATAATGGTTGTAGGATTGGATGCTGTCACAGGGTGACTGGCCCCATGTATTTTTCCTGTACTTTTATCTACACTTGTTCAGTCTGTATATACAGCTATATAAGCGCTGACATTGTAGGGTAATTACAGGCTTATACTAGCTGCCACTTAAAAAAAAGTGTGTACTGTTAACATGGGAAAGCCAAATTAATATTCTCTTCTTTGTCCTCTTCATCCTACTATAGCCACTGCTAACCCGAATCCTGATAGTCTTTTTTCTTTCTCCTTCTCCACCCTGGAGAAGGACGGACATGGAATTCCATATACAGAAAGCCATTGTCATCCCACACCTGTCCTATATTAGCAAAGAAATGCCAGATCCGTCTCCTACAGCTATACATCTGAAAAAAAGTCTACACCAGACTTTTTTTGTTTGATGGAAGAATTAGAACAGAAGCTTGGATGGAAAATGATTCAAATGAAACAATTCAATAGTAAGTGATTTCACATGTGAGTGTTGGATGTATATTTTTATCATAGGAGTCGTCATTTGCATAGAAGGAAGTTTGGCTACTGCTTGTGTGTGCAAAAATAAGAAAATAACTTGGTTATATGGAAGCCAATACCTGAAGGGAAGAAATCCCCACTTTCTTATAGAAAACAAAGTGGGCTTTAAAATGTCAGATTTCTATTAGTCATACGGAGACATTTCACTAGTCATGTGTTACCTTACAGTCCCTGGCTAAGTTATTGTATAACAAAGTAAAGGCAACCATTCCCATCGTCATAATTTCAGGCATCATATTTAACTGATTAAACGTACTTCTGGGGTAAATCAATCCCTGCTGCAACTCCATTGACTTGAGTGTAAACAGAATTGCAAGTTGGCTACAAAGTTTAGAATATGGTCATTTTCCCACATGGCTTGATCATTCTGAACATGCATTCCTAACTTGAAAAAATGAAGGTTTGGCATTTCTAACTTGAGACTTCATTTTGTTGTAATTGTAACTACAAATTAAAAAGGGATATGCAGATTTCAGATCTTAGACTTTATTAATGTGATGGAGATAACAAGCTCTGCCAGATTAGCATTGGTGCTCTGGAGTTTTCTTGTGCTTTAACATTCAGCGATTTGCATCAAAATACTTCAAAAATTGTCATTGAGATATGACAACTGAAACCATGATCTTCCATATAGCCAATCTGTGCCCTTAAAGATCGGATAGCTTGTTCTTTATTTGACTTAATCACTCTTACAGGAACACAAATCATTGAATTGTGCTCAATTCTCCTTACAAAAACATAAGCCTTAATCTGGTGAAGTGCTAAGCACATCTGGGGAGTTATCTATTTATGCAGGGCCTTTGTTATGGACTCCCTCACTGTATTTCTCAGAGTACCTCACAAACACTGAATTAATCCTCCAACACTCCACAAAGGCAGGGAAGTGTTATTTCAAGTGTTACTTGCTCAAGGTTACACAATGATTCTCTGGCAGGGCTGAGAACTGAACCCAGCTCTCCTGCATGTTCTCAAAGGATTAGTCACCTGATATACAAGTCTCTCAGTTATAAAGCTTAAATTCACTCTTAGGCCTGGTCTACACTAGGAGGTTATGTTGAATTTAGCAGCATTAAATCGAATTAACCCTGCACCCATCCACACAACGAAACTATTTAGTTCGACAGACAGGTCTCTTTAGTTCGATTTCTGTACTCCTACCCGACGAGGGGAGTAGCGCTAAATTCGACATGGCCATGTCAAATTAGGCTAGGTGTGGATGGAATTCGACGCTAATAGCTCCGGGAGCTATCCCACAGTGCACCACTCTGACGCTCTGGACAGCAGTCCGAGCTCGGATGCTCTGACCAGCCACACAGGAAATGCCCCGGGAAAATTTGAATTCCTTTTCCTGTCTGGCCAGTTTGAATCTCATTTCCTGTTTGGACATTGTGGCGAGCTCAGCAGCACTGGCAGCGATGCAGAGCTCTCCAGCAGAGGTGTCCATGCAATCTCAGAATAGAAAGAGGGCCCCAGCATGGACTGACTGGGAAGTCTTGGATCTGATCGCTGTGTGGGGCGAGGAGTCTGTGCTTTCGGAGCTGCGCTCCAAAAAACGGAATGCAAAGACCTATGAGAAGGTTTCCAAAGCCATGACAGACAGAGGATACAGCCGGGATACAACGCAGTGCCACGTGAAAATCAAGGACCTGAGACAAGGCTACCAAAAGATCAAAGCGGCAAATGGACGCTCCAGATCCCAGCCCCAGACATGCTGCTTCTATGAGGCACTGCATTCCATTCTAGGTGCGGCCGCCACCACTACCCCACCACTGACCATGGACTCTGACGATGGGATAGCGTCGACGGCCGGTTCCTCGGAGATGTATGCGGACGGGGAAGATGAGGAAGCAGATGAGGAGGACGAGGCAGTCGACAGTGCTTACAACGCTGATTTCCCCGACAGCTAGGATCTCTTCATCACCCTCACTGAGATCCCCTACCAACCCTCCCCAGCCGTTAACCCGGACCCTGAATCAGGGGAAGGATCAGTCGGTACGTGCTTTAAAAGTAAACATTTATTTTAACAGAGCAGGAATATTAACTATGTGAAAAGAAGGTCAATATATATGGGGATAGAATAGAAATCCTCTTGGGAGATCTCCACGAAGCTCTCCTGGACATAATCGAAAAGCCTCCACAGGAGGTTCCTGGGGAGAGCGGCCTTATTGGGTCCTCCATGGTAGGACACTTTTCTGCACCAGGCTATCAGCAGGTACTCTGGGAGCATTGCCTCGACGAGCATGGCGGCAAAGGCTCCTGGTTTGTGCTGGCTTTCACGCAGCATGCGGTCTCTATCTCTGTCAGTGATCCTCCTCAGGGTGATCTCGCTCAGGGCGTCCTGCTTTGAATTAGGGGAATGTTAGTATTGGGAATGCTTGACTGTTCCTTTACATAACAATAAGCGTCGGTTTACAGCCACGTGGTGGAGGCGGTAGAGGGGCAGCATACAGGGATCTTTCCCGGGGACAGCCGCGAGGGGGTGGAACAGGGGCAGAGTTCATGCTTTCCGGATTGCCAGCAGTAGGAACTTGCAAACGCTATGACCATTGCTTTGAGCGTGAAAGGAGGGCACTGCTATACATTAAGTTTTAAGCAGCCAAAAGTCTATGGCTTACCATGTGTGCCTGCTCCACGAATTCTGCTGTCCTGCCCCGCTTGTCTGATCTCCACTGCAAGACCCCAGGCAATGAATGCAAAGGCCGAAAATTCGAACTTGTCCTGAGTGCGCATGAGATAGGTGCTGTGCATGGTCTTGTTCACAAAGACAGACTAGACTATGTTCATTGTTTGCAAAAATGTATCTTTGTAAGGAATTCACTCCCTTTTTCCCATCACACAGCTGTGACTGTTTCCCGACCTGCCCCGGCATCCCCCTCACAGACGCTGGCGCAGATTAGGTGGCGAAAGAAAAGGACACGGGACGAGATGTTCTCTGAACTTACAGGCTGCTCCCGAGCCGAGGCGGCACGGCAGACCCAGTGGAGGGAGAACATGTCTCAGTACCAGCGCTCACACAGTGAACGGGAGGACAGGTGGCGGCAGGAAGACCAGCAAGCGACTCAAACACTGCTTGGACTAATGAGGGAGCAAATGGACATGCTCCAGCGCCTTGTGGATGTTCTGCAGGACTGCAGGCAGGAGGACAGAGCCCCACTGCAGTGTATCTGTAACCGCCCTCCCCCGCCACAAAGTCCCATACCCCCCTCACCCAAAGTAACAAGAAGGAGGGCGCCAGGGGCCGTAAAAACTGTCACTCCACCCCTGCAGAGTGCTCAATTAACAAAAAGCTCTCATTCCCTAAATTTTGAGAAGTCCTTTCCTTCCTGCCTCACCCAAGCCCCCATCCCAGTTTCATCCCCTAACTGTCTAGGTGATAATAAAAAAGACTTTTCTGTTAATTACTGTTTCTGCCATGTTCTTTTAGAGGAGACTGTGTTTCAAGGGGGAAGGGGGATGGTAATTGGACAGGTCAGTCACCTTTACCAGGGTACAGACACGGGTGCAGGTTCAGCAGCAGGTCACACGCACAGTGCAGTCACTAGGCACCCTGATCAGTCTGGGAGGTGGTTTTCATGTTCTGTGGGGGGCGGGATGTGACTCTGTGGCGGGGGAGGGTGGTTAGAGATCTTATGCAGCGGTCCTTCTCCTGGATCACAGAGCCACGCAGCAGCTGATCTGTAACTGTCCTCCCCCGCCACAAAGTCACATAGCCCCCACACACAGAGTCCCGAGAAGGAGGGGTAGCAGGCTCTGTTGAAACAACCAGTCCGCCACCGCGCACCGCTCTAGGAGCAGGAGCCTGTCATTCCTCGAGTTTAGAAGTGGTCTTTGCAGCACTACGCACCCTACCCACCACAGTCTGCGTCCCAGTTTTAACCCTTTACCGCGAAATCAGTACTAAAGAAAACAGTGTTAATTAACAAAGTTCCATGTATTTTATTTTTGAACGTGTGTTGGAAGGGGGGAACGGGGTGAACGGGGTATGTAACTGCAGAGGATAGTCAACATTAACTGGGTAAAGAAACGGGGGCAGGTTCAGCTTCTCTGTAAAGAAACTGAACAGTCACAGGTTACCCTGCTCCCTGAGGAACCTAGCTTTCAAAGCCTCCCGGATGCACAGCGCTTCCCGCTGGGCTCTTCTAATCGCATGGCTGTCTGGCTGGGCGTAATCAGCAGCCAGCCAATGTGCCTCAACCTCCCATCCCGCCATAAAGGTCTCCCCCTTGCTCTCACAGAGATTGTGGAGCAAACAGCAAGCTGCAATAACAATGGGGATATTGGTTTCGCTGAGATGTGAGTGAGTCAGTAAGCTTCTCCATCTCCCCTTGAGATGTCCAAAAGCACACTCCACCACCATTCTGCACTTGCTCAGCCGGTAGTTGAAGAGTTCTTTGTCACTGACCATGGTGCCTGTATAGGGCTTCATGAGCCAGGGCATTAGCGGGTAGGCTGGGTCCCCGAGGATCACTGTAGGCATCTCCACATCCCCACAGTTATTTTGTGGTCCGGGAAGAAAGTACCTTCCTGCAGGCGTCTAAACAGACCAGAGTTCCTGAAAACACACACGTCATGAACCTTGCCCGGCCATCCGACGTTGATATTGGTAAAACGTCCCCTATGGTCCACCAGTGCTTGCAGCACCATTGAAAAGTAGCCCTTTTGGTTAATATACTGGCTGGCCTGGTGGTCCGGTCCCAGGATAGGGATGTGAGTTCCATCTATAGCCCCACCGCAGTTTGGGAATCCCATCGCGGCGAAGCCATCTATGATGACCTGAACGTTTCCCAGGGTCACTACCTTTGAAAGCAGTAGCTCAACGATTGCGTTGGCAACTTGCATCACAGCAACCCCTACGGTAGATTTGCCCACGCCAAAGTGGTTCGCTACTGACCGGTAGCTGTCTTGCGTTGCAAGTTTCCAGAGGGCTATGGCCACTCGCTTCTGCACACTCAGGGCTGCTCGCATCCGGGTGTCCTTGCGCTTCAGGGCAGGGGACAGTAAGTCACACAGTTCAAGGAAAGTGCCCTTACGCATGCAAAAGTTTCGCAGCCACTGTGATTCATCCCAGACCTGCAGCACTATGCGGTCCCACCAGTCCGTGCTTGGTTCCCGGGGCCAGAATCGCCGTTCCACAGCATGAACATGACCCATTGCCACCATGATGTCCATGGCGCGGCGTACCCTGCTTTGTGAGACGTCTGTGCCACTCTCACACTTGATGTCCTCACCGCGCTGCCGGAGCCTCCTTGCCCGATTTCTCAGCATCTGACTGTGAAAAAGGTGGACGATAAGGTGCGAGGAGTTGACAACGGCCATAACTGCAGCGATGATCGCAGCGGGCTCCATGCTCGCAGTGCTGTGGCGTCCGCGCTGTCACTGACCAGAAAAGTGCGCAAACAGATTTCCCGCTGGCGCTTTCATGGAGGGAGGGCGGGAGTGACTGTTGAATGACGACAGTCGACACATATTTTCCCCCAGCAGGCATTGGGGGCTCGACCCAGAATTCCAATGGGCAGCGGGGACTGCAGGAACTGTGGGATAGCTGCCCACAGTGCATCGCTTCCAATGTCGACGCTTACCCCGTAAGTGTGGACTCACAAAGTTGAATTGCTGTCCTTAGTGTGGATACACACGTTCGACTTTGTAAGGTCGGTTCCACACATTTAAGTAAAATCGAACTACTCTGGTAGTGTAGACATACCCTTAGAGTGGTCCCTGTTTAACACTGAGGTGTCTCAGGAATCATAGTAGTTCATTATACTGAGGACAGGAAACTGTTACCTCTGCTACTGTGATGGGACGATACAAGTAATAACTGGTGCCTGATGTTAACTTCAGGTGCTGTCATTTCAGGAAAGTTGGGGGTGGGTGAGATGCAAAGTTGTGGCACTATCCCTGCTTCTGCCTCCCTCCTGCAGCTGTGTCTAGAGTGGGAGTAGGTGACAGGGACTATCCTGGAGGCCGAGGTGGGTTGGGGGTGTTTCATTGGTGACTGGGCAGGAATCAGGACCCACCTTGCTCTGCACAGAGCCCAAGCCCAGGCTGCTGCTGTTTCCTGTCCAGCCAGTGGGGAGAGAGGGTTTGGCACTGACAATACAGATTTAGGAGCTCTGGGCCAGCTGGCCAGCTGTGCAGTGGTCCCTGTAAGCCTGGGGGAGACACCTCAGGACTGATTAGCAAGGCGGTGAAAAGCTGAGCGTAGAGGGGTGAGAGGGAACTGCCCCTCCCCTGTCCCATAGCAAATGATGCCCCTGGTTGACTTTTGTGATTGATATGCAAAGCAGGGGACTAAAATTCCTCCCAGGAGCCCTCTTCCCATTGCACTTCTCTTTCCCCTGGCTAGGTAAGGGGAAGAACCAGGAATTGGCTGCAGTCTTTGGTGCATGCAGTAGCCACATGGAGGCCAGGAGCAGTTGCATGGCAAGTAGGGAACTGGAGTGAAGTTGGCAGAAGGAACAGATGCAGAGCTCCATGTGGAACAGGCTGTGACAGCTGGGCATTACAGCTGGGTGCAGGAATGTGTGGGACTTATGGGGGAGCAGCAGCAGCTGGGTGGAGAGCCAGTGCAGGGGGGCCCCAATGAGAGAGACTAACTGAGCCTGGTCTGACAACCTGCCAGCTCCTATTTGCTTGAATAGACACTGGACTGAAGAGAGGGCACTAAACCTGAAGAACCCTCACTCCTGAATTGAACTGCCCTAGGGGCCCAAACAAGAACAGCTGTTGCTCACTTTGAATTGTAACTGTGTAAGGGTGAGTCTACACTACAAAATTAAGTCAACCTAAGTTACATCGCAGTACTGCCATCACAGTAAGCATCATGTCAGTGGAGTATATCCTGCAGCACTAGCATTGATGCAGACAGCAGTGCATTATGGGTAGCTAGCTCACTGTGCAGCTTGCCACCATGTAACTCAGTGTTTTGGGAATGGCTTGCAATGCATCCTGGTCATTGGCAGGTGGGATAGAACCAGGGACCTCTGGAGCTTAGTGCATGAGCTTCTACCACATGAGCTAAAAGCCAACTGGCTGTTAGCTAAGGCTGTAGAGCAGACTCATTTTCTCTCTCTCCAAGTCAGTAGTTCTCAGACTTTCTCACTGGTGACCCCTTTCACACGGACAGCCTCTGAGTGTGACCCCCCCTTATAAATTAAACACGTGTTTTTATATATAACACCATTATAAATACTGGATGCAAAGCAGTGTTTGGGGTGGAAGCTAACAGCTTGCGACCCCTCCCCCGAGGGGTCCCAACCCCCAGTTTGAGAACCTCTGCTCTAAGTGGTCTCAGTGCCACTAGCTGGGACAGAACACCACACCCAGAAAGTGTGTGGGTTACACAAGGGTGATTGGGACATTGTTTCAACATCCTATGATGCCATTTTCTGCATCCCATAACTAGGGCCCTACAAAATTCATAGCCATGAAAAATGCATCGTGGACCATGAAATCTGGTCTTTTGTGTACTTTCACCTTATACTATACCGATTTCATGGGGGAAACATAGAAAGAAACAATTCAAGGTGGTGGTTTGGTATTCATGGAGCACCTGCAGACAGTGGAGTGCCCATTCTGGGTCTGAGACAAAGCACTGACTGGTGGAATCACATCGTTATGTGTTTTTTGGGATGACAAGCAGTGGCTTCAGAACTTTTGGATGTGCAAGGCCACATTACTGGAAGTGTGTGTGGAGCTTGCCCCAGCTGTCTGGTGCAGTGACACCAAAATGAGACCTGCACTGATAGTGGAGAAGCAAGTGATGATCGCTGTGGAAGCTTGCAATGCTAGATGGCTACTGATCAGTCAGGAATCAATTTCAAGTTAGGAAATCCACTGTGGTGGTTGTAGTGCAAGTGTGCAGGGCCACTAATTGTATCTTGCTTTGAAGGACTGTGACTCTGGGCAATGTGCAGGTGCAGGGGTTAGTAACCTTCAGCACACAGCCCATCAGGGTAATCCACTGGCAGGCCATGAGACATTTTGTTTACGTTGATCGTCTGCAGGCATGGCCCCCAACAGCTCCCACTGGCTGCGGTTCACCATTCCCAGCCAATGGGAGCTGCAGGAAGCGGTGGACCGCAGGGATGTGCTGGCTGCCGCTTTCCACAGCTCTCATTTGCCACCTTTGCCCGTTCCTTTGGGGTATGCTCATTTATTATGGTTACTCTTCTGGTGGGGGTGGGGAGGGGGGCTTCTCTAATTCTATCAATGTACTGCTTGTGTTCATACAGAGCTCTACTTCTCCCTGCTGCAGGGAGCTATCCTGCAGGACCTAGGTTCCCCAGGGCTGAGTTCTTACAGACCCAGAATCAGACGAGCACCCGCACACACTAACAGACCATGTCTGAAAGGACTGGGTTAATCAGCACTCCCAAGATAATGTCTTCATAGGCCCTTGGATTCAGCAGGCTGGGCCAAGCAGCACTTCCAAGCTCTCACCCTCATATGTCCCAAGTTCAGCACATCCCTATCCCCACTTTCACGTTACAGTTGTTCTGGTAGTACCCCAGTTGATGAGCAAACCCTACAGGATTCTTGGGCACTGCAGAGATCTTTTAGCTTAGGTACAAGGAGTGTTGCTGCAAAAAACACCCATGGGGTGGGGGGTGGGGGGGGGGAGGATAGAAGCAACTAGCTTATTCGTAAAAGTTATTTATTGCCAGGTAATAACCATAGGGGAACCAAACAAACAAAGCAGTTACAATAACGCTAACTTAAATTTGATGTCAGGTTTAAAAACTATAATTGATCACACAAGTCCGGGTCAGAGGTCTTATACCTAGAGAGAGAGAGAGCGAGAGCTGGATTCTCACCACTTTGTGAAGCTTGACTTGATCAGGGTTCCCAGGTGGTGGTGGAAGCTGAGGGTCCAGAGTGCTGGAGACAGGCAGAGCCCCCAGCACAATCAGTCAGGAGAAGATGAAGTCTCCCACTGCCTCTTCATTGCTTTTTGTAAGTCTCTTTCTTCTAATCGGTTATGGTTCAAGCAGAGGCTTGGCGGGGGGCTAAAGAGGGAGACGCTCTTTTGTGAGTCAGACAGGCTGGGTACTGGGCCTTGGTTCCCCAAGAACACAGAGCTGCTAGGTAACAGCAGCTGCGGGGGGCCGTGCCTGCTGCTGTTACCTAGCCCTGTGCTTGGTATCCAAAGTGCCAGAGGCTTGAAGGATCTCTTGGAACATGTCATCCCACGTCCTCTTCTTTCTCCCCCCAGTATGGCTGAGCTGCTCCACTGGTATGGATGGAGAAATCCTCACGGCCACGTTTCCAGCTGCTAAAGATACACTCAATTCACAGAGATACTATTGTATTCACAAGATAAATGGAAACTTGGTATACTGAACTCACTCCTCTTGATCCACACAGCTTAAACCCTACATTCTCACTTCCCCTTGGGATTCATAGAGCACAGCGGCAGTCCCAGTCATAATGAGTACCACCTGGAGGTGGGAGGGACCGAGTTGGGACAATAAGGTGAGGGTATCTCATGTGCATGAATATAAACAGATAGGGAAATTGAACAGAATACTGGCACCACTTTCTACAGGCAGTGTAATTTTAGCTAATATTTCAGTCCTGAGGTAACCGAGGCCTAAAGGGAACAGCTCCTGGGTGCATCCAGTTAGGGAGCAGGTCTATATGCTGCTAGCTTGTGCACTGCAATGGTGCCTGCTGAAGTAATTGCTGAGGGGCATGGGAAAGTGTCCTACCATTACAGAAGAAATAAGGCTGCCCTCCACAGAAACCTTTGGCAGAGGATTGCAGACTACCTCAGGAAAGCTTCCTCAAGCTCTGTATAGAGGATACACAGGACATCCCAGTGCGCACAAACTATTCTGCAGAGCTTCCTTTGCCTAACTACACAGGGACACGAGAGGCAGATAATGACTCTACCTCCAATGGTTATTTCACTACCTCTTCTAGCATGATTAAAACAGCATAAATGAACAGATGTGTCCTTGTAATATCAAAGCAAACTGCATATTCCCCAGAGCTTCCTTCCCTTTCATCAGGCTCAACCATGCTAGAGTGTAGGGACTTTCCTGACTCAGAAAAAAGGTCCTGTTTTGCAGGTCTACCCACTTGTCCCCCATACTTCTGTCATCCAACACCACCTCCCACTGTTCACTCTGCGGGCTTGTGACTCCAGCTCCCGTGAAGTATCCATGAGGGTCGTGGTGGTGGTGGTGTCACTGCCAAGGATGACATGTAAAAGCAACATGTCTGTAGCTCTGCATCAGAGCAACTGTTAGCTGCCCTTGCCTTCCGATATGCCTGTCTCAGCTCCTTGGCTTTCTGCAGGTCCCTCTTGTAGCTCTTCTCCCCCATGCTCCGAGCGATCTGCTCATAGGTATCGATGTTTGTGGCTAGACTGGAGCTGTGTTTGCACAGCCTCTTCTCCCCACAGACCCAGGAGATCCACCACTCCAGGCAGGAGCACATTTGTAGCATGGATCTGGCATGGTCAGCTGAGCAGTTGCTAGGTGACCTCTCCACAGCAAGCAAACAAGAAATGGAATTACAAAAATTTGTGGCACTTTAAAAGAGGAGGGATGTGTACCTGGCCATTGGGCAGTGGAGTTCAAAACTGTGACCATAGCAGTCACAGTGGGGCGTTGAGACACCTCCTGGAGGCCACTAAAGTCGACGTAAGTAACAGTGTCTACACAGACTAATGCTTAGGTCGACACACATGCACCTCAAAGAAATGGATTTTTAAGTTGGCATAGTGTGAGTTTCATCGGCGGGAGCAACAGTTTAGTGTAGATGCTTAGTTAGGTCAACACAAGGCAGCTTACATCAACCTAACTCTGTAGTGCAATCTTTCCTGCCAGCCTCAATAAAATACCCTTTCCCTTAGCTATGAGTATGAGCAGTTGCTGGGGCTACTGTCTACAAGGCCCAGCTGCTGAAGCACCTACAGTGCTTGCTTCCAGGTCGTGGTACAGCTGGCATGTTACTGCCACCCTAAGGGCCTGGGGTACAGAGTAGCCCCAATACGGGTTAGATCATGAGTTACTTAGCAAAGAACAGTGTGTTTGAGCTTCTTTTGGACCAGGTTGGGAGGCAGGTTTAAGGCAAGTCACAATCTGGCCCTCAAGGAAACCATTTTTAGAAGATATCTGTGAAGCTTGACTCTGGTTCTCCATGGGAGCTATTGTTCTCAGCGATCATGAAAATCTGCCCCCCTCTATAAGCACACACATGTAATTGTAATGTGCTGTCTATATCCATGAGTACCCAATTTACACACCTATATCTGTGGGAAAAACAATTTTTGTCCAGGACTTGTGATCTGTCATGATATTTGGTGTGGGCTTTTATTAAAACCCCAGCTTCAGGCTTGAGATTATGTAGTAATCTCACTTTTTTTTTTAAAGTGTCTCCTTCTTATGGTTGCAGAGAAGCTGGAAAAAAAACAACCCTAGAAGCTCAAAGCAAAAAGATATATAAAATACACACAGAGAATTTTGGGGGGGGGGAATGACTCATTATCTTTTAATGTTTGGATTGGCAATACTGATAAAACATACCAATATTTGCACATTGTAAGAGTTGAATCTATTTTATCACATATGGTTTAATACAGCACAAAGATTACAGAGCTATCTGTGTGGATCTGATTTGCTTCCTTTGAAATTAGTGGGACTTTTTTCAGTCATTTTCAGCGGCAACAGAACTGAGTTCTAACCAGCTACTTATTCTGCTTTTAGTTACATCCATTTAACCTCATTGATTTGTACTGCTGTGCAAATTGTTACTGCAGCTTAGTGTCTATTCAATTGTAACTAAGGTATACAGTCTTAATAGGTGTATTTTTCTCCTGCATGTTTTATATCTTTATTTTGAGAGAAACAAAACATTTAAAAAAAATCAAATTCTCATTCCCATCCAGCTCTTTTGGACAATAATAATTCATTTTTGTGAAGCTCTTTCACCAGCATTTCCTTTATGAACTCAGGATTTACCCAAAGTCTATTTTAAAAAAGTCAGATTACTTTTGAATTTTAGGACTGCAAATAGCTTCACAAATCATTCATGGGCCTGATGTTCAGAGGTGTTGAGTGCTTGCAAATCTTATCAGCTATATTTGGAGTTGTGGATGTTGAACACATTTGAAAAATCAGGCCCTAAACTCATTTCTTGTATCCCTATAACTTAAAGATGAAATTAGATTTTAAATATTACTTGAACATACTTTATCCCCACAGAGGAGAGACATCAACCAATGGGGAAGATAGAAAATGTGTCCTCATACATGACAGGAGGTAAGGAGTTAAAATACCATATACCTCTGTAGTCACTATGAACTGATAAAAAAAAAAAAGTAGTTTTTTTCCTGGAATATTTCAAACTAAACTTAAGAGAACAGAAAGGAACTAAAATAAAGGAACCCAAAGGTTTAGTTTTCCCCTTGTCTGCTTAGCTATTGCCTTCATAAATCAAAACTAGCCCTCAGATGAATAGGCTGCACTTCTGTTGGTTGTTTGCAAAGCAGTTATGGGGCCATGGCAAACCAAACAACATGATCATTGTTTCAGTCAGACCCAATGCCTTTAGGCTTATCCCCTGCTGCTTCTTCCAGCTCCCTGGTCAGAGAAGCAAAAGTGAGGGGAAATGTATAGTTTGACTGCTTTATTTTTCCCTCCCCCACTAATCCCTGAGTAACTCAATTGTGGTGATATGGGGTGCTACTTTGTTAGGGCAGTTTTTAGGAAAAGTCACACATGGCAGGTGGGATCTTGGTGCAAAAAGGGCAAATGTCATGGAAAAAGAGGGTTTTTAAAAAGTCAAACAGTAGGCATTGTTTTGAGCTTAAAAGGACCCTTGGTTTTTTCTTTTGCATTTACATTTTTAGTGCAATCGATAATAGCAACAGGAACTGTTACACCTTTATAGACTTGTTATAACTTCTGCATGGTGCTTTAGATACTAAAATGAGAGCTGTTGTGGCCAGATTAGATAGTCATTACACCAGAATTTTCCTCTTTATAAACTCAAGCTGAGTACAACTTTTCTTTATTTTATTTATTTTGGTGCAAGGAAAAGGGGAAAATTCAGGACTTTGCCATGAAGAATTAAATCTCTTTCTGTGGCCCCAATCCTACACCCACCTGCTGGGATTATTGCGTTCTCTGGTAGAGGTCAGTAGGGTTCCACTGGAGCTCATGGTAGCAGACCTCATTGCATGATAGGAGCCTATGAATCCACAGGCTTAAGAACATAACAGCAATGCTGGGTCAGACTAAAAGTCCATCTAGCCCAGTATCCTGTCTTCCAACAGTGGCTAATGCCAGGTGCCCCAGAGGGAATGAACAGAACAGATAATCAAGTGATCCATCCCCTGTCGCCTATTCCCAGCTTCTGGCAAACAGAGGCTAGGGACATCATCCTTGCCCATCCTGGCTAATAGCCATTGGTGGACTATCCTCCATGAATTTATCTACTTCTTCTTTGAATGCTGTTATAGTCTTGGCCTTCACAATATCCTCTGGCAAAGAGTTCCACAGGTTGACTGTGCATTGTGTGAAGAAATACTTCCTTTTAGTTTTTTAAACCTGCTGCCTATTAATTTCATTTTAGTGGCCCCTAGTTCTTATGTTATGAGAAGGAGTAAATAACACTTCCTGATTTACTTTCTCCACACCAGTCATCATTTTATAGACCTCTATCATATCCCTCTAGTCATCTCTTTTCCAAGCTGAAAAGTCCCAATCTTATTAATCTCTTCTCATATGGCAGCCGTTCCATCCCCCTTATTTCTGTTGCCCTTTTCTGAACCTTTTCCAATTCCAATATATCTTTATCTTCTCCTTATTATTGTTGAGCTCTTGCTGTGGATTTACTTTGAATCTAGTAAGGTGCTCCATGATGTTTGTTCAACAGTTTATCATCATGGTCACTAATTCTCACACGAGTTCCAACATCTCAAACTGTGGATATTAAACAAATTTAGAAAGTTATTGGATCCATGTCTCTTCTTGCTCCCCCTTTACTCTGGCATCCCTCACAAAAATGCAGTCTCAATTATAATCTCCTCTGCCTTGGTTGCCTTCTCCTTGTTAGTGCAGGTCCCTTTTTGGAGGCTCTCTATTCAAAACAAATAAACTGGTATCAAAACCCCAAAATGGTTCTAACAATCCATGTTCAATTCAGCTTCTTTTCAGCAATTCAGTAAAAGTGGGGTAAGGGAGTGTGATGTTTTCGTAGTGATACACTCTCCAGCAATGTGTGATATATACTGGAGCAGGCAGTGGTATCACTTTTATTTAAAATACAAATATAGAATAAAATCCTAGGAGCAAATTCTGTTCATTTTCCCTGCTCTAAATACAGAGCTAATACCATGGACTAGTACAGCGTTTCTGTGGATTTTCAATTTGAGTAAGTGATGACAGATTTGGGCCTTTAATAATAATGTGTTTATACCTGTAAAATTTATTCCATACCCTGTACCAGTACATTGGACCATGTCATGTCTTCTGCTTACTAATGTAAGTAAACAGTACAGAACAGCATTTTCTCTAGCCAAAATTCCATTACTTGAACAAAACAAACTCTAAAGATGTTCCCAGCCCCTCACAGACACATTGAAGAGAGAACTCATTGTCTTTGTACTTAGAAGTGCCTGTTAAAGTCTGGGTCATGTGAAGTGTTATGCTGTTGGGTTAGGCTTGATGTGAGATACTAATATCACCTGTGGTAAGCAAACATACATTTCAAAACTTTTTCCCACTAACTTGTGTACTTCACCTGGGTAGTTTTATTCCTTTGTGTGCCCCCCAATTTATTGTTCAGTAAAAATGTGAGATTCACATCCCCAGGAGTCTGAATTAGTCAATAAAACAGACACAAGCTCAAGCACTGGGAGGTGCAAGCTTCCCTGCCCTCCTGAGCTGGGGTGGAGTGTCCCTAACTCCCTACTCATTCAGAGGTGCAACCTAATGCCCATTAAGTGTAGTGGAAAGTCTGACATTGACTTGACTGGGAGCTAGATCAACCTCTCAGCCCTTGGCCACTCTACTAAGATGTAGTTGTGGGGTCTGTGGTGTGAGCTGACATCACTAAACGTATTTCACTTAGGTCACTAATCACCTTCAGCTGCTAATACACATAGGGACTGATTCGCCCCTGGGGCTGAGCTGTACTTGGGGGAGTGTCATACTGCTTGTAGCAGCTCACCACTACTGCACTTCCCAGCTCCATGGTAAGTGGTAACAGATGAGTGGTCAAGGCTACACATAATAGAGTTCAGCTCTGGCACACCCCCATTCAGTCATGTACCTACCTCATTCTCTCCCCCAATCTGTATGGGGAAAGCTGGTGCACCATACAGCCATGTGGGTTCTTCCATCTTATATGCAAGGGGAGCTCTCCACTGGCCCTCTCAGGCATCAACACAGTCACTGTGTGCCCTGGAGTCTGGGTGGCACAAAGTGGGTGTAGCAGACTGGAGAATCCAGCCCATTATCAATAGCTACCGGTGGTGGGTTACTACACAGGCCCTATGCCCAGGGGCCCCAGCCAATTTAGTGGCCCCCCTCAGGATTGCTGACACTCTGGCCCTGCTGCCCGGCCCCTCCACCTTTCCCCGGACAGTCCAGAAGTCTGAGCCGACTGTGGTGGTGAGCATATTTCCTCCCCACATGGAGCTGGCCTGAGCCCTTCTTTTCCCCCCACATGGGGCTGGCCCAAGCCCTGCCACTCCTTCTTCCTAGCCCTAGGGTAACCAGGTATCTGGTTTTTGACCAGAACACCTGGTCAAAAAGGGATTCTGGCAGCTCAGGTCAGCACCACCGACCAGGCCATTAAAAGTCCGGTCGATGGTGCTGCAGAGCCAGGGCAGGCTAGTCCCTAACTGTCCCTGTACGGTGCTGTGCCCCGAAAGCGGCCAGCAGGTCTGGCTCCTAGGCGGGAGGGCCACAGGGCTCTGCGCGCTGCCCCTGCCCCGAGCACCGGCTCTACACTACCATTGCCCAGTTCCTGTGTCTGTGGGTGAGAGCCAGACCTGCTGGCTGCTTCTGGGGCACAGCATGGTGACCCAGGGCAGTTAGGGAGCAGCCTGCCTTAGCTCCACAGTGCCACCTGAGGTAAACCTATGCTCCAGCCCCCTGCCCCAGCCCTGAGCCCCTGCAGAGCCCACACCCCCTCCTGCACCCTAACCCCCAGCCCTAAGCCCCCTGCACCCAGAGCCCCCTCCTAGAGCCCGCATGCCCCAGCCCAGAGCCCCCTCCCACACCCTGAACCGCTCATCCCTGGCCCCACCCTAGAGCCCTCACCTCCTGCACCCCAACCTCCTACCTCAATCCGCAGCCTCCTCCTGAACCCCAAACCCCTCATCCCCTGCCTCACCCCAGAGGCCTCACCCCTCCCACACCCCAAACCACTGCCTCAACCCGCAGGCCACAGCCTGTGGCCCCCTCCTGCACTCCAAACCCCAGCCCCACCCCAGAGCCAGCACTGCCAGCCTGATCCCTCATCCTTCCCAACCCCATGGCCACTCCTGCACCCTGAACCCCCCATTTATGGCCCCACCCTGGAGCCCACACCCCTATTTAGAGCTCTCATCCTCTCCCGCACCCCAACCCCCTGTCCCAGCCTATTGAAAGTGAGTGAGGGTGGGGGAGAGTGAGCCACTGAGGGAGGGGGAATGTAGTGAGTGGGGGCGGAGCCTTGGGGGAGGGGGCAGGGCCTCAGGGAAGGAATGGGGCTAGGGTGTTCGGTTTTATGCAAATATAAAGGTGGCAACCCTACCCAGCCCCTTTTTGGCAAAACTGGACATTTGTCCCATTTGCTCTTGTCAACTGATCATCAGTTGGCGAGAGCAAATGGGACAAATGCCCAGTTTTGCCAAAAGAGTCAGGATGTCCAGGGCAGGGCTTAAAAAGGGGACTGACTTGGCCAAAATGGAACATATGGTCACCCTAGGCTATAGCAAGAGCTGCCCAGGGAGCCTGGGCTACTGCCCTCAGTGTGGTGTTGGGGTACCCAAAAGCATGTCCCTGCCCCCCCAAGGTGTGCCATGCGGGGCATGTTGAGAGTCCAAGTAGGGTTGCCAACTTTGGTTGGACAAATTCCTGGAGATTTCATTACATAACACAATCTTTAATTAAAGATTCTCTTTAATTCCTGGAGAGTCCCGGACATTCCTGGAAGGGTGGCAACCTTAAATCCAGGTTTCACCACAGCAGCCAGGGCTCCCTGCACAGCGCTTACTGAAGCCTGGCTTCTGGCCTGTACAGGGAGTCTGGGGGAAGGGGAGGAGCAGGAGGTGGGGGGCCCCATGGCAGGGGGCGGGGTGAGGGCCCAAATGTTCTTTGTTCCCAGGGCCCCAAAAAATCATCTGCCTCTGCTAGCTACTGACTTATAACTTGGAGGTGAAATGCTCTAAACTCAGTTACCAAATCTGGCTTTAATTAAAATCTAAATTAGGAAAAGTTTACAAACTGTGCTTATCTTTATGATGTATATGGAAAACAGTAAATCTTAAACTGAAATTTGTTTTTTAAAATGTACTAGGCAAGACTGCTAAGAAAATGCTTGAGTAATAACACAGAGCCTAATTGTCACCTCCTCCCCAAAAACCTCTAGGCAAAGCTCATGCAGTTTCCTTTCTAGTCTCCCTTCCAGGGTGGAGGGATTTAAAATTCACCCTTTGTGGAAGAGGCATAGCACAGAAACCCATTGTAGCTCCAGTCTCTGGGGGGGTGGGGAAACTAGACCGTATTCAGAAACCCACATTCATAGATTGTATCCAACAGCTGCTCCCCAGCTCCGTTCCTCCTGGCTTAAGTGGTCTCAGCCCCAAAGTAAGCCTCTGGACGGGCTTTTCTGGGCTTCAAGAGAGGACAGAGCGTGCTGTGGAACCATTGCCTTCCCCATTCTGCACTGCCTGACCTGTTTTCTTCTCGGACATCCTGTAAGCAGAAGGGAGGACCAGTGGGTCTTTATTGCTTTCCTTTGAAGTATCCGTTTGATGCTGGCTTGGTATAACAATTGATGTAGCAAACCAGCAGAGAGAGTACCACTTTCCAAAAGCTAAATGCCTGGGCACAACAGATACATGCTCAACAAGCTGTGAATTGTGGCGCTAATGAGACAGAACAATGGCCATGATTCTCAAATGCTGGTGCTAGAAGGCCTGGAATCTGAGAGGTGAGTTTATAGCACTTATAAATTACAGTAGCAGGTATGCCTGCCATAGCAATATTCCTAGAGGAAACTCCTTAGAATGCAGCTTATTTAGGGAGTAATTCACCTCACCTTTATTTAACCTGCCTAATTGTTCTTAATGTGGTTCAAGTGCATGGAGGTACCGAATTCAATCTTGAGGTAAGGCTCAGAACTGACAGGCATCAGCTACCACAACTGCGCAATCACTTTCTCTGTGTAAAGTCTGGAATAGTAGCTTTAACCCTTCTTTGCCGCTTATAGGAGACATTAGGGATGCTGTAGCTGTGGTTTTTGCTGCTCTTCCACCAGCTCCCCTAATGTAATCACCCTCTCTACAGCACAGACGTTCCTCTGCTATTGACTTCCTCCCATTCAGCTCCACTGTGTGGTATTGTGGTTCAGAATGAGCCCTTTGCACCGGCTTCACTCTTAATGAATGCATTTGTGCCTGTAGTTAGAGACACTGCTGGGCTTGCACTGAATCTCCTTTTTAAAAATCCCACGTAATATAAGCATCGTTAGAGGACACACAACAAAGGCAAAGAAGATTTTAAAAACAAATCATTCCAATATGTTACACAGCTTTAAATGCAGGATACCTGCAAAACCTGAACTGACCGTATGCTAAAAGCATCATGTATTTCTTCTCCCTTTGGGGATGATTTTTTTTATACTTGAAATGGACTGTATTACAAACAGCTTGTTAAATGTGTGACAGATCAGCTAGAAACTATGGTTCCTGTACTCTACAGGCCTGCACATTTGCTAATAAACTGACTACATATACAAACAGTCTGTCCCAGGGTTTAAGTTCCTATTACACTGGTTCATGTTTCAACATGCAGCCACTCTGTAGTTTGTGCTTTCAGCAGAACAAGTAAGTGAATGCATATGCATTACAATTCCAGACATCATTCCATACCAGATGTGGTGCCTTTATTTTTAGTACTGCAGGAGTGTCTGCTGACCCTTTCTCACCCCATGTCTAATGAAAGATTGACTGCTCTGGGTTTTCTTATGGTAAATTATATATTAGAGGACAGTGAATTTAAAAATTAATTCAAGATTAATGTAAGGATGACTGCACATGGAATTATTTGGCCAACAGATGAAAAATGAAAATTTCACTACAAAGAGAGAAAATTGTAGAAGTGTCCAATTTTAATCCAATTTCCTATAAAGAATTATCATGTCCCGAGACCCTTCTCAGAACCACAATTAATCATTCAGAGTGATACCCCCTTTCCACTTGCTATGCAAGCTTCTCCCCCCCACCACAAGCCTAAGCACCATTCCTGCTCTTCAGTAAAATAAATTAGCACTGTACCAAACTGCTCCAAATGCTTGAAAACATAATGGCTGAAACATATTTAGGTGAAAGAAAAAACAGCCATTGCATGGACTAAAAAGGGCGGGGGCGGCAGCGGTGAGGAGAGAGGAAGTAGCAACCACTTCTAACCAGATTTACAGGCTTTATGAAGGGTTGCAACTTCTTTTTAGGCAAATGAGAAATTAATCAAAAGCTAGAAAATCGATCTTTCATTTAGGGCTTACTCTTAAGTTTTAGTGGCAGTATTAGATATAATACAGGCCCTTCTGCTTTGCTAAATCAAAAGAAAAATACAAAGTCAATTAAATTTTATCCTATACATTTACCTGAGGTGGGTTTTTTTAATATTAATTAAAATAGGAGGAAAATACTCTGACAATCAGACAAAGAAGATGAACTCTAGCAAAACATTTTAACAGATAAGGATACAAATATTGTAAATATGGAATAAATAGTTCATTTAAAGTAGATGTAACATGCTCTATAAAGGCTGCACACAGTAAAAACACAACAATTATTATGTCTTGGAATATTACTAGTTTTATTCCCTCTCAATCTGTATCTTTTACTCTTTCAAATATTTTTATGGTGTGTAGTTAGTCTTCTTTACTGGCTGCAGTATGTATGGAGTGTAGAGAGAGAGAGAGAATACACCATATTGTTTAACCAGCAGAATAACCTCCAAAAAGATTGTCCGCCCCCCCTCCCCGTTATGTCCACAGTTTGTCTTATCAATTCCTAATTCTTAAGAGTGACTATCTTTTTCCAAGCAGTGAATGTTCAAGATTGAGAATAAAACCTCATGCAAATGGAACTCGAATGTGCTTTCCATTGTAGAACATAGACCATTTAAAGGTCTATCTGCATATATAGAATTTGTTAAAGACAAATTATCTGGGCAACCATGGATAGAGGATAAAAATTGTGTCAAATCAAGGCTTGCAGTCTGCAGGAGCAGAGTAGCTAATCTGCATAAACTCTCTCTACCTCCCTGCATAAGCTCTCCCTACCTCCCTGGCTTGTTACCTTATTAAAGAAGAAAACATTTTAAAAGGGACTCTTGCAGGCTGGCTGATTTCTTGCTGAATCAGCCAGCTTGCTACTGAATCAATTTCTACATGATTTCCACCTCATGAAAGCTAGAAAATGTTTTTAATTGAACGTTCTCTTAATTTACAGAATTTGCTAGAGCAGAGGGATAGCAAAAGAAGATAAAAGGCTTAGAAAGTAACCAAATGCACTTTATGCCGTACATAATATAATGAGGTGAACTTGTGTTCTAGAAAGGCCTGGTCATTAAAAATATATATATTTGTGATATTTACCAGAGAATAATGCATATATCAGAGTATATATAATGGATGCATCAATACAATAACAATTATATAATCCAAGTGGAATTTTACAATTTGGGATTTATTGAAATGCATATTGTGATACTCTACAGCATGCTGAAAGTGCCTGCTTAACAGGAACAGGCCTGAGGAAATCATTTTTCGTGATCGGACTCTAATGAATCCTGAAATTGCTGTGGTGATAAAGTTACTAGCTTTCCAACATCGTGAAGATCTGTAGTAAATGTCTTCATTTTACTGGCAAGACAGAAGTAATTTTGGTAACTTAATTTTAATTGAATTTTTCATATTCTGTGCAGAACTCTAAGTGCCATTAAATTAAATTACAGAAAAAAATCCTGTTTGAATTTTATAAATAAAGACCGTGATCCTAAGTCTTCCCTGGGGCAGTGAAAGGTACATGAAGGCTGTTGTCACTAGCCTTTAGGTACCTGTATTAGTGACAAGAGCATGTGCCAAAAACCAGGGAAAGCGATTTTTCTTCATGAAAATTGAACTCCAGGAATGTTTTAAAGGGTAGGACAAAAGAAAAACTACCATATCGTGATATAGGAATCTTACAGTTTGGTTTTGGTGTCTGTGGTACATTTTGAGTCTGTGTTCTTCGGTGAAACCAGATACTCATTTTGGAATGTGCTTACCTTAGCAAACTACTCTGGAAAGAAAAATTAATTAGTGCATAGTCAAACTTCTCAAATTAACCACATCTGAAATGATGTATTTGAAATGCATCATCATCAAATGAGGTGAGCTCAGGGCTCGGCACCAGGAACCCCCGTGTTCTAAGCCCATTGCTGCCACTGACTCACTCTGGGTATGTCTACACTGCAGTTGGGAGAGTGCTTCCCTGCGTGGGCAAACAGACACATGCTAACTCTGCTTCAGCTAGCAAGTGTAGTTCAGGGGGCAGCACAGGAGGCAGCTTAGGCTAGCCATCTATGTATGTATGGGGCCTGGGTAGGTTTGTACTTCAGGTGACTATCCTGAGCCGCTGCCCCAGGCTACACTGAGGTTTTTAACACCTAGCTTGAGCAAAGATAGTGTGTGTCTGTTTCCCAAGCTAAGGATCATGTTACTAGCTACAGTATAGATGTACCCTGTGTGGCCTTGGGAAAATTTTCAATATGGGGATAATGATTACTGTCCTCTTGGCTGAATTGTTTTGTTTGCCTTTTTAGCTCTTAGACTTTATGGCAGAAAGAACCGTTATGATCATCTAGTCTGACCTTCTGTACATCATGGGCCACAAACCTCAACCACCCCTCCTGTAATAGAGCCATGAACTCTGAGTTACTGAAGTCCTCAAATCATGATTTAAAGACTTTAAAAGTTAGAGAATCCATCATTTACTCTAGTTTAAATCTGCAAGTGGCCCATGCCCCATGCTGCAGAGGAAGGCAAAAAATGCCCAGGATGTCTGCCAATATGCTGTTCCATGGTGTGCAGGAGGCTCTGGGAGGGAGGGGGAGGAGTTGATCAATGGGGGCTGTGGGTGGGTGGGAGCAGGAGGGGGAGGGAAGGGAGCTTGGCTGCTGGTGGGTGCTAAGCATCTGCTAATTTTTCTCCGTGGGTGTTCCAGCTCTGGACCACCCATGGATTCGGTGCCTATGATAGAAAGCAATCATATCTCCCCTCAGCCTTCTTTTGACTAGGCTCAACAGGGCAAGCTCTTAGAGTGTCCTCTCATACGATAGGTTTTTCACTCCTCTGCTCATCCTAGTAGCCCTTCTCTGCACCTGTTCCAGTTTGAATTCATCTTTCTTAAACATGGGAGATTAGAATTGCACACAGTATTCCGGATGAGATCTCACCAGTGCCTTGTAGAATAGTACTAACACTTCCCTCTCTCTACTGGAAATACCTCACCTGATGAATCCTAGGATTGCATTAGCCTTTTTTCATGGCTATGGCACATTGGTGGCTCATGGTCATCTTGTGATCAACCAATTCACCTAGATCTTTCTGTTCCTCTATTACTTCTAACTGATAAATCCCCAGCATATAGCAAAAATTCTTGTTGTTAGTCCCTAATCGCATGACTTTGCACTATTAAATTTCATCACATTTCTATTACTCCAGTTTTCAAGGTCATCCAGATCTTCTTATACAATATTGCACCCCTCCCTTGTATTGGCAATACCTCCCAACTTTGTCATCTGCAAATTTCATTAGCACACTTCCACTTTTTGTGCCAAGGTCATTAGTAAAGAATAAAACTGGTCCCAAGACTGATCCCTGAGGAACTCCACTAGTAACCTCTCTCAGGTTCTTTTTCAGAATGTAAGTGATGTGCGGCAGGGACAGTGTCTTTATGTCTTATGAGTAAGAGTTTTGGAAGGGATATGAACTCTCAAATTTCAGACTGCAAGCCAAACTGTGACTATTGAGGGTTAGGAGAAAACTTTACTTAGGGGCAGGTTATTCCACAACTGACTACTGCTAGGTTTTTTCCTCTGAAGCAGCTGGTACTGGCCACTTTTGGAGGCAGGATACTAGACTAGATGTATCACTTGTATGATCCATTGTGGCAATTCCTAGGTTCCTATACACTGCCAAGCACACTGCTGGCAGTTTGTAACAATAACAACATTACTGAGGGGAATCTGACTAATGAGTTCAGTTAAAGAATCAAAATTTGGGGAGCTGCTGTACTGCCACATGCCAAATTAAAGGATTTATAAGAATAATTTTAACTGCACTGGAAATACTTTACCAGCTTTTCAGCATTATACATGACTCACATTCTAATGTGATTTTTGGTGATGGGAAACAGTGAGATCATGGTTGCATAAAGTAAAGCTCAGAAAGAAAGGTGACATATAATTAATGGAACTGAAGTAGGAATGGGAGGAAGGAAAAAAGAGTTTATGACTAAGGGAGTGCAGGATGGATGACATCCTGAATTACATAAGAAATTACCAGCAGGGAGGTAGGAGAAAGAGAGAAGCTTGATGCACTAATCCAAGAAGAATACAATGGATCTGACATTTTCACAAGTAACAGAATGTCCTGGAATTAGACACACCAGCTATCAATCCATGAGGAGCCAAATCCCGAGAGCTGCTAAGCATGCACAACTTCCACTGACGTAAATGGGAATTTAGAGGATCTGAGCACCCAAAAGATTTAGCCCTAGACAATCAGCAGCAGTTCTTGCTTAGCTTCAGTTATCCTAATGGTCTGCTGGTGGCGGAGATGGGAAGCATTGGTCCTTAGGTTAGACTATTGTGATCACAGATGGCTGAAGCAATGCCAGCTGGTAGCACTTGGACTGAGAGTTCAATCTGATGAAACATAGCCAGACGGCTGGTATCAGATGCTGGAGAATTGTAAGTTTCAGGGCATTTGTTGTTGTTGGAGCTCTGACAGTCTTTCAAGGAAACAAAGGTAAATTTTAATTAAAGAATTAGATAGAGGATGATCCTATTTACACTGGGAGGGAGAAGTCAGTGGAACTACTCTGATTTACTCCAGCTGAGGATCTGGCCCACAGTTTCTAAGGGTCTGTGTACACTACACTACGTACAACTGAATAAGGGAATCGTATTACAATTTGTAGTACAGGTGGTATTTCAGCCCTGTTCCAAAGCCAAGCTATTATCTGGGACATGCTAGGCCTTTAGCTCTTTTACCGAACACTGTTATGGACCCAACCACATCACTAACTGTTCTGAATTGGTGGTGGTTGTAGCATAGATGGGACCTACAGTAGCCAGCAACAGAACTTTATTGTGATTTATAGATTAAAACCAGCTCTTTGAATTGTTCCCTGAAATGAACTGGAAGCCACCTGAGATCAGGAAGCCCATGTGTCATACTCCCTGTGAATAAACCAGCTCAGTAAGCAGGGAACTGAAATGCTGACAGATCCTGGTCATCGGCGAGCGGGATTGAACTGGGACCTCTGGAGCTTAGTGCATGAGCCTCTACCGCATGAGCTAAAAAGCCACCTGCCTGTTAGCTAAGGCTGTAGAGCAGACTCATTTTTTCTCTCTCTAAGTGGTCTCGGTGCCACTAGATGGGACAGAACACCACACCCAGGATGTGTGTGGGTTACAACTGCATTCTGAATTCCGAGTGGTCTTCAGGTGCAGTGTCAGGTAACATCTATTTCAGTGAAACAGAGTGGTAACAAATGTATATGTAACGGAGACAATAACTAACCCGGAGAACCACACAGTCCTATGTTTACTACCCAGGTCCTTCTCTCCCACTTCCCTCCTATTGTTTGTCACACTTGCCTGCGGAGTCTTACTTCAAGTTAAACTAAGATCTTCAGGGAAGGATGGGTGTCAGCCCAGCTGAGTCCTGGTCTTTACTAAGGCCTTTGTGGGCTACCTCAATACAAATATATAATGATTCAACATCATTTTTGTTCACTTTAAGAAATAAAATATGTTTATTTTAGCATGATTAGAACAGGAAGCTGTTTTGCTTCTCTCCCCAATTGTCCTAATCATCATGATCAAAATGAGAATAACTGTATATCCAAATTAATTTATGGAAACAGCATATAAACATAGCTTAATATGCAAAGTATGTGTAAGGCTCTAACACAGAAAACCTTCAGTATAGAAGTGCTGCTGTATTAGATGCAATTAAAATAGCTGTCATTTTTCTTACCAGTGCTTGGAAATGGGCATCAAGCTGCTTCCTGGAAAGGTGACAGTGAAAAAAGGTGACTCGCACTTTTAGCAGGTACACATTTCCCAAATATGAAATGAATGAGGCCAAAGGAAAGCAAAGGGCTAAGCAGAAGTAGCAGAAGCCAGCGTCTATGTTCTGTATTGCTAACAGTCTCAGCAATGCAACACGCAAAGGACCCAGGAATGCTCACATTATCTTCAGAATTGGATGGCATTCATGGCACATTGAAAATGCATTACTAGAGAAAACGGCAGACTGCAAGCAACAGCAGGAAATTCAGCATGAGTAGATTTATGAGCAGTGGTGTCCAGAAACCTAGGGAGAAACCTCTTAAAAGGGCACAGTTGTGTTAGAAGAAGCTTACCCCTCCCTCTTTCTCAGCATGGGCACTCCGGGCAGGTGCGAGGGTGCTCTGCTGTTCTCGCCTTGATTTATTTCTTTGATAGAAAATAATTAACGGGATGATCCTCAAGAGTCCTTGGAAATTCCATTAACTCTAAAAATTGGGCATATTGATAAGTCAGTCATTATTTTGAAATGAACTTGGGGGAAAAAAAGAAAAAAAAACCTTGTAGAATAAGCTTATTTAATGTGCAGAGATTTTAAAGTCTAGGTAATATTTCAAAAGTATCAAAATACAGTATAAAGACCAGAGGTTAATTATACTGGCATGGTTGTAGGAACCACATTATTATAATTCTCCTGGAAAGCATTGTGGAGCCTATGGAGTGAATGAAAGGCCTGTGTGTGTGTATGTGTGTGTAATAAGTTCGTATGGGGATAAGGTGAAGAAGCAAGAGATCTCTTGTGTGTAAGAGGCACTAAATAAGGGGAAGAAAATGATTTAACTACTGATGGAACTGACTTGTGTATATATAGCAACAAATTCAAGGTACCCTGTACATTAAGCAGTAACATACACTAAGTTCACTGTTTGTCATGATTCATCCTCATTTCATGCCAAAGATTACTGTAGTATATGCTACTGCAAATATTCTATAAAACATATGCTTGAGGAGAGTTTACCATTTATAGACATGCAAGAGTCACAATGAACTGGCTATTTTGTGTCATGCAGAATCACTAGATATGTATTAAGTTGCCTCTGTGCTACTGGATTTCTCTTTCTAGCTCCTCATGGCTCTGTTTGCTCTGCAAGTGGCTTTCACTGCTGCTGCTCATTTGCCTTGGGACCATCCATGAGGATTCCCCAGGAGATCTGTGATTAGGGGATCTCTTGGAGAATCCATGGTACCCACAAGGGTGGCAGAGATCTGGAAGACTGTGGAGGTAAAGGGCCTCTGTCCAAATGCTCCTCACCTCCAGGGATTTCCCTTCTGGTCTGGGAGGGCTGAACCTCTTATCTTTCCTATAAGGGGAAAACTGCGCCCCAACCCAGAAAGTGTAAGTAGATTAAACCATTTAAATTGATACTTGACTAGCTTCCACTCAGCATAACTAGCAAAGAATCCTGTGGCACCTTATAGACTAACAGACGTTTTGCAGCATGAGCTTTCGTGGGTGAATACCCACTTCATCGGATGCAAGTCTTGCATCCGATGAAGTGGGTATTCACCCACGAAAGCTCATGCTGCAAAACGTCTGTTAGTCTATAAGGTGCCACAGGATTCTTTGCTGCTTTTACAGATCCAGACTAACACGGCTACCCCTCTGATACTCAGCATATCTAGTGTCAAGCAGAGTGGAGCACTTATTTTGAAAAGCTGAACACTATTAATAAATTTGAATGAAGGCAGAGTTAATTAAAGTGAAAGTAGCATAGTTCTGTGGGTGGGGCTAGCATACAGGAGGCCTGAGTTCTAGTCCCAGCTAGGTGCACTCAATGAGGAAGAGGTCCTGTGCGAAAAATATTATGTAATTAAGAACTGTCTTGTAATCCATATGCACAAGGAGGCTGAATTAACAATGCATGGGCAGTCCTAATTCTGGAATGTCCTCTCTTTTGAGTGCTTGAGTTTGCAACCTTAGCATTCTTTTAACATAATTTTTGTGTGTATTTCAATAAATAAATGAGATGTGGGGAAGTGAATAAGGACAAAATATTAGTCAATCTTTTTCATTCAGCTCTGCCACTCCTGAACTATTATGTCCAACTGCTAACATTTATTGTACATTTGGGACTACATGTTCAGCAAGGCCTCTTTTTTTGTGTGTTTGCATTTCTTTGTACCTCTAGTGAATGGTGGGTGCTGATATTAGGACTTTTACTGATATTCACTTGATTTGTGGCCTTTTCATGTATAATCAAATCAGGACTTGACTGTAGCCCCTTAGAGGTCAAACACTGGTACGCTAACTCATTGCACCGCTTATTGTAACCTGCGGAGAACTTTCTGGGATGTTTACCTGCAGTTAACTTTATCCCACAAAAACAAAGATGAAGAAGAAATGAAAGTGGCTTATGAGGGTGTACAAAGTAGGAAAGCTATTTTCAGCAGTTTCTGTGAGCTGCTTTAAGGCTGTAAGCTATATACTTTCCAGGAGGCCTAAAAAGGTCATTTTGTGTTCCAAAACCAAGGATGCACTTTGTGGCTAGTCATTCTTGTCTTGATATTTCTAGTCATAAAATCAATCTGCTTCCTTCACATGAGCAATGTGTTTGCTTTTAAAAGTGCGCTTTAAAATCATTTAAAATAATGGGCCAGATAATAGGCTTTGCCCTGGCTCCTAGATGTTAATGTGTCCATAAAAGAGCTGCAGCAGCCTGGGGGAAGAATTCCAATAGCACAGAACCTGTGCAGGAGCAGCATACACAACCCTATACTAGCCCCTTTACGTCCCCCTATATAGGGTTTGTGGTAAGGTGGAACCAGAGGAGGGAGTAGCTGCGGAACTGAATTCTATAGTCATTCTGTGCTGCAGAGCACAGGCTGTAGAAGTTGCTATAAGTTCAGAGTAGCCTGGGTTTTTTTCTTACTCATCTTTTTCCCTCTGTCATTGAAGCCAACCTCACAGTTCCTTCTTTGTTTCCTTCTCCCTCTTTCAGCTTTTTGACTTCTGTGCCGTCCCGTATGTATGGAACAGCTTCATAATGCCTGCACACTAGCCCCTCCATCCTTCTAATTCACTTCTGTGAGGAATGCACACACTTACCCAGGGGTCATTTGTGTTTTCCACCACTATTATGTAAGAAAAGACTTCAAGAGGGATAACTTTTAAAAGAACATATTTTAATTTACTTTAATATTTTATCACCAATCTGTAACTCTTTCATTGCAGGTTGGCTTTCTTCTAGACTGTCACTTCTACCAGGCAAGGACCGTCTTTTCATTAATATTTGGTACACTGCCAGGTACACTACTGGTGTTTAGTAAATGACAAGTAATAATAAAAATAGATAATACATATACTGGCTGCAGCCACTTAGAATGAAGACCTGAATAGATTTTGAGGAATTAAAAGAAAATCATGCATTTCCCCTGTAAAGTAAGTATAACAGGTTTCCTGTTCAGTGACCTTTGTTGGTGAACATTCAATGCTTTGAATTTCTGACTTTTTTTAGGACATCTTTAGCAAGTTATGTAATCATCAAATCATATGACAATTAATTGGGCCAGAACTTCAGTTGGGTATAGCTGTATTGATGTCAAAGTCATTGACGTCTTAGCCATCATTGCAATGCTAGATAAAAGAACAATATACATAGTTTTCAGCATATCTTTCAATAATTTGTATTTATTGAAGAACAGAACACGAATACAATATTTATAAAAATGATTTAGTTTTTGGTCACTTTAAGAAATGAAATATTTATTTCTTTTAGCATGAGTAGATTCAGGAAGCTATTTTGCTTCTTTCACCATAAGGTTTGTGCACAGGAAGACAGTATTCAGCAAGCCAGGGTATGAAAGTACAGTTCTGTTTTCTGTCATACTGCAGTATGTCAAAGCATACTGTGGAACTTTTAGTGTACACTAGCAGGGTCCACACACACAGTTACTGTGGAGCAAGCTAGAGCACTGTAGATGTACACCTAGCTTGCCGTGTACTGACTGCATAGACAAGCCCATAGCAATCTAAAGGAGAATAGCTGTGGTATGCTCAAGTAATTCATTTACAAAAACACCCCAGCATAGAAACATATGTAGGTACACCTATCTGAGGAATTTCTGAATCCTTCAGAGGTATCCTGATTAGACAGACCTCTATGTAGTCCACACTGACTTTGAAGGACTGCTAGTCCTCTGTTGCAGTGGTGGGTGCTCTCTAGGACTGGACTAATCTTCCTGGGTCAGATACTGTTGCAGGGGGTTGGCGGCCTCCATTTTGTGGGCAGGAAGCTGGAATAGAGAGCTCTTTGGGGCGGGGCCGAGGGGAAGCTGTGACGGAGTCCTGTGGCTGAGTTGCCAGGGTGAAGACGTGACCAGGGTTAAGACTACACTATAACTGACAACTTCTTAGTGCTGAGCCCTAGTTCATGGACTCCTTCTCCACTGTTGGGCAGCTGGGCATTGAGAGCAGAGGCTGGAGACTGGGTTACAGATAATTGAGGAAAGAGTATGTTACTCCTGGCCTATCTCTACTATCACAACTGTTACTCCTAGCTAGCACTGTGCAACCTAAGTTGGTCACATTGCAAAATTGCCTCACTCCTTCTTTCAAGTGAACTGCCTTTGCCTTTAGACTTAGAGGGCTGGCTTGAACTCCTGCTCACCCAGTGCGCCAACACAAGAGGGTCCAGCATTATGAGCGTAAGGAAGAGTGTGCACTCAGGGATGAGGTGGATCTGTGTATAATGCCAAGAACTTTGGTTAGGTTTATGTTGTAACTTGCTGTTGAAAGCTGCGGCCATTAGCTGAGCCATTGCAACTCCACCTTCTGATCTGGTATAGATACAACAACTTAATCTATATTAATCTGTTGCATTTTCTCTTGTATGTTAGAACAACTTTTAAGTAAATTTGTTTTGATTTTATTTTGGGTATTTGTATATTATATATACCAGGGGTAGGCAACCTATAGCATGCATGCCGAATGTGGCACACAAGCTGATTTTCAGTGGCCCTCACACTGCCCGGGTCCTGGCCACTGGTCCAGAGGGCTCTGCATTTTAATTTAATTTTAAATGAAGCATCTTAAAATTTTTAAAAACCTTATTTACTTTACATACAACAGTAGTTTAATTATATATATTATAGACTTATAGAAAGAGACCTTCTAAAAATGTTAAAATGTATTACCGGCATGCAAAACCTTAAATTAGAGTGAATAAATGAAGACTCGGCACACCACTTCTGAAAGGTTGCCGACCCCTGATATATACATTGTTCTGGGAGGCAATTGAGGTAGGCCCACAGGTATATACAGTGCTTATCCAGGTGGAGACATCAGCAAATATAAATATTCATAGGACTAAGATCTACTGCAAAGCGGTGACTAGAGGATTCCCACCTAATTCCACATCTCAGCTGGGACCCCCAGAATCTCCCATGATCTTTAATGATGTAAGGTGCCTAGGCACTGGGTGGGGGTTGCCTGCTCCTGAGTAACTCAGGAAGGAGAGAGGGGTTTCCAATAGTTTAACATGTACATTAGACTTTGGCACATCATACAGAAAACCTTCTATACATAAGGTGCTCCTGTATTAGAGCAATTAAAACAGCTGTCATTTTTCTTACCCATTGCCAAGCCCTGGAATCAAGCCACTGCCCAGAAAGGTGGTAATGTGCGTCATTGACTAGCACGTCTAGCTGGTGCATGTTTCCCTAAGTATGAAACAAAAGAGGTGGAACTGAAAGCGAAATGCTAAGCAGAAGTAGCATGTATTTGTATTACAGTAGTACCAAGAAGCCACAACTGAGATCAGAGCCCCATTTTGCCCGGCAGCGTGCAAACGTATAATGAGACTGTCCCCACCCTAAAGAACTAACAGTTTAAATAGAGAAGATAAACAAAGGAGAATGGGGGAAGTGAAAAGATTTGCTCAAGGTTACATGGCTGGTCGGTAGCCGAGGTGAGAATAGAACGCTGGCCTCCTGACACCCAGTCCAATAGACTATGCTGTCTGCCAAATCAACCATGTGATTTAGGGAGTTTAATCACATTTTTAGCTACAGCATACAGCTCATAGCTGGAGAGTACGTATTTGAAATGAACATCAGCCAGTTTCTGTATCTGAGCCAAACATCTGTTAGAGGTAGCAGTAAAGATTGGTCATTAATGACATAAAAAACATTGACAGTGTTTATTCATGATATAACTTTGTCCTTCCCCCAAATCTAACATTATGACAAGCCCCTTTCTATGATTTTTAGTTTAAGTGTTGGATGTTATACTCTAAAAACTTACACTCATAAACCATATCTCTCTTTTAGCGGGTAGGAGTATGTACCAAGGCTCTAGATGTTGGAGTGTGGACTTCCTGTCCTGGTTACTTAAAAAAATTAAGAAGAGGCAACAATACAAGAAACCAGTCCAGGAGACAGAGGGTTTTCAATTATCCTGTCAGGACTGTATACCCCTACTCTGCTCCAATATGCAAGAACATCTGCCTACACCCTCAGCCAAGGTTAGCTGTGGCAGCTGCTCTGAGTGTGCTATAATGAGCTGCACCTCTCTGAAAAATTGAGATTTTCACCTTCACGGTTTTGCTGAGCCAGAGCCAACACTGGAATCAGAAATCCTGCCAGCCCTCCTGAACTCAGAACCCTTCCTCTCCTCCTGGCTCCAGCATGGTAACATACTCGCTCAATGGACTCTGAAGCCTGTGGCTCTTTAAAAAGTAAAGTGCTATGTTAAAAATAAAAGATTAGTAAGCCAACGTAACACTATTTCATAGTGACGAGGTAGGTGAGCTAATATCTTTTATTGGACCAATTTCTGTTGGTGAAAAGACAAGCTTTTGACCAACACTGAGCTGCTCTTCTTCTTGTCTCTCTCACCAACAGAAGTCAGTCCAATAAAAGATATTATCTCAGCCACCTTGTCTCTTGAATTTCCTGGGAGCACCATGGCTACAACACTTCAAACAACTACTTCACGGCATCATTTTGAAATGCCCCATTTTACAGCGAAGGCCCTGTTCATCTTGAAGTACTATATGGCTATATTTTATTTATTATTAAGCTCCTGATCCTGCAAGGACTGAATACCTTCAAGTCCCAAGAGATGAATTATAGCCTTACAGAACAGCCTGAGTAAGGGCAGCATAGTTGCACTTTCCTTTAGAACGGGTCAGGGGCCAGTTAAAATCTTATCCCTGTTGTTCCCCACCCTCCTTCTGCTCTGGGGTGAGAGGAATGTAGGGAGAAGAAAACTGAATCAGCCTTTTTGCTGGGGTGACTTACTCCTATCAATCTTAGATACTTACATAGCACTATGACCACAGTATATGAGCCCTTCTCAATCTTTAATGTTTTTTTCTTCACAACACTCTGTGAAGGAGGGAAGTGCTATGTGGCGAGTGATGCATAGAGAAGCTAACTGAGTTGTCTCAGGTCACACAGGAAACCTAAGTCCTGGGCTAGTATCTTAACCACTGGGCCTTTCTACTTCTCTCTTCCCCCTCTGTACTGGCTCAGCCATGCTGACTTGTGCTTTGGAAGAACAGAACCATGATTCCATCCACTCCATACCTATGTGTTAGAGGGCATAACGGTAACCAATTTACATCAGTTGAGATTCCGCACCTCAGATTGGGGCCAAACAAGTAGTGATAATCTCCCGCTCCCCCTGCCTCCCAAATGATCATTACAATGGTGCAGTTATCACAAAATTCAAACATTTGTAAGTGAGGAGATTCACAGATATGGTTCTACAAACAACCTCAACTCTACTCCTGGGTCCCTGCCATCAGCCAACCAATGAAAGATGTGTTTTTGACAACATAGATGGGCTTTCTGGCTCATAGTGGAATGGAGGTAGTTCTATCTCTGGACCAGGAGTGGCTCCAGGCCCCAGCACGCCAAGCGCGTGCTTGGGGTGGCATGCTGCGGGGGGTGCTCTGCCGGTTGCCGGGAGGGCGGCAGGCAGCTCCGGTGGACCTCCCGCAGGCGTGCCTGCGGAGGGTCCGCTGGTCCCGCAGCTCCAGTGGACCTCCCGCAGGCACGTCTGCAGGAGGTCCACCGGAGCTGCGGGACCGGCGACCGGCAGAGCGCCCCCTGCAGCGAGCCCCCGTGACTGGGGCGGTGAAATTGCTAGAGCCGCCCCTGCTCTGGACTGAACTTTCTCTTATTACGTGGAAAATAAGAAACATGTCTCTTGACCATACTGAACATTTCAGATAGGAGAAGTTCAAATCTCAGGTTTCCTTATGTAGGTTAAAATATGAGTGGTAGATAGCTGGTAGCTTGTGCATTTTTTGGGACTGTACTGTCTTACAAGTGTAACTTTGGAATTGCTACTGCAATTCCATAATACCACTTCTCATTTCTCTAGCATCCTTCATCTGAGCATCTCAGAATTTACTCACCTCCATGAGTAGGCAAGTATCATTATCACCATTTTACAGAGGGCTTAAAGAGGCACAGAGACTCAGCCAAAGTTATACATACCAGTCAGTGGCAGGTCTGGAAAAAGAAACAGGGTGTCCTGACTTGTGGTCCCCTGCTCCTACTGCTTGTTCCTGCTCAATAACACTCAAGAGACCAAATTCTGCACCCACACTGGAACCTGCAAGTGCTCATACGATAGTAGACTGAATGCCTTAAATCGGTGGGTATTCAGTAATGCACTGTTATTACCTTTCTATGAAATAGCTCAAGCCACACCTAAATAATGAGCAATGAACAGTTGAGACATTTGAGCAATTTATTTCCGGGACAACATTTCTTATGGTGAATGACAGGGAATGTTCTTTTCTCTTAATCAGGCCTTGTATTAACTCACTGCTGCATCTCTATCATACTTCATGCAATGGCATTTCTACTTTGGGAAATTATGACTCTACTGTGGGTGGATGAAAAGAGATCTGCCAGTATGTGCGAATTTCACATTGCTATAGCAGCTACACCCCGGTGTGCTGACCTCCCAAGATACCAGAAAAAATCTCTAAGGAATGCTTGGAGTTTGGATCTCTAAATAAAGATACTCATCCACCCCACACACATTTTTCCTTGACTGTTTTTTTAAAAAAAGCATTCAGTTGGCAGATTCAAAGTGACTTTCAGTTACAGACGTGCTTTTCACAGAGAACCCCATTATGGCAGGCTTATTGAACTGGTAAACTCAAGAAAACAGTTCTCCACAACTGGGTCCAGAAGGTTGTCACAAAACAATGCTGCAAAGTCATATGCAACTGAGACTTCAGAACCATTCATATTACAGTCAGAATCTCCCACTGTTTCAATCCAGAATCCCTAAATGGTAAGAATCATTCCTAAATCTGGCATGGAGCTTACCATCGAAACTACCAGAGCAAAGTAGCATGCGGAGTTGAAAATAAATGTTAAAGAAAAAAAGCAGAGGTTAACAATCAAACAAAATAATAATGAGAGTCAGCCGATTACAAAGCACATCAATGAAAACATAAGAGAAGGAAGGCTTTGATATTTGTAATAATAACATACCATCCCCATCCCCACAAAATAATATTCTACTCTCAGAAGAGAAGAGAGTCTGTCTCTAGCTGGGCAAATTGATTACTCAGTTCCTGGCCCACCACATAACTGTCCTTTATTAAAAGGAAGTGCAGAAGTTCAGCTGGAGAAAACTGATGCAGAGAGGAAGATTAGGATTCCAGAGACAGAAAGAATATTTATGTTGAAGTTACTGGCTCTAGAATTCATTTGCTAAAAGAAATGTTTTATTTATAAGAAAAATCTTGTTTTACAGCATGGCTTAAACTCTTTATCCTCTCAATATTGTGTGTGACAGGCACCCGGGTGGCTGTTTCACTGGTGTGCTGCAGCCTGTTTTTTTGTTTTGTTTTATGCCTGTATTCAGTGTTCTAAGCACCCCTGAGTCAGATCCTCAGGAGGTGTAAACTCAGCTCCATTGAATATCCTAGCTGAGAATCTGGCCCCGTGTGTGTGTGTGTGTATGTATGTACATCTAACACACATACCCACAAGAAAAACATTAACATTGCTAGACGGCATATCCCATCAATACAAATTGTATGATGCAAGGAAATAAGCAACTAAGTCATTCATCACTTATCAGTTTTCCTTCTTAACTTCAACAACCTCCCTTCATCAACCACAACTCACTTATCTCTTCCCTCATGCTGAACAATCAACAGGCATATTTGATCTCTGACCATGTGCATTGCTTATGTGATCATGGTTTTTGATGATTAATAGAGGGCTGGACCATTTTAATAAATTACACTGTATGCAACACTATACATGGTGTTGTATCAGTGTGTGGAAGTGAGGTTGCAAATGCTGGTTTTGAAATAAGTTTTCCTAGAGATTACAGAAAAAAAACATGTGAATGGGTGACTGATGTCAGTGATTGTATTAAATTTGGCATTAATTTTTTTTATGTAGAAATTACAGCACTGAAATTGACACAGGCTTGTGTTCATGGAAACAGTAAAGGCTGGACACCTGCTGTTCTGGATCAGGGTGGAGATATCCCTCCTTTCCCAGAAGGGCTTCCAAGGGCTTTAAAAGCTGCTGCATGACTCTACCAAGCAACCATCAAACCAACCAAGGGAATATTGCTATTGCAATTGGTAGAAGGCACTCCGATTGTAGAGTATTGGGCAGTGGTATAAAATCTTAAGGCCTGGTCTACACTTATAAGCTTTGCTTGTTTAACTGCGTTGGAGTAGTTAAAGAGGTAGAAACCTACTAGAGTAGATGCAGTTATACCATTCAGGTTTAGTGAAGCAAAAAAAGCCATGGCAGTATAAAGTGCCTTATACAGGTATAATTATGTCTACCTTAAGATTTTCACCTGCTTAACTATGTTGGTGAAAAAAAAATCACACCCCTTATCAACATAGTTATGGAGGTAAAAGTTTTCATATATGGACCAAGTCTAAGGTAGAGAGATGCTGAGGGGCAGTGGAACTGGGAAGGAGGGAGAACTAGCTCCTCCACAATGGAAATACTGAGGGGGGTCAGATCTATGTTTCTACTCTCCCCAATGTTTTCCGCCCCCACTGCTCTCATAGAAGCAAGAGCAGGCCTCAGAGGAGGGGCTGGAGCATCCACCATGATTCAAGAGATTGGGCTGGAGGCAAGGGAGCAGGTATGACTCCCTGGGCCAGCTTGGTCCCCCCGCCCCCATCCCAGCCACCATGGGTCCTAGCCCAGGGGAGGGCCAGGAGCACATGTGCCAGTTGCCATGGTGGGGTGGGGGATGGGACAGGGCACCAGCACCTGGGTGGAGGGCAGGGGGCATTGGCACACAGGGCTCCAGCCACTGGGAGGGGCGGGGGAAACATAGGGGACTGGGCACCAGCTATCCAGGAACTGCCATAGGAATCACAATAGGAACTACCAGCACATCCTTTCCCAACTTGGAGGCAGCTGCCTCCCCAATCCACTCCAGTTTCAGTAGCTGTCAGTGGTGGAAAGAAGGTAGTTGAGATTGAGAAAAGGAGCTGTTAAGTGCAGAGTTGATGGGGTGTTGAATGATTTCACTATTTATTTCCTTGTTTTGGAGATGGAGGTTGTGTTGGTGGGATATAAATTTTAGAAGCTTAAGCTCAAAGTTAACAATTTTTTTTGTGGCTATATATCTATATCTATGTATACCCAGCTCTAGATATATAGAGTGAGTATGGGTATGTTTGTGAGTATATATGTGTGTGTGTGTGTGTATATATGTGTATATATATAAATAGAGAGAGAGAGAGATGTATATTTGTACTGTTAGAATTGAATCTGGCACTATCAGTGATACAACACAGCTTCTTTTTTAAAGTGGTTAGATCACCAGTTATCTACTACAGCCAGCAACAATATCATTAGGAACATTATTATTGTGTTATACCAGCTCAACAGTAACAAGAAGAGTGAGGGGTGGAGGGGGAAGCAGATGCTAGTTGTACTGTCTACCAATAACTTTTTGTATTGTCGTCTTAAAGTTGATAAAGCGACCCTGATTTCTTAGTAAAATAACATGGCAAAGACTGATTTTTCAACACCCCAACTCTGTCATGAACAGCTGTAAGATATTTGTTTGAGGCACTAATTTTGGTCTTCACTGAATTAAACTACTGTTTGAGTGTTGTGCTCCTGTTTACTTAGAGATGCATGCCCCTTGAAAGTAACATGCTAGAATGATGATCTGTCTGAACTTAGAGGCTCTCACCTTGTTAGAGTCAGATTTCAAGGCTTCAGCACATCTTGTCAAGCAAATAAGCAACTCTATGTGTAGTATATTTAAGCATTAAGACAAGACACTGAAGAAGGGGAAGGTGCATTTCTCCTCACTTCATTAGAAGTATTGCATAAAGCCTTCGTGTGTTGTGTGTATATTGTTTCAACAAAAAGTATTTAACGGTCACTGTCCTCAAAGTTATTTCAGAACTGATAGGATTAAAATAAATCTGCTGTTTTACAGTGTTTGCCACCCTTGACAGTAGAGCAAGAGGGATTACGGGTTTATGAGTAGTAAAGTACCACCTGAGTTTTAGGACTCTAAGCTTTATAACATAGCCCTGGATCTTAAATCAACAGTAAAAGTAGTTGCTTATCAGAGATGTCTCCCACAGCCTGAGAAGAGAGGTGAGTCAGGAAGGGGGCATATGTCAAAGCACTTTTGAACACTCTCAGCTCATTTTCAGAGGTTGGTGAATAGTCAGGATGACTCAAGCTTTCCTTATTGAGTGTGGTATAAGAATCCTACTCCAATGCACAGATGAAAACAAACCTGTATCTCAGTAGGTCTCTAACTCACTCCTTTTACACCACAAGTCTACGTAAACTTTGTGTTTAGTACAGTTGACTTTTAAAGTTTCAACAGAGCCAGCATCTTAAGAGGAAGAAATAGGGTATTTTCATCCATAGGGCAGAGTTGTTGGCTCGGGTCATTTGCTACAATTCTGACTTTATTAGCAGGCATCACATAGTTAAGTATAACTCAAGCTTCCCTTACCAGGACAACTAGAATGACAAGGAATTACTATGGAGAATTTCAGAATCTGAATGTTTGGCTGATGGGAGTATGCCAAGGAGACTGCCAAGTCTTCTGTCTCATCTGAAAGCACAAGCTGCAGAGAAACCACAGAAAAAGACCAAACTGATCTTTACTTTGGTAAATACAAATAGTCTCTATTATTGTCTTTACTCCATTGAGCCCTATTAATCAAAGGGGGTTGAAAAGTAAAACACATTACTGGGACATGATGTAGCAGTGTAAGGCCTTGTCTACAAGAGGACATTGGATTGACAAAGCTATTGCAGAATAGGCTGTTATGCAATAGCCATTCTAGAATAGCTCCCTGTGTGGATACTATTGTGGAATAAAAATCATTTTTATTCCAGGATAATTAATTTGTGATGTGAGTGATGTAATGGTTCCAGAATAAAGTCACTATGCTAATCAATTTCCCAGTGCATACAAGGCCGAAATGGGTTTCTTGCCTTTGGGTTTGGAGGAACATGCACTGAAAAAGCCTTTTTCACTGTGGAAGAGACATGTAGGAAGTTAGCAATAGAGCTGTGTGAAACATTTGCAATGAACCCAGACCCTACAAAATTGACCTGTTTGGGGGCTTCATTACAAACTCAAAACTCAGAGCACGGTTGCAGAAAGACTTACTAGTGTTTTCTGTCCTTTCAAGTGAATCTGGCCAGTTTGTGATTTTTGCGAATAAAACCATGCAGTGTTTGCAATTTCTTGTGGCTTTTATCCAGCACCAAGTGTAACTTGGCTGGTTTAACTGACTTTTGCTTTGAGCTGAAATGAGTCCAACAACTCAGAGTTAAAAACAGGGAAGCCAGCCCAAGTGCCTTGAAACTGAAGAAAAAAGTTGGCATGAACCCCTGAGAAGCAAAATCCGAAGGCTTCTCGCTGAAGAGTAGCCTTGGAATGTATGACTATAGGAATTAGAGACCTGGAATTGTGCTAATAAGCCAATATTAGAAAAAGACAAGTGGAATGACTTGGGGTAAGGCTCAGGAGTGGCTCATGCATAGAGGCAAACTAGGCAGTCACCTAGAGTGCCAAGTGAAATGGGGCGCCAAATTTGAGGAAAACAATCAAATTTTTAAAAAATGAAAAAAAAATGAAAAAGATGAAAAAAATACAAATAAAATAACGATGTCATCAATTCCCATGAGCGTACAGAGGGAATATGAATTATAATTAATTTCTCTACATTTCTGAGAATTTATTAATGTCAAATCTTTTATTTACTGCAAAAATAAATATTTTAGTGATTTTTTTTTTTTTTTTTTAGTTTGCAAGGTAGGCTTAAGATGACCCACTCTGCAATTTTGATAAGCAATAAGTCAGCCACAGTGAAACACATCCACCAGTGGCAAGAGCTGCGATGATAACTCGAATATACATCAAGGTCACATAACCGGAAATTCACGTAGAGCGGCGATATCGTGAGTTGATACATGTCAAACGGTCATTATAACACATGTCGCAGGTAGGTGGTTTAGAATTGAGTGAATACTGTGGAAAATTGTGTTTCTTGGTGCCAAATAATAAAGAATAATGTCTTTCAGCATTATAAATCCAAAATGTGAGTATCTTTAAGCATTATTAAACCTTAGTGTTGTTATCGGGCTGTATAATTATGAACTTTTCTTTGTTATAACTGGTTCATATGTAATAAATTAGGTCCATAAAAGAAAAGTAACAGTGTTAACGCTTAATAGACTACAAAAGTGATACGTCACACTCCAAGCAGGTAACCGTGGGGAAGGGGATTACTTTCCAAACAACCGGTGTTGGGTTATAACGTCGAAAAAGGTCATTTTGTTTCCATTTAAACACTATAACTAACTGTTTTAATAGGTTAGTGAGTGTATGTTACTAATCATTGAACCTTTAATCAGTGAAAAGACATGTTGGGATGGCTGCAATGTGGTTTAAATCGCCAACCATGTGGTGTGGCAGCCATCCTTAATGCTATAATGCTTGCAGTCGGGAGCACAGTACATAACAATATTCAAATACCCCATGGCAGAAAGAGGAATAATAAAACCATCAGGAGCTGAGTATTGTAAACAAAAGGCTGAGAAGGAAAAGGACCAAGCAAAACAGCAGGGATCCTTCCTGAAATATCTTCTCTTTAATCCAAATAAAGATGGAAGCAGTTCACAGCAGCCAGATGAAGGAAGTTTACTTGGAGAGGAGGTTAGCTCACATCCGCACGGAAGGAGTTTGGAACACCAAGATGAAGGTATGTTACTTCGAGCTGAGGGTAGCTCACATCCACAAAAAAGCAGTTTGGAAACTCAAGATGATGGAAATTTACTTCCAGATGAAGGCAGCTCACAGCATCAGACTGATATGGAAGTGGAGAAAATGTATTCACCTTCAGAGACACATGCAGAAATTGAAGTAAATGAAGAAAGGATGAGGAAGTTACAAACAAGTTACAGTATGGGGACCCAGCTTCATGACCCAGATGTGATGATGGTGTGCGGCAAATTCTTGTCGAACATGGTCCTGAACAAGTTCATGAATTTCTCTTCCGTAAGGATGGAAATAAAAGAAAATTCTCTACTCAGCATTAAAGAGGAAACTCATTAATGGGGAAGAAATTCATCGAAACTGGTTACAATATTCAGTGTCGAAGGACTCTATTTTGCTTTTGCTGCAAGTTGTTTAGAAATCAAGCAATTGGTACATCACTTACTGAAAATGGTTCGAAGGACTGGAAAAACATATCTTCAATTCTCTCTTCACATGAAAGAAGTACAGAACATATGGAATGTTTTCAAAATTGGGAAGAACTTGAATTATGATTGAAAAAAGGAAAAACCGTCGATGAAGAAAATTTACGTATGATCAAGGAAAGAAGAATATTGGCAACAAATATTAGAGCGTCTGATTACTTTAGCGAGAGTTCTCGGTGGGCAAAATTTAGCATTCCGCGGCCACAGTAGAAATGAAAAATTATACATTCCAGGTAATGGAAACTTTTTTAAAATTAGTTGAATACCTACCTTTGTTTGATCCAGTTATGAAGAAGCATCTATGTAAAATAACTAATCATGAAACACAGGTTCATTACTTAGGAAAAAATATGCAGAATGAATTGATTCAAATCCTAGCAAATGCCAATAAAAATAATATTGTAGACGCTGCCCATTCTGCAAAATACTTTTCACTAATATTGGACTGTACACCAGATGTGACTCATGTTGAACAAATGACTATGATCATTCTTTTAGCGGATATGAAAAAGTCTGCAGATGAAGATAATGTTGAAGTGCTCATAAAGGAACATTTTTTCCGTTTCGTATCACTGAAGGAGACGACTGGAGCATTTATGACTGAAACTATTCTAAAAGAGCTTGAAACAATGCCATTATCTGTTGAAAACTTACATGGCCAAGGCTATGATAATGGGAGTAATATGAAGGGTAAAGACAATGGTGTGCAAAGGAGAATGATGGAAATCAATTCTAGGGCCTTTTGCATTCCTTGCAGTGCACATTCTCTAAATTTCATAGAATCATAGAATCTCAGGGTTGGAAGAGACCTCAGGAGGTCATCTAGTCTAACCCCCTGCTCAAAGCAGGACCAAACCCAACTAAATCATCCCAGCCAGGGCTTTGTCAAGCCTGACCTTAAAAACCTCTAAGGAAGGAGATTCCACCACCTCCCTAGGTAACCCATTCCAGTGCTTCACCACCCTCCTAGTGAAACAGTTTTTCCTAATAACCAACCTAAACCTCCCCCACTGCAACTTGAGACCATTGCTCCTTGTTCTGTCATCAGGTACCACTGAGAACAGTCTAGATCCATCCTCTTTGGAACCCCCTTTCAGGTAGTTGAAAGCAGCTATCAAATCCCCCCTCATTCTTCTCTTCTGCAGACTAAACAATCCCAGTTCCCTCAGCCTCTCCTCATAAGTCATGTGCTCCAGCCCCCTAATCATTTTTGTTGCCCTCCGCTGGACTCTCTCCAATTTATCCACATCCTTCTTGTAGTGTGGGGCCCAAAACTGGACACAGTACTCCAAATGAGGCCTCACCAGTGCTGAGTAGAGGGGAATGATCACATCCCTCGATCTGCTGGAAATGCCCCTACTTATACAACCCAAAATGCCATTAGCCTTCTTGGCAACAAGGGCACACTGTTGACTCATATTCAGCTTTTCGTCCACCGTAACCCCTAGGTCCTCTTCTGCAGAACTGCTGCCCAGGCATTCGGTCCCTAGTCTGTAGTTTGGTTGTCAATGATGCTGCTAGATGCTGTTTGGAGGCAAGCAGTTTCTTTGATCTTGTGCCAAGTGTTTATGTGTTTTTCTCAGGCTCAACACACCGTTGGGAGATTCTGACTTGCCATGTGAATTCTCTAATTGTGAAACCACTTAGTCAGACAAGATGGGAGAGTTGCATTGATGCTTTGAAGCCTCTTCGCTATGAACTTGGAAACATTTATGAGGCCCTAATTGAAATTTCTTATGATACTACCTTTACTGGATCATCTGGCAATACGGCACGTTCAGATGCAGAAGCTCTTGCAAATGGCCTTTCCAAGTTCAAATTTGTTACTTCACTCATTTTGTGGTATAATATCCTTTTTGAAATTAACCTCACTAGTAAGCAGCTTCAGGAAAAGAACTTAAACATACATTCTGCTATTCAAAAACTGCAGGAAATTAAAAATATTCTGGAGGAATTCAGAAGTGATGAAGGGTTTGAAAGAACACTGGTAGATTCTCTCGAGGTTGCTGGAGAAATAGACTTTCCGACAGAATTTGAACCAGAGACAGTTAACCAGGGCCGCTCAGAGGATTCAGAGGGCCTGGGGCAAAGTGAGGGAGCTGCGGGGCTTGTACTCACCTGGTGGCGGTCCGGGTCTTCAGTGGCATTTCGGCGGCGGGGGGCCCTTCAGTCGCTCCGCATCTTCGGCAGCACTGAAGGCCCCCCCCACCGCAGAAATGCCGCTGAAGACCCAGACCGCCACTGGGCCAGGGCTCACGGGGCCCCTGTGGGGCCTGGGGCAAATTGCCCCACTTGCACCTCCCCGCCCCCCCCCCCTCGGGCAGCCCTGCAGTTCAGATTTGGCAAAAGAAACAGCAGTTTTCGTATGAAGGATGAGACACCCATTCAGAACCCAAAACAAAGGTTCAAAGTGAATTTCTACTTCGCAGTCCTTGATACTGCTATTCGTTCGGTTGATGAAAGCTTTCAACCGATGCAGCAGCTAGAGTCAGTATTTGGCTTTCTATATCATATCCACAGCTTGCAAAAGAAAACAACAAAACAGATAAGAGAATTTTGTAGAAAACTGGAGTCGGCATTGACTCATGAAAATTCAAAAGACATTTGTGTAGTGAGCTTCATGTTTTTTCCAGATGACTTAAGAAACATTCCACTCCTGAAGAAGTATTGAAGTTTGTTTGTGAAAATAAACACAGACAGTTTTCCAAACATTTTTATAGCACTACACATTTTTTAACTTTGCCAGTTTCCGTAGCTAGTGGGGAACGTAGCTTCTCAAAGTTAAAATTGATAAAAACATATCTGCGTTCAACAATGGTGCAAGAGAGACTTGTTGGACTTGCCACAATGTCAATAGAGCATGAAGTAGCTGGAAAACTGGATCTAAATGTAGCCTGATTTAGGATGTACTAATAATACAATATAATTATAATAAACTTAAATCAAAACCTAATAAACAAACTAAGAATAAAACTTATAATATTATATCAACCCAATGGGGATTCCAAGAAATATCCAGGCAACAGTATGGATCTTCTGTAGCTGCCATGACCATTTCTGGTCCTTGCTCCTGAGCTCCTGGCTTTGATCTTGGCATGACGTAGATTTTGTCTCCTGATCTGGACCCTGAAACCTGACTCAGACTCTCACTTTTGGTATTGACCCTGGCCGAGAAACTATGAACTCCTGCACTGCTCCCAGGCTCAGATTTGCCCCTGCTCTGATCCTTGGTCCAACTGCCCTTGTTGGGATCTTGACAAAATATCTCTAAACTTTTTATCAGTCTATTCAATCTCTCGTATGTTCTGAATTGTTTTGTAACTACTGTGCCACTTGGAGGTGAATAGGCCACATAAGAAAGATCGGCAAGCATTCCTTCCGATTCTCATATAATTTTACTTCAGCCATGTTCATACTCTTTTGGGGGGTTCACTTTCCATCATTGTTCATGCAGCTGAGCTTTAATGAGAAGTACTTGTGAACTCATTAAGGTCTAGATCCAATGCCCATTCGAGTCAGTGAGAATCTTTCCATGGATTTCAGTGGCATTTGGATCAGATTCGAGGCTAAGAAACAGAAATAGTGCCATGTGACTTATCTGACAAGTCACAACTAACTACAGCCAGTGTGCTTAACATTACACAATGAGTATTCCCATTAATGACTACACCCAATGCATAAAATTGAGCATGGATGTAAATCTTTGCAGGATTGAGGTCTAGTGGAACTTGAATAGAGAATGCTGACTAGTGAGCATACTGAGTATTTGAAGATGAATGCAGAGTAAAAAACCCTCAAATCACAGAATATTAATAATTTTGAAGAATAAGTAAATCTGAGGAATTTGTGATCTTGTGGATTTTGTGTGCAAAATAAGAGAATATATGCCTTATTTATGTTGTTTATTGTAAATTAGTCACTTAGCTCTAGGACTACTTAAGGCAAATATTTCTTCATTCTTACTGGCCTCAAATTAGAAAGTTGCATTCTTCACTGATGCATCGGAAACCTTTAAGGATGGTAGATATGGGAAAAATTTCTATCTTCACTAATAAACTAAAGGGTGAGAGCTTTACCCCTATTCTGGCCTCTTAATGCCACATAAGAGGCCACAGCAGCATAAAGGGGCCCCAAAAGCCTATCAATAGGAAGCCCCTGGTATAGGCACCGAAGAAGACAGCCATAAGGCTGCCTCCAAAGACCCCTCCTCACAAGTTCAGATGTAGGAGACCTGCTGGAGGAAGGGTCTCAGCCTGCAGCATCATTGCTGAGATACCAGGCCCATAGGGCCATTTTGGAGGCTGCTATAATATAGATCCTCTCCCACCCCATGGGGCTGAGTTACACAAGAGGCCTTTCCAGCTTCTGGAGCAGCCCAGGGTTAGAAGGTCACAAAGATGGCTCCACAAGTTCTATGCTGCACCTCCTAGGAGCATAGCATGGAATCTCCCCCCAAGTGAATCATTATAATTCTTTTCTCCCCTCCAAATTGTCTGAGTCCCTTAAGTGGATAGTTTTGAAAAATACCAGTAGGCACCCACTTCTTCATGGCATTGACAAAGCTTTAATAAAAACACCCCTTTCTCCTTCATTCATATAATTTTTCCCACTATCATAAATGCTGAAAATACCTTAAAATATTTTTTTCTTAAACAAAAGATTGGTTTTGGAGTTCTTGAAAGCTAGATGAGGACTTTGGCATAGCACCTATAAAAGTTCAGTTAATTTTTCTTTATTAATTTTTAAATAAGAGATTATTTCCTTGTGGGCGACACAACGACAGTGTCTTCAAGACTCTGAAGGAATTGAAAGTTGGGTCTCATTAGTACTGGCAGGCAGCATGATAATGAGTTGAAAAGTGATTCATGAATGGGAATTTTTTTTAAAGTAAATCCCTTTGTTTTGTATTTTTAAAGGTTATTCTGAACAAAGAGAATGTGCAAACTCTCTTTCTCTCTGACTCTCATGGAGCACTATTAGAATAGGAGGCTGCTTTGCAATTTAAACCAAGAGTAATTGGTCTGCCAGTCCAAGAGGCTATAGTTGAAAGTTGGTCTCAGCTCAGTTCTTACTGAACACTGACTAGTTTGCTGAAAAGGAAATCTAAAATCCAATATTTATTATGAACAGATAATTTTCTGGACCCCACAGTCCCTTCAGCTCAGCAGTGGAGTACTTTCAAACAGAATGACAGAGCCAGCACAGAGAGACAGGGCTCCCTCTTCTCTGGGTGCCACGCTTGGCTTTTGAATCTTATGGTAGCTTGAGGAACCAGTGAAATCAACACCTCACTTATAGCTTATATATCTCTGAGTAAGTTATATTGTAAATAAATAAAAATAAATATAAATGTAAAATATAGTAAAAATATGAAAACACAATTGTTAACTTATCCAAAGCACAGTGTGACTTGCTGCTTCATTCATTTTACATCCTGGTCTTTAACACAAGGCTGTGTCCTGTTTGAGGTAATGATTTCCTGGGCTGAACAAAATCCAAGGTCAAAGACTGAGGACCTACATTTTCAAAAAATGACTAGTGATTTTGGTTGCTCAACTTGAAATCCCTGAAAGTAGCCTGATTTCCAGAGGTTGGTGCTAGGCCCTTTTTCTAAAGCAGCACCCTTAATAGTGTCTCAAGTTGGACACCTAAAAATTGAGGCAAGCAGAACCACTGGTCACTTTTGAAAATATAGGCCAAGATGTTTATATCATATAAAAGCTGAGCGTTAAATATTAGTCCAATGTATGATTATAATCTCCTTTGGGCAGGGACTGCTGTGTTTTGTTCTGTGTTTGTATAGTGCCAAGCAGAATGGGCTCCTGGTCCATGACTGGGGGTTCTAGGTACTAAAGTAATAACAATAAATTAATTAATAAGAACAATAAATTGAGTTATTGTTATAGCTGATAATATGCTATTAGCTGAATAATGCATTTCATGAGCACCCATTTTATGCACTGTATCCCCTGATGGTTAGAGTTGCTCAAAATTTTGAAAAAAATATACCCCTCCCCCCAATTTAGCAGCCCTAGTGATTATGAAAATCAGACATCAACAGGCAGAGATCAAACAATTGCATCAGTAGGGAAAAAACACTGAGTTATTAATGAATAACAACAGCATCACTGTAACGTGGTTGGTTGAGATAATTCTGTTTCAGAATAATGACCATCTTCATTGAAAAGCATTATAAATGTAATGTGATAAGGCTGAAATTGTTAGTGATATAACAGCACGTTCAGTAGAAAATAACAAAAATGCTTTTCTTTCTGCATGCTGTATACAGACAACTTTCTCTTAACCTGAAAGATATGGGACATCTGCAAAAATATTTCTATAGACTGTTTTTCCCCATTAACTGGCCTGTGATATGTATGGATGGGAGAATAATTACATTTCTAATATTTTTAAACTTTGGCCCTGATCCTGCAAACATGTATGCATGTGTTTAATCTTATGATGTGAGTGATCCTATTGACTTCAGTTAAACTAGTCGTGTGTAAAGTTAAGCATAAACATTTGTACGACTGAGGCCTTTATGTTTTTGATATTTACTCTAGGGAACCAATAGCCTTAATTCTCCCCTTCACTGTGCTTAGATATATAATGGAGAATGGGATTGCAAGCAGCCAGTTGAAGCCAATCATCAGCTGCCCCTCCCCAGCAGAAGTTAGAACAGCAAAGGGCTTATTGGCATAAGTGCCATACCCTCTTTCCCAGGAATGTCCCTGATATTCCCTCTCCCTCTCCTTACAACAGGGATTGGGGAATGGAGGCATGGCTGGCATAGTTTTCCACTGGCGGAGAGTTCTCCTTCAAAAGGGGAATTCTCCATCTGTAATTTCTGGCCACTTTCAGACCAGAAAATCCAGCCCTAAATCTCTTAGGGTTGGCCTAACTCTGTTCTCATTGAAGTCAATGCACGTTTTGCCACTGAGCTCAGTGGGATCATAATTGGGCCAATGTTCTGTGCTCTTAAAAATATCATATTCAGTGTTACATGACTACATTGTTTTTCAGCACTCATCAGAGTTGCTATTCCAAAAAGATAGAATTTTTATTATCAGCAAAATTTAACTTCATGTATCTGAGAGGCACAAACTAGTCCTGATATCACAAAAGGAAATTGTTAAATGCTCTTTATGTTAAGCTCCCTGGTCAGACTACAATCCTACTATACACCAGTTTCCCCTGTTAGTGAGGGGAGGTGATGCATCAGGGGAGTCCTATGTCTTTAGTGCATCATGGGGGATGAAGTTGAGCTGGGGAACTTGGCCCAGAGAGGAGAATGGTGACAGAAGACAACCAAACTACAATTCCCATGAATCACTGCAGCAGCATATCTGAATCAAAATATTTTGGTTTTCATCTGAAAAACAAGAACCATTTGGTTTTGAACTATTTTTTTTGTCAAAAAAAAAAGTTTCACAGAAACCAGACACTTTTTACAAAAAAAATTAATTTAGTCAAAACCCCAGTTTTTCATTGAAAAGACAGCTGAGACAGAAAAATGTCAAGCATTCTTAGAATACACACTTTAGTTAATTAAAAGTAAGTCCAATAGAAAACAGGCCTATACAAATATCAGTCATTATATTACTCTTTGGGCCGAATTCATACCTGATGTAAAGCTTCAACAGAGTTGTACCCCCTTTACATCAGATATGATTTTGCCCCTTTGTGACAAAGTCTTACTAAATTAGTTCGTTACACACAACAACAAATAAAATAAACCGTACAGTATTGCTGTGACATTCTGTCCTCAAAAGCAGAGTGACTGTAAATGTAAGTGCTTGATTTGAATAAAGACTCTCTACCTGTTTGGTAAGATCCCATTATGGTCCAAAGATGTTGTTGGCCTGGTCATAGTCTCCTGATAATGAACTGCATAAAACAAGGATTAATTCATTGTTAAGTGCTTTATCTCAAACTATGCAGATGCTGCAAAATCATTTGCATTTCAAAACAGGGATTTGCTTCAAATATTCACATTGGCTGGAGAACACCTGCTTTTCAGATGCAGCAAATAACATATACTGACTGTTCCTGAAAGGCAGCCTTCTATCTTATCATTAAATGCAATATATCAGAAATGACAGAGAGAGAACCAAAAATAAATAAAAACACTTTAAGGGCAAGGGCTAGCATGGGGGCTTGGAAGGGGGTTCCATACATCAGCATTCAGGAGTATTCAGTACACCCATAGAGAGAGCATAGGGTATGAGTGTGGTGATATTTATAAGGAATTTGGTCTAGTGTTTAAAGCAAGTGAATGACTGACTGCTCGCCAGAGAAAGTCTGGGCCCTCAACTGGGATTCAGGGTACGTCTACACTACGGGACTATTCTGAATTTGCATAAACCGGTTTTGTAAAACAGATTTTATAAAATAGAGTGCGCGCGGCCACACTAAACACATTAAATCGGTGGTGTGCGTCCATGGTCCGAGGCTAGCGTCGATTTCTGGAGCGTTGCACTGTGGGTAGCTATCCCGTAGATATCCCATAGTTCCCGCAGCCTCCCCCGCCCCTTGGCATTTCCGGGTTGAGATCCCAGTGCCTGATGGGGCAAAAATCATTTTCACGGGTGGTTCTGGGTACAGCCTCACCCCTCCCTCCCTCCCTGAAAGCGGCAGACAACCGTTTCGCGCCTTTTTTGCTTGGTGAACTGTGCAGACGCCATAGCACAGCAAGCATGGACCCTGCTCAGCTCAATACCGCAATCGTGAATGTTTTAAACACCTCGCGCACTCTCGTGCAGTATATGCTGAACCAGGACCTTCGAACCGAGGCGAGTAAGAGGCGGATACGGCAGCGCGGCGATGACAGTGATGAGGACGTAGACACAGAATTCTCTCAAACCGCGGGCCCCGGCGCTTTGGAGATCCTGATGGTAATGGGGCAGATTCTATCCATTGAACGCCGATTTTGGGCCGGGAAACAAGCACTGACTGGTGGGACCGCATTGTGTTGCAGGTGTGGGACGATTCCCAGTGGCTGCGAAACTTTCGCATGCGTAAGGGCACTTTCATGGAACTTTGTGACTTGCTTGCCCCTGCCCTGAAACGCCATAATACCAAGATGAGAGCAGCCCTCACAGTAGAGAAGTGAGTGGCGATAGCCCTGTGGAAGCTTGCAACGCCAGACAGCTACCGGTCAGTCGGGAATCAATTTGGAGTTGGAAAATCTACTGTGGGGGCTGCTGTGATGCAAGTAGCCAAAGCAATCACTAAGCTGCTGCTACGAAAGGTTGTGACTCTGGGAAATGTGCAGGCCATAGTGGATGGCTTTGCTGCACTGGGATTCCCTAACTGCGGGGGGGCGATAGATGGAACCCATATCCCTATCTTGGCACCGCAGCACCAGGGCACCCAGTACGTAAACCGGAAGGGGTACTTTTCAATGGTGCTGCAAGCACTGGTGGATCACAAGGGACGTTTCACAAACATCCACGTGGGATGGCCAGGGAGGGTTCATGACGCTCGCGTATTCAGAAGCACTACTCTGTTTAAACGGCTGCAGCAAGGGAATTACTTCCCAGACCAGAAAATAACAGTTGGGGATGTTGAAATGCCTGTCGTTATCCTGGGGGACCCAGCCTACCCCTTGATGCCACAGCTCATGAAGCCATACACAGGCAGCCTGGACAGTGGTCAGGATCTGTTCAGTTACAGGCTGAGCAAGTGCAGAATGGTGGTGGAATGTGCATTTGGCCGTTTAAAGGCGCGCTGGCGCACATTACTGACTCGCTCAGACCTCAGCCAAACCAATGTCCCCTATGTTATTGCTGCTTGCTGTATTCTCCACAATCTCTGTGAGAGTAAGGGGGAGACCTTTATGGCGGGGTGGGAGGCTGAGGCAAATCACCTGGCTGCTGATTACGCGCAGCCAGACACCAGGGAGATTAGAAGAGCACACCAGGAAGCGGTGCGCATCAGAGAAGCTTTGAAAACGAGCTTCATCAATGGCCAGGGTACAGTGTGACTGCTGTGTTTGTTGATGAACACCCAACCCCCTTGATTGACTCAGTCCCTGTAAGCAACTCCCCCTCCCCCTTCGAGTACAGCTTACTTATGCAAATAAAGTCACTCTCATTTAAAAAGCATGAATTCTTTATTGATTCATTATAAAAAGAGGGAGAGAAGTAAGGGTGTGCTTTGGGAGGAGGATAGGAGGGATGGAGAAGGCCATTAAAAAAAATTCAGAGTAACGACATCCTTCTGGTTGGGCTGTCCACGGGGGTGGAGTGGGCGGGTGCACGGAGCCTCCCCCCACGCGTTCTTACACGTCTGGGTGAGGAGGATGAGGAACATGGTGAGGGGGGAGGGTGGTTATACAGGGGCTGCAGCGGCACTCTGTGATCCTGCTGCCGTTCCTGAAGCTCCACAAGACGCCGGAGCATGTCAGTTTGATCACGCAGCAGCCCCAGAGTTGCATCCCGCCACCGCTGATCTTCCTGCCGCAACCGCTGATTTTCCTGCCGGTCTTCCTGCCGCCACCTCTCATCTCGGTTGTCCCTCCTGTCCTCACGTTCACTGGCCTCTTTCCTGTAATTTGAAACCACGTCCTTCCACTCATTCAGATGAGCTCTTTCATTGCGTGTAACTTCCATAATATCCGAGAACATCTCATCTCGCGTCTTCTTTTTCCTCCGCCTTATCTGTGCTAGCCTTTGGGATGGAGGAGGGATGGTTGAAAAATTTGCAGCTGCATGAGGGAGATAAATATTTAGAAAGATACATTTTACAGAACAATGGTTATACTGTTTCACAGTGAACATCACTATTCACCTAGCACATGTGATTTCCTACAAGGTCGCATTTTTCATCTTAATAGTGAGTGCTTGCAGCTCTGGAGTTACAGATCTCACAGACACAGGTCCAGGCATCAGAATTCAGCTTGCATGCGGCCATGGTAAGCCACTGTCTCAGTGATTTACCCCTCACCCCCAACGCATGGCTAATACCACGCTAGCTACCTGCTAATCAACAACCTTCCCCCACCCCCCCACCCACAGCGGGTCTGGTAGCTTGGGGAAGATCGCCGGTGACCAAACAGAAAAGATCATCGGCATTTAACAACGCCCCTCCCCCCCGTCGCGACGGGCAGGAAAGTGTTTTTTTTAAGCTGCTGCATTCCACGAACCCAGTAGAAAAATGGCCACCCCCCTTACTTAAATTCCTGATTTTTAACCAGGTTATCCTGAACGATATCACTTTGCTGAGGATAACAGAACAAGATAAAGTGCGGATGCTTCTTGAATGCCAGCAGTCACCGGGACCATACGCTGCTATGCTTTGCCACGCAATGATACCTGATTACTTGCTACATGCATGGCATGGTAAAGTGTCCTACCATGGTGGGCAGAACAAGGATGCCTTGCCCAGAAACCTTCTGCAAAGGCTTCTGGAGTACCTACAGGAGCGCTTCATCGAGATGTCCCTGGAGGATTTCCTCTCAATCCCCGGACATGTTAACAAACTTTTCTAAGTAACTATACTGTCTGCGAATGCATCCCAAGTCCTCAGGGCAAATCAATCATTAAAAAAGGCTTGCTTAAAAAACAATGTTTGCTATTTGCAAAGGTACACTCACCAGACCTCCCTTCCATGGCGTCATTGTCTGGAATAGTTGCTTGTGAGGGCTGGGAGCAGGGTAATTCCATCAGGGTGATAAAAAGCTCCTGGCTGCTGGGGGTCACGGAGTGCTGTGTGCTCTCTGCTAGGTCTTCCTCTTCTTCTTCATCTTCATCTTCCCCGTCTGCATAATCCTCAGCCATGGCAGAGATTACAACCCCACCTCGGAATCCACAGTCAGGGTGGGGTACTTGTGGCACAGCCCCTAAAATTGCATGCAGCTCAGCATAGAAGCGGCATGTTTTTCGACCTGCCCCGGACCTTCCGTTTGCTTCTTTGGTTTTCTGGTAGGCTTGTCTGAGCTCCTTAACTTTCACTCTGCACTGCACTGAGTCCCTGCAGTGGCCTTTATCCGTCATAGCCTTAGAAATTCTTTCAAATACTTTTTCATTTCGTCTTTTGGAACGCAGTTCTGTTAGCACTGAATCCTCTCCCCATATAGCGATCAGATCCAGTACCTCCCGAGCGGTCCATGCTGGGGCTCTTTTTCGATTCTCAGGAGACTGCATTGTTAACTGTGCTGATGAGCTGTGCGTGGTCACCTGTGATGATGAGCTCTCCACGCTGGGGAAGCAGGAAATGAATTTCAAAAGTTTGCGGGGCTTTTCCTGTCTACCTGGCCAGTGCATCCGAGTTGAGAATGCTGTCCAGAGCGGTCAGTGGTGCACTGTGGGATACCGCCCGGAGGCCAATACCGTCGATTTGCGGCCACACTAACCCTATTCCGATATGTTAATCCCAAAATTAGCGCTACTCCTCTCATCGGGGAGGAGTACAGAAACCGATTTAAAGAGCCATTAAAATCGATATAAGGTGCCTCCTAGTGTGGACGGTTGTGGCGTTAAATCGGTTTTACGCTCCTAAAACCGATTTAAACGCCTAGTGTAGACCAGGCTTCAGAAGTCCTGGGCTTTACACCTGTTTCTGTAACTCACCTGTTGTGTGATGCTGGGAAAGTCACTTTTAACCTCTCTTTGCCTCTTCCAATCCTTTAAGTAAGGGACTGTCCTCTCACCGTGTGTTTGTACATTACCTAGCAGAGTGAAACTCCATACTTGACTGAGGCTTCTAGACAGTATGGTAATATAAATACTGCTTATAAAGAAAAAATGTCCTAGCTCTTCCATTGACATGCTGCATGATCTTGGCATGTCACTAATCTCTAAAATGGGGATATTTTACCTACCTCTGAAGGGAATTGTAATGCTTGACTGGTTTGTTTTGCTTGGATGGAAGGGGACACAGCAATCCAAAGTGCTTTTATATTTTCTCACTATTAAATCAAGAAATCAGTAGGGCTCTAATACAGTTTCTAATATTCAAGATGATGCTATAGTAATCTTTGCCAGAGTGAACAAGACAAGAAGCTCCCAGAGTGCAGTAGGATTGTGCGTAAGAACATTGCTTGTTGTAATCGTACACTGAGTTGAAGATGACATGCCTTGTACACAGCTGCCTTTCTTGTATTTGACCTGTTCTGGTCAAAAACAGAAAATATTAATGCACTGTCCATTTTTATTTTTTAAATTTAAACCATCCTGCACAAAGATCCTGAATGTGTCCGGGGACTGTCAATAGCATGTGAAGCTTTTCACCTCTAGATTGCTTGTTTAAACCTAAACCGTGTGACCAAAAGGTGTTTTATATGATGGTTGGTTGGGGGCCTTAAGTTAAATAAGATGTTATAAGTCCAGTTCCCACTGGATGGTGTCTGTCCACATATGAAAAATGTACCACCTCTGCACGAGGCACTAATTGGTACTCTGCAGGAAACTCATTTTTAAATGCACACTTCATTTTTTAGAGGGCTAGATTATCAACCTGCCCAAAACTAGTTGCATGGCACACCGGCGATAGCTCTTCATCAGAAGTTAAGGCTTGATCCTTTTCCATTGAGCTTTGCTACTGACTTCAGGAAAAACTGGATCAAGCCTTAGGTGATGCAGAATCATCAGTGTTGTAGCTGTGTCAGTCCCAGGAGATTAGCGAGACAAGGTGGGTGAGGTAATACCTTTTACTGGACCAACTTTTGTTGGTGAGAGCATATGCGCTGACTCCGTGGGTGCTCCAGGGCTGAAGCACCCACGGCAAAAAATTAGTGGGTGCTTGGCACCCACCAGCAGCCAAGCTCCCACATCCCCATCTCACCTCCTCTCTCCCCCACCCCCCAAGCACGCTACGTGCCCACTCCTCCCTCTCTCTCCCGGCGCTTCCCGCTGCCTAACAGCTGTTTTGCGGTGCTTAGGACTTTCCCGGAAGTAGGGGGAGGAGCAGGGATGCGGCGCACTCGGGAGAGGAGGCAGAGAAGGGGTGGGGACTTGGGGGAAGGGGGTGGAATGGGGGCAAGGACTTTGGGGAAGGAGTGGAATGAGGTAGGGGCAGGAAGAGGTGGGGCCGGGGCAGAGGGTATGGTCAGCGCAGAGGGGAAGTCGGTGTCTATGGGTGAGAGAAACAAGCTTTCAAGCAACACAGAGCTCTTCCAGGTCCAATAAAAGATATTACCACACCCACTTTATCTCATAGAATCAGCAGTCAAATGTAAGTGATGTAGTAGAGAGAAGGACAATCCGAGCACACAGATTATTAAACGTAATGACTAAGAGGATGCTAATTCACTTCAGAAGGACAATTCTAAAGCAGCATGACTCTTTATGGATAATAACCCAACCATTCTAGAACCATAGAAGTAACAGGTGGAAAAGATCTATTAGGTCTTCTAGATTAGAACATCATCAGGCCAATATAGGATTGTTCTCTATATTATGTTTACCAGTTTGTATTTCAATCTAGTTTGAAAGGTCCCAAGCAATGGGCCAGGATAATTATCAAATCAAGTATATCTGTTTTGTATGTGGTAAATAAAAGTTTTGTTCAGCCTTTATAGAAAGTCCTTTTATCAGTGTTCAATGGGGTTAGTCATACTATATTGGAAAGCGAAAGGTTAAAATATATGATTCAAGCTGGGTTCACTTGAATTCATCTTTGCTGTTAACAAAGATTTTCATTGAATGAGCTGCCTCATCATTTTTTATAAAAGCTCTATTGATGGAGCCACAACCACAGACCACTACAAATCAGCATAATAAAATAAGCTTTTAATTTTCTAGAGTATTTTCCCTTGGATACCTGGTTTTCACAATGCAGTTTTAACCCTGCCAACCAGCATTATTATTTTTGACCTTTGGAATGCTGCCCAAGTTGAAGAGGAAGTTCTATTACTTTTTCAAATATTTTATAGATGTGTTCACCTTTCACATATTGGCCAAGGACAAAGACCTTAATAGTTTTAAATGATAAGGAGCCATTGTGCCCTCAATTACAGCTCAAATGCTCTTTACCTTAAGGGCTAGATCCAAAGCCCAATCAAATCAATGGGAATCTTTCCATTGATTTCAATTGGCTTTGTACCAGGCCATGAAAGCGTAATTGATATGGTAGTCTCAAAATAAAAAAAAAAAATGTCCACTGGTGAATAGTCCCTATCACAGAAATATATGTTATAGCGTCCAGCCTGTAATCTGATCCTCTTGAATGGACTCTTGCACCCATGTGTAGCCACATTCACTTCACAGTGAGTCCCTTCCAGCGTAAGAGCCTGTTCACAAATATCAGATTGCAGGATCAGGGAACAACTTTGTGCCTAACTGCAAAAAAAAACCTTTAAAGAAGTTCAGCAGTAAAAGGCAAAGGAATAGGCGTTGCTCTTTTCAGCTCTTTTCAGCTACTGACACGCTAAACTGTGCTCTCAGGTATGTATTTACAATTCCCAGTTTGGTTCATTCTGAAGGGAGGTGCAGTTGAAGGCAGATTCTGGCATTATATAGTAGGTAATAGCCAGGAATGGGAGGCCAACTTGTAAAGAAAGGAAGAAAGACAACTGGTTACTCCAATGACCAGACAATATTAATATGATATATGACACAAAAGTGTTCTGATGTCTGTCAATTGCCTTCAATATACTGTAATCTCAAGCCACATGAACACTTTCAAATATCATGCTGCTTGTCTTTTCCTGTGCTGTTTGCTTGAGATATGTGATGTGGGATGAAAGCAAAGGAAGAAAGAAGCAACATCACTTTAGAAATCATTGCAAAGCTCAAAAGCCCTGCAGGATATTGGGTGACTTTATCCATGTGTGTTTGTTTGTGGGATTTTTGTTTATTTCTTTGTTTGTTTGTTTTTTTATTAAAGCACTAAAGTTAATTAAGCCCCATTTAAGTAACAATGAAGATTTGAATCTCCTTCCTTCCCAATTCATGAGCAAATAAACTTGTGACCTCTGAACCTGATCCTATCATTACACATCAGAATGCACTTTGTAGCTTTTATTAACGAAAACCAAGGATTTCTGAGATAGGATTTTCAAAGCTGATTCTTAAAAAGTCAGATCCTCAGCTGGTACACATTGAGGTAGCTCCATTGAAGTGACTGGTGCTGTGGCATTTTATATCAGCTGAGAATCTGGCCCAAATATTAAATAAAATTTATGTTTATAATCAATCCCCCTTAACACACATCAAGGAGAAACAACAGCAGACAGGGACATCAGCAAATTAATATTGAAAGGGAAAACCCAACAAGTCTTTTTCTGAATAAAATCACCAGAAAAAAACACTTATATATTATGTCCCAAGAAAATGTTAGCAAGTGAACTTTTTTTTCTTTGCTCAGGGATTGGCAACCTTTGGCACGTGGTCCCTCAGGGTAAGCCCCCTGGTGGGCCGGGCTGGTTTGTTTACCTGCAGCGTCTGCATGTTTGGCTGATCGTGGCTCCCACTGGCTGTGGTTCACCATCCCAGGTCAATGGGGACTGCGGGAAGCGGTGGCCAGCACATCTCTTGGCCCGCGCTGCTTCCCGCAGCCCCCATTGGCCAGGGACAGTGAACCACGGCCAGTAGGAGCTGCGATCGGTGGAACCTGCAGATGCTGCAGGTAAACAAACCGGCCTGGCCCGCCAGGGAGCTTACCCTGATGGGCCGCCTGCCAAAAGGTTGCTGATCCCTGTCTATAGCCTGTTGGAGTTAATAGGTTTGTCATTTCCTCTATCAAGTGCTAATATCTTTTGCATTAGCACCAGAAAGTCCAGGCTCTCACCACCACCAGGTAAAGTTGTAGTAGCTTTACAATTGGATTTAAGATGAAAGGGGGAAGCCTGATGGTTTGTGAAGTTCCTTCTTTGCATGGGAGTTAGTGGATGAGGTTGTGCATGCTGTTTTCAATGTGTCAAGAGCATATTGGAAACAGTATAGGTTTTATTTTAAATGGCTGTTCATTTTGCTTTTGGCTCTTATCAGCTGAGTTCCCCTGCCCCACCCCCCACCCCCTGCCTTGCCTCGCCTCCCCAGTGAGCCTTTCAGGCCTAATTTGATGTTGTAATATACACATGAGCCTTTGGACCTATGCAGATTTAAGATCAAAAGCTCTTTCAAACATAGCTGACCCCAAATAGGAAACCCTGTGATTCAACTATCAGGTGAATAGTTCAATGTAGTTGTGCAAAATATGCAGCATTGAAGTCTTTGATCTTTTACCACTCAGTTCTCATTAACAATTACAGAATTTACGCATGTAACTTCCCAGGCACTGTGCTGAAAACATCACCCTTAATATTCAGGGTTGTTAGATTCTCCTCGTTGAAATTTGCTTATTCATTACATATTTTAGGGTTTGGAATGGTTTTCTACCATCTAACTGCCACATGAAAAATAACATGCATGTACATGTTTTAAAAAAGAGAAAAGTACATACCCTTCAGAATTAATAGGGTAGGTTAATGTGAGGGTTTTCTGACAGGAACGTGTGAATTCATAACAAGATGCATTACAACCAGATTTTAGCATCCTGTCAAATGTGTTAGTAGAATTTAATGAATTCAAGTTCAGGTTTTGTAGTTCTCAAGTTTAACTATACCATCAATGCTATAAATTTCTACACAAATCATCAGGAAACATGTTTTTAAAGGTATGCGTACTGCCAAGTAATGAGAAATTATGAGGTAATTTATTACCCATTCTTTTGGGGGGCGAGAAAGCTGACCATTTATATCTCCCTCCCCAAATTCTTTTGGTAAGGTTTGTCTTACTGCTATGCAGTATTGTTATTATTATTTATTTTATTGCCAGTTTTACCGATATACTTACACTCAAAAATGTAGTGGCCTGTTTTTCAAATGGGCAAGCATCTAGGCACAGGAATTCAGAGGACTCTAAGGAAGAACTTGGTGGAACTTTGTAATTATTGGCTGTCCATAATCATTAATACAGATGTTCCTAAATTTCCAGCCTTTGCCCTGAAGGGTATTCCCGGCGTTGTACTGTCTTGTGACTGATGAAGCAAGAAGGAGGATGACAGGAGAATTCACTGGTGATGGAAATCCTACCCTGAATTTGACTGATCAATAGTTTCTCCACCACCATCATAGCTTTTGTAAAGATCTGATCAGCTGAACCATTCCTGTTGTTGTGGCAAGCAACCAGATTAAAATGGGTTGTTTATATGCAGTGACAGAGTTGAGGTTTTACCCCACTGTGAGGCATTTGAGCTACTGTGTGGAAAAGGTAGCTGAGCCTTGAATCTAGCTGCCAGAATCTGTGGTAGCAAGGCCATATCTGGAAGAAATAAATTTAAAATCTTTTCTTCCTTAGTTTCAGACAGTGACACTTCCAAAAGGATGTAGAGGTTCTGGGAGATTATTAAAGGCATGAGTGACCTCTGAGTTAGATCTGTATCCCTCCTGCTAGTGAATGCCTGTTGGAAAGTGCTGGAGCTACTTTTGGAGTTGATTGGCAATGCCTCCCTTGACAAGGAGATGGTGGTGACTTCTTTTGAAATGACAGTGGTTGGAACAAAGAAACCACTTCTTGATGTAGATAACTTCTCCAATTATTGCCAAGTCTCAATCCGCTATTTTTAAGGAAGATTACTAAGAAAGTGATGGCAAGTAAATGTCTAGAGTCCTCAGCTCTCCTTGGCCCTACTCAATTTGATTTTAGGACTGGATACAGCATTGAAAATGAACTGTGTATTGACAGATGACTCCCTCTTAGGAACGGATGAAGATAAATTTCCATTCTGTTTTTTTAGCTCCCTTTCTGCTGCCTTCAGTTTTGTTGACTGAGAGGTGTTGTTGACATGCCTGTGCACTCTTGTAGGATTAAATAGTGTTGCTTGGGAGGGGCTGTGCTCCATTCTTTCACAGAGATCCCAGAAGGCAGCATCAGACAATTGCTCTTATATCTTTCATGTGAGTTCTGTAGCAGGCCATTCTGTCACTGCTCCTGTTCAATGTATGGGGTAGGCAATTAGGAGGAGGATCAGGATATAGTGTCTTCAGTATGTTGAAGAAACCAAACTTTGTAACTCTATCTGATTTGGCTTGTGCAGTTGAAAAACTTACCCAGTCTAATAAGGATTGTGCCTTCGGTCAGAGCTAGCTGGCAGAGACTAAGTCCAGACAGAACTGGGATAATGCTTATGGGTTGAGGAAGCAGCTGAAGGAAATGGTAAAGATTACATTAGCCCTCTTGATAGAGGGGGAATGTCCACCAGTCATTATTCAGGATCACAACTTGGGAGTCTGGTTGGATCCCCAACTTCTCTGGATGTCCAGGTAACATCAGTTGCCTGGTTTGCTTGTTATCATTTTGTGACTGGCAAAAAGACTGTGTCCTTTTCTTTAGGAGATGGGATTTTGCCACATGCCTGTGTCACCTCAAGGATGGATTACTGTAATATGCCATACAAGGGCTGACCTTAAGAACATTTGGAAATTGCAGCTACTGCTGAGTGAGGCTGTCTGGTATTTCACATATACAGCACCATAATCTGTCCTGGCAACAAATTAATTTCTGGATGAAGTTTAAGAGGCTGATGTTGGCCCACTGTGTAAAGGCCTAACGGTTTGGTCCCTGACTATTTGAAAGCCTGCTGCTCTCCCTGTGAAATACTTCCAGTGTTGCTGCCAGTGGGGGCACTTGAGGTTACAACCCCTGATTTAAATGAGAAGGGGGTTATGGCAGATATTCTCCAGGAAAGGCTCCCACCTCTGGAATTCACATTTCCCTTTGTTCCAACTGAGCACTGATGAAGGGATGCTCATATGCTTCCTGACACTTTTCTGAGGACTTGGGGGAAGGATGTTGAATAGCATTGGAAGGGGAAGGAGACATTTACTTAGGTGGGGATAGGAGGCCCTTTCATAGTCGTTTTGGCCTGCTGAATTGCAGATCTGTGTATAATTATTATTCTGTGTATAGAACACTGGACAGATGCTTTTATAAATATGACTAAATCAGTCTCTCCGCACAGATTCAGTAAGGTACCTAGACAGTGAGGTCGGATAAAACTCCTTCCTGAGTAAAATGAGTGATTCCAGTCTGGGGTCTCTGTGCAACACCCTACGGTTGGGGGTTTTAAGATGCTGACTTATTTACAGCAAACCTTCTAAGGTCTTTATCATTTCAATTTAAGTTGAACAACAAGTTAGGGCATTAACCTCTGTGTTTTTTTAAAAAAAGTCATTTCTTTTCAAAATGTGCTTTCAGCATGTGTTTGTGTAACCCACACACCACCTGGGTGTGGTGTTCTGTCTCAGCTACTGGCACCAAGACCACTTAAAGAGAGAGATAAAATGAGTTTGCTCTACAGCCTTAGCTAGGAGCCAGCTAGCTCTTAGCTCCTGCAGTAGAGGCTCATGTACTAAGCTCCAGAGGTCCCTGGTTTGATCCTGCTTGCCAACAACCAGGGTCTGTCGGTGTTACACATGCGTACACACACAACCCAATGATTTCAGATAACTGCAAATAATTTTATTTAAAGGAACTTTAGTTACCATTTCAGAGGTGCTAGTTAACAATTCTGAACACTGAATTAATCTCATGCTCTCACTTCTTCAAATCCTTTGTTAAAGAGCTGACTAACAGATATACAGGATATGAGCAGCTCTTCTTCACATAAAGCTTTGTTATTTTGCTTTCTCATACAGAGTGAAATGCTTTAGTACCAATTTGATTGGCAGGTCAATGAGATAGTGTGAATTCTGCTGATGAATCGATATGACATATAGCAATGTATGGCAGGCAACATATAGGCCAAATCCTGCCTGGACTTACATCTGGTGTAACCACATTGACTTCAGCAAGCTACACATGGTGAGGACAGAATCTGGCCTATGCTGTTATCATGGGAAAAAATCTTTTTTTAGTTGCACAAATAGCACTGAAGATCTTGTTTGGCCTGGAGAATCTTTATCACAGGTGATATTAGTCTAGAGAATCATACCAAAGAGTTAAAGGCCAGAAGGGAGCACCAGAACATCTAATTTGGCCTCCCATATGTCACAGGCCACCAACCACCAAGATGGAAAGAACAGATTTGTCACCTAAAAAGAATGTCTCAAGTGTGGAAATCTCTCTCATCCTCTACAGTGAAGACAAATTCAAAGAATTCAGTTAGCTTCTCCTCAAAGGCCTTGTCTTCCTTGAGTTCTTCTTTAGCACCTCGACCATCCAGTGCCCCACTGATTGTTTGCCAGGCTTCCTGCTTCTGATATATTTAATTCTTTTATGTTAGTTTTTGAGTCTTTTGCTAGTTGTTAATCTCAGAATCATTTTTGTTGCTCTTCTCCAAACTCCCTCCCATTTGTTTATATCTGTCTGTTAAAGAGATGCCCAGAAAGGAATAATATTCCTGCTGAAGTCATAGCCGACCTTCATAGATAGGATCTGAAGAAGAGGGTTTTTTACCCATGAAAGCTTATGCCCAAATAAATTTGTTAGTCTTTATGGTGCCACTGGACATCTCATTGTTTTGTGGATACAGACTAACATGGCTATCACTCTGATAACAGACTGAATCTGTTCTCTCCCCTGTTCTACGGCCCAATTCTATGAAATCACAACCAAAAATGTAATGAATTTTTTGCTCCCACATTGTATTAGTGCTAATTTGATGTTTTCTACCATCTCCATGGCTATTCCCTCCCTCCTCTCTCCCCCATACTCTTTTCCACTATTCTTCAGGCTCCTCTTTCTCACTATGTGTGCAGCACATGATTTCTCCCCACCTATATTAATTTGCACTTTTCCAGCCAAAATCACTTTTCTAACCTTACAAGGACCTTTTTTATTCTTTTCCTGTCCTTTCTGATGTTTGCACCACCACACAGTTTGATTAATATCAAGTTTGCTTATAACAGAAAAGGTGAAATTCTGTCTCTATTGAAGTCAGTGGGAGTTTTGCCATTGACTTCAGTGGGGCCTGCATTTCACACAGAAGTGTCCATTGTTTTTGCAGGCTTTGTGGGCAAAGTTCTGCTCTGGGACCAAATTTGGGAAAAGTCAAGCTTGCTACAAATGTGCAGATCTATAGAACCACTGTTACACCAACTCTATTGCACGGAAGTGAAACACCGCTGCTATGAAAGGCTGAAGAACACAACTCGATGTTTTTGATTCTCATCTTGGTCAGCGGCTCAATATCAATGAGCAGGACAAAATCAGAACTGAGACTATTCAAAGCCAAACCCAGCAACCACCTTTTTCTTTTTTTGATGCTTTTCAACAAAAATCTGAAAAATGTAATCAAAAGCAGGCATTTCCGATGAAAATATCCATTTTCAAAAAAAGCCATTTTGCATCGGAAAATATTTGACTAACCCTACCTCAAGCTCAAGAAGGGTTAAATAATTACTGGTGGTGCTAAGGATCCTGTATTCATATCTATTGCCTTGATGCCACAGTTAGCTTTAGAGGAGAGAGAAGCTGGAGAGAATGTTTGCTAAGAGCCATTTTTCATCTGTGTACATTCATTCATCCGTTGTATTGCATATTTATTTTGTTGGCTTGTTTTAGCTTTTGTTTGTTTGCTTGTTTGTTTTGTTTTCTGGAGCACTGTTTGTACTCAGTAACCATGTTTTACAATAAACCCAAACTAGCACTGATGATTGCACCACAAACACCAAGGTAAAGTACTGCTCTCCATTCCCCATCATAGCAGTTATTTTTATAGAAATAGGCGTAATAAGGATAATAAGGGGTCTGCAGTATGGATCCAAGAGCAGAATGTTGCCTTCATTCCTGGGTTCACTGATATTATATGAATATGAAATTTCAAAAATGCCAGCACATAAAATCTTGTTAAAATATTGACTGGAATGATCTCCTTTTACCTTGAATAATTTTGTAAGATGGAGATCACAAATAGAGCAATGCACAGCAAGAGTTGCCTGAAATTAAGCTAGATAAACCTTGTAAGGAAAGGGGCAGGGGAGACAGTGCTTCCTGGGGTTTTGAATCTATTTAAAGATATTTTCCTTTTAGAATATGAATCTCCCCCCCTCCCAAGGTTTTCTGAATCATAAAGTTAGTGATTATCATGTTCAAAGGAATGAAACAGTCTTGATAAAAATTGTCACTACACCCCAGTCAGAATAAATGATCAGAAGGAGTGTTACATGGCTAGCTTCACCTAACGCTAAACCAGGGATGGCTCCAGGCCCCAGCACGCCAAGCGTGTGCTTGGGGCGGCAAGCTGCGGGGGGCACTCTGCCAGCACCGCGAGGGCGGCAGGCAGGCTGCCCTCGGCGGCTTGCCTGCGGAGGGTCCGCTGGTCCTGCGGCTTTGGTGGACCTACCACAGGCAAACCGCCAGAGGCAGCCTGCCTGCCGTGCTTGGGGCGGCAAAATCCCTAGAGCTACCCCTGCGCTAAACTACCCAATCTCTCTACAATTGCCCATCTAAATATGTGCTGTGGACTGACTTGATTTTTATATTGAACATACTCTGAATCTCCCACTGAAATGTGCAAGCACTCTTCTCCTGAGCCAGATTCTCACAGGAACTTTGTCCCTAATGTAATCATTAAACCAAAAAAATGTATGTTAGAGCAGAGGAACTTTTCCAGTAAAACACTGCATTCCTGCTCTGCTGTGAGACTCTGGATACAGCTGAAGGGGTGGGGGAACTGAGAACTTTGTGAGTGTAGAACTGAATTTCAGAACCAGCTTCAGATGAATGCTGTACCATGGTTTGCTATCATGAAGGGACTACAGCCTGTTGTCTAGTTGGCAGAGGTCTGCCTAATATTATGTGTTTACAGTGTTCTTGTAGCTGTGTCAATACCAGCATATCAAAGACAAGGTGGGGGAGGTAATATCAGATCTGAGCAAGAGCACTATGGAGCTCGTCTCTTTCACCAACAGAAGTTGGTCCAAGAAAAGATATTATCTCCTCCACCTTATCCCTCTAATAGTACAAGGTGAGGAATGGCTGAAAAGGCTGAGGAGGCATTTTCTATTACCAATTTACAGCTGCAAGGCACCTTTTGTCATGATCAAGTGTTATGTTTTTGTAAAAATTATGCACTAGGCACAACAAGCTGGAGTGTGCTTTTTAAAAATTCACTTCAAGCAGGCAGAGGCCTATTCCTTGAAGACAGAATGTAGCTAATAATTGCCAAGTCTGAGTGAGAGGGGAAAAAATCACTGTGGGCTTTTAAATATGACTATGAATAGTGAAACTCTTCAGCTAGACTGCATAAAACCAGAAACAAAAGGAAACTTGAATTACACCAGCAGCATCTTAATAGCTGCAATTATCAGCTGGCCTAGCAGTTGGAGTTCCACACCCATCAGAGCCTGAGGTAAAAGATGTCAGGGGGACGGAGTGAAAGCCCTGCCTGAAAATGCAAAATCACAGTGCATTCACTTGCTAAAAGACTTGGATGAGCTACCCACTTTGGTCTTTGTACTCTTTTAAATTCAGCCATCTAGTTGTCTTGGAGACGGACATGTGGAAAATAAGAAAAAGCTCTCAATATATTCTCATCCCCAACCTTATAATCCCCTGGTTACGGATCAGCTAAGTAACATTCTAAATGGAAAATGTATAAATATTAACCTGACAAACTGCTCTGCTTAAGTCAATGACACATGGATAAAAGATGTGGGTAACAAGAGGTTTATTAAAATGTCCAACCTTACCAGGAATGATGAAAGTGGGGGAAATAACATCACTTGTAAAATAGAAAGGGTAGAAACATTTGAAACAATTCAACTCCACTGGAAATCTCAGAGGCAAACAACAAACTAAGTTGATTAACTTGTAGTGATAATTGATAACTGTAGTTAAAATTGATTTGCTACTTGAATGCCCTCCTGTACATTGCATATGGATGTAAATCTGGGCCCTGATCCTGCTGTTTTTGAAGTCAGTGGTAAAACTCCCATCTACTTCAAAGGGGAGAAGGATCAGGCTCTTAGGGCCAGATTTTTAAAGGTATTTAAAGGTGCCTAAATACCTTTAAAAGTTTAGGCCTTTGGTTTATATGAAGGAAGGAGACAATGTTCCTGGTGATATGCCCAGCATCCTAGTAATTCTAAATTCATTAGCCCTAAAACGGAACTTGGAAAGATTACTGAAAAGTTTTATTGATTATAATCTCTTAATTACTTTCAAGATCTTAAGCAAAACTGGAAAACTTAATTTATTTCTTCACTGAATATGGTAAGCTTGGACATGTATGATTCAATTAATAACATCCGCTAACACTTGTTTAGTGCTTTTTTGGGCACACATAAAAAGTAAAGCCAAGATTTTCAGAAGCGAGTAGTGATTTTTGAGTAACGTAATGGTTGGTGCCCAGTTTTAGATACCTTTAGATGGCCTCTCAAACAATACTGAACATCCATCCAACTTCTGAAAATCAGGTTATTCTAAGGTGTATCAAGTTCGGCACTCCAAAAATGGAGTAATAATAATAATGATGAAGATTTGTATTAATTTATTACTGTACTGCCTAGGAACCCAGTGTAGTAGGCACTATGCAAACACAGAACACAAAACACTAATCACTTCTGAAATCTTGGCTTAAGCAACTGTGTTACAAATTTGCACTAAATATGTGGAACTGTATGTATGCATATTAATATACATTTATAGAGAGATTTCCATGGCACTCCCACACACATTAATGAATTTATCATCATAACCTCCCTGAGTGGAACATAAACATTACTGTCTCCATTTAACATAGTGGAAAACTGAGGCATAAAGGGACTTGGCCAAGTCTTTAGAAGAGTTAAGAATAGAACTGAGACCTCATTACTCTCAGTCTAGGGCTTTAACTATCAGACTAACCTTCCCTGCCACGTTGTATGCTCATAGAGAAGCTGTGAGTGCCGTCCAAGTCTTTATAAATATTCTAGTTAAGGCACCTGTCTACATACTGGTCTGCAATTTGTATGGGTTCTTTTATTTTTGTTAAACAACCTATTTTATAGAACTATTATAATAAAAATCTATGCTAATAAATGCATGCACTAAATAAAGAAGTGCATGATGTAGAAGACATGCTGAATCTGTGCAAAAAATGCTGCAGCTAGACTTCTGCATTCCTAGTGTAGTTTGTTCCTAATCTGCCACTTGCAGTTATTTGTAATTGGCACACTTCTGTGAACTGTTATGAAATAATGGCCCATGTTTATCCGTGGTGTCGGGATAAACTGAAGTCAGAATGGGTGTGTAGATTTATTCTTTGCCACCAATGAGTGACATGAGAAATGTTAAAACGCAGAAAGAGCATTAAATAGCCTGGCTTCAACCAGGCCTGAGAGATTTGAATTCTATGATAATGTGCTTATAATGACTGTGATAGTTATGCTGAGCCCAAAAAACAGTCTGAATGTTAATGAAAGACACAGCTGAAGAGCTATTCAAACTTGTGGTTAGGCTGATGTCAGATGTGGATGCAGAGGAAGGGGAAGTTAAGGAAATTTAAGAAAAATAGGTACATGAATCCTTAGGATATTGGGTTACTAGCCTGGTGGGAGACATCTGGAAACTGGCTTTTTAAAAGCATTTAAAGCTGGGGGCAGTAGTGAAGGGATTGGGGAGGTGTCTGGTAGCAGAGAGACCAATAGATAACAAGTTCTGCCCCTCCTATGCTTTGTGCTTCATCCAGTCTCAACCATAAACCCCTCACAAGACCCAAACTCCCTGGCACTGGATCCTGACATATAGCAAAGGAAAACAGGCTGTCTTGGCTAGGGTTTGGAGAAATAACTAGCAAAGAGCCAAAACAGGATGGACCCAAAGAGGCTGGAGGGGAGAGTAGGGGAACTGGGGTCTTTACAGCAAAACTAGATGACCTGGGGGATTTCACAAATTGGGGAAAGGTGTGTGTGTGTGTGTGTGTGTGGCTGTGTGTTTTAAGTTAGCTAAAACTTTTCTGTACTGAACAGCTCATTATTGGGGACATTTGGCACTTATATCTGGACTTAACTCAAATTTCATTTTAACATAGCAGTTTACCTAGAAATGTGTTGCTAACACTCATGATTTTTTTTCATGAGACTTGCAATTTTTTTTAGTGTTTTTCGTAAAGCCTCCAGCTGCCGGAATCAGGCTATTGCACAAGAATCTCAGCTTTCATTTTTTTTAAATAAAAAATAAGTTTCTAGCCTATGAGACGTAGGGCAAGTCACTTAGGAATTGTCTACACAAACAGTTAGTGTGCAGCAAACTAGGGTGTAAATCTATGTCTAACTAGCCAACCATGTTATGTACTAAGTGTCTGCATGGACCCTGTGGCCGTGCACTATGAATTCCCAGTGTGCTTTGATCAACTCCCATTTCAAAGTGGATTACAGAACTTTTAGTGCATGGTAGTAGGGACCACATGGACAGTTACTGTGCTGCAGACTAGTGCAAGGTAGATTTACACTCCAGCTTGCTGCACACTAACTGTTGGTATAGACGTGCCCCAAGTCTCTCTGCGCTGCAGTTCCTAATATGTAAAATGGAGATAATAGTACTTCCCTACCTAACAGGGAGGTAGTGAGGATAAATACAGTAAAGACTGAAATGTGCTCAGCTACTGTAGTAATGGGCCATAAAAATATGCAAGGGCTTGTCTACACAGCAGGTTAGGACCAATTTAACCAAATGTGTGAATTTAAAGTGCATTAAATCCCCACGTGGAGCTGTCCTTCAGAAGTGAAGTGGCTTTACTCCTCTTTAGCTTGATTCACTTTTTGTCCACCTGGGTTTAACCCATTTTAAATTCACACCTTTAGCTAATTTGGCTTAATTTTCCAGAATCTCCTCAAGTAGATAGATAAGCAGACAGCAGCAGTCTCGTTGCTCTCCAAACTCACTAGCCTCTGGGGCAGAAGTTTTCAAAAGCAACTAGTGATATAGGGTACCTCAGGTTTGGGGTGCCCAGCTTAACAGGGCCTGATTTTTGGAAAGTGCTGCCCTCTGAAAATCAGACTTCTTGAAGGTGTGTCACGCTGGGCACCCTAAAATTGAGACACTCAAAATCTCTAGTGACTTTTGAAAATTTAGGCTGCATAGGGTTTTATTTTCTGACGGGCTGAAGAAGCAGCAATGCCAAAACACTTCTCCAAGTCACATCTCTCACCTGTCTGAGAATATTAGATGTGATAGGCATTGTAAAGCTTTCTGTTTTGGTTGTTAAACTCAAGTAATTCAACATTATTCTTTTAATTTTTTTTCTTGTTTTCAGTAGAAACCAAATGGAGGAGAGGCAGATTTTATTATAAAATTTAACTTCTTCAATAAGTTCTCAAAAAATCCCCTAGTTGTTATAACAGTTGTTTCTGTAAGATCTCTGTGTACACTGTAGGCTATTGCTGTCATTATCATCCAGGTCTTCTGTAAAATGATCTAGTTCTGAAAAAGCACTCCAAGATTAGAACATTTTACCACTGTTTAATGTGTTTATAATTGGATTCAGGGTTCCAGCTGGAAAGCGAGAGTAGGAAGTGGGGAGGGATGGGGGAAACGTGTGTCTTTGGGTATTTCTTTTTTTAGGGATTATTGAGTAACAAGCCCCAGAGGAAGAGCAGAAAGGTGGGAATTTGGTCTCCTTGAAAAGGTGGGAACCATCAGCAATTTCAATATCCTCTGAAACTTGTATTTCAAAACCAAAACAGCTGTGATCTTGGTGGAAAGACTGAACATTTTGACACTCATATTCTGCTCATAAAAACAATGACTCTTTCCTGCCAGGGCTAAGTCATTTTATTTGCATTAACAAATAATATTATGAATAAAAGTCAAGCTGGCCATTGAGGTAAATGGAAAATGGCAATTCCATCTACTTCACTGGCAAGGACCCAATATCTTTTCATTCTCACAAAGAAAACAGCTGGGAGCTTGTGGAAAATAATAATACTGTAGCTTCTAGTGACAGGCTTAAATATGGTGGGCCCTATGATTTCACACACTCTGCAGAAGGAGGGCAGAGAGCTTAGAAAAGATCTCGAGCTTCCCCTTGCAGCATGGAGATAGTTAAAATGTGAAAAATATAACCAGTACATTTAACCCTTATTCTGCCCGTGAATAAATTGATCCTGATTTCAGGAAAATGGGTCATTTTTTCAAGTATTCCCTGTGAGACAGATTTTATTACCTTACTTATGTTGAGTAATACCTTACCTCATAAATAGCCCTATGAGTAAGGGTGGGAGAATCTAGCTCTTAGGCTATTCACTTTTCATTATGGCCCAGATTCTAATGCCCTTATCCATGCTGAGCAGTACCTTTACTCCTACTGAAGTCAGTGAGATTATTTGGGGAGTGAGATGTTACTCACATAAATCACTGTGTCAGAGTTTTGTCCTGTTTGCTAGTCATGTTGTGTGGTTGGTTCTCTAAGGCACCTGGTCTTGTTTCTGGTTTTTCATTGGATGACTGGAACTTCTTAAGCAAGAGAATAAGGAATGATAAATACCACATGCTAAATAATTAAAAGTACTCATTTGCCAACAAATACATTACATTACTAGTCAGCCAGCTCCGTCATAGAGTTTCCCACAAATGTGCCAGGGATAAAGTTTAGGGGGATGCCAAAAGGGCAAGGCCATAGTTCCCAAACACTGCAATCCTGGAAACTGCCTCTACAAAGAAGGTTTGTTATTCCGTACAGCTGCCTCAGGCACCGTGTTGCCTTTGCCCATGCCCACTGTCTGCATTCTTGGGACTGTAAGCTCTTTGGAGCAGGGATCCTGTCTCTTGGTTTGCCTACCATCCAGGGGCCTGGCCAGGGTATCTGGATGCTACTTTAATATAAACATTAAATAATAACACAAAATATGTACCATGCTACCCTCTGTAGTACAGAACAGGAATCAATGCAGCAACCTGGGCCGGATTAACTCTCCTGTGAGCCCGGGGCTATTAGATTTTGTGGGATCCCTGGGGGTTTGGAGTGTGGGAGTGGGCTCAGGGCTGGGGAAGGGGATTGGGGTGCAGGAGAGGGTAAAGATCCAGCTGGGGGGTGGGGCCGGGGATAGGACAGGGGGTTGGGGTGCAGCAGAAGGTTCAGGGTGTGGGCTCTGGGTTGGAGTTTGGGTGCAGGAGGGGACTCAGGGCTGGGACAGGGAGTTGGGGTGCACTAGGGGGTGCAGTGTCTGGGAGGGAGTTTGGGTGCAGGAGGGAGCTCTGGGCTGGGGTAGGGAGTTGGGGTGCAGGGTGTAGGTTCTGGCCGGGAGTCACTTACGTCGGGAGGCAGCACAGCAGGACTAAGGCAGGATCCTTGCCTGCCCTGGCTCTGCTCTGCTCTGCTCCCCAAGGTGGCCAGCATGTCCAGCCCCTAGATGGAGGGGCCAGGCCCGGCTGTGTGGTGCACAGTCCCTGGCCAATGGGAGCTGCAGAGCCGGTGCTGGAGGTGGGGGCAGCGTGCAGAGATTCCCTGAATGCCCCTTGCCTAGGGGCCGCAGGGACATGTCAGCAAGCTGGCTCTCGTGCCTCCAGCCCCGTGAGATGGGGCACCAAGGCTTGGGGTCCAGTGTCTGGCCTACAGAGACTTGCCGTGGGCTGGATGAAAAGAAGCAGCGGGCTGCATCTGGCCTGTGGGGCCCCCCTTAGCCTGAGGCCCTGGGCCGCATTCAAAGAGTTTAATGCCAGAAGGGGCCTCTGAGGAGGTGTTTGCCCCACACAAGCCCCAAAAGGATTAAGGAAGCTGAGAATGATCCACCTTGTGAATGAGGCCATACATGAGGGGTTTAGGCTGGAGAAGCAACCCCTGACTGGAAGATGGAGCTCAGGGGGCTGAGCTAGTATGAAGCCAGGAAGTTGGCAACAGAAATGGCTGCAGAGAGGAAGTCTGCAGCCACCCTTGGTGCATCAGAGAGGGAAGGACCAGGACCCTGGGAACATGGCCCTCAGGGAAGAGTGTACCCAGAAGAGAGAAGGGTGGAGAAGAACGCCTGTGGGAGGTAAAGTAGGAAGCAGCCCAAGGAGACAGCAGGAAGGTTAGGCACTGAGCAGACCTTGGCTATTTGTTGTAAGGTCCTTGGGCTGGAACTCAGAGTAGTGGGTGGGCCTGAGATCCTCTACCAGTCATGACAGAGTGGCAGTGCCTGGACAGCAGGTCCAGTGAGACTCTTTACCCCAGAAGGGAAAACCATATATTGAGCTGGCTAGAGAGCTGAGTCACAAAGAGGAAGTTGCAGCTCCTGGAGCGAGAGAGGTTCCACAGAGTAAGAGAGAACAGTGGGTTGAGAGACTGCAAGGGAAAGTGTTGGGCTATTGCTCAGAGGAGCGAGGAGGATGCGCCACCTGTGGTGAGTAAGCACCTGTGACAGGGCCATTGTGATCATCTAATCTGACCACCTGTATAACACAGGCCATAGAATTTCATTGATTTATTCCTGCAGTGAGCCCAATAGCTTGCATTTGACTAAGGCAGGGGTCAGCAACCTTCAGCACGCGGCCCATCAGGGTAATCCGCTGGTAGGCCATGAGACGTTTTATGTTGACCATCCACAGTCGTGGCCCTCCACAGTGCCCAGTAGCTGCGGTTTGCTGATCCCGTGCTGGACGATGCTTCCTGCAGCTCCCATTGGCTGGGACAAGTGAACCACAGCCACTGGGAGCTGCGGGGGGCTGTGCCTGCGGACGATCAACATAAACAAAATGTCTCACGGCCTGCCAGTGGTTTACCCTGATGGGCTGCATGCAGAACGTTGCCAACCCCTGGACTAAGGCATATCTTCCATACCTTTAGTGCTACTAGTGGCCAAATTTTCATTACACCCCCTGAAATTCTGGGTGCCTTAGTATTTGAGTGTCCAACCTTGATGTCAGAGTTGAGCACCCCAGTACTGAGACATCCACATTTACAGGTTGCTCTTGAAAATGTGGCCTTTGTGGCCAAACGTGTGCCAGACACTGTCCAGACCTATAGGAAGAGCTGACTCTACGTGTTTACAATTTAAAGAGACAAACAGATAAAAGATGGAGAAAGGGAACCAAGCAAAGTGACCAGGGTTATGACTGGTACACAATACAGTATTTCTGTGGGAGGGTTTTCCTGCTGAGTTACCCAGTTTCTGAGCTCCTTGTTCTGTTTTCTGCTGGCTTTTTGCTCCCCTCTGACAGCATAACCGGAGCTAAGCATAAACCTAAGAACTGTGTTAATAATTTGAACATGATTCTAAACATCTCCTCATGGAACTGAAACAAAAACTGGTGATTCATTCCAGTGACGGTGAGGTCATTTTTAAAACACTTTTTATTGACAGACCAGTCTATCAGTTTTTCAACAATAAAAAACAGCATAGTATGTGCTGCATGAAATCTTCCTCAATCTTTAGCAAGCATTTTCAAATCCTTTACCTCTTAAAGAAGGAAAAGATCCAGGTCAAAAAGGAGTAAGAGTTAGACTGGGTCATGAAGGGTCTCTAACATGGATGACCAACTAGATCCCCCACCCCCTCAAAAAAGACTGGCACACCTTCTAAAGAAACAAATAGCTACTAAAAGAAAAACAAACCAAGACAACTGTTCCAAAAGGAAATTCATCTGACATAAACTGTTCTCAGTGACATCTGAAAGCTCTAGACCCCCTGCCATTTTATATGTTGTCTTTTTACTAAAGTGAGCTCAGAAAATTCTTTGCCTTGTCTATTCCGAAAAGTTGTACCATTTAAACTACTATACCCTATAGTTTAACCTCACCGCCCCATTTAGTGTGGATGTAGTTATAAAGTACCTGTGCCAACATATCTAATATCCTGAGACTGACATGGCTACAACATTGCATGTACCAGTGTAGCTTATTCCCGTATGAAAAAGGTGAAAAGCTATACTGCGGTGGTCACCAACTGGTTGATTGTGATCTCTGGTGGTGTAGCAGGGCTGCCGCTAAGGCAAGCTCCTTGTCTGCCCCGGCCCCACACTGCTCCCAGAAGTGGCCAGCACAGCCCCAGGGCAGGGAGGGATCTCCCTCCGTGCGCTGCTCCTGCCTGCAGGCACTGCTCCTGCAGCATCCGTTGGCCAGGAATGGGGAGCTGTGGCCAATGGGAGCTGCAGGGTTGGTGCTTGCAGAGAGGGGCAGCACGTGGAGCCACGTGCCCCCCCCCCAGGAGCCGCAGGGGTATGTGGGCCCCTTTCAAGAGTGGCGTGGGGCTGGGGTAGGCAGGGAGTCTGCCTGAGCAGCAGCCACACTGTACTGTGGACTGGGAGCCACCAGAGGTAAATGCTTCCTGGCAGGAGGCCACATCCCAATCCCCAGCCCTGGGCCCCCTCCTGAAGCCACCACCCCATAACCCCTCTTGCACCCCAAGCCCCAGCCCTGCATCCCAACTCCCTGCCCCAGCCCTGCTCCCCTCCCAGAACCAGCACCCTGTACCCACTCCTGCACCCCAAAACTCTGCCCCAGCCTGGAACCCATTCCTGTACCCAAACTCCATTCCAGAGCTTGCACCCCTCACCCCCTCCTGCACCCCAACCCCCTCCCCCAGGCTCAGCCCAGAGCCTCTTCCCACACTGTGAACCCCTCAGCCCCAGCCCAGAGCCTTCCCCCCCTCCCGAACCCCAACCCTCTACCCCAGCCCGGTGAAAGTGAGTGAGGGTGGGGGACCGTGAGCGATGGAGAGAGGGGGGGATGGAGTGAGTGGGGCAGGGCTTAGGGGAAGGGGCGGGGCCTTGGGGAAGCAGCAGGGTATGTCCTGGGTTGCCCTTAAATTCAAAAAGTGATTTTGGGCATAAAAAGGTTGGAGACCACTGCTAGACTGGAATAAGCACTTTTATACCAGTATAACTGCACCCGCACTAGGAGTTGTACTGGCACAATTATTTTGATTTAATATTACAATCCTAACTGAAATAGATATATCAGTACATAATGTATGCGTAGACCAGACCGCAGCAAATTCCCAGCAGTCCTAACAGCCATTTGTGTCTTGAAAAACTTCCCCTTCATTTATCAGAGGGGTAGCTGTGTTAGTCTGCATCTGTAAAAAGCAACAAAGAGTCCTGTGGCACCTTAAAGACTAACAGATGTATTGGAGCATAAGCTTTCGTGGGTGAATTTTAGTTTGCAGTTAATAAAACAAAGCAAAGAATTATTGTAACACAGTGAGGAGTGAGTAAAAAGCAGAGAATGCAGAAGGAAAAATGCAGGTGAACCATGAGACATAGAAAAGGTACCACACAGCTACAACAACACTGTAAACAACTTCTAGTGACACAGGCTGCCAAAGGTGAGAGACTCCAGGAAGCCAACACGCTTGTAATTGCTCCTGAGCCCTGCCACAACATGTTAACTGCTTCTACTGAGAGAAAAAGCACATTCAAGCGGTAAGTAAAAGGGACTGCAAATTTGGAAAAGACACAGACACTGTTAATACAAACCATAGAGAGGAAGCAATGTGAGTCCAAGTAGGAAACAGTGAGGCCTTGTCCAGCAACTATACAGTGAAGGTGTGGCATGACCCAGGAACTGTGAGCCCAAGCCAGACACCTGAGAAAGCAGAGATATATCTGCCAGTATGGGCAGGAGAAAAAGCAGATGATTGAAGCAAAGAGAGAAACTACATCTGGGGAATAAGTGGAAATGCACTAGCAATGGAGTGGGGCATCCAGACCATCACAGGACAAAGACTGTCCTACCGCCATAGCTATGCTGCACCTGGTTAACAGAGAGCCTTCAAAGGGACACCAAAATGAGCTCTGTAATATCACTGCAGGATCAGAGGCTAACTCAATATAATTTTCCTCCAGTGCTCTGGTCCCCCAGAATGACAAAATAGGTTTCTGCCTTGACACTCATATGATATATTTCTCTCTGAGAGTTGCCCCTCCCAGAATTCTCACCCCCCAAACTGACACCGTTTCAGGAAAATATGCACATATGGCTTGAGACTGATAGTCAATGAGTACCGTAAGTGAAAGCTGAAAAGAACTTTGAAGAGAGAGTTCAAGAGGACATGAGACCATTAGGAGGTAAACAAGTGGGGTCCATGCTGTCTGCCTGGAATATTCAACCCAGCAGGTTGTCTGTGGGACCGGGACAACAGATCCCCCTCCTCTCTGAGCACATATGGTCATAAAGAAATAATAATGCATGTAGTAATGTGCAGTTGAGAGTGCAAATGCATCCTTATTTATTTTGCATGTGCAGCTAGATATTTTTTATCAATAGCTACCTGATTTCTCCTGTGGCCCATATTATTATACAGTTTAGCATTTGCCCAAAAACTTGTCCCTCTCTTCTTTCTCAAATCCAAAGGCTCTTGATATCAGTCTGTAATCATTTTTAAGACAGCAGTGGATATGAATTTGGTTGAAGTGAGGGACAATTTGTTCCAACTCTAATATTATGGGAGAAAACAGATTGTAATCCAGATAAATTTATTTCTTTTCTTTGACATGGGTTAAATGGACTGATTTTGAAAAGGTCTGGATTGGGTAACTGAGCTGACTTTACAACAACCACCAAAGAACCTCCACCAACAACAAAAAATTGAAACTGAGCTCAAAATCTGGATTATGAAAATATCAAGAATAACTACTTAAAAATAACAATATTGCTCTCAGAAGTAAGGAATTAGAAGCTCAGGATCACATGGCAGGGGACACTAACTTATATACTGTAACCAGGCTGATTTTTCAATGGTGTTTTTGTTGTAGAACACTTGTCAAAAGCCTTCTGTAGCCTGCAAGATCAATTGCCTCATCACAGCACTGCATAAAAGAAGATTAATTATAGCTGGTCCAATGGCTCAGTGAATAGTGCAAATAGGAGAGGCACATTTGAGAGTGACCTAGGAGCTTTGATTCCTCAATGCAATGTGGACTGGCAAAGTCTCAGGGAAGGTTCAGCTTGTATTATTGTTTTTCTCTCCTAGCTGGCCCTGCCTGTGGCAGGCTAAGTCAAGACACTGCAAGTGCAAGGTGCTTTCATTATCTGTGCAGAGAATGTGCAGCAGCTCAGTAGAAGTTGGAGTAAGAGCAGGAAAATGGAGGCCTGAAAAAGAGACGTGGGTGAAAAGCTGATGACTACTCCCAGACACTCAGAAATCCACACTCAGTTCAAGCAAAAATCCTGAAACACTGGACCTGATTCTCCTTCTGCACTAGACTTACACTAATGTAACCATAGTGACTTACACCAGTGTAAGTGAGAAAAGAATTGGGTCCATTGTGTGACAGGGTGGGCCGTCTCTTTAAGATGCTGTCTCATGTCTTGTGTTTCTCTCAAGAGTCAGTTCTGTTTTCTGTTCTGGGTTTTCCTAGTTTCCAAGGCATGAGGAGTGTGTGAGCGAATGCTCTATGAATGGAGTATGAAAGGTAGCTAATTCTGCCTGTCTAATAAAAACTACAAAGTGAAGTAGGCAAATGCACACTCTTGGGTAAAAGGCTAATGTGGATGGTTGCCAGACTGCTAATGATTGGAAGACCCAGCTTAGCCAAGCCATGCTGAGGGACAGGTGCAACTGGTTAGCAGATAGGCAGAGGAAACAGGATAAAACCCAGAAATGGCAGATGCAATAGGAATATTAACCCAAAAAGCCATGATTTGGGATTGGCTAGTGAACTGCGTATTATTGTGGGACAATAGCTTTATGTTGTTATTTATAGAAACCTATCGAAGGGAGGTAGAGGTAGGGGGAAGAGGGGAGGGTTTGCGTGGGGTTTTGGTCCAGTCAGAATAAAATACAGTGTATTGGAGTAGCTTTTTTTCTGTATAAATTGACCCAGCTGCTCTATTTCAAACCACCTTGGAAAAGTGAAATAGTCCTGAGGTGTGTCTATGCTGCAAAGTGAAGCTGTGATTGTAGCATGGGTAGGCGTACTTATGCTAGCTTTAATCTAGCTAGTATGGGTAACAATAGCTAGAGGTGGTGGCATGGGCCACTTACGAAAACATGTACCCAGAGTTTCTGGAGGGCTTGTATTCTGGTTGCCAGCCTGTGCTGAAGACCCTGCCATGAGTTCTGCATTGTTATTGTTACCCACACTAGCTAGACAAGGGTGTCAATTCCAACCATGAATAGACAGGGTAACTCCTCTCCAAAAACCTCTCCCAGATTGTGTATGGAGAAAAGAGACAAAGAGCAAATATACTTTTAATCTACATTATTTATTTTATTGGGGAGGGGGGAGAGGAATGAAAGCCGACAAAACAAGAGAACAAAAGTGAAGTTTGAATATAAGCAGAATGTCTTCCCTATGTGTCATGCTACAGCTGAACTGATCACAAAATGTTTGCTATGGCAGGGGTTTTCAACCTTTTTCTTTCTGAGGCCTCCCCAAAAGGCTATAAAAACTCCACAGCCCACCTGTGTCACAACAACTGGTTTTATACATATAAAAACCGGGGCTGGCATCAGGGAGTAGCAAGCAGGGCAATTGCCCGGGGCCCCACGCCACAGGGTCCCCACAAAGCTACATTGCTCAGGCTTCAGCTTCAGCCCCAGCTGGTGGGACTCAGGGCCCCGGGCTTCAGCCCCATGCAGTGGGGCTTCGGCTTTCTGCCCTGGGCCCCTGCAAGTCTAATACTAGCCCTAATTGGCAGATCCCCTGAAACCTGCTCGGGGCCCCCTGGTTGAGAATCACTGTGCTATGGTACCTCCAGCTGGCTCCTAGTTCTTTAAAGGTGCAGTACAAAGACACAACAGAATCATAATTTATACACAACTAAATACACCACAGATTGATCGGTGACAGAGCAGCCTTGTATTATTTACTTAGCACTGGACCTTAATTTTATGATTCCTTGCTATGAATTTATTTAGTGACCTATAGGTGTTATGTTAGGGCCAGAATCTGAAGCTCTAATTCATGTGGAGTAGCACTTTACTCTAAGAATAGACTACATTGAGTCTATACAAATCTGGCCCATAGTAAATAATTAGTTATCTGTTTTCAGCTGCTGAGCACTGGGGAACCATAGATCTCAACATATTCCTAGGCCATTCAAAGGGCAAAACAAGTAAACTAGTAGTGGTTCTTCTATTCTTGAAAAACAACAATGTAATACCAAGTCTTCAAGCAGAGGAAGCATGGTATTTATAGGCACAATTAAGTCACAATAGTAGGGATTGTTCAGCAAGATGAAAGGTAGTTCTGAAGCTGGAACCTGTTTTGGGAAACTCTATTAGCATTCCGAGGAATACTTCCAATAATGTTTTACAATCTATGGTTGGGGGAGGGCGGGCAGTTAAGTGTGCCTTAAGGGCTAACTGTTGAAAGCAGACTCTTAAAAGTGCAGTCTGAAGAATGAGGAGGAAAGTTGAATAACTGCAACTTATTATTATTAACTAAGACAACAATAGTTTCTTTTTACCTGCCAAGGGAGTGCAAAAGTCTAAATAAATATTATAAGCACAGGTCAAGATTATTTTGATGAAGAATAGGGATGTGATTTATTTTATGGAAAACTGCCCCATTTTTCAACCATCCATCTGCAATAATGATGTTGTGCCCTTTTTAATAAAGATGTTAACATATATTTAAAATGGTTACATCTCCATAGACCCAGTGAGGGGCCAGGTCTGTGGCATTATTGAGGTTTGCAACCCTGTACCAATGTCCCCCTTTAGAGTATTCCTAAAATTTTCAGTGGTCTTAGGTGTGTGAATCCCTTCAGCATCTCTTCCCTCCTGCCCCCACCCTAATATTCAGTGGGACAGTCTCTTCCATAACCCTATACTCTCAACAGTCTTGGACAACTACTAGCTGCAATTTGCTGTTCGTGTGTTTCACCAGTGTAGTGAAGTATAGAATTAGATATTGGACCCATTGATAGTACCTAGAGATTTTATACTATATCAATAGCACTTTCCAAGAAGACCCTGGCCATTAAATGTGATTCTTATTGAGGAGGTACAGACATGGTTTGGAGTGTGCAGCTGGGTTCATACTGTATTCATACTGGCAGCTTTCATATCACTATTCAGTGTTGCCAACCCTCGCCCTTGGAAAATAATGAGTCCAATCCTTAAAAAATCATGAGATTAGCTCAAAAATCCTGAAGATTTTTTAATGAAATGCGAGTTCTCTTTATTTCCCTTTCAGTTTCTGAGCCTTTAACGGGCTCTCAGGTCACATTTTTAGCATTTCCCCTGCAGCCAGGCAAACTAGAAATGTCTCTTTGTAGTACATCTTGAGACCCTCCCCCCCCAGGGTGGGCTGACAGCAAAGGGGCATCTGGGGCAGGGGCTCTGTAAGGAGGGACTCTGGCTGTCATCCCAGGGTGGCTGTGGCTCCCGCTGCCCTGGGACTGTACAGCGGGGGTTCAGCCAACCAGGGCTGGCTGACAGATTTGCACCAGTGTAAGATGGTGACCATGAGGCCAGACTCTATATCATCCTCCCTGCACCAGTTAGCCATCACTAAGACTATATTTGGTGCATCACCATGGCTTCACCGCTCTGGATAATCTAGCCCTGGACATGAATAAAAACTCATCTGCAAATAAAAAGGAGCATGGATATGGTTGGAGTGAACATCTATTCAGAATTCAAACAAATACTTGTAGACACTGTTTTGCAGAATCCAGCTGACTCTAGAGATGTACTTGGGTCCCATTGCCTGCTTTGACACTTTACAGATAAACTAAAGATATGATCCATGCCCTGAATAACTTAGTCTATGCCAAAGTGCCCCAACAAGTGATGGCAAACAATAAAGAGGAAGAAAGGGCAGGAGGGCAAAGGAGAGGTAGAAGAGTACAGCGAGGTGGGCTTGTTGAACACATTTTTCCTTCCACAATCTGTTCAATAATACATGTATCATGTACAACACATTTCTTTTCTTTCTTTGCCCCCATCTTTACTGATTTGCACTTAAAATGTTCCCATATGACCTTTGAATAATTTAAGATTTTTTTTTAAACAGCTAAAATCCCTTTCCAAGCCAAAATACCCCTGACTGCAGCTCTCCATCCCCATTAATCAGCAACCAACCCTTTACATTGCCTGCTGTATGCATTAACCACACCTTCCTCTGACAATCGCCATCCTGCACTCTGGCCCTGGCCCCATGTGATGTCAGGAGCTTGCTCCTTCTACTGTTTTGGGGGGAGCATGCCTCACTAAGGTCCACAGTGGTGTCCAAGACTGTTCATTGTTCAATAATCCAGATGCACCGGTGAGGCCACATGTGGAGTACTGTGTCCAGTTTTGGGCCCCCCATTACAGAAAGGAGGTGGATAAATTGGAGAGAGTCCAGTGGAGGGCAACAAAAACCATTAGCGGGGTGGGGCACAGGAGAGGCTGAGGGAACTGGGCTTATTTAGTTTGCAGAAGAGAAGAGTGAGGGGAGATTTGATAGCAGCCTTCAACTACCTGAAGGGAGGTTCCAAAGAGGATGGAGCTTGGTTGTTCTCAGTGGTGGCAGATGACAGAACAAGGAGCAATGGTCTCAAGTTGCAGTGGGGGAGGTCTAGGTTGGATATTAGGAAACACTATTTCACTAGGAAGGTGGTGAAGCACTGGAATGGGTTACCTAGGGAGGTGGTGGAATCTCCATCCTTAGAGGTTTTTAAGGTCAGGCTTGACAAAGCCCTGGCTGGGATGATTTAGTTGGCGTTGGTCCTGCTTTGAGCAGGGGGTTGGACTAGATGACCTCCTGAGGTCTCTTCTAACCATAATCTGCTATGAATCTATGTTGCTTGGGGTGTGGGGCTGTGAAATTGTGCTGCTATTCTCCCCATAGTCAGGAAACCAAAGCGGTAGGGTCTACTCTCCCAAGGAGGTGATGCTGCTCCTTCCCAGCCCATGGAAGTGGGGTGGGGGGTGACATAGTGTCTTATGCCCTGGTTGGGCAGCAAGGAGTGTGGTCCACCTGCTCAGAGCTGGATAAGGTGTAGGTGAAATGGAGAAAAACAAGAGGCCCCACATTTATTAACATATCAATAGAAACAACTCACCGTGTAAAACTTACACACAAATCACATTGAGTTCTGACATTACACTGGCAGGTGACCAGAGAGCAAAATTAATTCACCACTTAGCTGAGCTGAACTCTTGGTTTGCCCAGCATGAGAGATACAGACCACTGCACCCTCAATAAATGCCCAGTCCCCAAGTGGGGCATTAGGTCTTCATGAAGGTATTGATTACCTGAGGATGTTAATGGCTCTTCCTGAAACTCCCCAACCCTTTCCCCAGGTTTAGAAGGGGCATAGTCCTTTCCAGCCTCCCTTCCAGTACCAACTGTCTGCAAATATAGCAACAATGCAAAACATACATTAACATGGAGGTGGAAAAAATGTTTGTGTTGACTCTGTGCCAGTGGCTGTTTACTCTGATCCATGCAATGCTTGGAAAGCAGCAGAGGTATTTTAAATTAAGCTACATTTTAATGGAGAGTTGTGCTAAACACACACAGTTGCATGGCGAGAGGCAGTCCCTACCACAAAGAGTTTCCAATCTAAATTGACAAGCCAGACAAAGGAAGTATAACGGCCTTCCACTCTTATTTGACAGAAAGGGTAGTGATGCACAGACATGTTAAGTGACTAGTTAAAGGTCAGCCAGGAAGATCTGTGGTGAAGCCAGGAACTGAGCCCAGATTTCCTGAGTCCCAGCCTAGTGCTTTAAACATAAAGGCATCCACCCTCACTTAAACGTATTGAGAGAAAAGACCTTTCAGGACAGGGGCTCTCCCTACTCATCTGATGAAGAACAGCAAGGCCATCCCAATCACACTTCCTTGAGAACAAACATAGGATTTAGAAATTTTTTCTTGGTAGGAATCCCAAAAGAGGTTGCAAGATTTTACTTTGCTTATTGACTGACTGTTACTAGAACCCCTAAGTCTGTGGTTGGTTAAATCATAGGTTCTCAGCCTGACTGTCATGACCACGCTCCCTTTCTTTTTGGCTCATTAGCAGGGAGTTCCTGAAACTATATAAAAGGGGTCCCAAAACTTTTTTCTGTTGTAAGGTGAGGTCACTCTATGGAAAGCTTCAAGAACCGCTGCATTAGATCATTCTGTTCCATTATGGTAAAAAATGTCAACTTTATTTGTTTATTCATAGGAGAATTAAAATTCACATGAACAGCGTTAGTATTATATACCAAGGACCAGATTCCCATTTATTCCTAGTGGGGCATATCAGGCAAGCACACCTGATCTTACACCATTTTACTGCCCGTCCCCCCCATTGCTGGAGAACAGTCTGAGCAGGGGAAGAAAGTGGGAAGGCTTACTTATTACTGACCTTGGCACAAAAAGTGGGAATGCGCTAATAAAGTTTGCGGATGACACAAAGCTGGGAGGTATTGCCAATACAGAGAAGGACCAGGATATCATACAGGAAGATGTGGATGACCTTGTAAACTGGAGTAATAGTAATAGGATGAAATTTAATAGTGAAAAGCACAAGGTCATGCATTTAGGGATTAATAACAAGAACTATTGTTATAAGCTGGGGAGGCATCAGTTGGAAGTAACAGAGGAGGAGAAGGACCTTGGAGTATTGGCTGATCACAGGATGACTATGAGCCGCCAATGTGATATGGCTGTGAAAAAAGCTAATGCGGTCTTGGGATGCATCAGGCGAGGTATTTCCAGTAGAGATAAGGAGGTGTTAGTACCGTTATACAAGGCACTGGTGAGACCTCATCTGGAATACTGTGTGAAGTTCTGGTCTCCCATGTTTAAGAATGATGAATTCAAACTGGAACAGGTTCAGAGAAGGGCTACTAGGATGATCTGAGGAATGGAAACACTGTCATATGAAAGGAGACTCAAAGAGCTTGGCTTGTTTAGCCTAACCAAAAGAAGGCTGAGGGGAGATATGATTGCTGTCTATAAATATATCAGAGGAATAAATACCAGGGAGGGAGAGGAATTATTTAAGTACCAATGTGGACACAAGAACAAATGGATATAAACTGGCTATCAGGAAGTTTAGACTTGAAATTAGACGAAGGTTTCTAACCATCAGAGGAATGAAGTTCTGGAACAGCCTTCCAAGGGGAGTAGTGGAGGCAAAAGACATATCTGGCTTCAAGACTAACCTTGGTAAGTTTGTGGAGGGGATGGTATAATGGGATAGCCTAATTTTAGCAATTAATTCATCTTTGACTACTAGTGGTAAATATGCCCAATGGTCTGTGATGGGATGTTAGGTGGGGTGGGATCTGAGTTACTACAGAGAATTCTTTCCAGGGTGCTGGCTGGTGAGTCTTGCCCACACGCTCAGGGTTTAGCTGATCACCATATTTGGGGTCGGAAAGGAATTTTCCTCCAGGGCAGATTGGCAGAAGCCCTGAGGGTTTTTCGCCTTCCTCTGCAGCGTGGGGCACAGGTCACTTGCTGGAAGGTTCTCTGCAGCTTGAAATCTTTAAACCATGATTTGAGGACTTCAGTGGCTCAGACACAGGTTTGATACAGGAGTGGGTGGGTGAGATTGTGTGGCCTGCATTGTGCAGGAGGTCAGACTAGATGATCATAATGGTCTTTTCTGACCTTAAAGTCTATGATTCTATGATTCTGTGTGGTTGAGAGTTGTGACAGTCTGCCCAATAGAGGAATAAATGGCATTTAACAATATATCAATTTGATATTTCTGAAGTAGCCTCTTCCTAGAGCAGTGGTGGGCAACCTACGGCACGTCAGGGTAGCCGCTTGCCGGCCATGAGACAGTGTTTACATTGACCATCCGCAGGCACAGCTGCCTGCAGCTCTGATTGGCTGGGAATGGTGAACTGCGGCCACTGGGAGCTGCGGGTGGCCATGCCTGCAGATGGTCAATGTAAACACTGGCTTGTGGCCGGCCAGCGGATTACTCTGATGGGCCGCAGGTTGCCCACCACTGTCCTAGAGAGATAGCAATAACCATTCCCAGAACTATCGGTTAATAACAGAGAGAAGAAATAGGAATATCATTTACTGATTAAACATACACAGTCTTATGCTCTTGCTACTTCTCATGTGACTCCTGTCCACAGTCCTAAGAAGGGACCACAGTAGCGGTGTGTTACTGGCTTTTATTTTGGTCTGATATTTATGTCTACCTTGCTCTATTCAATGACACTCCCTGTTTTTTTTTCTTGTTTCCACCCACCCTCCCAAATTATGTGCTCTTACCCTTAGATAATAACGTAACATAAGGCACTGTGGGTTTTTTGGATTTGTTCATCTAATGTGTAGTATAAAGATATAATAAAATATACGTACTAAGAAACAGCAAGTCTTCACCAGCTGCCATCAGCATTGCTGTACCAATTAGTACTGCTCTGAAGCACAGTAATGCAGTTTTGGTTCTCTTTTGTAGTAACTACATAGATAGCAATTTACAATTGTGAGAGTTTTCAAGACCTATAATAAAGGCTTTCCTTTTACTGAGGGCTTGTCTACATTGCCCCAGGGTTCGAGCTACAGGGGTGTGACTAGAAGTGGGCACAAAAGTGCTATGCTGTAACTCTGCCATGTGGACTCTGCAGGAGTGAACTAAAAGGTTCCTAGTTCACATTAATATAACCCTGTTTGAAGAGGATTACATTAATGTAAACTAGGAACCTAGGGGGAGTTACAGTGCAGCACTACACTACACTACACAATCCATTTAAGTAATTTTTTTTAACGTAACTAGGACTTGCAAAGATTCCTACTCTGTTTTTTCTTAACGTTGGACAAAACATGGCTGTATTTTGGCAAACAGTGAGGGTGAAAGCAGTACATATGAATGTAAGTGACTAACTTTAGATACTCAGATTTGAAAATGTTGGTGTGTGTTTTTCTTGTGGAAATTTGAGTTCAGATCTTGAGATCAGTCCCATGCTTCCAAGTTAGCAGGGACTGGGTTTGTCACAGAGGTGATACCTTGTAGGGAGAGGGTTTTTCCATCCGTAAAAGTAACTCACAATTTTAAGGTAGGAGAATAGTGCATGAGCTGCAAAGCATTAGTACAAAAAGGTCATTGATAGCTTGGCTGGATTGTTAATGCACAGATCTGGGAGTTCTATTCTTGGGTCTACCATGGACTTCCTGTGTGACCTGAGGTGACTTCCTCAACTGCTCTGTCTTAGTTTACCCATTTATAAAATAGAAATAATATTTATCTGCCTCACGGGAATATTATGAAGCATTTGTTAATGTTTCAGAGTGCTTTCAGCTCCTCCAGAGGGAAAGTGCTAGAGAAGTTCAAAGTATTATGGGTGAAACCCTGGCCCTGTTGAAGTCAGTGGGAGTTTTGTCATTGACTTCAACTGGGCCAGGATTCCATTCTATATGATGAGGGTGGGGTGGGGTGGGGGTGTGTGGTTAAGGCTATTTCTGCCAAAGAACTAGAACAGAACTTTGCCAATGATTAGTACTCCTCTGTGGTAGGAGTGTTAAGAGTTCAAAGGGGACAAATTGGCAGCCTTTCATGAAACTTTAGGGTTAATGCCCCTATTAACCAGTGATCTAGTCCCAAGATATATATTCTTTCCCAGATATATGTGTCCTAGGGCAATGTTATTCTGGAGGGGCAAGTTTACAGGGAAGTTAAGTGATATAAAATTGGGCTAGCATCAGTATAGCAAATAGGCACCTTTTGATAAACTGCAATCAATATTTTGTACTGGGCAGGGGAAGGGGTTGCGATGTATGAATATGTATTTCATCTCGAAGCTTTGTGGCATGTAAAAATACAGCATAGTGTAGACTGAGTTCCTTATTTCTTCTGCTGAAATAACACCATTTGACTTGTTCCCTATTTCTTGTCCACTCTTAAGTGACCATTTGCTTTTATGTGCAAAGAATAAGGTTCAGAAATAAATAGGTTAGATCTACATTTCAACAGTATAGACACCGAGACTTACACAAGTCAAGTTCACTTTCCTCTTCTCTATGTTGGTATTGTTAAAAGAAGATTAACATTCACATGCCAAGCATCAAATTGTAGCTCCAAAACTTCTTCGCTGTCAATTATTAAATATTAGTTATATGCATTACACACAGTCACCCCCAGACTCAGTGGACGACAACCAAGCAAGCTCTGAGATATGTGCATTATAAAAAGACTAAAATACACTTTTGGGTCTGGTTAAAAAAATCATTAAAAATTATGTTTGTTTTTTTTTAAAAGCTGTTTCCATTCTATAGTATTCAAAACTGGCACTTTTTTGTTTTCAAAATGTATTAATCTTTTTAACAGTTTTACTGTATATTGAATTTTTTCACTCAATGAATATTAGCTTTTTTTGGTAAATGAAAAAGTTGATGTTTCTATAACAGCTTTGATAATATTTTCAAACATTTAAAAGTCTTGAAAAAATCCCCCAAATCCAACTGTTTTTCACTTTTGGGGGGAAAAAAGTCCTTTATAATGAAAAACTTGTTCAAAAATATCACCCAGTTCTTCCTAACCAAATTAATGTTGAGAGATAAAGCAACTAGGAATAAGCCATGCAAAGAACTAAAACAAATTAGGACATTAAGGCAAACCGTGAGAAGAAACAAACGTTAATTTTGATTTGTGTCATCTCTGACAGTGCTAGTACTGATTGGTTGTGGGGTTGTTCGTTTATTATTTTATTTTTATTGGCAGTTAAAAATGAGTTGTTGAAGTAAAAGGAGAAAGCATCAAAGTTCAGGTTCTGTGAATCTATTGACTCGAAGAGAGGGTCTAGATGAATGAGTTCTGACATGAGCTGTGGCTCCTGGAAGGACATATTATTTTCAGATTATTTTTTCTTAATCCCAATTCGGAATTCCAATTGTAATTTCTGCAGTTCACTTGGAAGCAAATACAGACAAACAGCATTTATTGTTTACTAAGGCATTGCTGGACAAAAGAAAGAATAAAATTAAACTAATTACTTTAAGATAACTGTTAAAGAAAAGGGCCTGACTGTGTCTTTGAATAAGGATTTTACTTGGACAAGAAAGTAGATGGAACCAAACAATATATAGCTCTATATTCAGAGTTAGAACAAATCATTACCAGTTTTGTTGGTATTGTCAGAGAGCTCTACATTGCCAGGATGAGTGGAAGGCCTCACTGATTGATTCCTTCTGTTTCACTGCCAAGCAACATTCCTTGTGGACCAATTCCTTTACAAAACTGGCTTCTTTTTGCTTTTAATGGCACCTAACTATTGATGACCTGATCCAGTGAGGTGCTGAAGGCTCCTATTGCGAAGAGGACCCAGCAGCTCAGAGCTTAATCAGGTCTTAAGCAGATTTCAGGGGTTGTTTTGTATAACGGTTAGAACATTGTTAATTCTCCTCTGCTAATGATAATCCTGTTCTCTGAGTCCAGATGCAATCTTGGATACCTAGCTCAGCCTTATTAAAAATGTGAACACTCCCTTGTGAGGGTGGGTTTTGTCAACATTGCAGGGTTTACCTCTGGCACTCCAATGCAGCTACCCATTTGTTTCCTCAGAGGCTTTTTCTTGGTTTGTTTGTCTTATTGTTGTTTTGGGGTTTTTGTAGTTAATACGTGCATGAGTCTTTTCAGCCTGCTAGTTTCATCACTAGAAAAGGGTAACACAAAAGAATGTAGGTTGTCATCTTTGATACGGGGTTTTATGTCTCTGTATAATGAGATGCCACATTGCTTCATTTTAATGAGAATGTCTATGATTATGCATCTGTTCCTTTCAACTCTTGTGGGGGAAATGGAGTCAACGCAGAGTCAAAAGAGTTATTATTTCCAGGGAACTGTAATTTGTTTCACGGTCAGGCTGCACCTCAGCATTGGTAAATCTACTTGGAAACGCCTCTGGATAAAAATTTCTAAATATTAGCAGGTACTGAACACAGAAGCTGTTCACTATGAGGTTTAACCCATTAGAGTTAGGCACCTAAATATCTTTAAAAATCTGGCCTTGGGAGGCTATCTGTAATATTACAACTGTCTGACTTTGACTTCCCATCACATAATCCCCATATCTCCCTGGTTTTTATCTTAACGTAACTATCTAAATTATAGCTACATTAGGGGGTTTGAAAATAATTGAAAAGCTGACCTATGAGAAGTGCTCACAAGCCCTGGTGAGCACTGAGAGCATGTCTTTGAAACATCCAGCCTCCAAATAAATGTTTAAATAATGCAAGGGGCCATCCTCCACTGGGGTAAATCACAGTAACTCCACTGAATTCAGTGAAGCTGTGCTGATTTACACCATCTGAGGATCTGACCCATAACATGTAGAAATTTGTCAGCTGGCTGCTCTTCACCCAAAGTTATCTTATGTGCCTCCCAAAACAGGAAGACATGAACTTGGTTTCAAGGAGCTACAAACTTCGGCTCCAATTCTGCACCGACTTCTACATGAGTAGACTCCTGTACCTGCACAAAGCCTCATTGAAGACTGGGTTAAGATCACCAAGACTACATGGTTTCTTGGTTTCACCAAGACTTCATGGCTAGAGCATGGCATGAAGTAAAAAAAAGGGTGTGCCCTTTTTTAATGACAAATGGGTATCTTAGTTAATTTAATTGGGAGCATCATGGCAGAAGTTGGTTTTAAGAAGGGACTTGACTCAAGTGAGAGAGTGGGAGCCTTGTAGATCATCAGGAAGTTTGTCCCAGGAATAAAGGGAAGCTGGGAAGAAAGCACACAGATATTTGTGGGAGAAGTGGCTGAATGGAGAAGCAAGGTTAGCATTGTTGGAAGAATGGAAGGAAAATAAACATGCATTGTGGGAAAGATTTCCAGTGTATTCATGGGAGCACAATACCTGCTGAATAGGAAATTATTTCTATAGCCATAACACCTAATGGCCCCAATCTGGAACAGGGCTCCATTGTGCCAACTGCTGTACAAAATCACAGAAGATGCAGTCCCTGCCCCAAAGAGCTTATGGGTGATGGCAGCAAGCACACACCATGCTAACACCATATTTATATGAGTGTTTCTATATTTATGTTACAAAAATCTTATCTTTAGGTTTATGTTTTCTTGGGGTTGGGGCCCACAGGATTGAAATGGAGGAGAGGGAGATCAGATGGTCTGAGAGGGAAATGGGGAGGCGGATAGGAAGGAGAATGAGAATCTCAGTGGGCAGGGAGAGGGAGGTTGGCAGCTGAAGCTAATTATTTGATGTAATTGTATTATCTGTTGTAGTTAATCCATATGTAATCAATGTGTGCTGAATAGATTTAAATTCTAGGTTTAGGCATAGAAATATGTAGGGTAATATTATAGGATTGAGAAGCATGTATTATTGGTAAGAGTGTGTTAGGTATACATGTAAGATAAAGCTGTAAAGCAAGGCCTTTCAGACCTAAGGCCTGATCTGGCTAAGCTGAAGTTTGACGGCCTCAGGCATGTAGGACCTTGCTTTACAGCCTTATCTTATGTGTATACCTGACACACTCTTATCACTAACACATGCTTGTCAATCCTATACCCCTATAATACAATAATACATATTCCTATACTTATACTTGCAACTTAAATCCATTCATCACACTTTGATTTCATATGGGTTAACTACAACGAGACATAATACAATGAAGTGATTATGTCATTAACTACACAGCAGATGGGGTGCAGTGATTGGAGACCTGCAATACAGTGCAGAGTCCAGATTTCAGAGCTTAATGAAGGTGCCTGGAGGCTGCCTCTGTTATTCCCCATATGGAAATGGGGCAAAGGAGGACCCTGAGCCCTCATGGATGCTCTCTGTTGTTCAAAGGATAGGGAATGAGATGATGGAAGGCCCACAGGGGCTACACATTATATAACTAGGAGGGGGACTGAGATCCCAGATTTGACTATGGAATCCTGTGGAACTGTCAAAGAAAGAATACATGTTTTTTTGTTAAGCACATTTGCTTTCCAGGATAGAATTTACTTGTTTCTTGGAGAATTAGGTAAAAACAAAACAATGATCGCCTCCACCCCGAAATTTTGGTTTGTATGTAGGCTGGGAAAGAAAATTGTGTCGGAAGTTATCAGTAGAACAATCCAGAATATGGGTATCAAGTAAAATAGACATAGCCATTTAGCTTCTCCTTTGGCATAATGAAACTGCTAATGTGACTACCTATGCATAATGTCAGCTAGTAAAGTAATTATCTGAAATAAAGATCATGTAATGAAGAATATTGAAATCAGTGTACTTTAAAATGCAAATCGGGGTTCCTTTGCCCTCTGGTTGTTCTCAGATTATGCTGTTGCTCATTTATTACTTTAGACTTGAATAGTGTGCAAGAAAAACTCCAGTGAACTCTGCACACTTCATCCAGATCATTACTGCTTCTTGAAGTGTTTTAATGTTAAATATAGGTCAAATGCTGGTTGCAACTCTTCATTCTCTTCTGGCTTCTATCGTTTACATTACAAGATTGAAAACTACATTTATTTTTTACAGCTGGAGAGGAAATTAATCTTGTGTGCTGTGTTCTGAATGTCTATTTATTTAACAGGCTGGGAAGCGCTATACAAATAGTCACTTTAACATTTGTGGAATTACCATAGGGACATAGAAACTGTACTACATATTTTTTCCTTCTGTGTTAAGGTATGCAACAATGAAATGTTTATTCCAAATGTCCTTAAATTGTAACAGACAAAGGTTATACTCACTATTGTTAAGGTTGCAAAACAGTATCATTTTAACTGCCTTTTCTCACATGCATAAAACCTTTTGGAACTTTTATATTTCCAGATGAAATATTCCATGCGTGGTGTCTGCACAAAAGTGTTTTTGGAAAGTTAGCACAAAATCTTTTTAATCACTTGAATCACAATTGAATACAACAACATGCAGTTTTTCCGTTGTTAGAATCAATTTTAGACAAATTCAAGTTTATTGAATGGAGGCATAGCAAAAACTTGTAATGTTTACAGCCTGAAAATTGGCATGGAAATAATTCTCATCCTGGTGTAGTACCTTTGCTTATGTTTGGGAGGGGAAAGTTACAGGGAGTTACAGGTGTTTCAAAAATCACTTTGATCATGCTCAATAGCCTCTATTAAGATTTTAGTAGAACCTAATGAAGCCCCTCCTCTATGACATTAGCATACACATTCTTTCTGTCCTGCATGGCTGACACAGGGATTGCTGCCTTCCATGAGCTCAAGGCTTGGGCAAGGATTGGGGGCTATTGCTAGTACAGTGTGGACAAAGGATACTGTAGCATAGCAACATACTTTAAAAGAACTGTCTAAGGCTCTGTCTACATACAAAAGTTGAAATGTTTTAACTATGGGTATGTCTACACTACGAGATTATTCCAATTTTACAGAAACCGTTTTTTTAAAACAGATTGTATAAAGTCAAGTGCACGCGGCCACACTAAGCACATTAATTCGGCGGTGTGCGTCCATGTACCGAGGCTAGCGTAGATTTCCTGAGCGTTGCACTGTGGGTAGCTATCCCATAGCTATCCCATAGTTCCCGCAGTCTCCCCCGTCCATTGGAATGCTGGGTTGAGATCCCAATGCCTGATGGGGCAAAAAACATTGCCGCTGGTGCTTCTGAGTACAACCTCACCCCTCCCTCCGTGAAAGCAGCAGCAGCCAACCGTTTCGCACCTTTTTTCCTGGGTGAACTGTGCAGACGCCATTCCACGGCAAGCATGGACCCTGCTGAGCTCAAGACAGCAATCATGGACATTTTAAACACCTCGCACATTCTCGTGCAGTCAATGCTGACCGGGACCTGCAAAGCCAGGCGAGGAGGCGACGGATACGGCAGAGCAGCGACGAGAGTGATGAGGACATGGACACAGAATTCTTTCAAACTGTGGGCCCCTCCGCTTTGGAGATCCTGCTGGTAATGGGACAGGTTCTAGCCATTGAACGCCAATTTTGGGGCCGGGAAACAAGCACAGACTGGTGGGACCGCATAGTGCTGCAGGTGTGGGACAATTCCCAGTGGCTGCGAAACTTTCGCATGCGTAAGGGCACTTTCATGGAATTTTGTGACTTGCTTTCCCCTGCTCTGAAGCACCAGAATACCAAGATGAGAGCAGCCCTCACAGTTGAGAAGCGAGAGGCAATAGCCCTCTGGAAGCTTGCAACGCCAGACAGCTACCGGTCAGTTGGGAATCAATTTGGAGTGGGAAGATCTACTGTGGGGGCTGTTTTGATGCAAGTAGCCAAAGCAATCATTAAGCTGCTGCTACGAAAGGTTGTGACTCTGGGAAATGTGCAGGTCATAGTGGATGGCTTTGCTGCAATGGGATTCCCTAACTGTGGTGGGGCAATAGATGGAACCCATATCCCTATCTTAGCACCGGAGCACCAGGGCACCCACTACATAAACCGCAAGGGGTACTTTTCAATGGTGCTGTAAGCACTGGTGGATCACAAGGGATGTTTCTCCAACATCCACGTGGGATGGCCGGGAAGGGTTCATGACGCTCGCGTATTCAGAAGCACTACTCTGTTTAAATGGCTGCAGCAAGGGAATTACTTCCCAGACCAGAAAATAACAGTTGGGGATGTTGAAATGCCTGTAGTTATCCTGGGGGACCCAGCCTACCCCTTGATGCCATGGCTCATGAAGCCATACACAGGCAGCCTGGACAGTAGTCAGGAGCTGTTCAACTACAGGCTGAGCAAGTGCAGAATGGTGGTAGAATGTGTATTTGGCTGTTTAAAGGCGCGCTGGCGCACGTTACTGACTCGCCCAGACCTCAGCCAAACCAATGTCCCCTTTGTTATTGCTGCTTGCTGTGTTCTCCACAATCTCTGTGAGAGTAAGGGGGAGACCTTTATGGCGGGGTGGGAGGCTGAGGCAAATCACCTAACCGCTGATTACGCACAGCCAGACACCAGGGCGATTAGAAGAGCACACCAGGAAGCGGTGCGCATTAGAGAAGCTTTGAAAAACAGTTTCATCACTGGCCAGGGTACAGTGTGACTGTTGTGTTTGTTCCTCTTTGATGACCCCCCCCTTGATTGACTTACAGCTTGCTTTCTAAGGAAATAAAGTCACTCTCATTTAAAAATCATGTATTCTTTATTACTTAATTATAAAAAGAGGGAGAGAACTAACAAGGTAGCCCGGGTGGGGTTTTGGAGGAGGATAGTAGGGAAGGAAAAGGCCACTAAAAAAATTTCATAATAATGAGAGCCTTTTCGTTGGGCTGTCCACTGGGGTGGAGTGGGCGGGTACACGGAGCCTACCCCCACGAGTTCTTACTCGTCTGGCGGGTGAGGAGGCTAAGGAACATGGTGAGGGGGGAGGGTGGTTATACAGGGGCTGCAGCAGCACTCTGTGATCCTGCTGCCGTTCCTGAAGCTCCACCATATGCTGGAGCATGTCAGTTTGATCACGCAGAAGCCCCAGAGTTGCATCCCGCCACCGCTGATCTTTCTGACGCCACCTCTCATTTCGAGCCTCTCATCTCGAGCATCTCTCCTGTCCTCATGTTCATCCCTCCTGTCCTCACATTGGTCTGTCCTGTCCTCACGGTCACTGGCATCTTTCCTGTACTTTGCTACCACGTCCTTCCACTCATTCAGATGAGCTCTTTCATTGCGGGTCACTTCCATGATTTCCGAAAACATTTCTTCTCGCATCTTTTTTTTCCGCCGCCTTATCTGAGATAGCCTTCGGGACGGAGTAGGGAGGCTTGAAAAATTTGCAGCTGCATGAGGGAGGGAAAAAAGGGAGAGAAGTATTTAAAAAGATATATTTTAGAGAACAATGGTCATACTCTTTCATGATGAACAACACTATTCACCTTACATAGCACATGTGTTTTCACTACAAGGTCACATTTTGCATCTTAATATTGAGTGCCTGTGGCTTTGGTGTTACAGATCACAGACGCAGGTCCGGGCAGCAGAATTCGGCTTGCATACGGCCATGGTAAGCCATTGTCTTTCATCTTCTGCAGCCTTCATCTATCCAGCGCCCTCCTTTCCCAAATAGCAAGCAAAGCCCGTTGAGTACTGCTTCTTTCCTGTTAACGTGCAGCAGCAGAAACCACCCCATGGCTGGTATCATGGAAGATCACTGCTAAACACCCCCCTTTACCCACCCCCCAACCGCATGGCTGGTAGCAGGAAAGATCCCTGCTAGCCAAACGCGGAAAAGCTCAACGCCAATCACCCCCTCTCTTCCCCCCACTTGGCTACCTGCAGGGAAGGATTTATTTTAAGCCACAGGCAAACAGCCCAGTAGGAATGGCCATCTCTGTCCCCTTACTTAGGGTACGTCTACACTACGGGACTATTCCGAATTTGCATAAACCGGTTTTGTAAAACAGATTTTATAAAATCGATTGCGCGCGGCCACACTAAGCACATTAATTCGGTGGTGTGCGTCCACGGTCTGAGGCTAGCGTCGGCTTCTGGAGTGTTGCACTGTGGGTAGCTATTCCCTAGCTATCCCATAGTTCCCGCAGCCTCCCCCGCCGCCCCTTGGAACTTCCGGGTTGAGATCCCAGTGCCTGATGGGGCAAAAATCATTGTCGCGGGTGGTTCTGGGTAAATGTCGTTAGTCACTCCTTCCTCTGGGAAAGCAACGGCAGACAAGCATTTCGTGCCTTTTTCCCCTGGATTGCCCTGGCAGATGCCATAGCATGGCAATCATGGAGCTTGTTTTGCCTTTTGTGACTCTCACCGTATGTGTACTAGATGCCGCTCACAGAGGCGATTCAGCAGCGCTACACAGAAGCATGCTTTTGCTTTTGCATGACAGCAGAGATGGTTACCAGCCATATTGCACCATCCAAACCCTTCCATAAATTGGAACTAAGATGATCATGGCTACCAGTCCTTTTGTACCATTTGCTGCTGTCATAAGTGCCCCTGGCTGCTCTTAGCCAGGGGCGCAAAAGTCAAAATTGGGAATGACTCCCTGAGTCAATCCCTCCTTTTTGGTATCTAAAAATAGAATCAGTCCTGCCTAGAATATAGGCAAGTGTACTAGATAACCACTGTATCATAGAACCAGAGAGCACAGCTGCTCTGTGTCAGATCCTGCAGAAATTATGATCTGTATGCTATTCACAGGGGGTGCTCCTGTAACAACACCACCTGTTCATTCCGTTCTTACCCCAGCCTTCCTGGGCTACCATACCATTGTCCCCCCACTTGTGTGATGAAGTAATAAAGAATGCAGGAATAAGACATGGTGACTTGTTAGTGAGAAATGAGTGGAAGGCAGCCTCCAGCTGCTATGATAGTCCAGACAGGACATTAAGCAGTGTGTAGGAGAGAAGCCCAGCATCCCTCTGCTAGTCCAGGGGCAACTGAATCTTTTCTTTACACATGAAGGGTGGGGGCTGATGGAGCTCAGCCCCCTGTTGCTATGATGACGATGGTTACCAGCCATATTGCACCATCCACCACCAGAAAAAATTAGGGCCAGGCGCCCTTGATCGACCTGACGGATGCTAGTCAGCATGGTTACTGCCCCATGTGCCAATAGGCTGATGACGAGGACGGTTACCAGTCCTTTTGTACCATCAGCCACCCATGGCAGGGGGATGTTGGTGTTGACGGCTGCAGCATCGTGTCTATCTGCAGCATTCAGTAAAGATAGGGTGACATGTAAAAGAGTCAGAGGATTGTTTTCCCTTTCGCTTCTGGGTGTGTGTGTGGGGGGTGAGTAGATTGCCAAGCTATGCCCTGACCCACCGCGGACACTGTGTTTGACCCTAGAAGCATTTGGAGCTCAGCCAAGAATGCAAATACTTTTCGGAGGCTGCAGGAACTGTGGGATAGCTTCAGTCCTCCAGTCCATGAGCGTCCATTTGATTCTTTGGCTTTCCGTTACGCTTGTCACGCTGCAGTGCGCTGAGTCCCTGCTATGGCGTCTGTCTGGAGATTTTTAAAAAAGGATTCTGAATTTCATCTTCTGAAACGGAGCGCTGATAGAACGGATTTGCCTGCCCTTACAGCGATCACATCCGCATGGTCCGTGCTGGAGCTCTTTTTTTATTTTGATTTCGGACTGCATCGCCACCCGTGCTGATCGGAGCTCCACGCTGGGCAAACAGGAAATATTCAAAAGTTCGCGGGGCTTTTCCTGTCTACCTGACCACTGCATCTGAGTTCAGATTGCGGTCCAGAGCGGTCACTGGTGCACTGTGGGATAGCTCCCGGAGGCCAATGCCGTCGATCAGCGTCCACACTAACCCTAATCCGATATGTTAATACTGATACTAGCGTTACTGCTCTCGTTAGGGAGGAGTACAGAAACCGGTTTAAAGAGCCATTAAAATCGATATAAGGTGCCTCCTAGTGTGGACGGTTGTGGCGTTAAATCAGTTTTACGCTCCTAAAACCGGTTTAAACGCCTAGTGTAGACCAGGCTTTAGATTCCTGAATTTCAACCAGGTTACCATGAACGATATCACTCTCCTGAGGATAACACAGCGAGATAAAGAACGGATGTTGCTTGAATGCCAGCAATCACCAGGACCATACGCAGCTAGGCTTTGTCATGCAATGATACCAGATTACTTGCTACATGCATGGCTTGGTCAAGTGTCCTACCATGGAGGACAGAATAAAGCAGCACTGCCCAGAAACCTTCTGCAAAGGCTTTTGGAGTACCTCCAGGAGAGCTTCATGGTGATGTCCCTGGCGGATTTCCGCTCCATCCCCAGACATGTTAACAGACTTTTCCAGTAACTGTACTGGCCGCGAATGCATCCCAAGTTCTCAGGGCAAATTAATCATTAAAAAACGCTTGCTTTTAAACTATGTCTTTTATTTACAAGGTACACTCACCAGAGGTCCCTTCCATGCCTTCATTGTGTGGGATAGTGGCTTGGGAGGGCTGGGAGGGTAATTCCGTCAGGGTGAGAAAAAGCACCTGGCTGTTGGGGAGAATGGAGTGCTGCGTGCTCTCTACATGCTCGTCCTCCTCTTCCTCCTCATCTTCCCCAATCCTCAGCCATGGCTGCGATTACCACCCCCACCTCGGAATCCATGGACAGGGGTGGGGTAGTGGTGGCGGACCCCCCTAGAATTGCATGCAGCTCAGCATAGAAGCGGCATGTTTTTGGCCCTGCCCCGGACTTTCCGTTTGCTTCTTTGGTTTTCTGGTACGCTTGTCTGAGCTCCTTAACTTTCACACGGCACTGTACTGAGTCCCTGGTGTGGCCTCTCTGCATCATGGCCTTGGAAATTTTTTCAAATGTTTTTTCATTTTGTCTTTCGGAACGCAGTTCTGTTAGTACTGAATCCTCTCCCCATATAGCGATCAGATCCAGTACCTACTATGCAGTCCATGCTGGAGCTCTTTTTCGATCCTCAGGAGACTGCATTGTTACCTGATGAGCTCTGCGTGGTCACCTGTGCTGATGATCTCTCCACGCTGGCCAAACAGGAAATGAAATTCAAAATTTTGCGGGGCTTTTCCTGTCTACCTGGCCAGTGCATCCGACTCCAGATTGCTGTCCAGAGCAGTCAAAATGGTGCACTGTGGGATAGCTCCCGGAGGCCAATACTATCAAATTGTGGCCACACCAACCCTAATCCGACCTAGCAATACCGATTTGAGTGCTACTCCCCTCGTCGGGGAGGAGTACAGAAATCGGTTTAAAGAGCCCTTTATATCGATATAAAGGGCTTCGTTGTGTGGACGGGTGCAGGGTTAAATCGGTTTAACGCTGCTAAATTCGGTTTAAACGCGTAGTGTAGACCAGGCCTATGTCAGTGTAGTATAAAAGTGTTTATATCGGTATAGTTGGTACCAGTATAGAAAGTGGGACAACGAAGCTAAACTGAAATAAGCACCTTTATTCAGGGGTAATTATGTCCACATTAGGGATTGTAACTGTATAATTATATTGGTTTACACCCCGCTCCGCCCCCCAAAACAAGGCCATACCCCTGACTGAAATAGTCATACCCCTGACTGAAATAGTCATATTGGTATCAAATCTATGTGTAGACTGGGTCTTTGTCTCAGTGGTGGGAAAAATTAGAAGTGTGAAAATAATCAAAGATTCCTCATTTTTAGGTTTTTGCCAGCAATTTTAAGTGTGCTTGGCAAATAATATACAACAAATTCTAAGCTCAGAAAATTAAGGCCAAGATTTTCAAAACTAGAAATCTAAAGCTAGGTTCTGAATTCCAGTTAGGTACCTATTTTTTCTCCCCAAAATTGCTGTGTACCTTGTACCATCAGTTGCCGTCAATGACTTACTTCAACCCAGTGAGGTGAAGATTTCAAAGCTTAAGAGACCTATATTTGGTTCGTGGCTCTGACACAATCTTCCTGGGTGAGTTTAGATAAATCATTTAGGCCATAATCCTGGAAACAACTAACACATGTGCGTTATACTGATCATAATGTATTAAACATAGCAGTGGATGTGCTATTTCTGGACTTTAGCAAAGCTTTTGATACAGTCTCCCACAATATTCTTGCCAGCAAGTTAAAGAAGTATGGGCTGGATGAATGGATGGTAAGGTGGATAGAAAACTGGCTAGATGGTCGGGCTCAACGGGTAGTGATCAATGGTTCCATGTCTAGTTGGCAGCCGGTATCAAGTGGAGTGCCCCAAGGGTCGGTGCTGGGGCCGGTTTTGTTCAATATCTTCATTAACAATCTGGAGGATGGTGTGGACTGCACCCTTAGCAAGTTTGCAGATGACACTAAACTGGGAGGAGTGGTTGATACGCTGGAGGGTAGGGATAGGATACAGAGGGACCTAGACAAATTAGAGGATTGGGCCAAAAGAAATATGATGAGGTTCAACAAGGACAAGTGCAGAGTCCTGCACTTAGGATGGAAGAATCCCATGCACTGCTACAGTCTAGGGACCGAATGGCTGGGCAGCAGTTCTGCAGAAAAGGACCTAGGGATTACGGTGGACAAAAAGCTGAATATGAGTCAACAGTGTGCCCTTGTTGCCAAGAAGGCTAATGGCATTTTGGGTTGTATAAGTAGGGGCATTTCCAGCAGATCGCGGGATGTGATCATTCCCCTCTATTCAGCACTGGTGAGGCCTCATTTGGAGTACTGTGTCCAGTTTTGGGCCCCACACTACAAGAAGGATGTGGATAAATTGAAGAGAGTCCAGCGGAGGGCCACAAAAATGATTAGGGGGCTGGAGCACATGACTTATGAGGAGAGGCTGAGGGAACTGGGATTGTTTAGTCTGCAGAAGAGAAGAATGAGGGGGGATTTGATAGCTGCTTTCAACTACCTGAAAGGGGGTTCCAAAGAGGATGGATCTAGACTGTTCTCAGTGGTAGAAGATGACAGAACAAGGAGCAATGGTCTCAAGTTGCAGAGGGGGAGGTTTAGGTTTAGGTTGGACATTAGGAAAAACTTTTTCACTAGTAGGGTGGTGAAGAACTGGAATGGGTTACCTAGGGAGGTGGTGGAATCTTCTTCCTTAGAGGTTTTTAAGGTCAGGCTTGACAAAGCCCTGGCTGGGATGATTTAGTTGGGTTTGGTCCTGCTTTGAGCAGGGGGTTGGACTAGATGACCTCCTGAGGTCCCTTCCAACCCTGAGATTCTATGATTCTATGATTCATAGAATCTATGATTCTATGAAACTGGTAATCTATTCTGATCTCCTGTTTAATGAAGGCCACAGAACTTCAACCTGTGATTCCTGCAATTAGCTTGGCAACTTCTCCTTCACTAGGGATGTTGTGAGACATAACTCAGTCATGTTTGTAAAGTGCTACATGAGCATGACAAAGGCCAGACAAAGGCAGAGGTAAGAATATCCTGGCTCTCAGTTCCGTATTTAATCCAAGCAGATATGTGGTTTTAGGAGGGACCACAGTATCCCCATCTCAATTTTTCAAATTTTACATATAAACTATTTGACCAAAAAAAGGTGTTTTGAATTTTGTCATGCTCAAATTTATGAGACAAAAAGAAAAGTTATTTCACATATTTCATTGCAAACATTTTTCATTCTTTTAGAATTTTGTGGAAAACTCAATTAGTGTGCATGTATATGCAAGCATATGCATATCTGAGTGTAACAGTCCTGAATAATGCAAAATGTATTGGTGGAGAGACCAATGCAAACTTTCATGAAAGGTTGTCTCCTGTTTTGTTTCTTATATTTCCATTTCTCTTTTTGTATCTATGTGTAATATATTGCTATTTGTATTTAATGTAGCCAAATTAACATGATTGATAGAACCATAATGCCAAATTTTGCTATCAGGTACAATGGAATATATCCAGAACAACTCTGTTGACTTAAATGAAGTTTCTCTGCATTTACAGCAGTTAACATGGAGTGGATTTGGCTCTCTACTTGTGTATTTCCTGGTTCTTTATGTTCTTAACTATGTCACCTTAATGCTGTGTGGACATAATTTTTAGCATTTAATAATGTACTAGAATTATCAAGGCCGTAGGAACAAAGAACGTGGCCCCCTCCGAACATATGTCCGGGGCCCCTTACAATGCAGAAACTGGAATGCGGTATTTATTTTATACAATATACAGGGCTCATATTATGTATACATAGGCCTACAGTGTACATATATTCCATATTTACACAAAGCGCTTCTTTCGAGCCTTGTTCTCCGCAAATTGGTTAATCAATGCATCATAGTACAGAGATCTGGCAATCTTGTTTTCGATTGAGATAACTGCAAGCGCAGAAAGCCTGTCATCTGTCATGGTTGAGCGCAGGATATTCTTGATCAGTTTCATTCTACATTTTCTTTGGAATTGAATTTAATAGTGTTTACTGATAGTTAATGAAGCTTTCTATTTGGTAATGATATAAATCCCTATTTTCAGAAGCTGTCTCTGATTTTGCACCCACAAGTAATTGTATTTATAAGTTAGAGGTATCCAGTAACAGTGGATGTGCTTCCTAATGCCAACCGCCATTATGAACGCAAATACACATTCTTTGAATGAGTCCAACTAAAATTCAAAACTGACCGACAGACAACTGATGTAGCCAATAGCATTATGATGTATCATAATGACTTCACGGTTTTGTCAGTAAAACCGACATGGATTGTGCAATAGCGTCAATAAATGTCACTTAACTAGTTATCCTTACATTTTTTTTGCCACTTTTAGGGGCCCCCTTCCTTGCGGGGCCCCCTCCGGTCGGAGGGTACGGAGGGCGCTCGCTACGCCTCTGAGAATTATCTTTTGTTATACAATATCCATTACATCTTTGTAAATTATTTATGTTTTCTTCATATTGTTCTGAAGGTTTAATTATTGATGTTTTGATAAAAAATTCCTCCACTTACTAATATCTATAAAATACACATATACCAACCAACAACTTGCCACTTTCCTCCCTAACCTTCCAAACCTTAATGGATTAATGTAGTTAAAAAGGCCGATTATAAAATTGCTGTAGATTTGCTCTTCCTAAAAAGATTAATTCAGCTGCATCTGCAAATAAAAGTTCTGATTTCCCCATCATCTTTCGTTGCCATCCCCTAACTCTCTCTTATCATACACAAATAAGCTATTCATGTTGAAAGATAAGAGAGAATGAATATTGTGACCACCCTGCACAAAATAAATTTTTCTCATAAGTAAATCTGGATTTCCCACTGAAATATTTTGTATCCTGTTGGAACTGTGCCATGTCAGAATGGTATAGGTAATTCATATTACCCTGAATAGTCTTACTGCAGTCAGTGAGTTATCCAGATGAGTGAGGATTACTAGATCAAGTCCTGAGTAATCCAAAATATTAGGTTAAGTGGTGTTTTATGTATCTAATTTTATAACAACAAATGCATCACTGCACACTTGTGAATATGTGACATTCACATTTTATTAGTACCACAAACACACCAGGAAAAATAGATATATCATTCCTAAAATATTGCAAAACACAGATGTATGAATAACAGCTTTTATGTTACCTGCATGTGTCAAATTAAGGACATGTACAAAACACATTAGAACTTTATATTTCTAATATATCCTGCTGAACTGTATGTGTTGCACATCCTGAGATAGCACTTTCATGAAAATCAGCACTATAAAATGTGATGTGCCAAATGAACAAAATGAGCAGCACTTTTCCATGTATGGATAAAAAAGGCATATCAAACTTATTCAGAGAGAGGTGATGAAACAAAGGATTTTAGCTTTACTTTCGCCTGCTCATTTTTAGTTTAAGCACTTATTCGTAGCTATTTATTATGAATTTCTTGTTTGTTATAGAATAATTTCACTCTGCAGTTGGTTGACTAACACGCAAAATTTGTTACTCTCCGCATCTAAAAAATGGCTATGCTATCCACTGGTAAACTGAAATGGTATTTCCTTTCAATCTAACTACCAGCGTTCTCTGAATGATGATATAGGATATATATTATACAACCCACTTGCTTTTCACACCGCATCACAATCTGTTACCTTCATTGTTTCAGTTTTCAAAAATGGAGGTGCTGTAGCTATTCTTACACAGTGTTTCCACAGAATTCTGCAAAACATCACCCATAATAATGCAACATGAAAGAACAGTATTTGCTTCAGTAGCAATTTTTAGTCATGCAGGAAAAAAAATCTATTTTAAAACTGATATCAAATGCTTTGATTCCTTGAAATACCAAAAGAAAGTTGCCAATTAATCAAAGCATACAATCACATTACTACTTAAGGCCTTGAAAGCTGATTCTATCCAGTTCTGTATGTATTCTGTACACTTGAGAAACAAACAAGCAATGAAATGGTTTGAACCTTCAAACTGAACCAGTCTTCTTTCCTGGTATTCACAAAGCCACAACCCATTCTCTCCCAGTAGGCTCTTTTATGCCTTCTTCCAAACACAGAACCGAACAGTTTCTAAAACATTCCTTCCTGGAGAAGGCACACTGAGTTTTAATATTTGCCCCCAACTCTGGGTTCACTTGGCTAAGCATCACTGAGCATCAATGTAGAAATCAGTACGCTCTCTTTGAGAGCCACTGCATCTCAACAATGTGAGTGTATGAGACCACATGCTGGTACTCTTCACAAAAGTCACTTGTTATTTAAATCAGAATGACAAACCTGCTCCCTCACCCCCCCACCCCCAACCTCCATAGAGGCATATTCTCATTAACATTCTTAATGTTAAATGGAATTACATGTGCACATCAAGCACAGAATTTAGCTCCAGATGCAATATTTGCAAACATCATATCAAACTAAAACATCATCTAAAATACAGACTTTAGCTTGGTCTTGCACGCCCCCTTACTCACACAAGTAGCCCCCACTCAAGCTACAAGTTCCACTGACATGATTGGTAATATCCTTGTGATCAGGCCCATTTTCGGAGATGGAAACTAGTTACAAATATGAGTCATGTTAAAGGTGGTAACACAATGGGGTGACTTTAAACTCAGTTCCTCAGAAAAGGAGCTGTAAGATTTAATGCAAACATTGAGGTTAAAAAAATCTTTGCTAGGTGTGTAAAGCCCATATTTTTTAGTCAATTCCATTTACTAATGAAAAAGGTAGTGTCAGGAAAGAAATCTTTTTAAGAAAGATAAACTACTTTGAAATTAGATTTAAAACATAAAAAGAGTTAAATACTATATAATTGCACCTTTATAGTGTCATTTTAAACTTACTTTCATTCTATAAGAAGTTTGCATAAAGGAAATAAAAACCAACTTTCCAGCAATTTAGAAAGAAGGTAGATTAGAAATACGTCCAGGGGATTTAAGTGTGAAAATCCCAAACAATTTAATTTTATTTTGAAGATATGCTCAAATAAAATTTTCTTCTCTGTGACTTTCTATTTATGTTTGATAGGATTTATTTTTATTTTTATATATCAGTCAACAAATCTCCTACAGAATTAAATAAAAGCTCAGTCCCTGGAGAAAGGGACAGTCTTGACTCAAAAGGCATAAGATGATGTTTGCTTTCTTTGAAAAAACTCTCCTAATATGGTTACAGAAACAGAAATTGAAATAATGTCAAATTCTACTAGAAATAATAAATAAAACCATATGCTGAAGTATCTCAGCTAGAATTCCCAAGGGCTATAAAACGGATACACACAAGTTAGATGGTATCAAGGAAAATGGGGGGAGTGGGAAAATCTTGATTTAGTGATGATCTTTCTTCATCTAATGTCATGCTGAGTTTAAGCCCCTTACATTTTGGAAATGCTCATGCATAATCCTGTTTGCCCATTTTTGCCTTGTTGGCAAAAGCAGGCATCAAAAACACTTGTTTGAGGATAAGATAAGAAATGCAGATGTTCTATGCATTTATAAATTTATTTTTTATATCAACTAAAATGAGGATCTACTGAAACACTTTTTTTCCCAAAAAACAACCCCCCAAAATAATATGCTGTATGTCAGGTGTCAGATAGCATGCAATCATAAATGCCTGGAAATTAGAGATAAAAAAGACATACTGGGTCATCTGTTCCATCCATCTGCTGGTGTAAGATTGTCCCCTACAATATATTTTCTAGACCATTTTCTAGTTTAGTTTTAAATGCCTTGTTTCCATCTGTTCAATTTGACCTTACTTATTTTTATCTTGGATAGTTAAAATGGCTGCTGATCAATGCAATTCTGCAAGGCAATTTAAAAAAAATCCTAATTTTTAAAAAAAAGGAAAAATGGTCCTTTTTTTTGAGTGCAGCTAATTTTGAGGATATGTTCAGCCACAAAAGATCAAACCTGGACAAATATTGACAGTGAGATTGTGCTAGATGTGTGAAGCATCATCTTTTACTTCATCATATGGATTAGGTTCTGAGCTAATCAGTCAGACAGCTGAAATGTTTTAGGTGCAAATATTGGTGGTGGGGGACATTAAACCAAAGTCTTTTGTGTTTAATGAGTTGCCTTTTCCACTCGTATTAACTAAAATACTTTAAAAATCAAAGTAGTTAAACTTAAACAATTATATTAGATGTAATCATTATTTTATTAGCATTTTTCTCCAAGGATTTTTCTTTCTGATTATGGGTACTTTGCAATTTCAGGCAGTATGATGGATGCTACTCTTCTATGACAAGAATTTTAACAGCCCTTCTTCAGCACTCAGTGCACACCCAATTATGCGTCTGAGCTAGTAACCTTGAATTTATGTTGCCATGGCGACAAACTGGTCATGCATTATGGATTATCATTGAAATTCTACACCCCTACCTAGCATAATGAGAGTTGGGGACTTAATCAAATCAGCCATTCTGTGTGACACAAAGTGAAGAACTAGCTCTTATTGTTCAGCGTCTAGAAAGGAAGCAGGCCTGATGGAGTGGCAGCTGCAGTGCTGCAGCCTGATAGATTGCCCTTATATACATTTGTGAATGTATAGACAGATGGTTTTCAATGCCTGGAATTTCTAGCTTAGGAAGCAGCTGTTCGGATAACCTCTGCCATCTCACCTTGTTGTCATGGAACATTGAACAGAGACTGAGAATGTGGATGGATACATTGACAATCTGACTGAATTTACGCTGCATGGCATCCTTCTTTATCATAAGACTGCAAGGCTAGAATGAAGATGGGGTTGAGGTGGAGAGGGGGAGGAGTGCTATTGAAAGCTGAAGCAGAGTATCTGAGTATCTTCCATTCCCATTTCTACTTTGCTAGAACAGAAAGAGACAGATAAAATTATTGTGGTAAATCATTCCCCGGGATTTAATCTAGTTTGCATCTCCTTCACAGTTTAGAAATCAGTCATAGTATAGCCATCTATTCTTATACAGTTTAGATATCAATAAAGGGACCCAGGTTTCAGTTTATAATACTGTAGCTTTGTTATGTCCTTCTCTCTCAGAGACATGCTACCAGCTACGTGAAGGTCAGAATAGGAGTAGGCACGATGCTAGAACAAAAATCAGACCAAACAGGTATGCAACATCATTACCCTTATCCCGTTCTGACCTACCACTAAAATTCTTTTTCTAGTTATAGTAATTGTAGGAAGACACAAGAACAATTGAGCAATTATTCCTGACTTTTTGGAGGTTATTGCATTTAATAAAATAATAATGAGATTGTAGCAATGGTTAAAAGAATGAGGCATATGTATAACCATAATGTCTAAATCCATTTATGAGAGGTACCTAAGTATTTCATTGCACAACAAAAGGAAGCTGATCTGTACATTACTTCTAATTTGTTCTCATGACCAAAATTTTTTAATTATTGTAACACTATTATTTATTTACGATTCAAGCTCCATTATCTTTACTTGTTATGCAAAAACAGGCTGATGTCCCACCACCTCTGTTAATGACATTGAAAATTCTTCAATTATCCAAATAATAAATAATCCAGTTGTGATTATCGGATTATTCAGTCTTCCCCCAATGACATTCAGATAATTAAGATTTTATGATGATGATGTATTTTATTTATTTTTATAAGGTGCCTATCACCATGGTTTCTATGCAGCAGTGTTAAGCAACTGTCAGTATTGCCATTACAGATTCTTCAGACCTGGGGTTTCAAAAGCTTATAATATTCTTTCAGGATAAAATCTAACATATTATAATATTTTAAAAGAAATCAGTTTTTTTGAGTTATGACTGCATCATTGACACCATTTCCGCATAAACTAAGAAATGTGCATATGTGAAAACACACACGCAACACACAATAATTCTTTGGAAATGCATGTGCAGAAAATGAATATTTCAGAAGGCTTTTTAAGTAAGTGAATTATTGGTGCTCCAGGACACCTTGAATGGACACCTTTAAAGTACTTATAAATCTAAATTAAAAAATATAAATACAAAATACTGTTCCTCACCTTTTCTGCACCACCCCTTCATTGTAAAAAGAGCCACTGTCACCATGTGTTGACTCATTAGATTATAATAGCTCCAGAGAAGTAATTGCAGTCTATCATGTTAATGATTCACAAACAAAAATGACAGACTGTAATGGTTATGAAGCTGGTGCTGTGTATGGGCCTGATCCTGATAATCTCCATTCATGTTAGTCCCATGGAAGTCAGCAAGTATTATTTCCTCAGTACCCTGCTATACCAGTTAGTCTGTGTTTTGAATGATTCTTGCAACCAGAAATTTGCTCACACACAAATCTTCCTGGTAACATTAAGGATTTGATTTAGAATAAGGAAGGGAATTCAGAGCTGAGGATTGAATATCTAGACTGATACCATTTTATTTTTGTTTTTAATTAAGACTTTTTAGCTGTAATTTACAGTACTTACAGTTTTCTTGTGTTTGTTGATTTAGGCCAAACCCTTAACTCTGATGCTAATGTCACCTTTACATGACTTAAATTCATTTTTTTACAGTTGAATTGCATGTACTGTGTGGGCATTTTGGAGAAGAATGTTACAGATGAGCCTAGCAGACTGAGCCAGCAAAAATAATGGTGCATGCTTTCAATTAAAACCTATTAAAAAAACCACAAACTCAAAGAAGGATATAGGTGCTTTTCTCTCATAAACAAACATTGCATAAGAAAAGAAGGGAGAGTTACTAAACCAGAACCATTCTTCATTGGGTATTGTGAAAAAATAATTTGTTAGGTTGAGACAGATTCACTCCCACTGTAGCACAACTGAAGTCAGAGGTATTAGACCAGGGATAAATTTGGACTCCTATCTGAATTAATGCCAAGGTATACATCCTTTGCAAGTAGTAAAGGAACACTGTCTGCAGTATTTGCTGCTGTGGCTAGGTAGAAGTTATTTTAAAGCCTGCTTCTACAAACTTTACTCATACCAAGTAGAACTTACTCAAGCAAGTACCTCTGAGTTGAAGAAAATTACTTATGTGTATGTACTACTCAGGTGAGTAAAAGTTGTAGCCTCAGGTCCTTACTCTAAATATCAAAGAGCATTTAAAGTTTGATGGAAAATGATGATCACCTTTCAGTGACAATGTTAGAAGAATATAAGTTCTGCGTTATTGTTACTTTATTTTTATCATAGTCTGTTGAGTGTATTGTTGATGAAAACTATATATGCAGATATTAATGTATTCACATATCTTGTAAAACTTTCCTTGGGAACTTCAGCCTTTGGACTCACTCCGACTGGAGGATCACCAGTCTTGGTCAGGCAAAGCTTGTCTCTGAACCAGCCAGGTTCCATGCTTGTCGTTTTGTTCTTAAAATGAGTTGGGAAGAGGAAATGTTCCTTATCTAGCTTGTTAGAAAAATACACAATCTGACTGAAATTAAAAGGCAGAAAAATTGTTACCACTGAAGAACTTTAAATAGAAGATATTACATTTCTTAAGAACTTAAAAGGAAATAAATTATAGGGAAAATATGCATTTTAGTTGTTTCAGAGCAAGAGGATTAAAGCTACATAGATTTATTTATATGAAGAGATAAGCAGATGTGGATTTGGAAATTCGGAGGGTAAAAAAAATACAGCTTGCATATCTATGATGCAATGAAAATCAGTATCCTAGTAATAGCAGTTCATACAGAGAGGTTTAAGAAGTAGCCCTGCCAGAAAACCCCTTCCCCCATTCTCCAGAACAAGTCCACCCTCCCTTCTGGCATTACAAATCCCACCCATGATGTAACAACAATTAGGCCCAGGTGATGTATCTCACTTCAGTGTAAAGCAGATTTAATCACAATAGTGAAATGCCTGTAGAGGGCGCATGTTGTTGTTATCACTGTACCAGCTTGTTCACTTCCATATTCTGGCTTCCATTCAGCTAATCCTTTTGCTGCCATCCTGAGACAATGTTACTTTTCTAACAAGAGTTCTGTTGGTCTGTAACGTCAGACTTTTCAGTTACATACTCTGATAAAGAAAAAAAAAAGTAACCTTAAAGTGGTGTGTGGGTCTGCATGCCTGCACCTAGGACCACTACCTATAGGAAATCTATTGTTTGGAGAAACCACTTTAAGTCTTCCCTAGCATTGTTCAAACTAAAGAATCTCCCCTACTAGGTTTTGCTGGTTCCTAGAATGGTCATTTGAGAGGTGTTTGCAATATATGATTCATCCCAGTGTTCTGACCACATAATGGAAACACAACAGAGAAGCTTGGGTGATTTGTTATCTCATTGGAATTCCATTATATGCACATTGCAATCTGTCACATATTACCAACTTGTGATTTAGGGGAAAGATTTTCAGACTTAGGCACATGGAAATGTGCACACACCTAATTTACAAGCATAAATACCTGATGTATGTGTGCAGCTCAGTCACTGATGTACACAGATATCCAGTTAGATGCTAAATTTGCCACTCAGCTATTTGATATGTGCATACCTACTATGTTTTTGCTCTCATGTGTTAGGCACCAACAATTGTTCTGAGCAGTCATGTGCACAGTACTTTGGAAACCTGACCCCAATATTTAACAGGTAAAACTAAAAATCTTGTTGTAAATGTGTATCTTGGTATAGGTTATAATCATGTCACAGGTTAACATTTTTACTTCCACTAGGGGGTGCCTAACTAATGCAATCTAAAAGGACCTGTGCTGCAGAAAGCATCTTTAAAACCTGCAAAAGTGATGGCCATTTTGCATGTCTTCCTTAGAAAGATGAAGTCCCAGTCATCAGAAGGACAGAACTTCAGCTGGTGTAAGTCAGTGTGTACCTTCATTGATTTCAATAGAACTACACTGATTTACACTAGCTGAGGATCTAGCCCAGAAGTTTTACAAGCTCAGGATCTTACACAAAAGAAATGATATGTTACCCAGAATGCATATGTACTGGCTTCTTAGTGGACCATCTTAGCCAGGTGAGAGGTTGATCTGCTCTGTAGGGGGAAAAAAACAACAGAATGAGGTTATAGAGATACTTTGAGTAAGGGAAAAGAATTTAATATTTTGCTCATTAGCCTGAAAAATTTCTGTGTACACACACACATTACATTAGTGCACCAGGGTCTGCACAATGTGCTCAGTGCATCCACCAACATAGTCACAAATCTAGCTGCCACTAATCAGACTGGGTGAAGTCTGAAGCCCACTCCTGGTAAAGGGGCAGGTTTGGGTGGTTACAAAATGGCAGCACAAACCTTCCTCTCAGGTAGATGTTTCTCCTCAGAACAGAGACCAGCCTGTGTGACTTTAACTGCAGAGGCTTTGCAGCTTTGGGTGAGGATATGTGTACTGTTTCTTTAAAAATGTAACAAGAAGCCAGGCAAAATGAGCCTGGGGAAAGCTCAAGGCAGATGCTTCACAGTGAAGCAGGGAGACAGAGACAGGAGAGCTTTACTGTTTTCCTTAATGTAGTAAAGTTCTTTGTTCAGTGTTAGAGAAGTGACCTTGGTACACTTGGTTCTTAATCCATTACCACTATATTTTAAGTGGAGAAAGCCAATTTGAGTTAGTGCTGAAACAGTTGGTTGTCCTAGAAAATAAGCTTTTTCCTATGAAAACAAAGCTTTCAAACCTCCCAACGTTTCCTTCTGAAGACAAATCCCAAAGTTTGCTCAACACTTCTGAAAATCAAGTCACTTATTTAGGTGCCTAACTTTAACCTCCCATGTTTGGAAATGGTCTGTCAGTGGAGTATAAATGACACAAAGTAGCTACAGTTTTTTCTGTAGGTTTTAATCTTTAAACAGTTGTATTTCACAGCTATAGTGTATATTCAATCTAGCCAAACCTTAGTACTAATATATAGCTATGAAATAACTTTGATATTGGCATAGTCTTAGTTTATGAGGCCAGAAATGGACTGTTGTGATCATCTAATCTGATCTCCTGTATAACACAGGCTATTGGACTTCCCTGTATGCAGTACTGTTTCAACTGAACCACATCTTTGAGAAAAAAACATACAGTCTTGATATAAAATTTTCCTTTCCACTCTTTCATTACTATGGGAAGCACACCGAAAACTCCCTCGTGGGAAGCTCAGCCCTATCCAAAAGTCCCCACCCACCCCCGCAAAACAGGTATTAGGTTAAATGTTAAAATATTATCATCTTTCTGTAAAGTACATAATCTATACAATAAGAATTAGGGGAAAGACTGGCATTTTAAATAGTATCTGAGTTATACAGAAGCATTATTGTTTCACATAATAGGCAACTAAATATGGTGATGGAATGAATGAACAAACATAGATATTGAACTTCATTTATGCAATCTAGTTCCTACCTCATCATATATGTAACACAATACAATAAAAGCTTTCATTTCTTATACAACAATCAAGTTTAACATGCCAGTTTTCCTACTGAAAACTTCTAGCAAAGGAGAATTCAGAAATAGATACTCTAAAATTACACACACACACACACACACACACAGAGTTGGATTATTTCGTTTTTAAAGCCCTTTATTTGTTTTAATTGCAGAGATCATTTTTCATCTTCCGAATTCAGCAAGTGAAGCAATACCTGTGAGCCAAATTATATTCAGAAGAGTTTCTTCAGAGTGGTATGGGTTTCTCAGGAATGGACAAAATTATTCAGATAAAACAAGAACCCATTCAAACTTTGACCTAAAAGTAGAACTGAATTTCTAAAGTTCAAAAAAGTTTGCTTACCTTTTAGAAAATTAGTTGGGATGGGCCTGAATAGCAACCTTTGGAGAGGAATCTGAATTTCCTCTCCATCAGGGTGCTCACAATGGGGTTTATGTTCAGCTCATTAAAGAGGTAGGATTTACCCAGGAAGGGACAGATTGTAGCCTACCCTGCACACCCATGCAGCCCTATTCCAGTTGCCTACCTCAAAGGAGAGCAGCTTCCACAGATCTGCTACTTTCCCTCATCAGTAGTAGGCTGGTGGGGAACAAGGAATGGGTGGAGCCAAGTTTCCTCCCCTAATACATCAGGAAGCACCAGGTGACATATGTGGTGCCAGGCATAAGACTGATACAGGGTACATCCCACCCCACCCAGGAGCAGGCAGAAAACCAGGAGACAGACTTGACTTTCTGACTCTTTGTCTATTTCCTGCTTGCAGCACAGTGATGTGCTGTACCGTACACAGGGTTCATGGCACAGACCTAGGTGGTCAGAAGTTTGGATTCACGTTTGACCTCTCTCCAAGTTTATAGAATCATAGGACTGGATGAGACTTTGAGAGGTCATCTAGTCCAGTCCCTTGCAATCAAGGCATGGTTAAGGATTATGTAGACCAACCCTGACAAGTGTTTGTCTAACCTGCCCTTAAAAATCTCCAAGGATAGAGATTCCACAACCTCCCTAGGCAATTTATTCTGGTGCTTAACCACTCTAACAGTTAGGAAGTTTTTCCTAATGTCCAACCTAAACTGCTCTTGCTGTAATTTAAGCCCATTGCTTCTTTTCCTATCCTCAGAAGTTAAGGAGAATAATTTTTCTCCGTCCTTCTTGTAACAACCTTTTATGTACTTGAAAACTGTTACCATATCCACCCTCCATCTTCTCTTCTCCTGACTAAATAAACCAAATTTTTACAATCTTCCCTCATAGGTCATGTTTTCTAGATCTTTAATCATTTTTGTTCTTCGCTGGACTTTCTCTAATTTGTCTACATCTTTCCTGAAATGCGGCACCCAGAACTGGACACAATACTCCAGTTGAGGCCTAATCAGAGCAGAACAAAGCGGAAGAATTACTTCTCACGTCTTGCTTACAACACTCCTGCTAATACGTCCCAGAATGATGTTTGCTTTTTTTTGCAACAGTGTCATATTGTTCATTCATATTTAGCTTGTGATCCACTATGACCTCAGATCCCTTTCCACATTACTCCTTTCTAGGCAGTCATTTCCCGTTTTGTATGTGTCCCACTGATTGTTCCTTCCTAAGTGGAGTACTTTGCATTTGTCATTACTGAATTTCATCCTATTTACTTCAGACCATTTCTTCAGTTTGTCCAGATCATTTTGCATTTTAATCCTATCCTCCAAAGTACTTGCAACCCCTCCCCGTGGTATCATCCACAAACTCATTGTCACTATGCCATTATCTAAATCATTGATGAAGTTATTGAACAGAACCTGACCCAGAATTGATCCCTGTAGGACCCCACTCAGTATGCCCTTCCGGCTTGACTGTGAACCACTGATAATTGCTCTCTGGGAAAGGTTTTCGAGACAGTTATGCACCCACCTTATAGTAGCTCCAGCTTGTATTTCTTGTTTGTTTATGAGAAGGTCATGCTATACACTATCAAAATCCTTACTAAAGTCAAGATATACCACATCTACCACTTCCCCCCCTCCACAAGGCTTGTTACCCTGTCAAAGAAAGCCTTTAGCTTGGTTTGACACAATTTGTTCTTGACAAATGCATGCTGACTGTTACTGATCACCTTATTAATTTCTTATTAATTGATTGCAAATTAATTATTTGCTCCATTATCTTTCCTGGCACTGGTCTCTAATTCCCCGGGTTGTCCTTATTTTCCTTTTTATAGATTGACACTATATTTGCCCTTTTGTGGTCCTCTGGAATCTCTCCCATCTTCCATGACTTTTCAAAGATAATAGCTAATGGCTTAGATATGCATTTCATCAGTCCCTGGTGACTTGAAGACATCTAACTTGTCTAAGTAATTTTTAACTTCTTCTTTCCTTACTTTAGCCTTGGATCTTATCTCATTTTCATTGGCATTCAGTATATTGGACATCCGATCACTATCTACTTTTTTTGTGAAAACTGAAACAAAAGAATCATTTAGTGCTTCTGCCATTTCCACATTTTCTGTTATTATTTTATTGTCCAGTCACTGAGTAATGGGCCTACCTTGTCCTTGTTCTTCCTCTTGCTCTTAATGTATTTGTGAAATATTTCTTGTTGCTCTTTTTGTCTTTAGCTAGTTTAATCTCATTTTGTGCCTTGGCCTTTCTAATTTTGTCCATACATACTTGTGCTATTTGTTTATATTTATCCTTTGTAATTGAGGTTTGTAATTTGTAAATTGTTATTGAGGTTCAGAAGTATGATCCAGATCCATCTCCATTTAGAAGAGCGGGAGGTTAGTCTGAACCTGAATACATATCCTGTTTGGGTTTGTGGGATGGTTCAGGTCCTTTCCTAGTGTTTCCAGATCAGCTCACCCACCAGTAATATGGAGCCCCACAGAGTGGTGCCCACGTGATGTCACCATATTAAACAGCTGTTAAATAAGTGCTCAAACATTCCAATTTCCAAACTATCACACCTTTTGAAGTAAAGAAGCCAATAAAAGGTCCTCGCATGCACTCTACAAACTGTAGTGAGGTTCTTTTTAAACTCAGGTGCCCTGATTAGCCAGCCTGTCCTAACTGATTCTAGCAGTTTCTTCTTAATTGGCTCCAGGTGTCCTAATTAGCCTGCCTGCCTTAATTGGTTCCAGAAAGTTCCTGCTTGTTCTGCAACTGCCCCTGTTACCTTACCCAGGGAAAAGGGATCCACTTAATCTGGGACTAATATATCTGCTTCTAACACTCTCCTGTAGCCATCTGGCCTGACCCTGTCACATATGTCATAAGAAGTCCGTGAACAGTAATTAGTATCCCTGTTGTAAATGAGAACCTATTGTAATGGGTTCCCCCTCATTGGGGTGCCACCTGGAACTGGGGTACCACTGAGCCTGCCTGCCCCATCAGCCTGGACTCCCTTTACACTGCACTGCTGTGCAGCCTTCCAAGCCCTCTCCCAGGCTTCAGACTGAACTTTACCAGCACACATACAGGTAAGGACACACCCAGCTGAGATCAGCTCTGGATGGGAAGGCTCAGCTAAGGCACCTCTTAGTTCCTAAAGCATACACCCCCTCCCCTCTGGAGTGTAAACTCAACATTATACCATCTTGCACTGCACAGGGAACTGTACAGCGTAAGCTCATGACATTTACCCCTCCCCTCAATGTGGAGGAAGATATGCAACAGCTTTCTGCCCCTAATTATGATTTCCACACACTGGTTTTAGACAAAGCAAAAACAAGTTTATTAACTACAAAAGGTAGATTTTAAGTGATTGTAAGGGATAGCAAACAGATCATAGCAGATTACCTAGCAAATAAAACAAACACACAATCTAAGCTTAATATACCAAAGAAATTGGATAGAAGCACCAGATTCTCACCCTAAATATTGTTCAACCCTTCTCCCCCAGTTCAGTCCTTGTTTCTTAGGTGTTTCCAGCAGTCATCTTGGGCAGGGAGTCAGTGAAGACGAGCCTCGATGATGTCACTCCCCTGCCTCAAATAGCTTTTACATATGCTCTCCAGGTTTAGTTGTTTTCCATGCCTTTCAGTGGAAATACACTGGTATCCCAAGATGGAGTCCAGTACCAGGTGACTTAGTCACATGCCTCTGTAGGGCCACAGCAGCCATGAGGCAGAGGCTGTTTGCAGTTTCCTCAGGAAGGCTCCCTAGTGGGAGATCAGGGCTGCCCGGGGGGGGGGCAAGTGGGGCAATTTGCCCTGGGCTCCGCAGTGGCCCCCAAGAGAACAGTCGAGGTTCCCGCCTCCGCCCCGTCCTGGACCCTCAGCGCATCAAGCAGTGTCCCCGGACAGTGCTGCAGCGTGTCTCCGGTGGGGCCTGAGCCCCTCCCCCCTCAGAGCTGCGCGGTAAGGGGACGGGGCTGCGAGCTTCAGGCTGAGTGGAGGGAGCTCAGGCCCTGCTGGAGCTCGCAGCCCCACCCCCTTACCACGCGGCTCTGAGCGGGGCGGAGCTCAGGAGGCCCGCCGGAGACATGCTGCAGCTGAGCTCTGGGTGAGTGGGGAGCTGGGGGTAAGAGGCTGGGGCCAGAGGGATTGGCTAAGGGGCAAGGCTTGCAGTTTGAGGCTTGCAGAAGAACCAAGCTGTTAGGTTTTCCATTAAGGCTACCATCCCTTTGACTTCTCAAATGCCAAATTATAGTCTATATTTAATTTCAGTACCATAGGGAGATTCATGTCAGGGGAGGGGAGCTTCATTTAAAATTAGCCACTGGGGGAGGGATCACATGAGAAGAGCAATATCCTTCCCAACCCTACCATGGGAGACCCTCCCCCTCCTCTGCATTCCCTGAGGCTTCAGAGGGGTTAATTCAGTGGTTCTCAAACTTTTGTCCTGGTGACCCCTTTCACATAGCAAACCTCTGAGTGCAACCCCCCCCACCCCTTATAAATTGAAAACACTTTTAAATATATTTAATACTATTATAAATGCTGGAGGCAAAGCGGGGTTTGAGGTGGAGGCTGACAGCTCGCGACCCCCAGTAATAACCTTGTGACCCCCTGAGGGGTCCCGACCTCCAGTTTGAGAACCCCTGGGTTAATTTAATTTTAGCACCGTGTGTCTATTCAGATGCATGTGCTATTTTGAGCATTTCAGTTTTCACAAAATAGGCTCATCCCAGATTCTGGAACAAGCTCAAATGCTCAGTCCATGGAGTATGTACATAAGCTATACTAAAGACAAACCCACAGTAACCGTCTTCAGTTTGTGAGGGACCCCATGGAGCCAGTCTCTAGGAAACAGATAAATGCATGGAGGTTAAGTCCATTAATGGCTATTAGCCAGGATGTGTAAGGAATGGTGTCCCTAGCCTCTGTTTGTCAGAGGGTGGTGATGGATGGCAGGAGAGAGATCAGCCTGTTAGGTTCACTCCGTCTGGGGGACTTGGCATTGGCCATTGTCGGTAGACAGATACTGGGCTGGATGGACCTTTGGTTTGACCCAATATGGTTCTTATGTTCTAACCTAAATGAACCCAAAGTTATGGAGACAGATATGAGTCAAGGAAGTCAGCAGAGTATCAGAAACCTGGAAAAATCTCTGACTGGATGGGCTCAGGTGTTTGGTCACAAGCTGAGGTGGTTCAAAAGTTTTGGATTTTTTTAAGCAGAATTTTTTTTATTGTTTCTTTAAACAATCAAACACAGCAAGCAGCAAATATTTACCCACACACTTCTGAAACCTCAAACCATGTTCAGGTTTTGGCAGACTAATTTCAGCTTTTCAATTAAAAAAACACAACAAATTTTGAAGGAAAGCAGACATTGTCCGTGATTTTTTTCTGCTTTTTAAAAACCCCTAGTTTTCAATCCAAAAAAAGTTTTGATGGAAAATATTTGTCCAACCCTTTTAATGAGCTTTAGTGCCTTTTAGCACTAGCTGATGCTGAGAACCAGTGATACCTTGTAAAGAAGTTTTCTCAAAACTGGGTTTGTGCTGAGATGCGGAAGGTTTATTTTTCCCAGGGCTGCCCGTGGAGGGGAGTAAGTGGGGCAATTTGCCCTGGGGCCCACAGGGGCCCCCACGAGAATATAGTATTGCAATTTTTTTATGGACGGGGCCCCCGAAATTGCTTTGCCCCAGGCCCCCTGAATCCTCTGGGCGGCCCTGTGGGAGATTAGCATCTCCAAAGACTTATTGTTTTCCCTAATGGCTCTTCCCAGCAAGCCATCTAGCCTCATTGCATTCTGTCTAGTAGGTGTTCCCGAGGTGTAAACACATTTGTAATAGATGCTTAGACAATATTTCTAACTTCAGATATCAAAATTATACATGCATACAAGTAGGATAATCATATTCAGTAAATCATATCCTTTCCAATGATATCTCACATGCCTTATCTTGCACAAAATACATCATAATTATACCATACTCATATCATAATAATATTACTATGAAGAATACAGGGCGTAATGCCACACCTATCACACAACCATGGCTAGATTGTAAGCAGCCCTGGGAGGTTGAGGAAGTGGGGAGGAGGAGATGGCTCAATGTTCCTCCCCCTTCTTCTGCCTTTGCATCCCCGCACACAAAACTGCCCGAGACTTGTGTTGACAGCAGCATTGGCTTTCCCAAAGGAAGCATAACAGTTCAAAAGTTGGTTCTAATGGCTGTACCATCATGAAAAAAGGGAGATCCTGGTGCACCCTTTCAAAGGGTGTAGCTGTGACCTCTGCAGCATGTGTTCCCAAAGGAACTGGGCATGAGACAAGCACACTCAAATGACCACAGGAATTAAGGATTGTCACAAACCTCATTTCCTTCAGTGTAAGGTGCACTTGTTCAACCTACCTTCTCTAACATAAACTCATAGCAGTGTGCATATTTTGTTTAAAAAACCAAATGCCTAAAACGCACTACCAAAATAAAATACATGCACATAGAATTTTCCCCTTAGGAAGAGAATGAAAGAGAGAACTAGCCACAGCTAACAGATATTAGTCACATCACTTAATGCACTACTGTTAAAAACAGGTATTTAAGCAATATTCTTTGTTGGCACACTCCAGTTAATCTGGTCCCACACAGAATGCTGTGATGAAAACCTAATTTTTCAGTCTCTTTCCTAAGGATCCACTCATGTCAAATTTTTTGCCCTAACCAGACACACTTGGTAAGAGCATGACATAATTTTTTTTTATAGTTTAGACAATATAAAAGAGTAGGCCCTGTCTCTTGCCTTATGTTACCGCAGATCAAGAGCATCATATTCCTGTCAGTGTCTCATTGTGTGACTTGCTTAACTGTAATCATACCTTGGACGCTCTAGTTACAGTAAAAGCTGATGCCGTGGTGAAATTCTCTTTAATATTTACATTTGCAAGATCCATTGAGATGATGCCATCGCCGTCTTATCTAAACTGCATTACCTCACTGTGTCTATGAATCAGCATAATTAGATCCACATGAGCTCATCTTTAAAAGAAGGGTTTTTTTTAAAAAAATATTCATCGTTCTGGGAACTAGTGGAAAACACTCTGCTAATGGCACTTCTCATTTTATTCAAGTCTTATGGCTTTTATGTCCTTGTTCTGGCTTTACCCCTGGTTTGTGTATCTAGCAGTTAAGTGTAAATTATCTCAGCCACAGATGGAATAGAGATTTTTGTTGCATACTCATGTGTTTTGGCGTAGTCTCCTTCAAGATTCTACAATGACAGAGGAACTTGGAGTAAACATTGCTTTTTATTTCCCTCTTGCAGTTCTTGTGTTATCCAAAGCTGCTTAGATTGATTAAATTCAGCTTGATGTATAACAATGTAGTATTTGCTTTGGCAAAAACAGAAGAGGATGTGAGAACAATAGCTTTCAAGTGCAACAGTAGAACAGTAGTATAAACTCTGTTATGGAAGCACTACTTGTGGGTCTGTCGATAAGGCTGATATGAGTTTCCACTGAAAGCCAGGATTCAATCATACTGTTACATATGAAAAATACTGCATATTATCTCCAAAATGTCCCTTACTCTTTGAGTAGAGAATTAATTTGATGAAAATGTACAACCTTAACTCTGCTCTGTAGTAACACAACGATGTGGACAAAAAGTAAAAAGATCAAATGTATCTTTAAAAAAACAGGTTTCAGAGTAGCAGCCGTGTTAGTCTGTATCCGCAAAAAAAAAAACAGGAGTACTTGTGGCACCTTAAAGACTAACAAATTTATTTAAGCATGAGCTTTCGTGAGCTTCAGCTCACTTCTTTGGATGCATAGAATGGAACACACAGACAGGGGATATTTATACATACAGAGAACATGAAAAGGTGGAAGTATGTATACCAACAGGCAGAGTCTAATCAATTGAGATGAGCTATCGTTAGCAGGAGGAAAAAAAAAAACTTTTTGAAGTGATAATTAAGATGGCCCATAGAAGGTGTGAGGAGAACTTAACATAGGGAAATAGATAAAGTTTTTTTTTTTTCCCTCCTGCTAACGATAGCTCATCTCAATTGATTAGACTCTGCCTGTTGGTATGCATACTTCCACCTTTTCATGTTCTCTGTATGTATAAATATCCCCTGTCTGTGTGTTCCATTCTATGCATCCGAAGAAGTGATCTGAAGCTCACGAAAGCTCATGCTTAAATAAATTTGTTAGTCTTTAAGGTGCCACAAGTACTCCTGTTTTTTTTTTTAAAAAACAGTTATATCTAATCTGGGACTACAAACACTATAATGTTTTAGCCATGTGATTATGGATATTTCACTATATAACTCTGCCATGACAAGACATAGTCATGGTTGTTTTCAAGTGCCCTAGCTGTATATTTCCATATCTTAACATGTTTGGATTTATTTTAAGCTTAATCTTAATTTTGAATTTCCTCGGTTTATAGTATTTGGTTTGGGGTAATTTCAAAATCCCTATAATGCATTTATATCACCAATTACATCTTTGGCTGGGAACTCTACTGATTCCATGTTCTCATAAATAATAGGAGATAGACCAATCTCCTAGAACTGGAAGGGACCTTGCAAGGTCATTGAGTCTAGCCCCCTGCCTTCACTAGCAAGACCAATTTTTTCCCCCAGACCCCTAAGTGGCCCCCTCAAGGACTGAACTCACAACCACCCTGGGTTTAGCAGTCCAGGGCTCAAACCACTGAGCTATCCCTCCCATATAGCTCTCATACCTGCAGTATCTCTGCACTTCAGTGCAGGATATCACATTTGAGCAATTACTGTCTACTGTCCATTTCCAATTAACTCAAGAAGTAGACCTGCATGACCAAATAGTTTAACTTTTTTCTGGCAGAATACAGTATCAAGTGTACAAAATCTTGCTTTCTGCTTCATATAAGCTTACTCTTTGTTTCACCATATCTGAAATCAGCATTCACAGACACCATGAACCAGCCTTCAAAAGGGCCATACACAACTTTTCATATAAACACATCTCTCATCCCTGTTGCCAATAGGAATTGCACAGATGGATCGAGATCATCATCTGACTTTAGGATGTTGATGAGGATCCCATATGTTGCATATTCCCTAGTTTTAAAAAGTGCAGCTAATAATGAACAGGGAATGATTTTTCTTCCCAGGAAATATTTTGATGAAAACAAGTTTTGTTTGTGTGTATCCATCAACATTTTTCTTTGATTTTTTTTTCAGTTACAGTCTTTTTTCATTTTTGCCAAGATTTTTGGACTGAAACTTTTAGCATTTCAGATTTTCAGTGAAATCCCCAAATTTTTCAACAATGGAATCTCTTTTTTACAAAAAGCCCCCAGTTCATCCAAAAAAAACCCATTTTCTGTAATAAAAATGTTTCCCTAGAAAGCTTTCAACAAGCTCTAACATCTAATGCAGTGGTGGCAGACAGGATATTGCAAAATTGTGTGCATTGATTTATATTGCAGTATTTCTCATCTGTTTATGTTATAAAATGAAGCTATGTGCAATAAATTGAATTCAGTCTACTTCAAAACAATTCAAACAATGGTGCTTAGTTGCAAGGTTCAGATATCAATTTAGATCCAAATCTAAGATTTGCCAAGGGTCAGTTATGCCAGGTATGCATTTGGCCCCTTTATACTTTGCTGGTTGACATTATTAACTAGATATATCTTATCCAAATTAAAGGATGCAGAGTCTGGTCCATGGTACTCAGGTTAATTAGCCTTTAAGCGAGAAAGCCAAATGATATTACTTGTGAGTATGTACTACTCAATATGAGTAAGCATTGCAGAGTCAGGCCTTACAGGAAATATTATATATATTACCTCTACTGAATTTTGCCACACTTCTACTGCCATATGCATTTGTTTTACTATACTAAAGGGCCACTGGGGAATCCAGAAGTACAAGCACTTTAAGTCTGAAAAGCCATAATGACACTAAATTTTTGATATATGCACTGAAGTTATTGTTAGTGCAAAACACTGTAGAAAGGACATATCATTAAAGATACATAGAATCTTATTCTAGCATTCATTATATGGCACAGGTATTTTAGCATTTCAAAGTTAACAAAATTACTGGATGGCTGCCATATGTCTTAAATATGGATTTAAAGATAATCTAGATTTCTTGAATAATAATGGCCAGATTCTGAAGTTTTAGTATTGTTCCACAGGAGTAACCCCATTTAAGACCAAGTTCAAGTGTTCAGTGTGAGTAAGGGTATTCGTATCTGACCCTAAGGGATCATTAAGAAGACAAAGGGCCACATTCTGACACCCTTGCTCCCTAAAGATAGTATCTTCTTCTGCCGGCAGTCCCATTTTCTTCATTTGGCACTACTTAAAGAGTGAGGTCCTACTGAGCATTAGCAAGGGCAGCAAATCTGACCCTGAGTTAGATAAACCCTCACTGTAGATATATTCATCCAGGCAGTACCAGAAAATTGGGGCGTGCTGTAATCTGCTTGTCTGATGGCAGCCTTGTGGCATTCAGAATTCCCAGCAGTTCTACCTGTTCTTAGGAAAAGTATATTTTGCTTAAAAAAATTGCAAAAACCACAGAGTGACAGAAGATACTAATTTCTCCTATGTACTTTTACCATTTATATTGTGTCAAATTGAAACCCGGCAGGAGGGAGTCTGAGTAAATAGAAACAAATTTCAGAGTCTGGCTCAAATGAGTAAAACAAAGCTGTTGCACTCCTCTGACTGGCTAAAGATGCTATATGATTCATTTCAGGACCTCACTAAATCAGACATTTAAATTTGGTCATGCTATATAAACATGATACTAGAGAAAGTTATTACTTATTACTATATAATCTAGCTAAAATTATACACTGGTTCTTTATTATCTGGTTAACATAGTCCATTAATTTTTAAGAACTGTTTTCAACTTCATATTGAATGGCAGAAAGAAGAAAACATTAATAACAGAGCCAGAATCCTTGGTACGGCCAGGTACTTTGTACTTTGTACTTTGTACTCATAGAGTTTCTATTTTCTAAGGGCAAATATTAACTACTCCCCACGTCAGTCAGGTGGAGCAAGTAGGTGGCATTACTATTGTACAGAGGTGGAAACTGAGGCATGGAGATTAAGGCCTGTAGTCTCCCTAATGCCTAGCCCAAGAAACTCAGATGAGCACTGGAGAACTTCATGGGGAAAAGAGGTTGATGAATTCTCTCATCCAAGTTGCAGTGCTATTCCATCTCAAAAGGGCTATAGTAGGCTATACTCTGTGACCTGAACAACACCTCCAGTGGGGAGGGGTAAGCCAGAGGCACCTGGCTTAACTTACCCTTAAACAGCCACCTCATCATGGCAGGAGTCCCTGCAGAACTGCACTCTGCCACAGGTAAGGAACTCAGACAACCTGGGTGGATATAGGACTCCATGGTCTCCCTCTGTGAAACAGAAACAGTGTGGTGCAGTTGTGTCATAGGGTGGGCTGGCCCTTTAAGGGGAGTTGGGTTCAGTTCCACATGTGCTTAGTTATCTAACTCCCGGGGACGGTTTTGAGCTTGGACCAAAGGTTGGGTCAGGTGACCAAGCATCACATGACAGTGGAACAGATGAGGCATTTCCTGTAGGAGGGGGCTTGTTCAGTCAAAGGGGAAGAGACCTGCAGGGAGGAGGAAGGCTTTACTAGAGCTAGATGGGTGCTGGGAGGTGCTAAGAGGTGGTCTACTGTGGGCCATGGAGAAGGCCTAGAAAATAGCCAGAAACAGCTGAGAAGGCATGGAGCTCCAAAAGAGTCTAGGAAAGTCTCTCCAGGGAGAGTGAGGATCCAGAATGGGGTGGGAAGAACTCTCAGCTCAGTGGGAACTAGGCAACTGAGAGAGAGAGAGAGAGAGAGAGAGAGACATAAACCCTGGATGTTTGATGAGTCCTGTAGAAGGGCCAAAAGGATGTGCTGGAGAACCCTGAAAGTTGAAACCCCTGGTTTGTTGGAGTTTCTGCTTACTCTTGGAAGTTATTGTCAAACTTTATGATTTGGCCAAATGGCTAAGTCATTTGGAAGCATTGGAACTAGCCCATCCAAGTGCAGAAAATGGAAAAATCTGGATCTGGAAGAGGGGAAACAGATATGGACCATGTGACATGGAAGTGAACTTGTTACAGGAGCCATTTGCACCCCAAATGGAGAAGGAATATTTGGCCCATGAGCATAGGGGAGTCATTGTCACAGCTTGGGTTGCAGTCCTTGGCCTCTTTTGTGCTTGAGTGACTAGATCATGCCTAGACTTAAAATTACATTTGACATCATATTCCAGCCTTCAGACAGGTGCCAAACCGTCATTGACATCAGTGGGAGATACACAGCTCTGTAGAAAAACTTTGAAGCCTAGGTTAACTTCTAGCAGTGTGTTCATAATTCCTAAAAAGAAAGTCATGTAAAAAGACTGCATTTTTCCCTTTCAGAGGGACAAATCCTTCCCCCTCCATGTCTATGGAAATACTTGAACACAATACAATGGGGTGGGGAGACGTCCAGGAGCCACAGAACAGTTCTCTGTAGAGGCTTAGGGTAATGGGGCTGTGGAGAGGTGCAGGTAGGATCGATGACTGGTAAGTTTGTGGCCATTCCTCCATGCAGATATAAGTGTTTAAGCAGTCAGAGTTGCTGCTGATGCTCTGAGCCTGCAATAGAGGCTGTGAAGCTGCTCTGCTGCTGCTTTGTTGCGAGAAGAAAAGAATCATTCCACCAGTGTCCCCCTAAACTCACTTCTCTTCATAATTGTCCCCAAGGCCCTGAAGAACTCTTAAGAGGTACTTGAGCTTTTCACTGGTTATAGGATGTGACCCTTCATAATTCCGAATGAAAAGCCAGGGTATGTCCAGATTTGACTGTGCGTGATCTGGGCTATAATTATTTAGGACTCATTGAAAAGGAAACATACATGCATTTGCTGCAAAGGAAATGCATATATTTCTTTCATTTAAATTTGTGACTGTGTATACAAAAATCTGGAAGTATACACCTTATGTTCTGCTCAGAAGTAGTTTTAAAAGTCAGCTTACCACAATAAGGCAGGGCCAGGTAATGTGGTATTAGTAAGAATAAAACAGTCTTGTTGGATTTTCAGATTCTAGCACATTAGATCATCTGCATCATCCTTATTATTTGTCTGTGGTAGCGCCCACATGCAGTGCTGGCTGCTTTCCAGACATTCAAAAAGGGATGGTCTGTGCCCCGAGGAGCTCACAACTTAGGGACAGGCAGGCAGACAGACAAGTACATGGAGGTCAGGGAATGGGATGTTCGACATGTACACCAGAATAGTCATGTTTTTTAAGAAACTATCTCAATGGCCTGATAATTTGTATCCAATCAGAAAATGTCTTGCTTTTCTATAGCCCTAGTATCCTTCTCAGTGTTCAGCTCATAGATCAAGAGGGCTCCAAACAACCTGAAGGATTCTTTTGCCAGGCTGCTCAAAGGTAGGGTGACCACATGTCCCGATTTTATAGGGACAGTCCCGACTTTTGGGTCTTTTTCTTATATAGGCCTCTATTACCCCCAACCCCCTGTCCCGATTTTTCACATTTGCTGTCTCGTCACCCTACTCAAAGGAGAAAAAATATTCAAGGATCCCCACCCCCATATAATTGTTAGAAGCATCAGTGGTCCCCTGGTATGTTTGCACTGAAGCTTTCTCATAATTCCACTGTACACTGCTCCATCTTCCCGTGTAGTGAACACGACTTTCTCATTGAGTTAAGTGGTAAAGGCTTGGTGTGCTGTTGGAAGGAGGATGAGCTCCCCACTGACACCACTTTATACCGTAGCTAGTTCAGAAGTATTGCTGGAGCTTGAAAGTGAGGATTGAATGCCCTTATAACTAATAAGGATTTACTTGGCTGCATCTGTAGGCTGCTCCCACTCAGTGATTTATGTTCCTGATGCTTGGAACTACAGTATAAATCTGGTTATGCTATAGAAATTTGATACCAGAGAAAGTCAATATTACAGGGTAATAGAGCTGAAATTACACACTGGCACTGCTTTTTTATTAACCCTTTAATAACTTATTTCAGAGCCTCCTCAGTGACAAATAAGTTGGCTAGCAATAGGGAGAGGATTTTTATGCCACAGATAATGCAACTACATTAAACATACGTCATTCAGTGAGCCAGGGGAATTAATTTCTAGAAAAAACATTTCCTCCCAATACTGAAAAAGATGAGTGCTTTTCAGAAATGATTTCTTTTGACCTCATTGCTTCAATGCATTTTATTGTGTGTCTCATTCCCTCAGGCCATGCAGCATATCAACACCATGTTGCTTTATGTAAACAACCAAGCTATTTTAATACTGTCAGATTTTTTCTAAGCTGGCCCAGGTTCTTCAGGAGAAGTATTTTTCATTGTTAGTTGAGTTCTTAGCCATTGCACAAGCTGTTGCATTTAGAATTCCACGCTCCCTGAAGTGGAAAGGTTTGGCTGGTCCACTGGGCACAGAAAACTTTCAGATAGCCAAGGTCCACATTACTTCTCAGTTTTAAACAGTAGAGAAACCTTAAGGGGAAATTTTGCAAGTCATCCATGTGTGAAACTCTCATTGTTAGCTGCACTGATCAAAAATTATCCTTTCATCACTTCATTCACACTGTTTTAATTGGGAATTGAGTAACCATTTGGCTCAATCAACTTCAAGTGAAATTGTAGTTGCTGCTCTATACCAGCCATATGAAAAAAGAATAAGAATTGGGAATTCACTACATAGGTCCATTAACTGAAGACGGGATAAAGATATGATTTCAGGTTTTCTTCTCTCTTGTTTGGAAGCCAGAGAATTTCTATGTAATGTATTTGGGGTTCATCGGGAACATGAAGAAAAAGAAAATGATGGCGATCATGTTGTCTTTTGACTGATCTCTCTCTCACTCTCATATGTATGAATGTGTATTTATGTATGTACATATAAACCAGGGGTAGGCAACCTATGGTACGCATGCCAGAGGCGGCATGCGAGCTGATTTTCAGTGGCACTCACATTGCCCGCATCCTGGCCACCAGTCCTGGGGGCTCTGCATTTTAATTTAAATTTAAATGAAGCTTTTAAAACATTTTAAAAACCTTATTTACTTTACATACAACAATAGTTTAGTTATATATTATAGATTTATAGAAAGAAACCTAAAAATGTTAAAATGTATGACTGGCACACGAAACCTTAAATTAGAGTGAATAAATGAAGACTCAGCACACCACTTCTGAAAGGTTGCCGACCCCTGATATAAACAAATAATGGCAATAAAATTGATCCTTTTGATACTCCATGCAGGAGAACTTGGATTGGTTTCTCACCACCAGCTACTGAAATCTATCCAAAAGAAATTAACTGAACTGCCCAATGCAACTTTTTTTCATCCTGTCTAGCTGGGTCAGTAATGTGCCATGATCAATGGTATCAAATATGGATCTAACAAGATTATAGAAACTTGTCTGGAAACCATCACTTGAAGATTGAAAGACATCTAAAATCTCACATTGTCCAGGTGCTCCTTAAGTTGCTTAGCAACTGCCTCCTTAATCATCTTCTCCAAAAAGGGGAGGTTTGACAGAGGGTAATAATTAGATGGTTTTTTGAGGGGGGTCAAGACCTCATCATATTGTAGCTAGGATGGCATTCTGCCCTTCAAAAAATGAAATGTTAATGAAAATGTCCATCCACTAGGAAAGTATCTCATAATTGAGTTGCATAAGCCCTACGGTTATCCTGCCAGGATCCTCGTCCTTTCACGAGGGAAGACTGTGAAAATCAAGCAGGTTGGTAGATTAATGCATGGCTTCTTGTCCTGACATTCTTGGTTGCAGACTGGTAGGCTCAAATATGAATGATTTTGACTGTGAAGAATTTGAAGTCTTGTCCCCAGGATTCCTGAGAAAAGAGTTTCAGAGGAGAGGCAGTCTAGAAGAACCTAGGTCGCCTATACCCTGAGTAACTGTGCTAGCCAACTCTCTACTGCATGTGTAGTCATGACAAATGATTGTATTCAGACAGGAACCTTGGCACTTGAATGACAGGACTAGGCTAATGTGTATAGGGAAGGAAGGGCTGGCTTTGGAGGTGCACCATGTCTTCCTTGGGAATTCCTAAGCACTATCCTTGTCTATAAAACCAGAAGCACCCAGAATATATCTGTGTATAAGGCTGTGTCCCTCAACTTTATTCTGTTGAATCATAGAAACGGAGGCCTGGAAGGGACCTTGATAGGTCATCTAGTTCAGGCACCTGTCCTCAGGCAGGACTAAGTATTATCTAGACCACCTCTGACAGGTGTTTGAAGCCCCCTTTTGCAACTGATTGGTGTATAGGTACCACCCTGGACTCTCCTCATGCCATGCCCTAATATAGTTGCCACATCTCTTTTTTTGTCCAGTTTCTCTCACTTTCTGTCCTCTTGTTTTCTGTCTCCATTCTTCTTTTCCTCTTCCCTTCCCTCATCTCCTCTCTTTTTGGCTGTCTATTTTTATTCATTTTTGTTCTTTCATGTTTTTTGCTGCCTTTCCCCGGTTGCTCCCCCTGCCCATTTCCTCACTCACTAGGGTCAAGATTTTCAGACAAGGTGAAAGGAATTAGATGCCTGGATACAACTGAATCTGGGCACTAACTCCCTTTTAAATTCCTTGGGAAATCCCTGACTAAAAGATTCCATTCTGCTCAAGGTGAGAAGTGTAGATTGGTGGGTCAATGGAGCAGGAACTTGGGCTCTTACAGCTGAGCTATGTGTGGCAAAAGCAAGTGTAACCCACACAGCTCCTGGGTCTGGGTTTGGTAGTCTGTCCCCCTAGTGGCGCCCAGACCAGAGATTAATGAGTCTGCTACAGTCTGCTAAGGGCCATGTGGCTTTTAGCTCATGCAGTAGAGGCTCATGCATTTAGATCCAGAGGTCTGATCCCGCCTGCAGACGACCGGGGTCTGTCAGCATTGCACAAGGATGCAAAGCTTTGTCCAGCATGATGCTTCCTGATCCTATGACTATACTAAACCAGTGCTGGAGTGGAGAGGAAAGTTTGGTGCTAGTTTACTCATAGCAGCACATTTACAGATGGGAGTCAGAGTATATCTAGCATCAGCCAATCGCACAGCATTCCCTCCTTGTTCTGCTGGTCTCCAGTGCCTACATCCTCAACTCACCCCCCCCACACACAAGTATAGCTTTTTTCCATGTCCCTCTTCCGCCCCCCCCATCCCCATGCTGTATAAAATGAATTTTCTCAACCAATGAATTAAAAAGATAACCTAGCTGTTGCAGTTTTAACAATTATCTGGGGGCAATTTGTTATGTTGCATAGTTTCCATTGTGGTCTAGTTTGCTTGCCATATAAAACTGACTGAGACCTTTCAATAGACTCTGTGGCATCAAAGTAAAGGACTGAAGGTTAAGCGGACACAGGCAATCATTTGCTGACATCTCCTCTCATTACAGGGCCTTTTAAAAAGTAACATTTGACATCATCCAACGAGAGTTTGATGAAGGCATTTGTTAGGTCCCTGGTTAACTAAACATAGCTTATGAATGCTGACTTTATTCTTACACAGTTTGTTTTGAAACCTGGTTGTGTCAATTTTCCTCATGTATTCTGATGTGTGCCAATCATGATATATTTGTTCTTGTACTCGTAGTTAATAGGGCTGTTGAGATTGCAGTTTTGCATTTCTTTATCTATTTCTTGTACCTTACTAAATCATTTGAGTTTCCCTTTTATTAAGCAGCTGGTTTTAGTTCAAGCTGCTGCTGTTTCTGTATTGTGGTTAACCAGTCACTGAAGTGTTTTCAAGAGTTTCTTTTTCAGACTTCATAAAGTAACCACTTATTTCTGATTCAGTGTTAAGATTTCCTAGACTTTTCTTTTTCTGAGATCTAAATATACTCGTGGAGTCAACTGTGGATCCATTTAAATATAGGTTGGAGAGGGGTTTGGATGATTACAATTAGCACATTCACTTCCCAACATGCATAGAAATGCATTTTAGATTTGGTTTGTTCCTTAAGCATAAAACCTTTGTATATTGCTCCAGATGTACTCAGTTTTTGGACATGTTTTTCCACAACCCCCAATTTTCATTTTCAATCAATTTCACTTTACACACTCTCAGTAGTTCTACAGGAGTTGGCGGAAGTGCTGACTGTGTAAAATTAAGCATGTGCGTAAATCTTTGCAGGATCGGGACCTTGGTCAAGGGCAACATGTTGCCATTATTGCTAGTAAATGAAGCATGGACAACAGCTTGGATAAGCCAGTGCTTATATTCAAACCAAATTTGTTTTGAAATTGCACCATCTGGTTAAATGTTTTATCACATCTGATTTCCAAACAGGTCCAGAACTGTAGGTGCCAAAATAGCACAGTAAAGGTCCTTTTAGTTATCATTTACCTTTAATACTGCAACCTTCCCCTCTCCCTGACTCTGCACACAACACCCTATAAAGAAGGCAAACTTAGGCAATAAGATTAGGTAACCTTCCCCAGGGCATTCTGGGACAAGTTTGTTTCTCAGCCAGATAAATCTTTGGAAGTCCAAGCTCCTATTTTTTTGGCATGTTATGTATTTCATATATTTCTAAATCCATTTCACAAGGACATTTCTGCAAGCTCACCAAGGAACCTGATTCTTAAAATGTGTATATGTAACTGAAATGAAATCTTAGCCCCCTGAAATGTTTAAGTGCCTGATATGAGAGAGGCTATGAAATTGTTCTTTACATTACTTCTTTAAAAATCCTATATGCATGGATGTTTCATACAGTACAGTATTATTTTTTAAATCTACACAAACACACAATGTAAATGCAGTGAAAATGCCAATGAAATTAAACTGCATAGGGAATAACATTTAGAAATCTGAACTAGGTTCTTTGTGGAGGAAGTATTTATTTATTTATGTTTCCCAAGGCTTCTAAGGGTATGTCTACACAGCATCTAAACATCCATGCTGGCTGGGAGAGGATGGAGAGAGGCATGAGTAGTGGGGGATCTTCTTGGAGGAGGGGATGGAGAGAGAGACACAAGACTACAAATAAGTGTAGCTGTTTTTGATTCATGCTGGCCTTCAGTAAGGCTTCTGTTGGGAAGACATAGAGGCCTCTGTAGGAAATTTCTCATAATAATCATGTAATCAAGAAATATTAAAACTCTTGAGTCAGAATGTAAAATCTACTTTTTATTATCCTCTTCTAGCAAAAGGTGACGTACTACATTACTATACATGTGTGCACTTTTCTTAACAACTAATGGATTTTATGGAGTTTAGTATTTTTAACAAGTAATGTATTTTTCTCATTGTTATTAAAAATGAGAAATGTCAAATATTTCCTATTGTTATTATTTTATCTATTTTCCTACACAAAAGAGACCTCATCAAATATCATTGAATATTTACCTGGTGTAAAATCTGTTTCTCACTAAATATCAAATTTCTCCAAGTGTATCCTATATTCAGGGGTGTGCAGAAGGGGGAGCAAGCAGGGGCATGGGACCTCCAATCATTGGCAAGGGCACAGAACTCCTCCCGGCCCAGGGCCACAGTGGGGAAAGTGAGCTCCTCCTGCGGCCGTGGCAGGAGCAGAGCGAGCTCCTCCAGCCCTGGGGCCACAGTGGGGGCAGAGCAATCTCCTCCAGCCCCAGGGCTGTGTAGGGAGCTGACAGCTCCTCACAGTAGGAGTTGACAGCTCCTCTGGTCCTTGGGCTGAGGAAGGGGCACAGAATGTGCCCCTCTAAAAGCGGTCAAGTTTAAATTCCTGCAATACCCCTTCCTGTATTTTATTCAGATTTTATAGTTAGTGAGTAACTTTATCCATGTAGTAACTAAGGGAGTTATTTCTGCCAACTAAGACAGAAAAGCATCCTTATTCAGGAGAACACTTAAGCCCATACTTAACTTCATATGCTTACTTAAATTCCAATGACGTCAATAGGTCTAGAAGTTGAATGGAAATGGACTTCAGTATACGCTTAAGCCCTGATTCAGCAAAGCATTTAAGGACTGGTCTGAATTCCTATGGACTCCCAATGACTTCAGTGGGAGTTGTTTTCTTAACTTCCACTGATTTCAATGGAAGTTAGGAGCCTAACTACCTTTGAGGATCTGGGCCTAAAGTTTATTTTGATATCTGACATGAACACTGCAGACACAGTGAAAGCAGCAAACAGCAACACATGCAGTAATACTTACCTCTTTAAAATTCTTCAGCTCTTAATAACAGACTCTCATGCGTCACGCCATCTGCCAGCTGTGAACAGAAATAAAATCACACGTACAGGTACTGTAATGTACAATCTAATTAGTGTACTAAAGCTTAATATAGCTGAGATTTTTGTAAATATAAAAACAATTATAGTAGAACGAATTTATTCCTATGACACTATAATGATGAAGATTCTTATGCTAGTGCAATGAAAGGGTTTATTATACATAGTTTCATTATCTTGCAGCTTGCCTTACTTAATATATTATATGCCTTCATGTACAGCAATTAAAATGATAATGAAACACACAGGCAGAATCTGAATAATCATATCATTTGTAGTATGATCCACTAATGGAGTATTCTCTTCCATTCTGTGTTTTTGTTATAGGTTTTCTTGGGCTTGTCAATTTTCTTGGGCTTGGTTTCTTGATCTTCTACATGCTGCACATACACCCTTGTACTTGCCTTTGAACACATCCCACAATATTTGTGCCCTCACATCAAATGTCTCAAATGATGTGGGTGGAGACGTTCAGCAAAATTTTGTCCGATCTCACCAAAGGTACATGGTACCCACTATCAGAGAGCAGTCAAGCAATGAATCCAGAGTTACCCTGCTGGAGGAGGGCAAGATAACTCAGCAGGGCTTGGGGGCACCATATTTCGTGGCACAATGAACAGTATGACATGGTGTGTACAGGCTTCTGAGAGAATAATATGAAATACATGCACCCAGATAATCAAAGTAGATGTCCAGCATTTTTAGTTCTCTTTATAGCTCAAGGCTTATTTAGCCAGCCACAGGTATTCAGACTCCTATGCTGGAGAAATGTCTTGTTGCCATGAGACTCCTTTCCCACTGTACTGCTTCAGATGCTTTATTTCCTTTTGGCTATTTCTTTCTTCCTGCTGGCATCCCTGCAAAATATTTGTTTGCATATCAGAATATTGTCTTGAAATGCATCCATAGAGGATACTTCCATTTGCAGAGTATTTGGAGGCTAGCTTCCCACAAGAAGCCCGATTTTTAAACACTATTCCCCAATGGACTCCCAAGAAAGAAACTAATTCCCCTCAAATTTCATATGCCACAACTCATCCCAGCATAGGCATTCTCTTTAAAATTTCAAAACATCAGTTTTAAAGTTATGGTGATTTTAAAAAATAAATAAATTCTTTGTTCATTTTCGGGAAATCTTCCGGAGGGTTTTTACATTCTTTATATCACCAAAGTGGCAAACTCTTGGTTTGGCTTTGGTTAATTGGGAGAAGTGGCTTTTGGTTGATTTGGAAGATCTGCGGGAGAATTACAAAGACATAAAGAGCTGTTTTTTACATGCATATAGATAAACATGTATAAATAGAAGCTAACATGCTGCTAGTTCTAGGCTGTGCTGCTCCAGGTGATGGACTTAGACAAGAAGTTAGGAAGGTCAGGAGTCACTGGTGAAGGGTAAGAGATTGATAGGAAATTCGGATGGCCAGAACTCCACAAGGTGAAGGGAGATCTTGGGGGGACATGGAAAGGAAAGATGCGTTTTTTTGGCTTGACTCCCACTCACATCAATATCAATAGTAAATGCCCTCACCATGTGGGAAACTAAAAAACCTAATAGAACCCAGGACTACATGACCAACAAAACCTTTTTTGGAAGAGAGTGGTTTTGTGGAGAAGTGCATGGCGTGCCAACTCTGTTTTTGATACAGAGGTCCAGAAACTCATCCGGTGCAAGTTGTTGTAGCTTCATTGACTTCAATAGAGTTATACTTATTTACACTAACTGATTTATACCAACTGGCCCAGTGTATTTAGAGCAAGGTAGCTATATCAGTCACTGGTATGAAAACCATATAATCTGTGTGAGTGTGTATCGAAACATCAGGTTTTTGACTTGTAGAAATTGCCTCAGTATGTCGTACTTTCAGTCACCCATTTTATTTTTCACAACACTGCCACATATCCATGGGCATTCCATCTACCATCTCACAGCTCAGGAGGAGAGACTGATGTGCTAACATACTTAACACATTAGAGAGTCACCAAGTTGCACTAGCTGCCAGTTAGAGGATAGAAGAGCCCTTGTTTTTCACTGCTTCCATCTGCTAGCTTCATTTAGTGTCAAACAGACATTATAACACAATGTGGAATTAGTGATTGTTTCTCTTAGTTGAGAACAGCAACTTCCTGTGTTGTCTCCTAACCTGTTATCTTTTGTAATGCTTCAAGTTCATATAAAACAAAATACAAAGGCAATTAAATGACACTACAAATCACCACTACATGTCCAAAAAAAGCAAGATACAAAGGGAGTAATGTGTAGTGGCTAAAATTGATGCTTTCACGTGAACGAATGTTTTCTAACTTGGGTGCCTAACATGAAACTCCTACATCTATAATTAGGACTTTAGATAAATGGTGTCGTTGTCAGAGATGCTCCTAATAACTTCAATGATAGTAGTGTGTACTCAGTACTTCAGAAAACTGGTTCAATTATTATGGATTTGGACTAAGCACCCAAGTTTGAAAAAATTAACCACAATGTCCAGTCTGCTACAAGGACGTATTTTTCTGAATCTGCAGACAACCAAATTTCCTGTGGTAACTGGCCGTGCAAAACCAAATCCACAAGAAACTTTTTCCTCATACAGCATGACTCATAGGATTAGCCAATTTCAAATTTTACCTAAAAATAAAGTCTGTAATGTTTTTCTGCCGTAGTTATACAAAATAGATAGCAGTGCCATTCTTCTTTGTATATGAGACATTCTCTGAATTCAGATGCTTATGGTACTGATAACATCCCAGATGGATGTGTGTTGCTTAGATGAGGCCAATTAGGTCTAGGGATCTGAATATGAATATGAACTGCTCATTTGTGTCAGCACAGATCTAATTAATCTGCCAACTAATGGATGCCATTAACATTTTTTCTTTGTTTAAAATGACTTTGCTCATATAATAATAGCAAGTTTGGGGCCATCATGGGATTTATTAATAATATGATTTTCAAATGATTTCATAGAATTTTATTTGCAACTAGAAAAAGTATAAACAATGAAGAATGAAAATGTTAAAAAACGCATTGAAAAGGCATTTTCATTTCTTTAGTCATGTATGTCATTCCTATACAGTGCTTTATTCCAGACCTGTGCAGATATTCTTTAGGGCACCACCTCAAGGAGGCATTGTTATGCAGGGGAGTCCTTGGAGCAGTGGTTCTAAACCTATGGGCTGCAGCTCTATGCTGACTGGGCTGCCAGCAGCCTATGGGCCACAGGTTGAGAACCATTGCCCTGGAGTCACAATTCCTCCCCTGCTTCCTCTCACTCTCAGAGGTTAGTAATTTACCATTGGCTTGTACCACCAGTAAGATCCAGATTTAGGAAACCATCCCTATTCAGGATAGCACTTAAGCACATAGGGATGTTTAAAAGTTTTCCTGATTGGAGACCCGCACAACTGTGTCTCCATTCCATCTCCATCCCCTCCACACCTGCCTGCCTTAACTATTTTGAAGCCAAGTCTTTGCTTATTCCCCACCTGTTCCAAGGAGGAAGTAGGCAAGTGAGTAGCCCCCACTTACTCCTATGTGCCAGGAGTAGGGTGACCAGACAGCAAGTGTGAAAAATCGGGACGGGGGTGGGGACTAATAGGAGCCTATATATGAAAAAGCCCCCAAAATTGTGACTGTTGCTATAAAATTGGGACATCTGGTCACCCTAGCCAGGACACAAGGTCTGGGCAGACAGCATAAGAACATAAAGGGGTTTGTATTTCCTTGGTTGAGCATGTCATCTGAGACTATAAGTGAGCAAGGAAAGGTGATTAGGATGCTATCCTGGGACTTAGGAGATCTGGGTTCAATTCCTTGCTCTTCCACAGTCTTTCTGTGCCATCTTGGGCAAGTGTCTCAGTTCACCATCCACAAAATACAGGTAATAGCACTTCCCTACCTCACAAGAGTATTGGATAAAGATTGTGAGGCACCCAGATACTATGGTAATGGGGGGCATATGAGTACATAAGATCATTTCTTAATGTTGCTGGCATTTTGTCTATTAAGGTGTTAAGGCACTTAGAGCATTGGATAGGCATTTATTTAATATTTGTCTCTTCTGAGTTTGACCTCAATAGAAAAAAGGGCAGGATAGCTGAGGAATCAGCACAAAAAACAGGAAGCAATGCTGGAGGTACTGAATATTCATAACAATTACAAAGACAAATGGGGACATGTTTCAGGGAGCTCTATCTATCTACCCTATGAACATGATATAGGAACAATAACGATAAATCTCTTCAGTGTGGCCATAATAAATTGGTCAAAATCTATTTGACTTTGGGAAATAAAATTCTTTAAAATCCAGGTTATGAGCCATGCCTATAAAAATTAGTCATCAAGTTGGAGCATTACACATAAAACATCAGTAAATATGATATTCTTAAGCCCAAATGAACCTGATCAACCATTTATAAAGAACATCCAGTTTATTTAATAGGGTGGTATTAATGCATTACTGTCAACATAATGTATCCATACTGCTCAATTTAATGAGATTAGCACCACCTGGTATGCCCTCAATCTCTGTTCTTATTAACAAGACAATATCTACAAACAACATAGATTTTGGATTTCCTTTCCCCAAAAAAATATTTGGTGGGACTGTTAATCTTTAAGGAGCTCTCTAAGTGTCAGGTGGAAAACTTCTGGGAATTGGCTGCTTTTTAGGGACTGGGGAGCAGAATGGAGGAGCTAGAACAGATCAGAAAGAGTGGCTCTACCGTGGTCATTTCATTACCCCTCTCTCCTCTAGGTGTATGTCTAATTATATAATCTTAGTTTTGGAGCCAATGTTAGGATACTGAGTAATAGGATATTAAGATGCACTTTACTGAAAATATTTTAACAGAAAGAGTAGATTTAAATAGCAACTCTAATTTAGATATTCAGTAGCAACCTACATACCTTAAATAATGTGACTATCCTAAATAAATTAAGAGCTGTACATTACATAATGTAGCCCATGAACAGCCCCATATTTCCCTTACAGAGCTAAACTTAGGCTCAGACTGGCAATTCCTTTTGCTGAGAGGAATATTTTCAACCGCAGTGTAATTCCCTGGGGAGGAATTGTGCTAACTTCTCCAATGGTTATACAGATAAAAAAAAATCCTAGAAGGAATTTAAGAAGAGTGCTAACAAACCCCAACAGAGTATAACTTCTCTTTGTACTGTCAGTCTTCTCACGATTCTTACCCAGATGCTCCCATTTAATTTAGAGTTACCTGTGACCTTAACTTGTACTTCACTTCTTCTGCCCCTGAGCTATTTAGATTGCTATAAGAGATGGGCCTTTCCTAAACCTGCAGATGCAAACATTTCTTTGGGACTGGAGTACATGGAGGTGCTAGAAATCTGAATTTAGGCTAAGTCACTAAAAATCCCCCAAACTCCATCTTATGGAAACTATCATTTTTAACCTGGTGGGAAAACAGAATCACCATCAGGCAAGAGTTTAAAGAGAGGGTTGCTTAGGAGAGACTAACCCTGACAGTTTCAATAATAGCTACCAATTTTTATTCAGTGATAAAATTCCTCCCAGATCATCAGAACCAAAAGCCATATTATCACAACTCAAGAAGCCCGATGTGAATATTTAATCTTTCTAAAATTGGCTGATTATGCAGATAGTATGTATCTGAGAGCTCTCCCCCCAACCCCGGGTCTTATAAAAATAATTTCTACATCCACTTTGGAACAGCCAAAATGCAGGTGTTCTATTCTCTCTCCACTACTTATTTGCAACTTTATATGGTTTGTCCTGACATGCCACTGAAGTAAATGGACATTCAAGAAAAACAACTGCTAAGACACACATACAATCTGTCAGGAGTGAAGGGGTTGATCATTAGAATATGAGGTGTTCCTCTAAGCCATCCACTAGTGTATGGTTAATGGTTTCGATGATATGGAGAATTGCTTAAAGGATTTCTTTTTAGTGCCTGGTATATTAGCGTCTCACATTTTAATGAATTCCATAAATAAAAGATGATGAAATACCAATGTTTTGCAAACTGTGTGCAATTAGATTCATCCTGAAATCTGGCTACAAATACAACACTGTAGCCAGCATTTTTTTACCCTGTCTTCTGTGCTGTTGTTCTTGGGAATTACTAAGTAAACAACAATAGATCACTTTCATTACCAAAAATAAAATATCAAGCTAGCATCATTCTGGTTTTCATATTTTCACCTCAGCTCCATCAGTCACACAGAGCAATTGATCTGTTCTGGATAATGGAGACCTGTCTTTATGTGAGAAGCTGTTTGTTTTTCTATCCGAGGCCTTTGACATAGCTCACTGTAATGCTCAATACAGTATCTAAAGGGGAACATTAGGCTCACAGCCAGTCCCTTGCTATTCTTTTTTCCCCAAAGCATTTGGTAAGTGGAGTTCAGAGAGGTTACTACAGATGAGAGGAACTCCTGACTGAGGAGAATGTGCAGTAGAGGGGTCCAGTTTAAAAATATTTTGTGAAAGCATGTTCATTATCTAGGAAGTGACTAGTGTCTTTTTGTTTGTTTGTTTCCTGCAGGGAGCGGGGGGGAACACCTCACTGGTGGTTCAGATTTTAGCCCCTAGCAAACAGCAAGCTTGATAAGCTTCTAAAATTGTCACTCATTGACAAGCCTAGAAGAGAGATTGGAATAAATAATTTAGAGGCTCGGGTTGCTAATGGGGGGAGAGAGGGAAGGTTTCAGCCACAGAAGTCTATAACAAGAACAGTACTTCTTGATTATTTTAGGAGAAAATCTACTACTCTGACCTCACACTACCTGAGCAGCAAGAAAGACACAGAAGCCTTGGAATCATGTAACCTTAGGAGGCTGCTGTTAGTGACAAGGGAACCTAATTCAATTGAAAAACAACCACCCACCCCACTTCACAAGGCATTCTGTGCATTAATAATCATAAGGATAGTGCACAAAGCTCTGGCAGTTTCCTTTTACCCTCAGGGGGTGGCAGTGGAGCAGATTGTTGCTCTAGTGATCAAAAGCCAAAAAAAAAAAAAAATAGCCTCTATATACCGAATAAAACAAAGATTTCCACAGAGCAGAGGAGATTGTATCTGCTGACCAAGCCCACTGAGTAAGCCTCAAGCAAACACATTAGTGCTTAATTTGTCATCCTTGATGGTGTTCCACTTGTGCTTGCCTGGGAGCTGCACCCCTAAGCTCCCTAGGGAGGCTTTCTGCTGACAGTGCAGTAGATATCAATGGAGCAGAGCAGCAGGTTCCTGCCTTGAAGAAAGACCAGGCAAGACAGGTCAAAATTCTTGTTTTTTGTTTCCTTCCTTAAACGCTGGGTTTTGCACAGAGTTGGGGGCAGAGTAGGGAGGGGACAGGAAAAGCCAATCGTTGGTATGTGCTGGGGTCTCAGGAATTTGCTTTTTAAACATCATTGAGTGTTCAAATGATCTAAATACCGTGACTGGAACCAAGAGAGGCTCAAAATAGCCTGATGAAAGGGGGCTGTAGTAGTGATTAGTTGCAGTCTGAGACAGACTTTCAAATGTGTGTGTAAAGCTAATGGTCCAGTGGCATTATGGATAATGATGGTTCAAATGATTCAGTGTGTTTGTAGTATTGTTTCTATTTCAGTTGTTTTTTATCATGTTTGATTTTCCTCCACTCATCCTACTCTCACCTGTTTAAATCCTACATTTACAAAGCTGTCACAAATATAACATTTAAATGTATTGCATAATGCACACAAATCAATTTTCTTGTCCAGCAGATAAACGGCAAGAGAAATGATTTTTTGTGTGCACTGATTTCAAATGGTGTGTTTGTGACTGGTAGATGTGGAAAACTCAGGAGTAATTAAAGATGTAGAGGATACAGAGGGAACTTGTAGTACAGCATGTGGAGAGATAACAGGTAAATGTCATTCACAGACAGTTGGGAGGACAAGACATCTGGGATGTGTGGGCAGATAAAAAGTATGTAGAGATGCAGGAGTGTGGGGCCGAAACATTAGGAATCTGTTGACCACTCCACATTGTAGATGCTAAGGCCAGAAGGGACCATTGTGATGATCTAGTCTGAGCTCCTGTAAAGCACAGGCCACAGAATTTCCCCAAAATAAGTCATGGTCAGCCTCATAACATGATCATCCTGATATTGTTTTCTGAGTTCCCCATCTTAGAATTTACCTTGCCTCTTTCACCTTCATCCATTCTCTGCCTTTCTAGTCCCAGATGAATTACTCCTGTGATTTTTGAGTCCACCATCCTTTTCTGACTTCTCTACTGCTCTTAAATGCAACCCCGACAGCACTCTACTCTGACTCCAGAGCTGCTACTACTCAGTGCTATTCTCTCATGATCATTTTTGACCAATTGGATCTCCACATCCACCATTCTGTCATCTCTCCAAGCCCCAGTTTTAGCCTCTCCTCACTGCCCTTGTTTCTGCTCCTATTCTTGTTCTGCTGAGTACTTTGAGAAAGTTTCATTAATCCAGTACTTTCATTCATTATAAAAGTAACCTTTTTCTATTCAGCTTTGCTATGTTCTGAGCAAATAATCCTATTCTCTTCTCCTCCCTCATACTTCTAATCCTCAGCAGCTCTCTACCAACTTTGCCTCTGTATAAACTCATTTCCTCTTCTGTTTCATCCTCTCTCTGCCTAGGATCTTGCAAACTTTTTAAAGATAAAATTGACAAACTCCAGTGTAAGTTCCACACCCCTCTCTCCTCTACTTCTCCAACACCTTTCAGTCTTCTCTCCCTGTGTCCTACTGTCTCCAAGCTCCAGCCATTGTCAAATGTCTCAGGTCAATCCCATCTCCTTGTTTCTCAGCTCAAACTTTCTTGGTCCTTTCCTCATTCTATCCCTGTTGCATTATCAGTCATTTTCAGTTTTCCTGCACAGTCTCTTAACTTCACTCCTCCAATTCCCTCCTCATTCCCCTTGAGTCCCAGTTCCAACCTGTCCATTCCACTGAAATTACCCTTAGAGTCACTACTGATCTTTTCCTTTCCAAGTCTAAAGGGCTCTTCTCCTTAGTTATTATCCTAAATCTCTCTGCTGTTTTGGACACCATTAGCCACCCATCTCTCCTTGACAGTTCTTTATGGGCTTCTACTATTCACTCCTTTCCAATTTCTTCTACTACATTGCTGTTTGCTCCTTCAGTGTCATCTTTACTGAATCCTCTTCTTCTTCCTCATGCCTCCCTCTCTCTGTTGGTGTTCCTCAGGGTTCTATCCTGGGCCTACTTTTTTTCCTTTACACTTCCCCCAAGTGACCTTATCTATGATCTCTCTTATCACATTTATGCTGACAACTCTCAAATTTTGCTCTCTATCCACAAATTCCCCAGTAAATTCAGGCTCATGCTCTTTCTTCTTTCCTGGTATTTTCTCATAGATGTCTTACAGCTTTCTTAAATTAAATTTAACATGACAAAAATTGAACAGCTCATCTTTCCTCCTCATCCGTCTTCTCTTCATGTTCTCCATCTAACCTCCCCATCAGTTAAGCTCAGAGCTTTGAGGTTCTCTGTAATAATAATACCTAGCTCTCATGTAGCACTTTTCATCAGTGATCTCAAAGGACATTAGTATAATTATTGTGATTCCTCCCTTTCTTTCTGTCTCCATATCAAGGGTTCTCACTAAATCATATTCTTCTTCTTCCCTCTGTATCAGCTCTAAAATATGCCCGTGGTTAACACCACTGTTATTTCTCTTGAACTATTAGAACATAAGAACGGCCGTACCGGGTCAGACCAAAGGTCCACCTAGCCCAGTATCCTGTCTACCGACAGTGGCCAATGCCAGGTGTCCCAGAGGGAGTGAACCTAACAGGCAATGATCAAGTGATCTCTCTCCTGCCATCCATCTCCAGCCTCTGACAGATAGAGGCTAGGGACACCATTCCTTACCCTTATTGTAACCTCTCCCCCTCCATCCACCTTGACTGTCGCCTCTCAAGCTCTTAAATTCATCCACCATTCAGCAACTTAAATAATCCTCCTCCCCCAAAGCCTCTTTATTCATTTTGTTTCTTGCTATAGGAAGTTCGGGCTCCTCAAGATAACTTCTATTGCTCTGAACAGATCTGCTCTTAAAAAAAGGCACATCTCTTATGTTTGAACCCTTACCTTACCTCATCCTTACTCAAGTCTAATCTTATCTATCCAAGATACTTAGCTAGTCCCTATTATGTCATATCCAAAACTCCCCACAATTTGTAATATCTTTAGAACAGGGCAGTCTATCAGACAGGAAACTGAGGAATTGAATGAGTAAGTGACTTGCCCAAGGTCACTTAGAAAAAGCAAAGGATGGAATTAAACCCACGCCTTCTGACTCTATGATGAGTTCACTAATCACTAGACCATCCTTCCCCTCATGTTCTGTGTTTGTCTAATTTAGACTGTAAACTTTACTTTCCACTCTAAATATATTTATTAACTACATAACTGTAGAATAATAATAATCCTTTGTCTACTTGTCTCCTGAGTTTTCTTTTAGACTTTGTTTCCCTGTATGAAAAACGTCTCAAGTGTGCTAAGTACTAAAAAGTGTTTATTCCTTTTAAGTGGTTTCTTTTGGATTGGCATGCAAACATTGGAGGCTCACTTAACTCTGTGTAAAGAAGATACCATCAAATCTCTTTGACCGCTGGAATGTGACTTAATGCCAATTTACATTATCCAAATCACATTTAAAGCTATAACCAGATTGCTATAAGAACTTTATAGTTATTTAAGATACTGGCTTCAGTATCTACTTATTATAGATATTGAGCTTAACCTGTCATTACTAGTGTATTTATAAATAATCACCATGAAGTCAGAAATCACTGCATATCTGTTAGTGCTACCTGTCTTTTTTTTGTGCATGTGAATCCAATAAAATAGCTGCATTTCATTAAAAAATCATTAGAGTCTCTGAACCATTTTTAAGGAGAAGGTACAGTATAAGAGATGTAGTGAATTCACCAGTATGTGTGATCTGGTGTTGCACTATAATATGCATATGTTGCTGTTGCTCAAATGTCACCGTTTAGTAAATATGAGGTAAGAACTAGCAGATAGAAGTGGAATCTTTAATATTAATTCTCATGGATTTCTTAATCAAGGGACTAAATTCAATTTTCAGCCTACATTTTCAGGATAATTGCATTTATTCAAGACCTAGTTCAATCGATAATTTAAATTTCCTGCTAATTTTACAAAGATAGTGATCTAGCCTCTGAATCGGCATTTAGATGGAGATTATGTTTATAATTGGTTTGCTGTTTTTAAAAAAAAATCCTTTTGGATACGTGTAGCTTGTAAACCGGATATTTGGGGTTGGGTATTTTTCTGTAATAATTTGAGAGTGTGGCTTGTGGTTTCCCTCTTCCTTTGATTTCTTTGAATGCAACAAAAAACAGAATTTGGAAGATTTATTTAGTGTTTATCTAGATTATTTAAATAAGGGATAAGCAGTTGCTGTTACTGCCTCTGGACAATAATTCCCTGGGGGTCAGGGTCTCTTCCCAGTGTATACACCTATGACTTCCATTAATGCTAATGGAGCTGAACACAGACATGCACATTCTTAGAGGTGAATAGATCTTTAAACGTTAAAACAGTCCCAATTTATTTTACAAGCATTCTAGTGCTTACATGACAAAGTGCAGACATTAGAGGTCAGGCATACTAATGCTAGTAACACACAGCACTAGTGTTCATACGGGGAAAGCACCCACCAAAGTAAATAGATGTTAGGGACCAGATTGTGGCTGTTAAGCTATACATTGCAGGAGAGTGCAGGGGGAGCCTCTTAAAGAATTCTGACTACTCAGACAGTGTCCTTCACGGTCTGCTCTAAGAAGTGCTTGCTACACTAACAATTCTGCTACCTTTACCAAAGATAAAGTGTGAACTTCCCTCTTTTGGCCAGTGCAGAATGAGTAGCCCTTTCCTATCCTTTTTAAGTAGCTAGTGACAGAAATGGCAATAGCAGTGTACTCCCCTAGTAGGATTAGGTCTAGTCCCTGAAATAAAGTCAGAATTGTATTAATAAACTACAGACTCCAGCCCTGAAATACGCAATTCAGGAGACAAGCTGGGCAAATAATTGATTTTTAATCAGAAAAAAATATTCAGTTCAGTTCCAAAAATATTTGGAATTTGTCAGTAAATTGGAAAAAGCCTGTTTTGGGTCAGCAAACAATGTGTGTGTTTATGGGACCTATTATATTGTTAGAAACCAGGCCACGGACAGTCTGGCCTAGTAGTTAAAGCAAGAGTTCAGCCTACTTGTTAGAGCTGGGTCCAGGAACAAGCCAAGGATCAGTACTGGAGAGACAGGAGCCAAAGGGGAGCAGGAGCAGGCCCTGGAGCAAGGGCAAGGGCAGCAGCTGCACAGGCACGATATGCATGGAGCAGTCAGAGAGCAGCTGCTGTTTTTTTGTGGCACACCCGACTTGCTTCCTGAGTCTCCGTCTACCATGCACTGCACTTTGTATCTTTTTCATGACTAAGAGTGTCACACCTTTCCCAGTGTTCTTAAAAGAATTGCAGAAAAGTTAAAAAAAAATTGTGCCCTCCCTCCTTGTATTTTTGATAGATGTTACAAGGATTTTTTTAAATTATTATTTACTTTAAAGCCACTGAGTTTTAGCCAGAGTTGCTGCTGGGCTTAAAAGCCAGCCAGCTGCTCTTTCTGACCGGTCAGGTGGTGCAGTCAATCAGGTAGCCTGCTGCACATGTTTGGTTACCAGGAGACTGACTGCTGGAAGACACAATCCCTGACATAGAGCCATTAGCCCACTGCTTAGGAAACTTGCCTGGGAGATAGGAGACTCACATTTGAATCCCCACCTAGAGCAAGGACTTGAACTCCTATTTCCTCCCACCTAGACAAGTGCCCCAACCACCAGGCTGTAGGCTAAAATGGACTAAGTTGTTCTCAATCTCTCTTGTTGAAGTTGGTCCATCATTTAACTATTTAAATATTCATTGAGACTTTATAGCCAGGTGATTAAGGCAATCACCTGGGTGGTAGATGTAGATTTAAATCCCTCCTCTGAATTGAGCAGCTGAAACAAATCTGGTCACATTCACATATAGTTCTGAGTCAACCAGAACGGCATTTTTCAGTGAATAAATTATTTGTCCAAAAATTTCATCCAGCTCTACTCAGGAATCTCAGCTCTTCCCTTCATTCCCCTTCCCCAGCTGAGCAGGACGATTGCCATCTAGGCTCCTGAGTAGAAATCAACCCTTCCAATGTGCCTTTCAGACCTGACTGATTTTGGGCACCAAGCAAAAGATGTTTTAGGATTGCATTGTCTGATCGCCTTGAAGATGCTATGCCAACCCTTCTTCAAAAGTCTGAGGCACTGGCAGAACATGCTTAACTCAAAGTCCTCTTGGCAATTATTGTCCAGTAAATCTAATTCAATCAGTAGTAACATAATGGAAGAACTTTGAGAAAAAATTATAATAATGTATAGACTTAGGGAACTATGGTAATAAGAGGCAAGTCTTATAAAAGCAGGAAAATTGTTCCAATGATTAGGGTCCTAACTTGGTAATAAGAGGCAAGTCTTATAAAAGCAGGAAAATTGCTCCAATGATTAGGATCCTAACCTAGGATTTAGAAGACCCAGATTCAATTCTCTTCTCCACCACAGACTTCTTGTGTAACCTTGGACAAGTCACTTAGCCACTTAGTGCCTCTTTTCCCCATATGTAAAATGAGGTATTGTGAAGATAATTTCATTAATGATATTGAAGCATTTTGAGATCTACACATGAAAAAGTTTTATATAAGTGGTAAGTATTATTATAAAGGAAAATATTACCATAGACCTTGGTTGATTTTTTTGATCAAATTACAAAGTTAGGAGGATTTTTCAAAGTTACTGAAGGATTTAGGAGCATGATTTCCACTGACTTTCAATTGGATTTATACTCCTAAATTCCAAAGATGCTTTTGAAAATGTCTCTCTTGCTGAATCATGGGATGAATGGATTATACATTGAATTCTAGTAACATATTTCATACAGTGCCTCATGACATCTTTCTTTCCAATGAACCCATATGACTTAGATACTAGCACATCCAGGTGGACTGAAAATTGTCTGAAGGATCTCAAAGGGGTCATGTTATTTGGCAAGATAGTGAACTGATGGGAACTGACTGGTAGGGGACAGCCAGGTTTTGTGTTAGGCCCAGTCTCATTTAACATCTTTATTAATAATCTGGAAGAGGGAATAACTCTATGTTAATGAAATTTGAAGATGATACAAAACTGGGAGATAGGGCCAATGTAAACCAACTGAGCTGAAAAGCCATTTGTTATCTTGTACTTGCTGGTAAGAAAATACAAGAAATATTGAATTGGTATGAAAAATCGAAATAATGTCACATTGTGGTACAGGGGGAAGCAGTTGACATGACATATCTGGACTTTAGGAATACTTTTAGACAGTTCTGCATGACATTCTCATAAGCAAACTAGGGAAATCTGGTCTAGATTAAATTAGTATAAGGTGGGTGCACAACTGGTTGGAAGACTGTACTAAAAAGGTAATTATCAGTGGTTTGCAGGGAGGATAAATTTAATGGGGTCCTGCAACTAGTAAATATTTTCATTAATGACTGGAATGATGGAGTGGAGAGTATGCTTATAACATTTGTGAATGATACCAAGGTGGGATTGGCTGAAGGAATCTGAAGACAGGATTATAATTAAATTTTTTTAAATAAATTGGAGAACTGGTCTTAAATCAACAAGATACAATTCAATAAAGACAAGAGCAAAAGTGCTACACTTAGGAAGAAAAAAATCAAATGCACAAAAATACAAAATGGGAAATAACTTACTAGGCAGCAGTACTGCAGAAAAGGATCTGGATGTTATAGTGGATCACAAATTGAATATGAGTCAAAAGTGTGATGCTGTGAAAAAGGCAAATGTCATTCTGGGTTGTATTAAGAGGAGTGTCATATGTCAGACCTGGGAGGCAATTGTCCCACTCTACTTGGCACTGGTGATATGGAGTATTGTGTCCAGTTTTTGGCCACCACACTTTAAAAAAGATGTGAATAAATTGGACAGTCCACAGGAGAGCAGCAAAAACAATAAGAGGTTTAGAAAACAAGACTTATGAGGAAAAGTCTAGAGAAGAGAAGGCTGAGGGGGGCCAGATAACAGCCTTCAAATATGTAAAACTTTGTTATAAAGGGGAAGATGATCAATTGTTCTCCAAGTTCACTGATGGTAGTAGAAAAAATAATCAGTTTTTTTGAAGCAAGGGAGATTCAAGTTGGATATTAGAAACTTTTTCTAACTATAAGGCTAGTTAAGAACTGGAACAGGATACTTAGGAAGTTTGTGAAATCCCCATCATTGGAGGTTTTTAAGAACAGGTTAGAAAAATACCTGTCAAGGATGGTCTAGGCATACTTAATCCTGTTTTAATGAGGAGGGTTGGACTAGATGACCTCTTGTAGTCCCTTGCAGCCCTAAGTTTCTATGATTCTGTACCTGTGGAGCATCATGGAACTGCCAGCTAACCTGCACATGCCCAAAAGAATCAGTGAAGCTCAAGCTTCCAGTACTAAAATGAAAAGCCCCTAAACTATAAGGAATTTGGAGGGGCACAAAAACAGGCATAATTCCATCACCTCCATCATCATTACCACCTCCCAGCCTGACCTGAGGGACTGATGAGGAAGTTTGTGTTCAACAGCCTGAGAGAGTTGGTTTTCAAAAAACTCCATGCTAGGACCTCTGGCCCCCTACAATGATTTGCACAGATGTAAGGCTCTGCAGAAGATTGGAAAAGCTTCCTATTAGAGATAAAATATTACATAGTCATCTGCCCCAAAACTTAGCAATGAAGGTTGCTTTAACATGCACATAAGGACAGAAGATTTAATGTTAATGTTGTGCAAGAAATTTCTGTGTACTAAGCTGGGGATCTGCCATTCATATTGAAAGAAACTCTCATGCATCTTATCAGAAAACCTATCTGAAGAGAACACTGAGATTGAGGGTTGCTTGGTTAACAATCCAGGGATGAACACACAACCTTAACTCCTGCTATATGCTTATGCATTATTATAAACAGTACTTAAAGTAGCTTTTATCTTATAAGATACTTATCTCTTGTTTTAGTCCACGTACCAAGACTTGTGTGGGTAACGCCCTCCCCATAGAGTTTTCAGTTGTTCCAAGCCCCCGGTATGGCATGTGGGCATGAAGTTTAAAGCTCAGACAGTTTTCCAAGTAAAGCAGCCCAATGAATAGGGCAAGAAGCTCCTGAGGATATTTTGCCTGGCTTCTACAGACTGTTGATTCTAAGACCTGATGCCTTTGATGATAAGCACAATGGGCTGCAATCTGTTCTTGGCTATGCTGGTATAAATCTGGAGAATCACCACTGGCACCTGCCTCAGTATCTCTCTCTAGCCGTTGGATTGTAACTGAGCTTTTTCTTTGGAGCAGCTGACTCAAATCTGAACAAAATATTCTCAAATAACTGGTAGGCGCATTAGAATATACATGTAGAAATTTAAAATGTAGAAAAATGCCAGTGTAATTAAAATAGATCTTATGTTAATTGGAAGGCTAATGCTTTACATTGCAGGAAATAAACCTACCAATACGTCCTAAGCATGCTGCTGAAGAGCAGGCGTGCCCATACAAGATCTGTAACATGCTGACTAGCTGGAATGTGGGAATGCCCCTGGATCTTTCTTGAGTAGATACAGCTTTCTCTGCCCCTTACATTCACTCAGTTGACCAGGTCTTAAAATATTGCCAGCAACAGTTACTCATGCATAATGCTGTATGGAAGGGTGCGGGGTGAAGGGAAGGTTACAGGATCTGCAAAGTGTCAGATTTCTTTTCTTTTCCCTCCCCATCCTGCTTCCAAAGACCATTGAATGTGATTAGTTTAGGAATACCCCAGAGAGTTCGGCTCTGCAGCATGGAGGGGGTGGATTCTAGTTGCTGTAGAGGCTTTTGGCAGTTTCATCCTTAGCCAGTGGAACTGCAGCTAGTTCATGTGTACCGGGGATGCTCAGCACTTGTGGAGGTCAGGGGAAGGATTTGTGCCTTGTAACACATTGTAAACTATTTGTGTACCATAAAATGAGTGAGCCAATTATGTTGAAAATATGGGAGTTAAAAATGTATTTCCTAGATGAAGGGCCAGATTCCACTCTCAGTCCCACCAGAGTAATTCCATGAGCTCATTGTGATTACTCCAGAGTCGCGGTGACCTCAATGGGATCAGAGTCTGTCCCTGCGACATTGTGCGTACAGCCGTGGGAAACTTTTGCTTTGTGGGAGTTCATCAATATTTACTCTTTTACCAGGATTCCACACAAATCTTACTTTGTTCAGTTCTGACAAAATGGCTATTTTCTTTTGGTCCAGAACGTTCCAAAATAGGGATTCGTCCATGTTTTCAATCTCAAAAGCGTCTTTGCTTGAAAAGTTCCCCTTTTGTGCTCATTTTCATTCAGAGGTGTTGCCAGAAAGACATCCGCAACTTAGCTAAATTTTCTGTCAACGTGAATTTCAGATATTTTTGCCTTTTGTTAAGGCTATTTCCCCATCTTTTCTTTTATACCAGGTCTAAAATGTCTTTCCTTGTATTTGAGTAGCAAGTATAGTAACTATATCTCCTGCTGCTTAACAACCCAAATGCAATGTGCTTCTCATTTCAACAGCTCCCTCTACTCAATTCACAATTTCATTAATTTTTCAGGTGAAGTTTTGCTGATATGTGGTTAGGGGTATGAAAACACTGAAATCCGTTAAACTGCATTTTTCTGCTGTAAGCTACAGTTGGTGCAATCTACTTAGCATTAGTACAAAATCTCTCCACACCTCTGTGTCAAAAACTTGAGAAAGAAATCATCTGGCTGAGGACAATGGCTCAGTCCAATTAGCTCTGGCAAGTCTTTTCAAGAGGAACCCCCCCATACACTCTTGATAGAATTATATTGGGTCAAATTCTCTCCTCTGTGGGTTATTTCTGCATAGTGGCCTGAAAACGCAATGAGATGCTATTTCTGATAAATAGTAATCATAATACCTAGTTCTTATACAGCACTTTTCATCGGTAGATCTCAAAGTGCTTTACAAAGGAAGTCAGCAGATGGGGAAACTGAGGCACATGAAGTAACTTGCCCAAGATCAACCAGGGCTCTGTTCAAGGGAGTAAACAATGAGGTAACAAACATTTCAGATTGACTTTTAGGTTATCAAGGATTAGAGAAAACTGTGAGGGGATAAACCAAGCTCGGTGAATGGGCAGATGAAGCCAAATGTACGGCCAGTGTCAGAGACAGGATACTAGACTAATAGATGATAGGCCTGATCTAACAAACCTTGTGTTGAATCATTAACCATGAACATTTTTAATCACATCATGGGGAAATATATTCCTCTCGACCAAATAAGAGCCTTCAGCCATTCTGAGCTGATTGAGCTCAGTGGGGCAAAACCTGAAGTCCTTATCTAGTTTTTACTCAGTTCTTACTCTAATTTAGTGAAAACTGGGGGAGTTAAGGTTTGACCCAATATGGTTGTATATTTAAAGACATGAAACTTAATTAAGGCCCTGTTCCAAAGCCCACTGAGGAAAATGGGAGTCTTTCTGTTGACTTCAGTGGGTTTTGGATGAGGCCCAAAAAACCATAATATTATAGCAGAATAATTTCACTATATGTGCTGATATTTATCTGATGGTATGCACCTGTTGGAAAATTCAAGTTAATTCCCAGAAGTTTCCACTCAAGAAGCTGGTAGTTCTCAGAATGCCATTGCATAACACCTGCAAATCAGCATTCCAGCCTCTGCAGCACAATGTCCAGAAGAGAGAGAGGCAATTCTCTAGGGCTAAGCTCAAATGTGGTCCTTGGGAAAGGGTGGGTCTCCAAACATCTTACCCTCTCTTCAGGTCAGCAGAGATCGTCTGGTTTGGGGGGCCAAAGCACCTGAACTTTGGCAGAGAACTTCCTGAAAACATTTCTATTCATAGACTATCAGGGTTGGAAGTGATCTCAAGAGGTCATCTAGTTCAACCCCCTGCTCAAAGTAGGACTAAGCCCCAGATAGATTTTTGTCCCGGATCCCCCAATGGTACCCTCAAGGATTGAACTCACAACTGTGGGTTTAGCAGGCTAGTGCTCAAACCACTGAGCTATTCACTGCAATTAGAATTGTATCTTGTGTCCTAATGCTTTTGCGAGTCTGATGGGGATGGGGTAGAGAGGTCCGTTTAAAATGATGTTGCAGTGAAGTGACTTCCAAGAGAAGATACTTCAAAAGAGACCCTGGTTTAAAATAGCCCTTGTGCACTAAATCTAAATCTAAAATGACATCTGAATGGCAGATGTTGTGTGTGTTGGCAATAGGATTAAAATCTTACAACAAGTTTGAGGAGGTTTTCAATTTCATTGTGGACATGGTTTCCCTTAGGCCTTCCGAAGGCCTCCCTAATGAGGTGATCCCGCCCAACCAAGAATCAGAGCTACAGCGTCTAACAGAGCCCCTGTTTCCTGAGAGAAAGGCAGTGTTGAAGCACAGATGGGGCCTGATGGATGCTAAAAGGAAGGCATTACCTGCTGAAGTCACAGAGCAGCCACAATTATTACAGGTCTCTGGGTTCATTGTCAATTAGAGTGGCAGTTAAAGCGAGCAGCAGCTGTGACAGATGGCTGAGCTCCAGCTACGTTGTGGTAATGGGATCTGAGCCAACTCAAATCTTTTCTTCCCTCTTAAAAAAAATCCACATAGTTGTCAATTAGTCACAATGTATAGGGGGGAACGTATCATATCTACAAAGGGGTCATTTATCTGTTCTCTATTAACCCTTACCTGAGGTTTTTGAAGTAGAGATTTTGTTTATTACTTACTTCAAGCATGTTTTAGAAGGACGTTCAACCCCGAAGACATTTTATCCTAAATCTTTGTTCTGTGGGAACTTACAATATGCTCTTCTCATGACTGAACCAATTCAACCCAGTTGTTAGCATTTTAATTAGTACAGTCTTGCTTGCTGAAATTTGGAGGCTTCGCTCCAGTTCATATGGTATAAAAACAGAACTGAGATTGTGCGTAGGGTGTTAGATAAATCTCTATTGCATACATAATGTATTTACTAAGATTTCAGGCTTATAAAAACTTCCCCACCACAGCGCTCCCACTCTCAACTAGGCAGATCCCAAGCTGTTTATGGCTTTGTAGGTCAAAACCAACACTGTAAGCTCCACCTGGGAACTAATAGATGGGCAGAGAAGAGCAGGGAGCACATATGCTGCCATTGAGAGACACCGCTTAACATCTGGGTTGCCACATTCTACATCAAATTAAATGTCCAGATAGATTATGTAGCCCAAGTAAAGCACATTGCCATAATATTGTCATTATATATGAGGCATGGATACTATTTTGTCTGCAGCAGCACAGGCGCCGACTTTCTGATTTTCCTGTTTGACCCCTGCTCTGCTCCAGACCCGATCCCCACTCGACCCCTTCCACCCAGACCTGCCTCTTCCCACGCCCATCCTGCCTCTTCCACCCCATTCCATCCCCTCCAACTTCTCCCAGCAAATAACCTGGAGAGTCTCAGCTGCAGGGGGATCGGCCCTGGCACTTGCTGCTGTGCAAGTGAAATTCATCCTTCGGCAACATGACCTTTCTGCCAGGGGCTGGCGGCAACTCAGAGGGTCAGGGTCAGTTCTCCTGGGGGTGGTTTGGAAGCTACTGGCTGGGACACCCACCACAGCCTGGAAATCCCAGCTTGGCTCAGGCGCTTTGCCAGGCGAAACTGTCCCGGGTCCACTGTGTGGGGCTTGGACATGCAGAGAGCTTTGTGCCTGGGGGTTGAGGCACGGCCCAGGCTAGGGACAACCAGCACTGGATCAGCCAGCCCCATCTAGTGGGTCCAGCTGCCTTGCCCATAGCCTGGCCCTCTGCTCCCTCAGTGAGTGGAGCTATTCCACCCCATGCCACACAACAGATGCGGGCTGTTCCCTGAGTGCGGCCCCATGGCCATGGGCCATGGACAGTCAAATCCAAAGGATCAAGCCATTTAAACTATGAAGCACAAAGGAAACCACTCTCTCTTCCAGGCAAATGTTTAGGTGTTTTGAACGTAAACAAAACTAACGCGATTAGTGCAAATGAACTTAACCAGTCACAAGGCCATGACCACTAAGGACTTTCACAGGCCTATCTGAAATGTCAGAGAAGAGAGTGAAAAGAAAAACTGAAGAATATTGAGTTATTAAATTGCTGTTATTTATTTCATAATAGTATCGAGAAGCCTCTACTAAACCTTCATTTTGCCAGGCACTATGCAAACATATAGGAAGAGACAGTTCCTGCACCCAAAATGTCTTACAATGTAGCTAGACAAAACAGACACAGAGCTGAGGAAGGAAATACTATTATCACATACTATTAGACTTGGCCAAGGTCACCCAGGAAGTCTGTGTCAGAGCATGGAATGGAATCTAGTTCCCCTGTGGTGCAGTCCAGTGCCTGAATTACAAGGCCAATTTTTATTTTTTGCATGGGCATCAGGGAGATGGAGGTAAAGAGAAAAGGAAGTGCACAGCCTGAGCCCCTTAAAATGCAAAAACAGTTTTTTACGTTGGAGTCAATGGACTTTGGGTGAGATCCTAGATCTCATCCAAGATTAATGAATCAAACAAATATGAAGTTACTAGAGAAGAACTAGCTGAAGAACAAGTGTATTGAATAAATTATTTGCGAATACATTGATCAAGGCCTGATCAAACTCCCATAAAAATCAGTAGAATTGGGAGCTGGATCAAGCTGCAAAATAATTACCCCAGATCTATAACTCAGAAAAAAATGAGTAAAACAATTAATTTATTGACTTGAAAAGTATTGTGAACTTTGGCAAATAATTTATTTGATTACAATTAGTCAGACAGCTCCATTAAGGATCAAGCTGGTTTTGTTATGACTTTTGAACATAGTTAAAACTTTTCAAAGAGTAAAAAGAACCTCATTTTCAAAGTCCCTTCGCTGAAAAATACCCCTATTTGTGCATCTCAAACATTCTCCTCTCAGTAGAGATTTTGCATGTAAAATTTCAGGTAGAAAAGAAGTTGGGGTCTACACAATGGTTAAGTTAAGGCTTAAAATGAACCTACCTTAGGCCCGCATACTGCAAACATTTACGTAGGTGAGGAACCTTGCATACAAGTGTTATTCCAGTTGGTACTACTCACGTGTGTAATTACTCACAATTGCATACAGGATAGCAGAACTGAAAGCCCAATATTGGGCCATATTGGGCTTCTGATTTTTTAGAGGGGCTCCTCATTCATTTCAAGGGGTGTTTCTGCTTAGTGTCACATAGTACAACATAGCTCTTTAATTTAAAGGTATCCTGAGAAAAGCACCATTCTTTGAAAAGTTTCCTCCATCACTAAAGTTATGGTTTCTCTCCTAGTGGTAGATAAAGGTAATTAAGTCGTTAAGTGGTGTAGGTGATATGCAAATTAATAATCACAAGCTGCAATGGAAAAAAGATAAGACAACTCCTTCCTTGTAGCTCTTCATTAACTTGCAGCCTCTGTAATATCTTGTATATCTTTCACTTTCCTTTACTGGGGATAATGGGTTAATACATACAGTACTCGCATCATGCCTATCTCTAGCCCAATTAAGCTATTCTGTGGGATACACCTGTCAGTATTTTAAGTCTATTGAGTTGCAGTGTGAGGAATTAGAGACACAAGCTGGGTGAGGGAATATCTTTTATTGGACCAACTTCTGTTGGTCAAAAAGACATCATCAGCATAAAAAATGGAGCTGAAAAGATATTGTTTCCCCCCTTTTGGAACTCTTTATACATTAAATGGGAGGCAGGAGTGTCACAGATCATGCATGCACCATATGTTCATGTTTGATATGATAACTGTCTATGGTGGGTTACTTTAAGCTTAACCAAATAAAAACTAATGCAACTCTGAGCATCAATGAACACTGCCTATTTCCTAGCTACCGAAACACCTGTGCAGATTCAGTGTGCATAGAAAAGTTCTAAATTCCTCAGGTTTGTTAATTCAGGTGGGATGTCATTTAAGGTTCTACACTGCTGCGGTGCACCAAAAAGCACAAAGAGCCTAAGATTTCACAAGAAAATTAAGGCAAAATTAATGAAAGCTAGACTCTAAGAATTTTAAGCATACCAGCGTCTATAATCAATTTAAAGACCCATATCCTTTTATGGCTGATGTCAGATACTTATTGAATGTGTACTCTTTATGCATTTAGGCCCTGTGCTTGCTGAGGATTCCATGTGGATGCAGGGGTCCATCCATGTGAAGTCCAGTGCAGAATCGAAGCTTTAGTCCCAAATTTGGGATCCAGTGCTGGAGGTACATATGAACACTTCTATAACACATAGTCTGATTATTTTTATATACAGAGAGAGAGAGAGAGAGAGAGACTCCCCCTTGGTCATGTGCAAAATTTCCCTTCATTGTCCCAATGGGCCAAAGTCATACCTAATTTAGTCAATGGAGTTATATCATGGATGAATCTGGCCCCAAGTCCGTAAGCTCACAGCTCAGGCTGTAAACTTCTCCATCACATCATTAGCCAATCTGTGCCTGTTAGGTCTACACAAAGATACCCCTATTCTAGAAAAACCAATCAGCCTTGGCTATGACAACCTTTTTTATATAAACTCTTGTAGGCCATTCACTTATGCTGAAGATTACTTTACAAAGAAACAACAATTTTAATGAAATCTTTTTATCTTGGGGGCTTCTGTAAGATATAATATAACCACAGTGGTCACCTACCAAGTGATGGCTACATAGAATCATAGAAGTGTAGGACTGGAAGGCAGGGCCGGCTTTAGGCCGATTCCCCCAATACCCATGAATTGGGCCCCGCAGTGTCCGGAAGAGGGGCCCTGCAAGGTAAGGCCCTGGAAGACAACTGCTGCCAAGGAAGGACCCTCCGCCGAAGTGCCGCCGGAAACAGTGGCAACCGATTGAGCTGCCACCGAATTGCCGCCGCTATCTTTGGCAGTAGCTCAATTGCTGCCACTGTCTTCGGCAGCATTTTGGCGGCAGCTCTTTCTAATCGGGCCCTGCACGTCCTAAAGCCAGCCCTGCTGGAAGGGACCTCGAGGGGTCATCTAGTCTCCCTGCACTCATGGCAGGACTAAGGATTATCTAGACCATCCCTGACAGGTGTTTGTCTAAGCTGCTCTTAAAAATCTGCAATGATGGAGATTCTACAACCTCCCTAGGCAATTTATTCCAGTGCTTAACTACCCTGACAGTTAGGAAGTTTTTCCTCATGTCCAACCTAAACCACCCTTGCTGCAAAAAGAAGCCCATTGCTTCTTGTCCTATCCTCAGAGGTTAAAGAGAACAAATTTTCTCCCTCCGTCCTCATTGAAACAATCTTTTATGTACTTGAAAACTGTTATAATGTCCTCTCTCAGTCTTCTTTTTTTCCAGACTAAATAAACCCATTTTTTTTCAATCTTCCCTCCTAGGTCATGATTTTTAGACTTTTAATCATTTTTTGTCGCTCTTCTCTGGACTTTCTCTAATTTGTCAACATCTTTCCTGAAATGGGGTGCCGAGAACTGGACACAATACTCCATCTAAGGCCTAATCAGCATGGAGTAGAGGGGAAGAATTACTGTACTTCTCATGTCTTGCTTACAACACTGCTGCTAATACAGTCAAACCTCACAATAACGCGCCCCACCATAATGCGAAATCGCATATAACGCGATCATAAGTTGGCTCCCCTTTAAGGCCTAATACCAGTCAGTGGTCCCCAACGCCATGGTGCCTGCCAGGACATTGATGTGCCCCCGCCTAGTGCCCAGCAGGGGAGAGAAGCTGCGGCCCTGCGCCCACCAGGGACAGAGAACTCCGAGGCGGCAGGTGCCGGTGCTCTCTGTCCCTGGCAGGTGCGGGGCCGCGGCTTCTCTCCGGCTTCAAGAGGAGCCGCGGCCCCATGCCTGCCGGGAACAGAGAACTCCGAGGCTGCAGGCGCCTGTGCTCTCTCTCCCCGCCAGGCGCAGGGCCGTGGCTTCTCTCCCCTGCTGGGTACTATGCACTAGGGGCACTAGGCGGCGCACATCAATGCAACACATTGGAGACCACTGACTTAAACTGACAGGCTTGAAACCCCGCTATACCGCAACCCCGCATTTATTGGGATGGAATTTTTTGGACCCCAAACATCGCATTATAGCGGGGTTTCACTGTACATCCCAGAATGATGTTTGCTTTTTTTTGCAATAATATTATACTGTTGACTCATATTTAGTTTGTGATCCACTATGACCCCAGATCCCTTTCCGCAGTACTCCTTCCTAGGCCGTCATTTCCCATTTTGTATGTGTGCAACAGATAGTTTCTTCCCAAGTGTAGTACTTTGCGTTTGTCCTTATTGAATTTCATCCTATGTACTTCAGCCCATTTCTCCAGTTTGTCCAGAGCATTTTGAATTTTAATGCTATTCTTGAGCAACCCCTTGCATCACCTGTACTTACCTACGTCCCTCTATTCCTCTCTGTGTCTGTTCTGTTCCTCTTTATTTCCTCTGCTCTGCTCCTCTGTGTTCCTTCTTTCTCACTACCATTCTCCTTAATTAAACTTCAGATACCCATTTTAATAGCCCATCAAAGAACAATAATTAACATAGATTTCAAAGTATGGTGGAAAATCCCCTGAATATCTTTTGCCTTTTGCATATGTATGTGACATTTTTTACCATTCCAGAATGTTCAGTGAATTTTTGTTTCTTTGCAATCAGCTGTTGTTTCTGGCACCCTGCTCATTACATTATTAGCATTAATAGCCAATTAAGAGTATAGATTTTTTTGTATCCTTTAATTTAGATATGCATGTTCGGTGTGCATAGGGGTTAGATCTAATTGACAGGGACAGCAGCAGAAAAAGAAGCAGGTTTAACATTAAGACCAGAGTCAAACTAAATTAAATCTTACTTTGACCAGAAAATCAGCAACCGAAGAGAACCATAGGAGATGAACATTCACAATTTGACAAAATCCTCCTCTTTATGCACATTGTCAACAGACATCGGAGGGGTAGCCGTGTTAGTCTGGATCTGTTGCATCCGACGAAGTGGGTATTCACCCACGAAAGCTCATGGTCCCAAACGTCTGTTAGTCTATAAGGTGCCACAAGACTCTTTGCTGCTTTTATTGTCAACAGAATAGCTCAAGATGGCATGCTGTGGCAATTGAGTCTGTATAGCACCCTGTACTAAGTTTGAATCTTGTCTTTGGCAGCTTTCTGAGAACGTGTGTTCGTACATGAGTTCCTTCTTCCTATCTGCATTCTGCAGGAGCTTCTCCTGGGACTTGGCCTGTGTGTGCAGGAGGTCAGACTACATGATCATAATGGTCCCTTCTGGCCTTCAACTCTGTTAATTTTCCTCACCATTTCCTCCTCCAAACATGCTTTTCTGGGTTTTTTATTACACTTAGATTTCCCAACAAGAGAATATCCCAGAGTAAATAGGGCAGAGAAGATCCATGAGATGACACATTCATAATGGTGAGAACCACCACTCTTCTATTTTAACAAGATTTAGTGGTTTGTTGAGGGAAGTGGTGGAAGACCCATTGCCTAAGACCTTCAAAACTAGAGAGGTCAAAGCACTGGAACATAGATTATAAGTAGGAATCCTGCCCTGAAAGCTGTTTGTCTTATTGACTGACAAGGCTCTTTAACAGCTCTTATTTCTGTGGGGCCTATGTCCTCAATTTTTCAGCAGAACTCTCAGTTTATTGTGGTGGGGAGTTCTGCTGGAAATCTGATGGTACAAGATGGTCCTGTGATTTTATTACTCTGTGTTCATCTACTTTTCCAGACAGAATAATTGAGCTTAAGTTAATAAACATATCTCTGTTCCATTTCATGCAGCATTAAACTGATGCTCTGAAAACTAGAACTGATACAAAGGAAAAGATTTCCAGGAAAAAAACAACAACAGTTACTGTTCTCATAAATTGCTAAATAACTACGAAGCTCACAAAAAGCAATGCAGAAATGCTGAATGATTTCTGCCTTGTTCATGTCTAAAATGCAGCCACACCTGAAGGTTCACAGAGTAGCAGTTTTCCAACCAATCCCAAAGGAGAATCAAATTTCAACATTCTTTCTCAAGATGACTTATTTCTGCTAGTGTGATGATGAAAAGGAACCCAAAGAACCAATTTAGAAATGATTAATTTTCCCAGTGCAAATTTGTAATGTCACCATAAGGACACAGAAAGTCTAAGAGCTTATGAAATGAAATATTCGGTCTTGCCTAGTTAAGTTTATGGAGTGCTAATAGCTTTCTAAAGAGAGTCTGTTTGCCAGTTCTCAACAAATCTGAGGTAATAAGATATGTTATTGTAAAGTTGATCAAAAAGTGACATAGTTTTATGACAAGAAAGTCACTGGAAGATTTTTAGGTATTCGTGCTGATTTGCTTTTGAAAATCCCGCCATATATATTTAAAAACAAGCAGCCAATATTATTACTAGATGTAGAAATCAGTCATAAGGTTCTTATGCTGCTACTAATGTTCAAGTGTTTGCATTATCAGATGGAACCTTCCAATTCATTCATTTCTCAGTAATCCAGCTATCTTCATTGATTAGCCAAGCATTACCTAGAGTTGCATTTGCCCCTTAATGTATCTAGAGCTGCAATAAAGCATATAAAAGAGGTATAATCTCAGCCATAGAATCAGGAGCTGCAGAGCACCATTTAAAGTGTGTATGTGTGTGGGGGGGGCATAGACTTGCCCCTCCACACTTGATGCTCCTCTTTCCCTCTCAGGACCCCACCACCACTGGCAGCCTGACTCCCTCTCCCACATCTGGTCCATGTGCCCCTACACCTACCCCTCCAAATCTGAGTGAATGGTGTTGTGATCTGGTGTGTGAGGTTACAGCACCACTCACATTTGGCCTGGCTACCCTACTTCACGATGGAGGAGTGGCCAGGACAACTTTGAGTGAGTGGTGTTGCAATATAGCATGTGTGGATGCAGGATCGCTCTGGTTTGGCTGAGCCCCCAATCCTCCCAGCTCGAAGGCCTATGCACATAGTGCTTTCAGACCTTGCAAGATCACTGCACATTGGCAGGGTAGGATCATAAATTATAATTTATTCTAAAGTTAAACATATTCATTAGTCGCACAGTGACAGCTATTAAAAATCAAAAAAACAAAAAACAAAAAAACCCACCCGGAAATCAGGAAACTCAAACATCTCCAAGCATGTGGGCCAGTAAGTGAATAAAATAAAGATAATACTCATGATTGTTTGATCCTGCACCATTGCAGTTACTAGAAGCTATGCCATAGACACAATGGGAGCGGGAGCTGCCCTGGGAGATCATTTATTTATTTGGAAGTACAGAAATGCTACAAAGGGCACCTGGCCATACTCGCCGGACATCCTCAACATAAGTTAGGATATATTTTTAAGTGCAATAATTTAAGAGAAATCTTCTTCCCCCTTGAGCAGTTCCCCACTGTTATCATCGTTTATTATTCATTTATTTGTGTTGTGGTAGTGCCTAGGCTGCTCAGTCATACAATGCCACACCCCTCACACCCCTTCATCTGATACCCTGAAGTTACTGGATTTGGGCTCTTTCAGACCAAGGGGGATAATGAATTCCAAAGTCTTTAATGGGCATCTCACAGTCAGTCCACATCCATGTTGTTGCAGGATCAGGACTTCATAGAGATGAAGACCTAAACTCACCCAAAATGTGAGGGGCTTCAGATCCGTTCCAGCTCATCTGTAATTTTACACCAGTTTGTCTTGACGGAAACATAACATGTCTGACGTATTTAACTTTGAATATAAAGGGCTAGATTCTGCCCTCCTTATGCATACTCAGGATAGTACCTGACTCCTTGAGTAGCCCCACTGAAACCAATATGGGTAAAGGTGGTGGAATCTAGCACTAAATATTTATTAGCTTTGTGTGAGAGTGACACTATTACTGTTCAGTGCATATTATATATGTTGTCATTATGCAGGTCCATAAAAGACATGACAGGTCATATTTTAATTTAAGAACAACAACAAATGTAAATGGATAAAGCAAAAAATAGATAAATCCCCTGCTGAAGCCAGATTTGCCTTTAATAAAACCATTCTCTTCCAACAAAGAAAGTGGTCCTCACACTTCACGTGGACGTGATATAATATATCACTTGTATAAGGTTTCTGCTTAGTACCGATACTTAGACACCTCTGATTTAGTACTTCAAAGAGGTGTCAGGGTGCATTTGAGCTCAGTTCATTCTGTTGCGCTTTGAAGTATCTTCAACAGCAGTGACAGCAAGGATTGAAAATGAGTTGCCTGGAATCCAGAAACCTATTCAAGCATCAGATTTCTTTGCTAGGGAGGCAGTTTTAAAATTGATTTTAAAAAAATGCATATAAAGGTGCTCCTCACTGTGAAAGTTTTTATTAATTGTGTATTATTATATGAAATGGCTTTTGATCCGTATCTACAATTTATACTTGAATGCCATTTTCTTGTCAGAAAGCCACCGTCTCCCAACAACTAGCAAAATGTGACTTTGTTATAGCTGTATCATCAAAAGGTCCATGTGCCCAGATGTGACCACTGGCAATAAGAGTGTGTTGTTGGGGAAAAGGATGGTGTAGATGGCTGATAATGGCATGTGAACCCTCATACTACGTCATCCATTTGAGCTTAGCTCACTAGTTGTTATTATTGCTATTTATTTGTATTATCGTAGCACCTAGGAGTCCCAGTCATGGACCCATTGTGCTAGGTGCTGTACAGACACAGAACAAAAAGACAGTTCATGACCCAAAGGGTTCACAGTCTGAGACAACAGACAGATACAGACAGAGAGATGGGGAAACATAAGGAACCAATGAGACAATATTGGACAGCATGATGGACAGTGGTGTCAGCCCTGTCAAAACAGTTGTCAATTTTTTTGTGGGCCTCATAGCAAAGTAGAGTTTTAACAATGGCGTTGATGGAGGATAATTAATTAGTTTTGCAGATGTTTATGGGGAAAAGAATGAAGATGCTTTTTTGAAAATGTACCAAGTGGGTGATGGAGACTGGCATCATGGATTTATCAGAGGTGGGAGTCGACTTTTCCATATTGAATGAAAGTTGTTGCCATTTGATGGCTGTTCTGTGGCCTGTAGCAATACAGCCTGTTCAATTTCAGACAGTTCCTTCATTAAGGGCAGTAAGGCGCTACACTAACCCAGTGGAGCACCAGAGCCTTTCTGGTTCAGTGACGTGATAATTTCCAGAGCGCTCCAGTGCACCGCAGAGTGCACAGATATACCATTTGAGGGAATGGCATATTTTCCTCCTCTCCCCCCATGTGGCAGGCCTTTGCTGGACAGTATGGAGGAGAGGCAGAATCAAGGCTCTTCCTAACCCTGATGCCCCATTTAACGTAATCTGAGTCCCTGAGAAAATAATTTGGGAATGGGTTCCTGAGCTTCTTCAGAGACTGCAGATGGGCTATGCAAGGGATTGTGGGGAGGCTTCTCACTTCCTTCCTTCATTGCACCCCCGCAGAAAAGCCAAACGGAATCTGGGCTTTAGTGCTAAAGGGCCACTTCAATGGGAAGAAATAGGATTAAGTGGTGATAGAGCCCAAAGGTGAGAAAGAGGGGACAAGGGTCGGAAAAATTGCCTAAACCATAGAAGATGCCAATACCTTGGAGTGGGCCTATCAGATCCCCTACTTCCTTCTTCAAAAGCAAGAGGATAGGAGGCGTAAATCAGCAAGTTGATCCCAGAATACCCAGAGGGGAGAGCAGATCAGCAACTCCTGCCCTAAAGACCTCAGTGCCAAGTAGGTAAATATGTCTTTTCCCCAACCAATAAGAAAGCATTAGAATTGGGGGGCTTGGCTCTTTTAGGCAATAGCGTGTATAAGGAGGGAGGGAACTAGGTTTGTAGTTGACAGAGTAGTGCAGTTTGGTGGAGGAGGCTCTCCAGTGTTTGGACAAGGTTTGGATGAACATTTGAAGAACTGGTTGTTTATCTGAACCAAACCCTAACTCTGACCCTTTGGAAGTTAACCCATTGCTAGCTATGGTGATTGATGCTACAGTGAGATCTGCTGTGGCAGAATCCATCTGCTGTGGTTTATAGAGATTTATTTAATAGATTCATAGATTCCAAGGCTATAGAATTTGCCCAAAATAATTCCTAGAGCACAGCTTTCAGAGAAGTATCCAATCTTGATTTAAAAATTGTCAGTGATGGAGAAGCCATCATGACGCTTTGCAAATTATCATAAACCATTGTTTATTTTCCACATTTCCAAAGCTCTGTTGATACAGATGTATTCATTTCAGTAGAATAGCAACAGTCATGTTTCAGAAAGACTACAGATGAAATCACTTGCTCAGTGTGTGTACAATGGCTAGCAAAATGGAATGCTCATCTCAGGGCTTCTAGGACCTGCAGTACAATTAATAGAAATAATAACAGCAAGAGGGACTTCTCTTAAGAGGTGATGTTTACCTTTTATGTAGGGAGGGCCTTGGATCCATATCAGAGGGTGAATTGATCAAAAGGATAACAAGTATTCAGTTGTCTTTTATCCATATTAGCTGGTTCATCTTAAATTTCAATCTTGTAATTCAAATCATAAGGAGATTGTATTATTTCTCAAATTAATAACTGCTCCAATGAGTTCATTAGTTGAGACACTAATCTAGTTTTGGAGCTTTGGGATTAAAATCCCAAATCCACCCCTGACTATTTACATCTGTTTTAAATAGTTACATTTTTATTTCAAATAAATGAGTACTGTCTAGAGGGCAAGAGAAATTAACGTTTTCTTAAACCATTGTCCCATGGGATTTTATTGATTGCCTATTTTCTGTAGAATTTGAAAAATGATCTATGATCTACAGCACTATATCTGAATTCTTCTTTTGTAAGGGGTAATATTTCCCATTCAGGCCTTAGAAGTGGCTGGCTATACCTGAGATATCAGTTCAGGTTTCCCATTTATTATGGCAAATTAGCCTTGAAGCTGCCCGGCTTGTTAACTGGGCACATTTTAACCAGTTGAGTGTATTTGTTTTGTCCACATCTATTTACTTTTGAAGATAATGCTAGCATTGGTCCAAAACAGATACGTGGGTTTTTTTGACAAAAGTATAGAAACACCCATTAATGATATAGAGAGACAAGCTTTCGCGCTTGTACTGAAGAAGATATGCCAATATCTAAGTTGTTGATGAAGATATTGGGACCGGCTCTGTTCAATATCTTCATCAATGACTTAGGTATTGGCATAGAAAGTACGCTTATTAAGTTTGCAGATGATACCAAACTGGGAGAGATTGCAACTGCTTTGGAGGATAGGGTCATCATTCAAAATGATCTGGACAAATTGGAGAAATGGTCTGAGGTAAACAGGATGAAGTTTAATAAAGACAAATGCAAAGTGCTCCACTTAGGAAGGAACAATCAGTTTCACACATACAGAAGAGGAAGAGACTGTCTAGGAAGGAGTATGGCAGAAAGGGATTTAGGGGTTATAGTGGACCACAAGCTAAATATGAGTCAACAGTGTGATGCTGTTGCAAAAAAAGCAAACATGATTTTGGGATGCATTAGCAGGTGTATTGTGAGCAAGACACAAGAAGTCATTCATCTGCTCTACTCTGCACTGGTCAGGCCTCAGCTGGAGTATTGTGTCCAGTTCTGGGCACCGCATTTCAAGAAAGATGTGGAGAAATTGGAGAGGGGCCAGAGAAGAGCAAAAAGAATGATTAAAGGTCTAGAGAACATGACCTATGAAGGAAGGCTGAAAGAATTGGGTTTGTTTAGTTTGGAAAAGAGAAGACTGTGAGGGGACATGATAGCAGTTTTCAGGTATCTAAAAGGGTGTCATAAGGAGGAGGGAGAAAACTTGTTCACCTTAGCTTCTAAAGATAGAACAAGAAGCAATGGGCTTAAATTGAAGCAAGGGAGGTTTAGGTTGGACATTAGGAAAAGGTTTCTAACTGTCAGGGTGGTTAAACACTGAAATAAATTGCCTAGGGAGGTTGTGGAATCTCCATCTCTGGAGAATTATGAGTAGGTTAGATAAATGTCTATCAGGCATGGTCTAGACAGTATTTGGTCCTGCCATGAGGGCAGAGGACTGGACTCAATGACCTCTCAAGGTCCCTTCCAGTCCTAGAATCTATGAATTTATAAGAGCTTTGTGTGGCCTGAAAGTTTGTCTCTCTCACCAACAGAAGTTGGTCCAATAAAATATATTACCTCACCCACCTTGTCTCTCCAATACCCTGGGACCGATGCAGCTACAACAATACTGCATACAAGTAATGCTATAGGCAAGAAAGGTAAAAAGGCAGAGTACTTGGTCCTAAAGACAGTCTCTCATCATTCAAATTGAATTAGAAGTGTTTTCCAAATGCTGTTTTAAGTACACATGGAAAATAAATGTCTGTAAATTTAAGCTCAGATATTGTAAGCTTACGTAGTGGATCTGACAGTTCAGCAGATATCTACTCTTCAAGCAGAAAATGTGTAAAACACACACAAGGAGCCCTGCCATCTTTTCAAACATAGTTGATCCAAGTCATGTCAACTCTAACCTACTAAACAGCAATTTGGCCTGCAAGCCACTTTCGAGAATTTTAGATAAGAAAGGCTGGCAAGTTGATGGCTTGGCTGGAGTAATATTCTAAAGGGCCCAGGATGTATCCATGAACCCCTGCATTAGGAGGCAAGTTCAAGATTATCCACTACCCAAGACACCCTCAAGAGTCCACAGTATGGGCCTCCTGACTTCTGAGTCCTGCTCATCACTGCTGAGATTGTGAACATATTTGGCTCAAATGCCTTGTAGTAACCCAATTCTAGAATAAGGCCCTTGAAAAAAATACATTTTTGGTCTGAATCCTGACATAGGTTAAGGACAGAGGAATTGCTGTATTTGATGAGATCAGTGGTCCATCTGGGTCTGTATCCTGTCTCTGCCAGTGTCCGGTACAGATAATTCATGAACAGGTGCAAAAATCCCATGGACTTCCAGTTTTCTAATGGCACACTGACTGAAGGGCAACACTGAGCTGCATTATCCTAGGAACAGACCAGAAAAAAAATTGTAACTTAGAAGGCCACAATTCCTCTTCTGCTCCCTCTTTGTTCTATGAGGGAATGTGCCACTCCTCTCTACCCACCCAGCCAGCTACCCTGGCCAGAAAGTGTGCGGGAGAGGGGACAAAGCCAGATTCCTCCAATTCCCTACTGATGAAGGAGAAGCAGTAGAATTCATCTGTGTAGTATAACTATGATCAACCTTCATCTCATGCCTACACCTTATCCATGCCAGTCTTTACAACAACCTATGACATTTTGGATCTTTTCTTCTTCTCCCTCTCTCCAGAAGTCCTACTATCCTGCCTCAGGATAAAAGGAACTTCCACTGGAGTGAAAGGGTAGGAGCTGTGGTAGGAGACCCTACATAACAAAGGGACACATTTTGCTCACAACCCATGGAGGCAAATCCTTGAAGTCAGTGAAATTCATTGCATGAGAAGGGTATGCAGGATAGGGCCCTTAACCACATTCCAGCCATTACCAACCTATAAATCTGACAAAAACATAGCCCCTGATTCTTGTCCTATTTCCACCACTTCATCTTCAATGGAGTTACTCCTCATATGCACTGATGTAAATATGAGGAGAATCAGGTCCCAGAGACGCTCTTTATTTCCATTCCAGTCTTTTTTGTTCCAGGGCTGTGTGTACTTTATGAAAAAGTGTCTGTTTGTGCTATTCTGTTCCTTGTGTATAACTCAATAAAATGTACTATTTTGGGGAAAAAATATAAAAGAAAGTCTGTTATGTTTGTACTTTTAATTTAACATTGGTTGGGACATCTGCCAAGCTAATATAGGCATTTTTCTATGCACTGGAAAAAACCCAATTAGGACTTGTTCTTAGTTTGATTATCAGTCAGAAACATGCATACAGAAATATTCATTAGAGACCTACTGAGAGCTGTGATAAAGCAGCAGACAGCTGAATTATACAGTCTGTCAGTATCCCCACTACAATTTTACATTTTCTTGATAAAGGACAAGTAACAAAGTATCTAAGATGTAATTTGGTGCCCACTGGAACTGTACTTCATTATGGCAGATATTGTTCTGACTCTCTTTAGGAGGTTGGTGAGTGTTTCATGACATGATATTGTGCACAAAAGATAAACCACTAGGTCAAATGCTGCAGCAGAGTTACATTTGCATGCAGCCACAACACAGGCATGACTTTGAGAATGTCTTGCCATCATAACCTACCCCCAATAATTTGGGGTTTGGAAAGATTTGATTGACTCAAAAAATGTGGTTCCAAAATGATGAAATTATCTCTTACGGATCATTGTGTTGACTCAGCTCATACAAATAAAACAGTAGCACTATGCAGAGGTCAAACCAAAAAGAAAAAGAATATTCTCATGGATGTGCTTGGTTTTTATGAGGTGATTTAGCAGTTTGTGTAAAATAGCTGTTGCATTAGTTTATAGGTCCTTTGCTGTTGGCCTCTGTCCATTGAAACTGAGCTCAAAAGCAGTTCAGCACATGATTTAAAAGGGCAATACTCTTTAGATACAATCAGAATGGACACATGCATGGAACTGTGATATCAGTCAGCTAAGTAGATCAAAGTCTCTCTTACAGTTTATTTGAAAAGCATTTGGGAAATCTGGTTCCTAATGATTTCAGTATGTTTTCCTTTCTAAACAGAACAGATATCACATTTTTTAAAGGAAAAAATACACATTTCTTTCCATTTGAATGTGGCACTTTGGTAAAAAAGCTGTTTATTATAGATAAACTATAAAGTAAAATTAAATGGTTTAAATAATAATGTCCAAAAATCATGCAGATGTAGAAGAAAATTCCATCTGATGCCCTCAGACCCATTGGCAACAGAAAAAGCAGACAATGAAGTGGCTGTAGCAATCCACTTAAAAATGAACAAAACTCATAGCATGTTTTTTTAATTCCACAGTCTAATTTTGGTTAGACCAGGGCTCCTTAAAAATCTTTAGTCCAGAGTATGTATTGCATCAGCAACCCTTAAATAACTACATGTTAAATCATGTTAAAATAAAACTGTTGAAAGGACAAATTCCCCAGGCTTTTCTGGCTGTGTGTGTATATTCAATAATTTTATGGTATTCTCTGAAGAAGGATTAAAACCATTCCACCACATTAGAAGTAAAACTGAAAGCCATGAATAAATGAGCCACCACTTTGAAACATGCAGAGACTCAAAAATATTCTCATTTTTAAAACTGATGAATGTTTTTACATGTGTGGCATATCTATCTGAGGCATGTACATAGCCCCCATTCCCATAGTATCCAAGTGCCTCACCGTCTTTTCTTTATCCTCACAGCACCCATGCAAGGCAAAGAAATATTGTTATCCCCAGTTTACACAGAATGGGAACTGAAACACAGGGAGATGAAGTGACTTGCCCAAGGTCATACAAGAAGTCTGTGACAAAGCAGTAAGCAGACTGGGCTCCCAAGTTCTAGGCTAGTACCCTAACACTGGCCTATCCTCCCACTCCCATTTATCCACAAAACAACCTGTCCAAATTCAGTTAGGATTTTACAATAATTCACCTAGATCCCAATTCAGCAAAACACTTAAGTGACTACTTAAAGTTAACGTATGATTAATTTTTTGCTGACTAGGTTTTCAGCATATACTTAAGGCCATTGCTGAACTGGGATCTTAGCAGTTGCCCCAAAGTTCACTGAAGTCAACGAGAGGGAAAAAAAGCGAATGGGCTTCAAGGGCCTTATTGTGTAGAATCCCAAATTTCTGTTAATAGGATTAATTTTTCTCTCTCATATTTAGAGCCTATCATAATTCATTTGCAATCCATGATTTGAAATGAACCCTCCTTTCTGTATACGGATTGTTCACGAACCCACCCTAATTTCTGTTCTGTGTAAGTATTCACAAAATAGTATGGATGAATCATTTTCAGCATATAGGATCAAGTCCCACTTGAGCCCCAGTTCTCTGCACGGAGGAGAATTTTACCATATTGAATAAGATGGTTACAAAAATAGCTGGAATCCGGAAGACCACATGCAAACAAAACACTGTTTTTGTACTATTCAAGCAGCTCTAGTTTCTAATACTTAAGTGTTCCTTAGTTTCTCTGTTTTATTTTCATTTTAAGGTATCATCTACATTTATGGAGCTGCATTTTTTTCCAGCTGACGTGCATTTTGCAAAAAAAAAAAAAAAAAAAAAAAAGAACCTACAGCTGAAAATCGCAAGAAAATATGTAACTTTGTGAGCACTATTATATATCAAAAATCTATTAAAATCATGGGAGCACTTTGCTGAGCAAAACCATCTGTCATTCCCTCCCCACGCACTTTTCCTAAATAGTAGCACCCCCATTTCAAATGACTGAAGAGTTTACTTAAGTTATTCTGAGCATATGGAAAGTCCCTGAATCATCCACCCACAAATATAAATAGTAGTATAAGGCTGAGATGTAAACTCACAAAATGCTGAAGGAGAAGAAAAAAACCAGGAATGGTTTATCTGCCAACAAAATATTGGATATGATGTAAATTCAGTGAAACATTTTCAGTTTAGCTCTAGGAACTGATATTCCACCCCCTGTCATTACTAAAGCTTGGGTGGGTGTATTCCTGTCTCAAGAGAGAGATTTTTACTTCATCGGTAATGTTGTGCCACACATATTAAAATAAAAATGTTCCTTGTAATAGATATATAATTATTATTTATTATTATTGCAGTAGCACTTACAGGCTCCAGCCTCATTATGCTGAACGCTGTAGAAATATATAACAAAGAGACAGTCTCTGCCCTCAATTGCTTACAATCTAAGGCTATGATGCTGTCATTCATTATCAAACAACTATGGGGGTTAATCTTGAAAACCTTTACTCCTGGGATTAGTTCTGTTGACCTGGAGTCTGTTTTCCATTATGCTGATTATGTACAGATATGACTTCTTTAATTTCAGTGGAGTTGCTCATGATTTACACCAGTGACTGTGAGCAGAATCAAACCCAAAGTGCCTACTTGCATGAGTAAGGATTACTTGTACGGACTGGATCTTAGTATGATATCTATGGAGGGCACATGAGAGAACCATTTAAGGTCTAATAGTCAATAGGAATGGTGAAATAACACAGTAATAATAGCAGTTACAGTAGGGGCTTATCCCTCTTTCAAACAGCTTCTAAGCTGATGGACATCCAAGTTAGTTCAGTGGGTTTCCTGTGCTCTGCAGCTATTACCCATGGTTTTTAAGGGGGAATCTTCTATCTTCATCAGCTGTATAATTCCTGATTATGCATTCCATGACACTTTCTCCAGAATGGAGTCAGTGATTCCGCCATGTCCTGCTGCCATCTATATGTTTATGAGCTGCTCCAGCCCCTGCTGATCTGGATACAGAGAGAGAGATACTGGGAATCAAACCTACGGTGGGATCTCCAATAGGACAGTAGAAGCAATTATAAATTAGTTTGCTATCAGGTCAACTTTACATTTTCTATTTTTTTTTTTGTGGGGGGGAAAGGGAGGGTGTCTCCTCATTTTTTTCAAGCTTGTAGTCAAGTGAAAATTACAAGGTTTCCCCTTCATGTTTAATTTATTATAAAAGCCTGTTCCTACAGGCTTCTGCTGTCCCATTAATCATCCCCACATGGCTAAATCTACATTTCAAGATTCAGTGGCCTCCACATCAGCTGAAATAAAATCCAAAGATAAAGTGTGCACAGTGGGACCAGATTCTGCAAGCTGTTGCCCCAGTGTAACTGACAACAGAATTTGGCCCATCATACTCGAGGAAGCAATCCACCGTTGGGGTTCCATGTGCTCAAGATGTATGAAAGCAAAGAGCTTCCATTCAGGCAAGTTTCAGTGCACATTGTAGGCAGGCTGTAAGATTGGTAGTTTGACAAATCAAGCATTGCTTTGATTTGGGGAGACTTCTGAGAATACACAAATTCCAGATGAAACTGGAGAGTTTAATTTTTGACATTTTGGAAATGACAACTCAGTAGTTTCAGGCCCACTTTTCACTGAAACCCTCTGTTTTTTTATTTTGATTTTGTTTTGTTTTTTGTTCCAAAGAGAGAAAAAAGATTCTGTCAAATGTCTGGGTGAATGTTGGTGAATTTCTTTGGACAGGTATTTTCATCTGTTTGGGGGCTTTATTGTGAAATTTTTGCGCACACTACTACTTTGTCTCTTTTATTTCTTTGCGTACCACGCTGTTGTAGGAGTGTATTTTGTGCATTGGATCTCTGCAACTCCTCTCCCTTTTCCCACAGCTGATATCTGGGATGTGATGGAAAAGAAGAGACACAGCTGGCCCTCTCTTCCAAGCTGCCATTAATAGTCCATCATGGGTGCGATCTGCACTCTATATCTCCCCATCAAATAAATACATCCATGCCTAGATGTGCCTGATCAGTTCTAGGGAGATAATTGAAGTAAGGTGAGCCATGAGCCCAGATGTCCATCATGACACTTCAGAGTGCTTCCAACACATTCGTGTCCAAAACAGACTGAGTGTCTCCTACCTGTTTATCCACCCAATTACTCAGATGACCTTCTGCAGCCTCACCACATTATCTGGTAGCTATGCTGGGTGGAGTCTGTGGCCTGGTCTACACTACGCGTTTAAACCGATTTTAGCAGTGTTAAACCGATTTAACGCTGCACCCGTCCACACAATGAGGCCTTTTATATCGATATAAAGAGTTCTTTAAACCGGTTTCTGTACTCCTCCCCGACGAGAGGAGTAGCGCTGAAATCGGTATTACCATATCGGATTAGGACTAGTGTGGCCGCAAATCAACGGTATCCCACAGTGCATCATTGTGACTGCTCTGGACAGCAATCTGAACTCGGATGCACTGGCCTGGTAGACAGGAAAAGCCCCGCGAACTTTTGAATTTCATTTCCTGTTTGCCCAGCGTGGAGCTCTGATCAGCACAGATGGTGATGCAGTCCCAAATCCAAAAAGAGCTCCAGCGTGGACCGTACGGGAGATACTGGATCTGATTGCTGTATGGGGAGGCAAATCTGTTCTATCACAGCTCCGTTACAGAAGACAAAATGCCAAAGCATTTGAAAAAATCTCCAGAGGCCACAGCAGGGACTCAGCACAGTGCTGCGTGACAAGCGTAACGGAAAGCCAAAGAATCAAATGGACGCTCATGGAGGGAGGGAGGGGGTACTGAGGACTCCAACTATCCCACAGTCCCTGCAGTCTCCAAAAAGCATTTGCATTCTTGGCTGGGCTCCAAGTGCCTGAAGGGTCAAAAACATTTTCCCGGGTGTTTCAGGGTGTATGTCGTCAATTTACACCCTTCACCCCCTCCCAAAAGAAAAGGGAAAAAAATCATTTCTCGCTTTTTTTCAATGTCATCCTATGTCTACTGCATGCTGCTGGTAGACGGGGTGCTGGAGAGCTAAACAGCAGCATCCTCTCCCCGGTGGCAAACGGTACAGTACAGAAGGACTGGTATCCATTCTCGTCATCAGCCCGTGAGTGCTTCTGGCTGGCCTCGGTGAGGTCGGCCGGGGGTGCCTGGGTAAAAATAGGAATGACTCCTGGTCATTCCCAGCAGATGGTACAGAACGGCTGGTAACTGTCCTCATCATAGCAACTGGGGGCTGAGCTCCATCAGCCCCCCCCCCCGTCATGTATAAAGAAAAGATTCTGTACTGCCTGGACTATCATAGCAGCAGAAGGCTGGTCTCCTCTGCCCCTCTACCCTTTAATGTCCTGCCTGGACTATCATAGCAGCTGGAGGCTTCCTACCCCTCATTTTATCTCACTAAAAAGTCTGTGTTTCTTATTCCTGCATTCTTTATTACTTCATCACACAAATGGGGGGACACTGCCACGGTAGCCCAGGAGGGTTGGGGGAGGAGGGAAGCAACGGGTGGGGTTGTTGCAGGGGCACCCCCTAGAATGGCATGCAGCTCATCATTTCTGCGGGATCTCTGGGGCTCTGACATGGAGCAGCCATTTGCCTCTCTGGTTCTCTAGTACACTTGCCCCATATTCTAGGCAGGAGTGACTCTATTTTTAGACAAAACATAGGAAGGGAATGACCCAGGGCGTCATTCCCATTTTTGCCTATGCGCCCCCGGCCGACCTCAACAAGGTCAGCCAGGAGCACCCATGATAGCAGCAGATGGTACAGAACGACTGATAACCGTCATCTCATCGCCAATTTACAATGGCATGGTAGACGGTACAATATGACTGGTAACCATCTCTGCTATCTTGCAAAGGCAAATGAATGCTGCTGTGTAGCAGTGCAGTACCGAGGCTGTCAGCAGCATCCAGTACACATACGGTGACAGTGACAAAAGGCAAAACGGGTTCCATGATTGCCATGCTATGGGGTCTGCCAGGGCAATCCAGGGAAAAAGGGCACAAAATGATTGTCTGCAGTTGCTTTCCCAGAGGAAGGATTGAGTGATGACATTTACCCAGAATCACCCGCGACACTGTTTTTGCATTGGGATCTCAACCCAGAATTCCAATGGGCAGGGGAGACTGCAGGAACTATGGGATAGCTACGGGATAGCTACCCACAGTGCAATGCTCTGGAAATCGACACTAGCCTTGGTACATGGACACACACCGCCGAATTAATGTGCTTAGTGTGGCCGCGTGCACTCGACTTTATACAATCTGTTTTACAAAACCAGTTTATGTAAAATCGGAATAATCCCGTAGTGTAGACGTACCCTGTGACAAGAAGGAGTTGTGTTTCTTCTGTCACAGCCTTTGACAGGCAAAGCACCTCCCAACCAAATCATCAAGCCAGACTGCAACACTGCAGACACTCAGCAGAGGAGCAGAAGTAAATCTAGCCCAAAGCTAGGAGAGAACAGGTCCCTAAACAGAATAGCAAATCTGCAGCACCACAGAGGAGATAAATCACAGTGTTTGACAAAAAATACTTTACAGAGATCTGGGCTATGTCCCAAAGTGGACCCAAATGATTGCTGTGTGAGATACAACATGGAACACGCCCAGGACTGCCAGAGTGGGCAGCAGCAGGAGTTTTCTTATGCTGAGCTGCTTCTCCTGTTCTTCTGGCAGCAGCTCATCAGCCTCTCCCCTGCTTTCTGGGCTCGTCTACAGGCACAGCTGCTCCAAATTAACTTACAGTATGACTTTAAACCAGTGCAAAAGACTGGCTGGACACTCTTATTTCAGATCAAACCACTCTTATTTTGGTTTATCTTACATCAATTTGGAACAGATTTAAAGATAAACTGAAATAAACTGCTCTTCATGCAAAACAAGAGTGTCCCCACTAGGGGCTGTCCTGGTTTAATTAAACCAGTGTATGTTTGTGTGGAGACAAGGCCTGTGTGGCTGTGCCTCTTTCTCAGCAGCTAGTGTTATCCCCTTCCACTTCCCAGGCAGCTGCCTCTTGGCTGACCACAGCAGGAGCTGAAGCTGGCTGGGGCTGCTGCCAGTGCCAAGAGGGGAGTCTGTGTAGGACAAGCAGCCATGAGAAGAGGGTGGCTGTGGTTGAAGGAGCAGGATAGAGGAGTCAGGGGGAACAGAGGAGCAGCACATAGCCACTAGGGCACTGGGAGAAGTATCAGGTTGGAGAAGGGGGAAGGATGGGAGAAGTAGCTATAAGGAGAAAGTCCAGAAAAAGGAAAGTCATGGGAGCTGTGGAGGTGGAAGCAGACATTTTGGAGGGAGGGGGGAAGCCATGGGGAAGATGGAGGATGGTGTGGACTGCACCCTTAGCAAGTTTGCAGATGACACTAAACTGGGAGGAGTGGTTGATATGCTGGAGGGTAGGGATAGGATACAGAGGGACCTAGACAAATTAGAGGATTGGGCCGAAAGAAATATGATGAGGTTCAACAAGGACAAGTGAAGAGTCCTGCACTTAGGACGGAAGAATCCCATGCACTGCTACAGACTAGGGACCGAATGGCTGGGTAGCAGTTCTGCAGAAAAGGACCTAGGGGTTACGGTGGATGAAAAGCTGAATATGAGTCAACAGTGTGCCCTTGTTGCCAAGAAGGCTAATGGCATTTTGGGTTGTATAAGTAGGGGCATTTCCAGCAGATCAAGGGATGTGATCATTCCCCTCTACTCAGCACTGGTGAGGCCTCATTTGGAGTACTGTGTCCAGTTTTGGGCCCCCCACTACAAGAAGGATGTGGATAAATTGGAGAGAGTCCAGCGGAGGGCAACAAAAATGATTAGGGGGCTGGAGCACATGACTTATGAGGAGAGGCTGAGGGAACTGGGATTGTTTAGTCTCAGAAGAGAAGATTGAGGGGGGATTTGATAGCTGCTTTCAACTACCTGAAAGGGGGTTCCAAAGAGGATGGATCTAGACTGTTCTCAGTGGTAGAAGATGACAGAACAAGGAGTAATGGTCTCAAGTTGCAGAGGGGGAGGTTTAGGTTGGATATTAGGAAAAACTTTTTCACTAGTAGGGTGGTGAAGAACTGGAATGGGTTACCTAGGGAGGTGGTGGAATCTCCTTCCTTAGAGGTTTTTAAGGTCAGGCTTGACAAAGCCCTGGCTGGGATGATTTAGTTGGGTTTGGTCCTGCTTTGAGCAGGGGGTTGGACTAGATGACCTCCTGAGGTCCCTTCCAACCCTGAGATTCTATGATTCTATGATTCTATGAAGAAGAAAGTGGAGGGGGGAAGCAACATTTCTTTAAAGTGTCAGTTCGTCAAATTAGCCAGGGGTAACTGGAGGCTGCACTGGGTGCCTCCAGGAGATTTTGGAGGCTCTAGGAGTTACTAGGGATAAATGCACTGCTCACTTTATGGGGATGGCAAACCCCACACAGCCTTACCTGGGCTGGAAAAAAAAAATCTCAGTGAGGGGCACCTCATGGACTTTTCCTTCTCCATGGCCTGCAGCACCAGTCCTCTCTTGTTTTTTTTCCCACAGGAGGGGGTGATCTGGCCCAATTTTGGATACACAGAGCTATTTTTTAATGTATTTCTCATTTATTCAACAACATAAATGTCCATTGCACTGCAAAGAACAAACAAAAATTTAAAAGGCCCCTCTCCTGTACAGGTTACAATCTAAGGCTTGGATCCTGCAAAAATGTAGCTTTTTACAGTGTGACTAAACCAACAGTGACAGAAAAATTGGGGGGCCAGGGGCTTGGAGAATCAGGATTACATCAAGATGCTTAGGTGGTTAGATGTGCATGCTTTCATATGGGTTTTCTCCCCCCACCCCTTTGGAGAAAGAAGAGTTACATTGTTAGGGAGGGAAGGCGCAAAGGAGGGGAGATGAGAATAGGGGACTATGTATTCCGAAATGTTCATTGTCATGTTAGCTAGTGAGTCGTGAATTTTGTAGTGGCCATCAATTAATCCCTATTGATTTATTAGCCTATTTTTAAAAAAAAAGATTTGGATTGATTCTTTTGTATTTTTAAATCAATTCTTCTGGTAAAAGGAGTTGGGGGGATAACTCTCTGCTTCCAAGTTAAATGGCTAATTTCCGAGCTCTGTGCAAAGTGGAGCGTCATGTGCTTCTTCCAGGAAGGCTAGACAATCAAAAGACTCAGTAATGCGGGCCTTAGGGAGCTAAACAAATTGGCTGTGTACAAAACACAGTTGCTCTAAAGAAATCATGTTTCTAAAACAGCAGCTCTCATTCATATGAAATTTGCTGCCATTGAAATCGTTGGGAAAACCCCTACACATTTCAGAACTGGTCCTTTAGGCCAGTGGTTCTCAACCAGTGTTACATGTAGGCCTGGAGTACGCAGGGGTTTCCCCAGGGGTATATCTAGATATTTGCCTAGTTTTACAACAAGCTACAGAAAAAGCACTAGTGAAGTCAGTACAAACTAAAATGTCATACAGATGAGTGGTTTATACTGCTCTATATACTATACATTTGAAGTGTAAGTACAATATTTATATTCCAATGGATTTGTTTTATAATTATATGGTAAAAATAAGAAAGTAATCAATTTTTCAGTAAGAGTGACACTTCTGTATTTTTATGACTGATTTTATAAGCAAGTAGCTTTTTAAGTGAGGTGAAACTTGGAGGTACACAAGAGAAATCAGATTCCTGAAAGGGGGTACAATAGTCTGGAACGGTTGAGAGCCACTACTTTAGACTCTGAGCCGGCAAACACTCATGCACACACTAGCTCCACTGATGCCAGTGGGCCTACTCGTAGATGAAAACTAAGCATATGTGTATATGTTTTTGGGATTGGGGCCTATGTTTCCATTTCAGAAATTATTAGTGGCTGGATAAACTGCAGAGTTATTTTTCCTTCTGGAGCCTTTGGTAAATAAGCACATTTCTCCCTCTCATCACAACTATACTGATTTAATTGATTAACTATGTTCCCTGTTGATCGTAAATGAGAGGTTCATGAGCACAGAATAGCCCAAGGTTTTTACTTGTAATCTTAAAAGTAAGGTGAAATGCCAGCAAAAGATTTTTTTTTCTGTCACCACTAGGCCAGTGGTCACCAATCCGTCGATCACGATTGACTGGTCCATCCTGGAGCCTCAGCCAGTCGATTGTGATCTCTGGGCCACTAAAAGTCTGGCGGCACAGGCTCGGGCAGGCTGCCTGCCCGCCATGGCCCCACGCTGCTCCCAGAAGTGGCTGGCTTCTGGCATGTCTCTGCGGCCCCTGTGGGAAGGGAAGGGGGGTGAGGCAACTCCGCGAGCTGCCCCACCAGCCAATGGGAGCTGCGGGGGTGGCGCAGAAATGTACCAGCAGCCAGCCACTTCTGGGAGTGGTGTTGGTCCACAGCAGGCAGGAAGGCAGCCTGCCTGAGCCCCGCTGCACCATTGACCGGGAGCTGTCTGTGGTAAGCGCCTCCCAACCAGAGCCTGCACCTCACATCCCCTCCTGCACCCCAACCCCCAGCCCAGAGCTCCCTCCCAGACCCCACAGCCCTCCAACACTCCAACCCCCTGCCCCAGCCCCCTTCTGCACCCAGAGCCCATACCCTTTACCCCCTCCTTCACCCCAATCCCCTGCACAAGCCCAGAGCCCCCTCTTGCACCAGACTCCCTCCCAGAGACAGCAGCTCTCACCCTCTCCTGCACCCCAACACTCTGAACCAGCCTGGAGCCCCCTCCTGCACCCAAACTCCCTCCCAGAGCTTGCACTCCTCACTCCTGCACCCCAACCCCCTGCCCCAGACTCAGCCAATGCACACCCCATAGTTGAGAATGTTACACTGATTTATGACAATCCTTGAAGGATTTTCAAATGACACTAACAAAAAGTAAAACTCATGAAATGTCCAGTGGATTCTGTGAGATTAGGTGCAGTGTGACCATATGATGCCTGCACCCAAACTCACTTTCAGAGCTTGCACCCCTCACTCCTGCGCCCCAGCCCCCTGCCCCAGGCTCAGCCCAGAGCCCCCTACCACACTCCGAACCCCTCATCCCCAGCCCAGAGCCTGCACCCCTCCCGCACTCCAACCCCCTGCCCTAGCCCGGTTAAAGTGAGTGAGGGTGGGGGAGAGTGAGTTATGGAGGGAGGGGGGAATTGAATGAGTTGGGCAGGGCCTCAGGGAGGGGGTGGGGTAGATCCTGGGTTGCTCTTAAATTCAAAAAGTGATCTTGTGTGTAAAAAGGTTGGAGACCACTGACCTAGGCTGTATATTTACATACCTGTTGTATGGACTTAGGATCATTGACAACAAATGATTTTACTACTGCTTTTATATGAGTCTTAATCTATATCCTGGATGTCAGTGAAATCTAGAAGAAAATATATACATTAAAAATATTTCAACCAAACAAGGAGAAAATACCAAGATGACATGACTAAAAATTATTTTGTCAAAATGCATACCCTACCTGAAACATGCTACTCCTCTCAAGCACAGCATAGTATAGGGGAAAGGAAAAAAGAACTTTGAAAGACCTCCTAGTCCTATATCTCCTGCAGCATGCTCCTCCCTCACAAGCTACCTCTTCTCCAGCAACAGCTTACATTTCTTCTCCAGACGTTGAACCTAAGTGTATCAAACACATTATGTTTTTGGATTCCCTCAGTAGCACTCTGCCCATTAATCCCACTCCACGAGGATTTACTCTAACATTCCAAACTTTTAACCAACTTCAAGAGCCACCTTTTATCAAAACAAATAAATTGCCAGATAAATATGTTATTTCCTCCTGGAGATATGGAATTCCTTTCTCTCAGATCATAGACTGACAGATATTTAAATCCCTAAAGTTTTAGGGAATTACTGAGGGTTTCATGCTTGGAAAATGATGGAGAGATGGAAGAAATACTAGGTTCCAAACCAGAGTGATGAGCATGGTATAAGAACCGCTACAGAATAGAATAGAATAGCAAGTGCGATTTTATCTGCTGTGGGGTTGATAAAATGCCTAATTTTGGCATTGAATGCCTTCCTTTTACAGCGGCTTTTTCCAGGGCTGTTTGGGGAGCTGTCAGAAGCGAAGGCTATGCCAGGGACACTGAAGTTTAGCAATCTCAAATATCTGTGCTCTATGGTATTGAGCCTGTGTTGTTCCAGAGACAAATGGAATGGCACATGCATTATGTAGCTGCATCACTGGTGGGTCAAATCAGTCCACCAGTCCATTTGCTCCTTGGGATTCTCTTACTTTGGTCCAGTCTCATTCTGTAGTGAATGCAGGGGAGCCAACAATCCTTTTGTGGTGAACAGAGTCAGAAATAAATACTAACTGGGTGAGGAGGGAAGCTGTTTGCTTTCATGTAGGAGGAATTATCTTGGGTCTCCAGTGGGTTATGGTTTTCTCAGGAGATTTCATTCGGATAGGCTGCTTCTCTCTGACAGTTTCAGACGTTATTAATGTCATGGTCAGTTGTGGGGTAGGGGGAAAGATTGACAGCTGGGTGGTTTGTCAGCTGCATCCAAAGAAGGTAACTCTTTCAGACTTGTCTGGCCACTCTGTCCTTTTACATGCGTACAGTTTTTAATTATTTCTTAATTCAAGCATTCAGTGATGTTAAGGAAAAACATTCCAGCTCCTGGGAGGTTACAAGAGGACACCAGCTATCGGATAACCAAGTCTGATTCCTCAACTTGAGGGCCTATGGCCTAGATCCTCAAAGATATTCAGGCACCTATCTGCCTCTTTAGGCAGCTAAGTCCAACATTTAAGTGCCAATGACATTTTCAAAACTGCCATTCAGTGGCCGCCTCGACCCATGTTTGCTTAAATCCCCTGGGCAGCTAAGTTTTCACCAGTCAGCATTCACAATCTGCCAAAGCCCTGACAACACCCCACTGCTAATGAGCAGCTTGGAGCCCTAGTTCAAGCTGTAGCCCTGGAGGCCCTGAGGTGGGATTCTCAAATTAGGTAGGGTGCACCTAGCTCACTAGTAGGACTTAATCTTGTAGGCCTGCTCTGAGCATGCCGGAGACCTCTCAGACTGGCAGTTGGTGGGCCAGATACTGGCCACTGACAGGTGGAGGAGGGCAGCACAGCACCCAGAGAAAAGACAGCCAGGTACATAGGAAAATGTAGGGCGAACTGTGAGAGGTATTATGTGGGAGCAGTAGAGAGAGAGAGGTTTGGTTGCTAGGGCATGGGCTGCCTAAGCAGCTGACCTGGCTGAGATGCCAGGATAGGGTTTGCAGCTAAGGATTTCAAGTGGAGGAAGGTCCTTATCTCTGGACTATCAGCCAGGCATACCAGGTCTTCTATGTATGTGCCTAAGCTGCTGTCCTCTCCCCACTCTTCTTGGCATTTCATTCCTGACCTCCTACTCAGTTTGTTGGCTTCTGAGCATCCCTTTCTAAGGTGCTTGGCTCGCCCCATGCATTGTATGGGGAGCCTCCCTACCTAACTCAGGGTTGTGGATTCTACTAGGTGGGAGGCTGCCTAGGGATTGCAAGGCTGAGCGGAACAGGGCCTAAGGATTTTTAAGGATCTGGGCCTTAGTGTTCAGCAGCACTATGGGCACTTGGCTTGATGAAGGTTATACTGGATCTTTGTGCCATAGCTGAGACGATGTAGTCTAGGAAGCATTATCTACTGCTTTTGAGCACAGGGTTTTATAGCTTCCTTGTGCTCTGGAATACTGGATTAATATAATTGCAGCCCCCTGCTCGTTTGTTAGAGTGCTCCTTCTGTGTCATGTGTCCTTGGCAAAAACAAAATCCTTACTTTTTGGATTGTTCCTCTGACACCTTAGAGACCAGCTAAGTACTTGATTTAGAAACTGTGTAGGTTAGTTTGTGTTACAGTATGAAACAAACTGTAATAATTCATATAGTGCCTTCATAATGCACCTTTAGGGGCAAATCTAACTCCCTTAGAATCCAGTGGCAAGACTACCATTGATTTCCTCAGGCATTATATCAGGCTTATAGAGATCAATCAAAGATTAAATAAGTCAAGGATTACATAATTATCTTTCTCTATGTGCTATATTACTGTACTTATTGAGACAGAGGACAGACTTTTGAAAGTTATAATTCTATCATTATTTTGTTTTTACTGAAAAAGCTTGTCAAAAAATTCAACATGAATTGCTAGATATAATGTTTCGGTCAAACCGAATCTGCAATTTTCTGTGAAAATTTGTTCAATGTCAGCTAAATTTATTTGTCTGAAAACATATTTACATAGGGAAGGGGTCTGGGCTGTGGATGAGAAGGGTAATGAGGGACACATATAAACATTCAGCTCCAGGAACAATGAGATATTGAGGCTGAAAGGAAACCCCTGTAACATAAGACAGTAATCCTATAATTGTGTTAATAGTGTGTTACTGTCAGATTGTAGATTTTCCCTTGATATTTGTCATGTGGAAAAACAAAAGTAAGTTTGTTTATAAAACAACTGCCCCATCCCTGGACATCTAGCCTTACAAACATATCGGATGATGGAATTAATTTCTCAACTGCAAATTATTCCAGTTTTTGAGCTAGAGCCCAATATGCTAGGGTTTTAAGTGGTAATCCTCAGTAATATATTGCTTGTACTTTAATGTCACTATTGGTGATTTAGTGATTAATTATCTGACTGATGTGTAGTGCTTAAAATAATCTAAATGCATGAGGTAAATTAGTTGATCGGGAGAAAAGTCTGTCATGCAAATTCAGTTCTAACAGAACCTCTCTGTCACACTCATCAATGACAGCCTAAGTGGGTCATCAGTGGATGGCCCCTGTTAATTTATTTTCTCAGACATGCAATACATATTCATGATATCCTGCTGTTTGTCTGTCACCTCAAATAAACTCTCCATATTCTTAGAATTATAATTAATGAAAATATGCACAGTTAGGTTTAGAGGCTTGGAAGAAGAGATATTGGTATTATGTTGCAGGGTTTAGCAAGGTACTGGTATCAGCAGTTATTTGCTTGTATGATTGGTGTATTATATGTTCCCCCTGCCATGATGCAGCTGTTAAATAGACCAGGCAGAAAAACATATCACACTGAAGCACTACACAGTGGAGCCTTTAACACAAACACTGTTCCAAACCAGATTAAAATATTTTCATCTTTTTCATGCTGCAACAAAACACTACATAGGAGTTATAGCCATGCAATGTGCATACTACATATCAGTCTTACAAAATTGTATTTGCCAATTTGCTGAGGTATGTTAATATAATACAAATATCAACCATTTTTTATGCTAATCATAGTAACATATATGGTGTAGACAAGTACATTTTGTCCATCTCTATATAATAACGTACATATGAACAAATACATTTTGTGCCTTTAACATACACTACATATATAATGGAGATAGTTATATGTTAAATTACATAGCCATTTAATAAATTGCAAAGGCATGCTATAAATACAGTTCATCACATGGTTCTGTTTCATCTTTTCCCTGCCTGTTAATCCATTTCTTCTGAGCCCTGTCTGAGCATTCTGGACCACAGAGCAGCTTTTGACAGCTTCCATTTTAAAAAATCCACCTGTCAGAGAATTAATTGTTCCATGTGGAGTTTTCCCTAAAATTATATCTGCCCAAGAACCAGCATAGGCAATATTCAGTCCTGGAGCAAGCATGGGGTGATATCTTGCTACCTGCAGGCTAAGAAACTGGAGCTTTCTATCATTGGAAAGGAATAATCCTAGCTGTCTAATCAGATTTAGAATCATAGAATCATAGAATCAGGGTTGGAAGGGACCTCAGGAGGTCATCTAGTCCAACCGCCTGCTCAAAGCAGGACCAGTCCCACTTGCTTCATCCCTGGATGGTCCTGAGACATTAGGCACCTGGCAAGAAATCCTGTCCCATTAGAGTAATTGGAAAACTCACATTAATAATAGCTAACCCTTATTTAGTATTTTTCATCAATAAACCTCAAAGCATTTTTGGAAAGGAAGTGTCATTTTACAAGTGGGGGAAACTGAGGCACAGAAAGGTTAAAGCAGGTGACCAGTGGCAAGGCTGGAAATAGACCTCAGGTCTTCTGAATCTCAGGCCCCTTCTCTGCGTGGCTACAATGGAAGCAAGATTTTATCCCTTAACAATTTGACATTTATAGGTATAGAATGCTTGTTTAAAATTATTTTTAGAGATTATTTTCAGCTTCCTCTGAGCCCTTTACAGTCAGTCTGATACTAGCTAAAGTTTTACAGGGGAAGGGATCAAAATAATAGTTCTAATAACTTGTTAAGCACTTTAAATCATCTGTAAAATAGTTTTTTTCCTCTAACATATGCAGCATATGCAGGATACATGATGATACGGTACAAAGACTTCACTGATGACCCGCATAACGAACTTGTAGCTTTGTTGCTCATGAATAATGTATCCATCCCCAATGTATGCCACTAAAACATTTATATCACAACACACTATTGTGTATAGTATATAAATATTTATTATAATGAATTATTAAAATGAATATATTAATATGTATTATTGCTGTTGCATGAGGATATATGTGTCTGTATGTTGTGTGTATATAGATAAACAGCTATGTTTATGTATCTGTACCCATATAGGTGTGTGTATGCATACCTATATACTTATTTTTTCTACATATATATAAATGTGTGCGTGTTTACACACAAACACCTATAACTGCAATTTTGTAATTCTGTACACAAGCTATATATAAAAATGTACATTATTTATAAATAGAAGTATATACACATTAAGCTAGTATTATTATGTATATTTTACTCATTTCCCATGGTCTGTGATTACTTCTGACAAGATCATGGCATAGCTACAACCACCGTAACAAAACTAGGTCAAAGGCTTCTGTCAAACAGTATCTCAGGGAACAGAGCATTTTTCATTAGCTGAGATTTGCAGGATGGCACAACCCTTTCAGACACTGTTTTCATATATTGTATGTCTTGGAAAATTACTCCATAGTTCTTGTGCTTTCAAAAATGTATCTAAAAATGCACAATAATAAATTGTCAAAAACAACAAGGAGTCCGGTGGCACCTTAAAGACTAACGGATTTATTTGGGCATAAGCTTTTGTGGGTAAAAAAAGCACTTCTTCAGATGCCTGGAGTGAAAATAATAAATTGTGGTGCTGTAGTCTGTCTACAGTATATGCCTGGTGGACACAGGAGCCTATCCGCATATGTATAGCTAATTGTATCTCATTTCATAGACTGTTGGCACATTTTTTAAATTTTTCCAGGAAATCATATGAGAATGCAGACTGTGAAAACAATAGACAAATACTATGATCATCCCTAAGAGAACCCAGACAGGAGTAAATATAGGGGGCAGGACTTTTAGGCATGTTTTTCAGTCTCTCACAGATTCTGCATATACATTGCATATGCTGACATTAATAAACATTCCAAAGCAGTATGCACATTTAAAATATTAATGGAAATGTATCCAGTTTCATAAATAGCTTCATATTTTCCGCATTTGATATGTACAAAGCAAAGGATTAACTTACTGGCAATATTTGTGTCAGGGCCATGCTGATTAATTTAATATTCTGATTGGATGAGCAGTAGAGCTTTAACGGCTGTTAACTTTCTGGCAAACAGCACGGAGAAGGTGATAATGAGATTAGCATTCGGTGGACCTGATTTGCTTTTGCACTGTATTTAATTACTACTTTGACACCAAATGGCATTCACTATGGATTGTGCAGCTAGACCACTGTTTATCAATATTTGCATAAACTATAGTATCAATTTTAAATAATATGTTAAACTTTTATTTAAAAAAAATTTTTTTTTGCACAAGACATGACAAAACACACAATCTGAAACTGAATTTATTTTTGTAGCCTAATGTCTTTATTTGATGCAGGGGCAGCTCTAGGGATTTTGTCGCCCCAAGCACGGCAGGCAGGCCGCCTTCAGAGGTTTGCCTGCGGGAGGTCCACTGAAGCCGCAGGACCAGTGGACCCTCCGCAGGCAAGCCGGCGAAGGCAGCCTGCCTGCCACCCTCGCGGTGCCGGCAGAGCGCCCCCCGCGACTTGCCGCCCCAAGCTTGGTGTGCTGGGGCCTGGAGTCGCCCCTGATTTGATGTGTGTAATAAATAATTAAAAGAACCACAGCAATAAGATAAATAGTAATGTGTCCTTTTAAGGCGTCTTAACAACTTAAACATTAATTATATAACTACAGTATTTATATTTTATGTATTTATATCTGTATGTATTATAAAAATATCTTTATCTTTGACACTAATAACACCTTAGATGACTTGAAGGAAATAAAATTTTAAAAATCCCGTTTTCTTGTCACTACTTATGCTCTTTGTTTACTCTCTGCTTTTCTCTCAGTTTCAACAGTGAAATCAGTGAAGTCAGTTTAACCAAATCAGTTATTATGATATTAACAAGAACAGAGAGCGGGGCGGCTCTAGGGATTTTGCTGCCCCATGCACGGCAGGCAGGCTGCCTCCGTCGGTTTGCCTGCGGAGGGTCCACTGGTCCCACGGCTTCGGCAGACCTCCCGCGGACGTGCCTGCGGGAGGTCCACCGAAGCCGCGGGACCAGCGGACCCTCCGCAGGCAAGCCACCGAAGGCAGCCCTCGCGGCACTGGCAGATCGCCCCCCGCGGCTTGCCGCCCCAAGCACGCGGTTGGTGGGCTGGGGTCTGGAGCCGCCCCTGGTCACATGGGTAATACTTGAGTAATATTACCAATTGGCATACTTTTACCACAGCCACTCCCCACAGGCATCGTTTGACTTCCATATTTGGGGAGGCAGCTCCAGTCAGGCCAACAGGGATGTGCATGAGGAGGTGGGCAATTTTGTGCCAGTCTGAGGCTTATAGTTTGGGGAGGGGCAATGCCACTCTTCCCTCCCAAACTACGCCCATGCTGCTCCCTTTGTACAGTCCTATATATGGTACTGCAGCAGATGTCTAGTAGGGAAAACTTAGCATTAATTAAGCTTAGGGAGAAAGCCTATATATTTATTTTGCTGTTATTATTTGAATTACCAATAATGCCAGATGGGAAGTTGGAATATCAATTGCTGACATGGAGTTTAGAATTTGAGACAGACGAGTGTTTTAAAAGTGGCTTTGTTGCATGCACAATGTTGGTGTATATTTTTTTTCAGAGAATCAAACATTTAAGTACAGTTTTGTACCTTTTTAACATACTAGGATTTAACTACCTTGATCTCCAAAAGTAAAAATCAAATCAGGGTTCCTCATAGACTTCTGCTGATTTGGATCCCCCCACATGAGCTGAAACAATCCAAATGAAAATATCAGAGGATATTGGGTTTATCACTAGATACAGAATGGCTCCGGTAGAACAATTTTGATCACAGTAGAAGATCTATAGGGCCCAATTTGCTTTTATTTCAAAACCCATTTTCACTGCTGTGGCAGTATAAAGGAGCTTTAAAGTGGGTTTAAAGGTAATTTACACACATCACAATTTAAAGGCATTTGTGCTGACAGAGTAGTAAAAACAGGCCTTAGTGTAAATGCAAATCAGGCATAGGTGCCGACTCCGTGGGTGCTCCGGGGCTGGAGCACTGACGGGGAAAAAATGGTGGGTGCTGAGCACCTATCGATAGCTCCCCTATCAGCACTGCCCTCTCCCCCCAGTGTCTCCTGCCCACCAGCAGCCCCACCGATCAGCACTTCCCCCTCCCTCCCTGCGCCTCCCTCCAGCCATAATCAGCTGTTTAGTGGCATGCAGGAAGCTGGGGGCGGGAAAGGGGAGAGGAGCGAGGATGTGGCACACTTCGGGGAGAGGGCAGAATTGGGCAGAAGGAGGTGGGGTGGGAGTGGAGTGGGGGCGGGAAGAGGTGGGGTGGTAGTGGAGCCTTAGGGGAAGGGGTGGAGTGAGAGTGGGACTTGGGGCAGAGCCAGGGGGTCGAGCACCCACCGGCATTTTGGAAAGTCATGCCTGTGAAATCAGGTCTTCACCTTCAGCTGCTGCCTTCTTCCCATCATACCTGATTATTTCATCTTCAAGCATGGTACCGAAGTGTGGCCTAATGATAACCAGTCAAGTTTGGCCAGCAAGATTCCTGGATTCATTTTCCCTGTCCCCCACTGACACACCATCTAACATTAAGCTAGTCACTTAACCTCATTTGCCTCACTTATCCTTCTGTAAAATGCTTATATCAATGCTTTCCTACCTCACAAAGGTGTGACGATGTATTTGTTGGTGTTGGTCAAGTTATCAGAGATCTTGATCCATATAAATCCAAAGCACCAACATAACAATATAGTTAATAGTGAACAGTTAAGATTACTGCTGCATGCCGGTTGTTCATGGATTTTCACCGTAATGTGATCAGTCTTGGAAGAATTAATTCATCCATTAATATCAACCTTTTTCAGCCATCTGCAAGGCAAAGGGGGCCTTTTAGCATTTTTTGTTGAAACCCTCAATATCTGAAGGTAAATTAGCTGAATTAACCCTTTCAGCACTTGAAAATTTGGTTCCATGGAGTGCAGGCATGTCCATCTTGAGTCTTAAACCACTACATTCACTGCATCTGAGGAAAGAAGGCTATCATCAGAAAGGGATGGAATGATGATCCAATGGAAACCAATCATTTTTTGGCCCAACTAATAAAAGGAAAAGGGGTCAGGCCTTTTGGAATTTCTTTTACTAACCAATCAGAATTTAGGGCCCATTTCAGTACTTCTTATCGAGGTAAAACTCCCTTTGGCATCAGTGGAAGTTTTGCCTAAATTGCTAAGGAACAATGAAGAATTTTAGTTTCTCTTTAATGAAGGAAACCTAAACTTAATTAAGGTAATCTAGACAGCCCAGTCAAGCTAAGAAATGCTATAAAGAACAGGATAATGCTGCTGTTTACTTAAAGAAAGGATTAGCGGTCAATAATATGCAATAGATGTGCAAATTTACATTTGATTTGTAGCATTTGTTTGTGTCTTATGCTACAGATTTATACTCCTAACAATGCTTTCCAGTCCCACCCTGAACATTACACATCTGAGTGCCAAGGAAAAAATGCTTTTCTTTGCTTTTCTTTGCTTTTCTTTTCTTCACTACAATTTAAAATCCAAGCCATTCTGATTGTTAAACTGTAAAGACTTCAAATTTGTTATCATACTATCAGAACTAATTATCTGAGACAATTTACATCCATCAGCACAGGATATTTTGGCTTTCAGACTCAGAGTAAAATGAATAAGTAACATAGCTTGAATCATTATTCTGTTTTATTACTGGAGATATGCTGGGTAATTTGAATGGCATAGGACCATCAAACAGTGGACATCTGTCAAGCTATAGGTTTAGTTGGTAGTTCACAATCTGTGCCATTTAGTAGCAATCTCTTTCCCTGTTCCTAATTTAAAAAAATTATTATTTTTTTTAAATGGGAACAATCCTACTTTTTATGTGCCTTGAGGCTGATTTTTTCCCCCCAAGCTGCTAGTGGGTGATGAATTCTTCCGAATGAGCACAGATTTTTTGTTGCATTAACAGCATCTTTTACATAGATAGAAGTCAGAGAAAGAAAAGATGTATTAGTCAAGCACCATCCCAGTTATTTCCATAGCAGTTGCATAGGTCATACTCACTCTACAAGAAGGCACAGAACTAGAATGAGAGGGGAGTGGAACGTGGAGCAGTAAATGTGAAGAAAGGAGACAGCATTGAGGGAGAGATGTGGGTAGCAGAACTGGGAGAGAGACCACTGAAAACATTGCGGGGGAGAGAGATAAAGCACCAAAGGCAAGTGGATGACAACGCTGAGGGGTCACTGAAGAGAGAAGAATAACCTGTGAAAAGACAAGAGAAAAACTGTCTTTGGGGAGAGATAACTGAGTGAGTCCTCTGGAAAGAATGGTGGGAGAAAGGATGGGAAAAGGAGTAAGGTACCCGGGGCTGGAGTAGGAAAAACAAGATATTTTTTGACTAATTTGAATGAATTCAAGTCAGTGGGGCCTGATGCTATTCACCCCAGGGTGTTGAAGGAATTAGCTGAAGGACTCTCAGAGCCACTGGCAATAATATTTGCAAATTCATGGATGACAGGGGAGGTCCCAGGAGACTAGACAAAGGCTAAGTTAGTGCCCATATTGAAAAAGGCGAAAATGGAGGAGCCAAGAAATATAAACCAGTCAGCTTGACCTTGATACCTGTGAAGTTACTAAAGCAATTTATAACATGTTCAGTTTGAAAATACCTGGATGATGAAGGGGTAATTACTAGCATCCAGCATGTATTTACTAAGAACAAATTATGCCAAACCAGTTTGATTTCCTTCTCTGACAGGGTAACACATTTGGTGGATAGGGGGAATATGGTAGACATATTATACCTGGACTTTTGCAAAGGTTTTGACACAGACCCACATGACATTCTGATATGTAAGCTGGAGAAATGTGGGTTTGGTGGAATTACTAGCAAGTGGATACATAATTGGTTAAACAACCACAAACAAAGAGTAACTATTAATGGAATGGTGTCAGATTGGAAGGCCGTCTCAAGTGGGGTCCCACTTGGATCTGTTCTGGGTCTGGAGTTATATAACATCTTTATAAATAACCTGGATGTTAGAATAGAGAGCATACGGAACAAATCTGCAGATGACACAAAGCTGGGGGTCTTGCAACCACTTTGGATGATAGAGTTAAAATTCAGAGGGATCCTAATAAATTGGAGAACTGGGCTATAGACAACAAAAATGAAAATCAATAAAGACAAATGAAGGTGCTACATGCAGAAAGAAAAAGTAAATGCACAAATACAAAAACGGGGATAACACGTTTGGCAGCAGCACTGCTGAGAAGGATGTGGAACTTCAACATCTTCAACATGATGGATGCTGTTGCAAAAATAAAAAAAAATTTAGGTTGTATTAACAGTGGCATAGCAGTGGCATCACACAGGAGGTGATAGGACCACTTATTCAGCACTTTTTAGGCACAGCTACTTACTTGTGTCCAATTTCCAATACACAAGGGATGTAGAGAAACTGCAAAGGATTCAGAGGCAAGCAACAAAGATGATCACAGGGATGGAATGCAAGTCATATGAGCTAAGGTTGAAGGAACTGGATATGTTTAGTTTGGAAAATTGGAGATTAAGGGGGGACATGATAGTGGTCTTCAAATACTTGAAAGACTGCCATAAAAAAGATGGAGAAAAAATCGTCTCTCTTGCCACAGAGGGCAGGACAAGAAGCAATGGGTTCAAACTGCAGCATAGCAGACTTAGATTAAATTTCAGGAAAACCTGTCTAACTGTAAGAACAGTAGGACAATGGAACAGACTGCATAGAGAGATCACAGAAGCTCCTTCACTGGAGGTTTTCAAAGGACACTGCTTAGACATCTGTCCTGGATGGTTTAGACACACAAATGCTGCATAGGAGCGGGGAACACATGCCTCTAGCTCGGGGAGAGTCACAGCACCAATGTTTGTGAATCTCATTCGGCTGCTGTCCCTGGGAGTCAGGCCCGGGCAGGGAGCAGGAAGGAGTCACTTCTCATGCCAGCTGAGGATGGTTGCTGTGGGTTGCTGCTCTGTGCAGCATGACAGCTGCCTGAGAGACAGCCTGGCTGGGAAGGTGGTGATGTCCTGTCCCATCTGTTTCCCACCTGGCCCGGCTGCTAGGAACATGGGCTATGCAAGCCATAAATGTGCCATGGGGGAGTGGTATGCTCTGACTCACTCAGCCCCTGTCCCCAGCAGCTGGGCCCAGGCAGGGAGTGTAGGGGGTGGACTGCTGCTGCCACCTCTACTGCCAGGTTCTCACAGGCACCCGCCATGCTGCTCACTTTATATTATTTTTATTACAAATATTTGCACTGTAAAAAAGGTGCAATCTACAAATTAAAGCATGAAGGGGCATACAAACGTTGAGCATATCTGGCGCATAAATAGCTTGCAATGCAGCAACAACAGTGCCATGTGAATGCCTGTTCTCACTTTCAGGTGATATTGTAAATAAGAAGCAGGCAGCATTATCTCCCATAAATGTAAACAAACTTGTTTGTCTTAGCAATTGGCTGAACAAGAAGTAGGACTGAGTGGACTTATAGGGTCTAAAGTTTTACATTGTTTTGTTTTTTAATGCAGTTATTTTAAAATGAAATCTACATTTGTAAGTTGCACTTTCATGATAAAGAGATTGAACAACAGTACTTGTATGAGGTTAACTGAAAAATACCATTTCTTTTGTTTATCTTTTTTACAGCGCAAATATTTGTAATAAAAAATAGTGTATACTTTGTAGTCCATGTTGTGTCACTGAAATCATTATATTTGAAAATGTAGAAAACATCAAAAATATTTATAATAAATGTAAATTGGTATTTTATTATTGTTTAACAGTGCAATTAAAACTGCAATTACTTTTTAAAATCAAGTTACTTCCTTTTCAGTTAAACCCTTGAGTTAACTGTGATTAATTGACAGCCCTAATAATAAAAAGTCTCACGGTGTTGTGAGGCTTCATTGTAGTGTTTGTAAAGTGTTCTGAGATCTTCAGACAGATCTAGAAGCGTAAAGGACTATTATTTTGAGTGCACGTACTTCTAATTATATTGCCACTGTGCTGGAATTCAAGATACAGATTACTTCTATCTAGGTAATAGTTATGTAAACATGTGTATGTTTACTTTTAAAATTATATTGTGCTAGTTTTCCCTGGTAAGTAGGAGGTAACAAAGCTAAATTCAGATCTCAATTATGCCAGTATAAGTATAAAGTTACTCCACCAAAGTCAGTGGAGGTGTTCCAGGCTTGGAACCATTGTAATTGAGATCAGAATCTGACCTAGAGATTACAATTCATTTTTACCATAGACTGACCTATGCAAAGTATGGAAGTGAGATGACGAATAGTCATCTCTGTCTGAGAAATGATGTGTCAGCTGCAATAAATATGAAGCAAATGATCCTTTGAGGCTGTACATCAATTAGTCATGTACAATAATTGTGCAGGGATAAAGATTTGTGAATGAATTTTAAAGTAATCGGGATGTTTGTATAATAGTTATAATAAATGGCTAGGTCCTGCAAGCACCATTTGCATTGGTCCAGATCCTCAGCTGGCCTGAACTGGTGTAGCTAAATGGAAGGCTGCAGATTTACACCAGTGGAGGATCTGACACTTTTACTGCAGTGGGAGTTCCGCATGCAATTGGTTCAAAGGCCTGGCACAAGGTTCAAAATGTCTGTTTCCATATGAAGGTAAAAGCCTGCCATCATACCATATGATTAAGGTTCAGATTTTGTCACGGTTATTTTTAACAAAAGTCATGGACAGGTCCTGGGCAATAAACAAAAATTCACAGAAGCCCATGATCTGTCTGTGATTTTTTCTAAAAATAATGGGGAGAGGAGAGATGAGGGGCTGACCACTTAGAGGGACTGAAGCCCAAGCCCCACAGGGGGTTGTAGGGGTTGGAATGACAGCCTGAGACCTGACACCCGGGGGTGGGGGCCTCCAATTCCTGCAGCAGTCGAGGGGGCTGACAGCTCCAGCCGCTACTGCTGGGGCTGGTAGCGCCAGCCCTGCCACAGCCACGGGGACTAACAGATCCAACTGCTGCCATGGGGGCTGACAGCTCCAGCCTCCACTCCTGCCGCAGCTACTGCCGTGGGGGCTGAAGCCGAAGAAGTCATGGACATTTGTTACAGTCATGGAATCCATGACCTCCATGACCGCTGAGACTAAACTGTATCCTTACATATGATTTATGCCTGTAAAGATTAAACAAGGTGCCCCAATCTTATGTGCTTATTGGTAGCCCTACAGAACAGGGACTGAATTCGGCCTTACTAAAGTATTGGGAACATTTACCAGCTTACTCACAAATTCTGCTTACCCACCCTTGCCCTGAAGATTGATATTAGTAACCTGGTGGTATTTTACATGCCTATTAAAAAACAAAACAAAACAAAACACTCACCCCAGGCCAATGGATGAACAATTTTTCAAACTTTACATAACTCTAAACATACTGACAAAACAAATCCCAAGCTTTTTATTCAGATCAAAGACTCACTTACAGCTACATGAAATGAGAGATGAAAATTACCACCAATAATAGTAAGAGCAGAGTAAATACAGATCACTACCACATTGTGCTAAGCACGGTACTAACCTATAATGAAAAGACATGCTCTGTCCCAAAAGAGTGTATAATCTAACTATAAAATGAGATACAATGGGTGGATATGACTAACAACTGAGGGGAGCAAAAGGTAACTGTGAGACAGTTATAATTAGTGTAATAAACTGTGGCCACTCCAGATTCCTAGGCATTGCCAAGTGTGTTGTAGGCATCATTGTAACAGTGGTGTTGTAGCCATCAAGCCACACAGAGCTCTTCTTCAGGTCTGGGAAAGGTACCCGTGAGTGTCACAGCTAAATACAAGATCAAACAGTTTAGCATAAGTAGTTAGCACATATTCTAATGGACCATTCAAGGTGAAGTGGCCCATTAACACCCCTGTGGTCATAGAACAAAAAGGGAGTTTACTGGGTTACAGATTGTTATAATAAGCCATAAAGCCATTAAGACCATGATTTTTAGTGATTTCTGAATACCTACATCTGGTCTTCTAACAATGTCCCAACTTCTTCAAGCTCATCATCACAAGAAAGCTCACCACAGACCAGGACACACCAACTCAAAATGGCACCAGGTCTTGCTAGAACAACAGATGCAAAACGTGCAGGCATAGCTGCACTGCTACAATGAATAACACCCACACACACACACACAACACACCTTTCAAGAGCCTTGGGTCTTACACATGGCAATCACAGCATGTGGTGTACTATATCCATTGCACTAAATGACCCAATAAATAGCAATGGTGTTATGAGGAGGATGTTTGACCACTGGGAGGCATATACAGACAGAGGACAATTGTCCTGGGACAGACCTGAGTGGGGAGGGAAACAGACTTCTGGGATGGAGGATGGCACAACTTATTACAAGAGTTTTAAATTAGGAATTCAGTGGAGACAACTGGGAGATGCCCAGTTGTCTGATTCTAATATTGAGGAAGGAAAATCAAGTAAAAGTGGATGCTGCACTGGAGAAAGGAACAACATAAGGTAGGAGAATGGACAACAGGAGGAAAGACGGAAACTGATGGTAACTGTCAGGTGGGTGCTACTGGCAGAAAAATGACTATGCCTAATTGAGTGAGGAATCTGGGTGAAGCCAAGCAGAAAAAACTCAGATGTCTATACATCAATGCAAGGAGCCTTGATAACAAAATGGAGGAACTAAAACTACTGATGCAGGAAGTGAAACCAGATATTTTATAGATGATGGAAACATGGTGGAATAGCAGTCATGACTTCAGCACCAGTACTGAAGGGTACGTGCTGTTCAGGAAAGACAGAAATAAAGGTAAAAGTGATGGAGTAGCATTGTATATTAATGATGAGGTACTTCTAAAGAAATTAGAAGTGATAGAATGGATCAAACATAATCTGTTTGGGTCACAATACTTTTTGGAAAAAAAAGATAACAGAGACTCCACTGGAACAGTGGTTGGGATCCACTATAGATGAGATGTGGGCCGAAGCATATCACCTACGTTTGATCCCAGACTCAGAACTACCTGGGTCCTTTAACAGCTCCAGATGGAGGGAAAGCTATAATCCAGACCAGGGGGCGGCTCCAGGCCCCAGCATGCCAAGCGCATGCTTAGGGCGGCATGCCGTGGGGGGCACTCTGCTGGTCGCCGGGAGGGCGGCAGGCGGCTACGGTGGACCTCCCGTAGGCGTGCTTGCAGAGGGTCTGCTGGTCCCATGGCTTCGGTGGAGCACCCGCAAGCACACCTGCGGGAGGTCCACCAGAGCCGCGGGACCAGCGGACTCTCCGCAGGCATGTCTGCGGGAGGTCCACTGGAGCCGCAGGACCAGCGACTGGCAGAGCGCCCCTCGCGGCGTGCCGCCGTGCTTGGGGCGGCGAAATGGCTAGAGCTGCCCCTGATCCAGACTCGCCTTTGTTGATAGCAACATAGAAGTTATGTGCAAAAAAGACATGTTGCAACCCATCCTGCACACAGAACACAAACCAATTGCAATCAATGCCACAGCAGCAATAACTCCAAATTTGGTACCAATGCATAGATGCTTCACTTTCAAAACAGCAGATGGAAGAGGTTTCTCTGAAGACCTTGATAACAAATTGCCTTACATAGATACAACTTCAGAGAATTATGATCTCTTTGTGAATGCACTGCACAACACCTCCAAGACGTATATACCTTGAGGATGCAGAGCTGAGCAATACCAGGTTTCAGTCCCATGCTTGCAGCAGAGTACAAAAAATACCAATAAATGTTCCAAAGAGATCCTTTCTTGGAAGACACTATCGCAGCAAGGACAGCCCTAGTTAACAACTTCCAAGAAGAAAGGTGACGGAGATGGAAAGAATTGATTGAAGGAATAGACATGACCCACCCTAGTAGGAAAGCATGGTTGACCATTTGTAAGCTGAATAATGACCCAAAGAAAGCAGAGAAACACCACAACATCATAGCCAGCCAGGTGGCACACCAGCTTCTGCTTAATTGGAAAGCTCCAAAAAAGCAGCCTAAAATACTAATCAGACAGCAAACTGATCTGGAAGAAACTTATTTCAGTGCAGCATATACAACAAATGAACTCAAAGCCAGAATAAATCACCTTGAGGAATGGTAAACCATCTGGACTCAATGACATATACACAGAGCAGATTAAGCACTTTGGTTCCCACAACCAAGTTATGGGTATTACGCCTTTTTAACAATTGCTTATCAACCCATAGAATACCTAAATTATGGTGACAAGCCCGTGTAATAGCTCTATTGAAGCCAGGGAGGAATGCCTCTGACCTAAAGAACTATCACTCATATGTCACCTCTATAAACTTTATGAACACCTCATGCTCAATTGCCTGTCACCTTATATCAAACAGCATCTAATACCAGAACAAGCTGGATTTAGACCTAGAAAGTCTTACACTGGCCAAATACTAAATATCACCCAGTATGTAGAAGATGGATTTGAGAGAGGGATGATAACAGGTGCTGTGTTTGTAGACCTATCAGCAACATAGGATACAGTCAGACACCAGAACCTGCTTGCCAAAGTTTATGATATGAGGCATGACTACCACCTAGTGCAGCTGATCTCTACTGGAGAACAGACTGTTTTACATAGAACTGCAAGAAATAGAGCCTCTGGAGATGACAATGAAATGGCCTCCCTCAAGGCAGTGTGCTAGCACCAAACCTTTTCAACATATATGCCAATGACCAGAGCAATACGAGGAGCTTCATATATGCCTATGATCTATGCATTACATCACAGGAGAAGGACTTTGCCACTATCAAGAGCACACTGACATGTGCATTGAGCAACCTCTCAGCTTATTACAATAATACCCAGCTTCATGCCAACCTGACCAAGACATAGGTGATGGCCTTTCACTTACGCTATTGAGAAGCCAAGCGGAAACTAAACATCACCTGTGATGGAATCTCACTGGTTAATCACCCAAACCCTGTTTAGCTGGAGGTGACATTGGACCAAACACTTTCCTTCAAAGCTCATGCAGAGAAGACGAAAGGGAAAGTTAGCGTCTGCAACAACATCCTCCAAAAGTTGGTCACATGAAAGTGGGGAGACAACTCAGCTACTTCACAAACCACTGCTATGGTCTTGTGCTACTCCATAGCAGAGTATTCATGTCCAGTGTGGGAACAATCTGTTCATGCTAAGAAACTAGACCCTATTCTAACCGATAGCTGTCATGGAATAACAGGATGTCTAAAGCCAACACCAAAGGATAGCCTGTACTTTTTGGCTGGCATTGCATCACCTGATATCAGGAGGAAGGTAACAAAACAAAGGGAAAGATCACAGCAGATGGCGGACCCAAGGCATGGTCACACAGGAGTAACCACATGCCTTAAATCATGAAAGAGTTTTATGACCAGTGTTGTGCCTTTGGATACGACAGCTGGCAAGGCATGACTGAGGTTATGGAATGAAAGACTATGCACAGTCAGATGCACTGAAATAGATCTGGAAACCCTGTCCTATTAATTTCTTTTCTTTTCCTCCTAAGTCACTTGCTTTGAACTGTACTTTATTTTTAATGTTTTTGGCAGCAGAAGTTCCACTCAAGTTGAGAATAGACCATCAAACACATCTTACTTCTGAGATTACTTTTTGATTGCTCTGCCTGTGCCTGTCGCTTTAAGATGCTCAGGTTCTTTATCTCCCATTGACTTTAATAAAAAAGGATACTCAACATTTCACAGCATCATGCCCCAATTCGTATAGCCAACCCTAACACTGAGAAGTATAGACAAGTTCTTTCTTAGTACAACACAGAGCCCTTTCTATCATAAGATATTCTCATTCTCCTCTCTCATTGTCCAACTGAATAATTTCCAGGAATATAGGTTTATTTTCCCATTCTTCTGATTAGAAAAGTCAACTCAACAAAGTGATATAAAATCATTCATAATGGAAGCCATTTGTCCTGTCTGTTTATAGTCTACTACAAATACAGAATACAGCTATTCAGAGGAGATACAATATTATCTTTTGCTATTTCATGATAATAGTCATAGCTCATAAGTACTGGAGTTGAAATATTTGCTTTAAAACATATACATAGTGGTATTATTGCAGGGATCAGCAACCTTTGGCATGTGGCTCGCCGGGGTAAGCATCTTGGCGGGCCGGGCAGGTTTGTTTACCTGCCAAATCTGCAAGTTTGGCCAATCGCGGCTCCCACTGGCCACGGTTCGCCACTCCAGGCCAATGAGGGCTGCAGGACGCGGCGGCCAGCACATCCCTCAGCCCGCGCCACTTCCCGCAGCCCCCATTGGCCTGGAGTAGCGAACTGCGGCCAGTGGGAGCCAGGATTGGCCGAATCTGTGGACACAGCAAGTAAACAAACCAGCCCGGCCCACCAGGGGGCTTACCCTGGTGAGCCGCGTGCCAAAGGTTGCCGATTCCTCTATTATTGCTTGGTATGTATTATGTTTATATCACAGTTCTGCATTACAAATTTCATTTTTTCTTATAATTGTCTTCAAATATTTAAGATGTACTGAAGAGACCGTTGGGATACCATTTTTACTGAGTGATGGTTCGTCAGATGGATTCCCATCAAGCGAGTTGCTAACTTTCATGGAATGAGATTACTCTCACAACAACTGAAGCAGCAGCAGTTTTATTCTGAGAACACAACACAGCAGCTAGTGCAGAGGTGGACAAACTATGGCCTGTGGGCTGCGTCCGGCCCATCAGACCTTTTAATCCAGCCCTCGAACTCCCATCAGGGAGTGGGGTCGGGGGCTTTCCCTGCTCCAGCACTCCAGCCAGGGAGCGGGGTTGGGGCTTGCCCTGCTCCGCATGTACTGTGGCTCAGTGTGGCTCCCGGAAGCAGCGGCATGTCCCCCCTCCAGCTCCTACGGGTAGGAGCAGCCGGGGGCTCCGCACACTGCCCCCGCCCCAAGTGCAACCCCTGCAGCTCCCATTGGCTGGGAACCACAGCCAATGGGAGCTGCAGGGGCAGTGCCTGCGGATGGGGCAGTGCGCAGAGCCGCCTGGCTGCTCCTCCACATAGGAGCTCGAAAGGGACATGCCGCTGCTTCTGGGAGCTGCTTGAGGTAACCACCACCTGGAGCCTGACCTCCTCCCATGTGCCAACCCCCTGCCCCAGCCCTGATCCCCCTTCCACCCTCCGAACTCCTCAGTTGCAGTCCAGAGCACCTTCCTGCACTGGAAACTCCTCATCATCAGTCCCATCTCAGAGCCTGCATCCCCAGTCCCAAATTTTCATCAACAACGTGTTCTGCACTGTCCATCCCTCTCCTGGGCAGTTCTGATATTATAGGTCTGTTGCTCCTGTAAAGAGTCAATCTAGAACTGTTTGCTACTTTAATTGTAATTACCAAGCAATTCCGTTTTAACACTACACTGGAATAGTTTTGATTAAAGATTCAAATAAGTTTTTTTTAACTGTAAAGATATAGATTTTAAGTGAGTACAAGAACAAGTTATTACAGTCAGAAATGGTTACAAGAGAAATAAAGATAAAACACTTCCTAGTAGCTAAGACTTAAAAAAACTAGAGTAGGTTCAAGGTAAAATCCCTACCAGAGGTCCCCAGCCATTTTTCACTTTGGAAACTGTGTATGTTTGTGGTTTAATTTGTTACACTGTGTATTTTGATGGAAAAGGCGCAATATAAAGAGCACAAGTTCAGTATGCCTATTGTATCAAAGAGTTTGTATATCTTTCATTCCTCTTTCTCCTGTCTGCCTACATTAGAAAAGGAAACATCTGTTATTTTGTCTTTGTTCAGGATTGTGTAGAAGATATTCATGGCTTGATCCTGTCCCACTGGACTCAGTGGGGGGGTTGCCATTGACCTTAGTAGGAGCTGGATCAGACGCTCAATGCATTCTGCTTTTGCTCTGGGCTTGAGCCTGAAAGATCACATGTGAAAGTAAAATGAAGGAGATGGAAGGAAGAGGGGGAGAGAAAGGTCTTGGGCACTGAATATTCAGTCATCAGGCATAATTAATAAAAATGATTTAAGGGCACAATGCACAAACATAATAAAGTTTTGACTGTTTTCCTGATAGGGCTGTTATTAACCATAAATCATTACTTGGCAGGGCTCTTGGATCATTCAAAACTTTTCAAGTAATGATAGAGTGTAAGTCTGATTATGGTAACACATTTAAACTGAATAAGACTTCAAGTACATTCCTATTGGGCTAGTCATAAAAAAAAAAGATCAAAAGGAAAATCTAGAAGGACTGATAGCTAAATGTTAATATCACACTCAATTTATTTGTATGGAGGTCAGCATTATTTTAAAGTTTTTTATTAGTGGTATAATTTATCGAGAGCAGTGCAAAACATTTATGGAGAGAGGGGACAGCATAGCACGTAACCTGGCTGTGCTTTAATAAAAACAAAGGAGAGCTGAATAGAGAATGTGTCTGGGATTTGCCAAAAAAGCATGTGGCCTGTGAAAGATCACATGAAGCCTAATGCAGTTGAAAAGCCCTGTTTCAAAAAAAAGAGAGGCAATACTTTTTTTCTAAGGCTACTGTAATTCTAGAAGCATTTAATTTTCTTGGGAATAACTTTGTAGGTCCTTCATGACTGGCTTTGGTCTGATAGAGCTTTTACATTAATACTAATAACAGCTGCATTGCACACATTTGTAGATGTTTCTCCCTTATAAGATAACATGGAATGAATCTACGTATCATAGGTGACACTTTCAATCACTTTCAATGGAGAAGGCAGCATGGACCATAGGGCACATAAGGTACCCAGTTACTCTCTGAGAAATGAAGCTACTTGCTACTAAATACTAGGAAAACCTCACCCAATTTATATGAAATCATTTACAGAATAAGGTCCAATCTATTAGCCACTTTCCAGGTGTGAAGCTTACTACCATTAGGTTCAGTGAGACTGCTATTCAAGATAACAGTTTTTACATCCAGTTGTTAGTGTTTACACAACCAAGTGCTGTAGCTGGGCAAAAAAAACCATCACTCACATATTTGAAAACATGTTTCCTAAATTGAATTCAAGATTAATTCTGAATATATTCATACCCTTTTTTTGGGTTGCTTTTCCGTGCACATTTATGTAACCAGTTTTTGTGAAATAAATGTTGGGGGAGGAGTGGTTGTTTGTTTGGATACAGTTATTTCTGAATGACTGAATTTGGGTGAAAATAAAACATATCAGTGCACAAGCATGAATAGCATGTCAGAAGTGCTTCCCCAGGCACTGTACATAAACATACAATAACTTGGTGGGAATGTGGTAAGAGAAATTTGGCAAAGTCAATACACATGGCTTATAAGGAAGGAAACAAGCAATATTAAAACCTGGAGCAATGGGGCTTTACGAACTAGAATACTCTTTACTGTGCAAGAAAATAGTTTCAGTGGTTTAAGATTTCTTAGGCCTACTTAGCTACAGTGGGTGGAAATCAGGCTTGGTTGAAGTCAATTAATTTATTGTTAATTTCAGTGTGGTCATGATTTCATCTCCCCCCCCCCCCCGACGGCTTTGTGTCTGTTTATAAAGGTATCTTGAGGCTTTGCTGCTGTTTATAAAAGTTATATCACCCAATTAAAGAACGGAAACCATAACATCTGAGGAACCTGTCCCATTGCACAGACCAAATACCAGAATCTGACTAGTGAGCACTTATGAATAGTTCACAGAAATATATGGGCCCAACGATATGTGTAAACAAAATATAGGAAATAATGGACAAATTCATAACCTCACAACTGGATTGTGGGTGATTCATAAACATAAACGAGGGCCAAAAATCAGATAAATAAATTATTTGCAACTAGTAATTTTGCCAGTCCTGATACAGACACATGTTGATAGTCAGGAAAAGTGCTTCTGATATATTCGTGTTAAAGTGAGCATCAGCATAAGCAATACAACAATTGCAGCTCTTCTTGCTTGGAAAGCTATTTGAGGAACTCGGCACCGAAGGCTATTTGTGGCTTATGTATCAAAGGACTAAGATTCTTGAGTTATGCTTTTAAAAATTAACTCAAAAATGTATTTGTATCAAATAGTACTGGTTTCAAAATAAGTATTTTCAGCAAAAAAAGAAAAATGAAAGGAAATTTTTGCAGGGGAGGATTTCGAAAGTGTTTTCACTTTTTTCCCCTACAAAATCCCAAACAGATCAATTTTCTGTTTTTGATTAAAACTGGAAGTTTTCAAAAGGAATGAAAATTATCTACAGAAACATTTGTTTCCAAAAAAGGCTATTTTTTAGTGTTAAGACTGATAATACAGGTTAAAGGAGAATGAAAATCATGAAAAACCATTCATTACCATGATTCTCCTCAGTCCTGCAATATCTCATACAGGAAGATATCTGCCTAGTTTATTTTTGACTCTTAATATTTACCATTTGGTGTTTGTTGACAGAGCCCCAAAGTATCACACCAGTGGGTACAACTGTTCTTAGAACAGATAAGAACATAAGAACGGGCATATTGGGTCAGACCAATCCTTCATCTAGCCCAGTATTCTGTCTTCAGACAATGGCCAATGCCAGGTGTATCAGAGGGAATGAGCAGAACAAGTGATCAATCTCCTCTCACCCATTCCCAGCTTCTGGCAAAAAGAGGCTAGGGACACTTTGGAGCATGGTTTTGCATCCTTGCCAATCCTGGCTAATAGCCATTGATGGATCTATCCTCCATGAACTTATCTAGTTTATTTTTTAACCCAGTTATAGTCTTGGCCTTCACAACATCCTCTGACAGAGTTCCACAGGTTGATTGTGCATTTTGTGAAGAAATACTTCCTTTTGTTTGTTTTAAACCTGCTGTCTATTAATTTAATGTCATGATTTTATAGATGTCTATCATATCCCCCCTTAGTCATCTCTTTTCCAAGCTGAAAAGTCCCAGTTTTATTAATGTCTCCTCATATATAAGCTGTTCCCTAAACATTTTTCTTCCCCTTTTCTGTACCTTTTCCAATTCCAATATAAGATCACACAGGAATCTCTGACCATCCTTCTCCTCTGCCTGTGGATTCCTCTAGCCAGCACTTCAGATTCAGTGCCATAGTCTCTCTGACATAACAGGATCTGCTTCTCTGATATAATAATGGACAGAAGCATTGCATTCCCCTAGGCCTCATCCATGCTTGGCTAACAGAAGCCTGGAAATGGTGCTGGTGCTGGTGCCAGTGAGTTCTGGATCCGGCATAAAGGATGATGGTTGTTTGACCCGCTGCTCTCACAATTCCCCCAGACAATCTCCTTCTTCCCCTTTCTCTAGCTACTTGTGGTCAGGTCACTGGATCAGTCTTTTCCAGTCTTGCTGGGTCAATGTTCAGTCCATATCCACTCTATCCATTTTCTAGGCCACCCTCTTGTTCTACACCTGTGAATTCTAATCTCAAATGCCTCTTTAAAAGGAATCCTATCACCCATTCTTTGTACATGCCCAGATAATCTCAAACCCCGCTCTTGCACCTTCTTGCTGATACTGCAGACCAGGGGTCAGCAACCTTTCAGAAGTGGTGTGCCAGATCTTCATTTATTCACTCTAATTTAAGGTTTCGTGTGCCGGTAATACATTTTAACATTTTAGAAGGTCTCTTTCTATAAGTCTATAATATATAACTAAACTATTGTTGTATGTAAAATAAATAAGGTTTTTAAAATGTTTAAGAAGCTTCATTTAAAATTAAATTAAAATGCAGAGCCCTGCGGACCAGTGGCCAGGACCCTGGCAGTGTGAGTGCCACTGAAAATCAGCTCACGTGCCGTGTTCGGCACGCGTGTCATAGGTTACCTACCCCTGCTGCAGACCTTAGTCTCACTTCTGATGGCATCATTCTACATGAGGTCCAGCAATGTTACCCCTCTGACTGCCCTCAGACATCTTATTTATATGGTTTCAAGACTTCTGAAGTGCCTCTCTTTTGTCATCCAGGATTCTGATCCATACAGAAGAACTGGTCTTATCATGGTTTTTTGTATAGTTGTCCCACAAGTAGTCTAGACTTGCATTTATCATAAATCAATTCACTTATCTTGCACCAGACTTCCCCTGTATTCAGCAGCTTTGTTCGCAGTTCTCTGTTGATTTCTCCTTTTGCCACTAATGAACCCCCACAAATCTCTGGTTCCGCAAAAGTCACCCATATGACTTCAGTGTTTTCTTTATTCATTTTGGGGCCAGCAGAGGTATGAAAAGTAATGGACTAAGCTCTGATCCTTGGTGGAGACCAACCTTCACCTCAAAACACTTTGTTTCACCAAAGGGTACCTCCACATTTGTCATGGAGCCATCATACAAATCCTTAACTATTGGGACAAGGTCCTCCGGTACCCCATAGAATTGTAACATAGGTATCCGCCCTCACCTAAGTACTTTGCCAAATTATTTCTCCAAATCAAGGCAAGCCCAGCCATTCACAACATTTCCCTCCACCTTCTTTTCGACCAGCTGTCTAGTGATAAACGTACCATCAATCACCCCTTTTTCATTTCTAAAACCAAACTTCTCCTTTCCTAAAATGGCATTCACTATTCGACAAATGTGACTGTCTATGATTCTCTCTAACAGTTTCTTACAGTGGGACAGCAGCTTAATTCCTCAGGGCTTCAAACATTCATAGCCTCATAGACGGGACCATTGTGATAGTCTAGTCTGACCTCCTGCACATCACAGGCCACAGAACCTCACCCACTCCCTCTTGTAATAGATCCATAACCTCTGGCTGTGTTACTGAAGTCCTAAGATCATGAGTTAAAAAGACTTCAGGTTACAGAAAAATCCACCATTTACTCTAGTTTAAACCAGCAGGTGACCCAGGCCCCATGCTGCAGAGGAAGGCGAAAACCTCTCAGGGTCTCTGTCAATCTGACTTGGGAGGAAAATTCCTTTACCACCCCAAATATGGAGGTCAGTTGAACTCTGAACATGTCAGGAAGATCCACCAGCCAAACACACAGGAAAGAAGTCTTTGTAGTAACTCAGAGCCCACCCCATCTACTGCTCCATCTCCAGCCAATAGGAATTTTTATTACAGGCAGTCACCAGTGGGCCACATGCCATTGTAGGCAGTCCTGTCATACCATCTCCTCCATAAACTTATCAAGCTCAATCGTGAAGCCAGTTAGGTTTTTTTGCCCCACTCTCCCCTTGGGAGGCTGCTCAATAACTTCACTCCTCTGATGGTTAGAAATCGTCACCTAATTTAAAGCCTAAATTTGTTGATGGCCAGTTTATATGTATTTGTTCTGCGGTCCACATTGATGCTTAACTTAAATAACTCCTCTCCATACCTGGTATTTATCCCTCTGATGTATTTATATAGAATAATCCTATCTCCCCTCAACCTTCTATTGGTTAGACTAAACAAGCCAAGCTCTTTGAGTCTCCTCTCATAAGGTAGATTTTTCCTTTCCTCAGATCATCCTAGTAGCCCTTCTCTGCTCCTGTTCCAGTTTAATTATTTTTTCGTAAACATAGGAAATCAGAATTTCAGATGAGGTCTCATGAGTGCCTTGTATAATGGTATTAACACTTCCCTGTCTCTACTGGAAATACCTCGCCTGATGCATATTAGGACCTCATGAGTCTTTTTCAGAGCCATGTCACATTGACGGCTCCTAGTCATCCTGTGATCAACCAATACACCCAGCTCTTTCTCCTTCACTGTCACTTCCAACTGATACATCCCCAGTTTATAGCAAAAATTCTTATTGTTAGTCCCTACATGCATGACCTTGCACTTTGCACTATTAAATATCATCCCATTTCTATTACTCCAGTTTACAAGGTCATCCAGATCTTCTTGTGTTGTATTCCAGTCCTCCTTGGTATTAGAAATACCTCTCAACTTTGTGTCATCTGCAAATTTTATTAGCAGACTGCCACTTTTTGTGCCAAGACCAGTAATAAAAATGTTAAGTAAGGTTGTTCCCAAGACTGATCCCTGAGGAACTCCACTAGTAACCTCCCTCTAGCCTGACAGTTCACCTTTCAGTATGACCTGTTGTATCTTCCTTTTAACTAGTTCATTATCTGCCTTTCAGTTCTCATATTTAAAAATTGTATTAAAGCTAATGTTAAAATTACATAATACACAGGTTGAGAAAAGAGTGTCTGTACATCTGGGTATAGTGCTTGGATTATCCACAAATACAAAGTTTGTTTTTAAAAGTCATATGGTATGTATAGTACATAATCAGCAATAACCCAAATTTAAGTGAATACATTTAAGAATACAGTTTAGATATTCGCATCCAAGTATTTGGGTACATCACTCATGAAAAGTTATACAGAGAGTTGATTGTGGAAAACAAAATATATCCATCAATGAAGATTGTTCCTCAGTATATGAAAATTAGAGTACGTTTCTATTAATCCCCATCTTTTCCAATTTTAACTAATAATTTCTCATGTGGAACTGTATCAAATGCCTTATTGACATCCAAGTAAATTAGATCTACTACTGCATTTTCTTTATCTAAAAAATCAGTTAACTTCTCAAAGAAAGATATTAGTAATTTTGTGACCATCTCTTGAATACAACAATTGAAACAACTGTAGAAAAATCTACAAGTACGTTCTATCATTTAGGTTACTTACCATACATACTCGTTCATTAGTCCATTCGTTTATAAGCCAACCCCCCAAGCTGGATAGGTAAAAATAGCAAAAACTGTGTGACCCTTTCATAAGGTGACCCTATATTTCAGAGGTTGGGAAACTTTGGCTCCTGGCCCATCCGGGAAAGCCGCTGGTGGGTCGGGACATTTTGTTTATCTGGAGCATCCGCAGGCATGGAGCCCCTCAGCTATCTGCGGCCACGGTTTGCCGTTCCCAACCAATGGGAGCTGCGTGAAGCAGCATGGGCTGAGGGACGTGCTGGCTGCCACTTCCCGCAGCTCCTATTGGCTGGGAATGGCGAACCAGAAACACTGGGAGCTGAGGGGCTCCATGCCTGCGGACGCTCCAGGTAAACAAAATGACAATGTATTAGATATTCAATTCAATAGTTCCATAGATCTTAAAATCATCACATTTTGGTGTAGACCCGTTTATAAGCTGACCCCCGCTCTTTGATGCTTCATTTTTTTACCAAAAATATTTGGCTTATGAACCAGTATATAGGATACTTTTTGCACTTCACCAAGCTTGGAAAAGATCATTTAACTTCAGAAAACATCCTAAAAGCCCTTTCTTATCTTAATCACCTGTTAATCTCTCTGTTTAGAAACAACAGTTTGACTCTCTGACTCGGATGCAAGCTGGGAACAGTCTCCTGCCTACTCTGCAGAACTTGTTACATTGCACACTAAGACTGCCTGCATGCAGCTTGCAGTTTGGAGAGGCAATGCCCTCCCATACCCCTCCAAAAACCTCTGTCTATGTGCACACAGTATTTCAGATGAGAGCTCATTAGTGCCTTGTAGAATGATACTAACAGTTCTCTATCTTTACTGGAAATACCTTGCCTGATGCATCCTTGGATTACACTAGCCTTTTTCTTGGTCGCATCACACTGGCAGCTGATAGTCATCCTGTGATCAATCAGTACTCCCAGGTCTTTCTCCTCCTCTGTCACTTCCAACTGATAAAACCCCCAGCTTATGGCATACATTCTTGTTGTTAGCCCCTAAATACACATCCTTGCACTTTGCACTATTAAACTTCATCCCATTTCTATTACTCCAGTTTTCAACGTCCTCCAGATCTTCTTGTATGATATTCCAGTTCTCCTCCATATTGGCAATACCTCCTAACTTTGTGTCATCTGCAAATTTTATTACCACTTTTTGTACCAAGGTCATGAATGAAATGTTAAATAAGATTCGTCTGAAGACCAGTCCCTGAGGACACATGCCACCTTTTTATTTGTATATCAGTACTAGTACTTTCAACTTTCTCAGTTTTTTAGGATTTTCTTCTCTTCTTAAACTGTACACAAAACTCACATGAGTCACCATACATAAACCTCTCTCAAGGCTTTGATCATTTCCACTATGACTTCTTCTGGACATGCTGCTTTTCCAGCTGCCATCTTCAGCAGTGCAGATTTGAAATCTGCCTCTGATAGGTCATCAACATCTGTAATTATCAGTTCACATGATGGTAGTGTAGCATATAAAGGGTTCTCATTAAATAGCCCCTCAGAGAATTCTCACTATCGGTTACATATCATGTCTGCCTGAGACAACAATATGTTGAGAAAAATTGGCCATACTGCAATAAGCCTGGAAGCAGTGCAAAGGATACCTACCCACACTGTACTGCACTTAAATTGTTGCAGTGTTGACACAAGCTGTGAAAGGACAGTGGCATGCTGTAAACAGACTCAACTGAAAGCACTATATCAATTTAACTGAACTGATTTGTTACACCAGCAAACTGTTGTGTGCGTGTAAACAAGCACAAACAGACCATAAATGTGGAGCTTATCCATTGCCCTGAACATGTTATTCATAAGGCAGCTTATGGCGACCTAACTACGTCAGTATCTACCCTACAGGCTTGCTTCCACTGATGTAAGGCCTGATCTACACTGGGGAGGGAGGGGGATTGATCTAAGTTATGCAACTTCAGCTACATGAATAACGTAGCTGAAGTTGATGTATTTAGATCTACTTACTGCGGCGTCTTCACTGTGGTAAGTCAATGGCTGACACTCCCTCGTCGACTCTGCCTGTGCCTCTTGCTCCGGCAGTCAATGGGACAGCGCTAGGTTTCCAGTCCAAGCTGGACTTGTGACAGGTTGGACCCGCCTTCTGGGGTGCCACATGATGTATTGGGATTTCACTGAGCCTATCTTGCTCAACAAGTCAGGGTTCCATCTCCCTGCTTTGCTGAATTAGGCTCTTCGGCCTCTTGAAGCACACACAAACAGGTAGGGCCACACCCCACTGCAGTCACAGACTGACGTTAGCTTTGTGTGAGAGGATTTCCCCAGCACTCACATGCACACCCCTTTTGGGAGATAAACCCAAAATAATACTACTGTCTTGCACTCTATAGAAAAATCTGTACAGCACAAGCTCATAAAAATCCACCCTCTTCCTCAATGTGACAAGAGACGTGCACGACTTCTTGCCCCCGGCCAAGTTAGAAATTACATAAACTGGGTTTTATTATAAACAAGAAATAAGTTTATTAACTACAAAAGGTGAATTTTAAGTGGTGTGATAGACTCAGGCCAGTTGGGTACAGCAGAATAGCTGAAGGCAGATATACTCGCCACTGGATGAACAGTTTTCTGTTCCCTGACTGACCAGAGCAGGGGCTGCTCCAGGCTAATGAGAACACCTGATTCTAATTAACCTATAAAGAGTCAGGTGAGGCCATTCAGTTAATGTGACCACCTGTCTCTAATTAAGGCCCTGCTGTTACTATAAAAAGGGCTCACTCCAGTCAGGCAGGAGAGCCAGGGAGCCAGAGGAGAGGAAGTGCGGCTGAAGGACTGGTTACTGAAGACACCCTAAAACATCGTTAAAGGAGCCCTAAGGTAAGGGTGAAGAAGGGAGAAGCAGGAGAGCTGTGGGGAAGTGGCCCAGGGAAATGTAGCAACTCTGGCAGTGAAAGGTTGGCTGCCAACAACTGCGGGCCCGGGTTCCCCCCAACCCACCACTACAGGAACAGTTCCTGGAAGGGGAAGTCAGGTCCCTGTCAGGACAGGAGGCTGAACAGAGACTGTGGGAGTTCTCTCACCAACCTCCTTGCAGCCTATGATGAAAAGGGCTCAGTAGACTGTAACCCTGGCCCTAGAGAGAGAAGGGCTACATGGAGGGTCACAGTGAGCCACTGAGGCTAAGCATAAACCGCCTAGAAGCGCAGGACCCACAGGAGCAAGGTCAGAGCTCTGCCACAACTGGTGTCAGGGGTGGGATAGTGATTGTTCACAGCGTGGCGGAACAAAGAGGTGGTTGCTAAAAAAAACAAAAACAAAAACAAAACAAAAAAACAAAAAGAAAACAAACAAACAAAAAAAGGGTGCACTGGGGTTTTTGGTTGTGGGTTTTTTTGTTGTTGTTATTTGTACCACCATGGAGGAGGTGGTGAGAGCACTGGTGCAAGCCACAGCGGCCCAGCAGGAGGCAACACGGGCTCAGGCGATGGCACAACAGGAGTCCATGAGGTTACAGCAGGAAACCAACCAATTGTTAATGAGCCAGGCGACCCAAGATCTAGCCCTCCTGTGCGAGGTTGTGGACCAGCTGAAGATCCTCACCACCCAGGCCCAGGGGTCCAATGGGACGCGAACCCTGAGGGCCATCGGTTGTCTGCCAAAGATGACGGCAGATGATGACATAGAGGCGTATCTCCTCTCATTTGAAAGGACTGCACAGCGTGAGGCATGGCCCCTGGAGCAGTGGACCAGCATTCTCGCACCTTTCTTGTGCGGAGAGGCCCAGAAGGCCTACTTTGATCTGCCCACTCAGGATGCCGCTGACTATTACCGGCTGAGGGCAGAGATCCTAGCACGATCCGGGGTGACAGCAGCAGTACGGGCCCAGAGGTTCCAGGAGTGGAAATACAGGGAGAACAAACCTCCAAGGTCCCAACTATTCGACCTCATACACCTTGCTTGGAAGTGGTTACGGCCTGAGGCATGCAGCCCAGAGGAGATATTAGAGACTTTGGTCATGGACCATTACATGCGGGGGCTGCCGCCAGATCTCCAAAAATGGGTCTGCCAGAACGATCCATCCACCTATGACAAAATGATCACATTGGTGGAAAGACGGATAACAGCCAGGGTATTAACCCAACTACCCAAGGAAGGCCTCTCACGAAACAAACAGTTGACCCCGACCATGGAGGGTCGGGCGGCCAATCCCCCAGGAAGTCCTAGGTGGAAGAAGAGGGAGGTCAAAAACCAGTCAGGAACCCAGAAGGAAGGGAAAGGGCTGAGTGGGGGGAACCCTGGGACTAAATCTCCTAACCCACGTGATAGGGGAATGACTAAAAGCAATTATAGGTGTTATGGGTGCGGGGAGTTGGGGCACATAGCTGCCCAGTGCCCCAATGTCATAGAGGCAAGGCAGTGTAACCTGGGGAACGGGGCAGACCCATGCAGCCTACTCAATATTGTAGGGGTCACAGTCACCCCACATAAATATACAAGGCAGGTAAAGTTGAATGGGGTAGAAACCATGGCAGTCATAGACTCGGGGAGTGCTATCACCCTGATTTCGGGTAAATTAGTGAAGCGCAGCCAGTTAATGCAGGCCAAGCATACAGGGGTAACCTGTGTCCATGGGACTGTTAGCTACTACCCCACCATACCAGTAAAAATTGAAATTCAGGGAAATGTCACCGGTGTGAAAGCAGGGGTAGTCCCAAACCTCCCATACCCTGTGCTCATAGGTAGAGATTTCCCTGGGTTTGGAAATTTGCTCCCACCGGAGGAATTAGAGGGAGAGGAGCTCCCCGAAATTCAGGGGGTTTCCGCAGCAGAATGTCACCTCCCATTTTTCGCAGAAATGTCCCAGGAGCTATTCCCTGTCCCGGGGAAAGGCAGGAAGACCAAAAGAGAAAGAAGGGCGGCCAAGGCCTTGGGTACCCGAATCCTGACACAAGGACAGAGGGTCGCCTGTGTAGGCAGACGTACACGAGCAACTGAAGGGGAGGGCCCTGAGACAGAGGAGGGGTCAGAGACCACTTCCAACCCCAACCTCACAGAGCCAGCCGAGAGGGCGGAGACAGATCCCCCAGAGTTCAGGCTGTTAAACCCAGAGAGAGAGACTTTTGGACGGGACCAGGTGGAAGACCCAAGGTACGAGAACGCCAGGAAGGAGGTGGCTGAGCTAGATGGGGTACCCATAGAGGGAAAGGCCCGGGGGCCAGGGCCTTATTTTGTGATCAAGAGGAATCTCCTATACCAGGTCGTGCAAATGCAGGAGCAAGAGGTACACCAACTCCTAGTCCCCCGGAAACACCAGAAGGCAATATTAAGCCTCGCTCACAGTCACCTTTTTGGAGGACACTTGGGAGTGGAAAAAACCCAGGCGCGAATCTTATGCAGGTTCTTCTGGCCGGGGGTACATGAAGACGTCCGGCGGTACTGTGCCTCTTGCCCTGAATGTCAACTGCACAGCCCTCGTCCACATCTAAGAGCTCCTCTGGTACCCCTGCCTATCATCGAAGTCCCATTCGAGCGGATCGCCATGGAACTTGTGGGGCCATTAGAAAAAACGACCCGAGGCCACCAGTATGTGCTTGTCATCCTAGACTATGCAACCAGGTACCCAGAAGCTGTCCCCTTACAAAATACAGCTTCCAAGAGCATTGCCAAAGAATTAGTGGCAATCTTTGCCCGAGTAGGGCTACCAAAAGAAATCCTCACAGACCAGGGAACACCATTTATGTCCAAGTTGATGAAGGATTTGTGTTCCCTGCTCCATGTCCAGACGCTGCGGACCTCAGTTTACCATTCACAAACTGATGGTCTGGTGGAAAGATTTAACCAAACCCTCAAGGCCATGATAAGAAAGGTGGTAAGCAAGGATGGGAAAGATTGGGACAACCTACTACCGTACCTCATGTTCGCCATCCGTGAGGTCCCCCAAGCTTCCCTGGATTCTCCCCATTTGAGCTGTTGTATGGACGCAACCCCCGAGGCATCCTGGACATAGCCAAGGAAATTTGGGAGGAGGAACCCAGTGAGGGGAAGAACGTAATAGAACATGTACTACAGATGAGGGATCGGATAGCCCGGGTCACTCCCATAGTGAGGGAACACCTAGAGAAGGCCCAAGAGACCCAGAGAACCTACTACGACCGCCAAGCCAAGCTTCGTCAGTTTCAAACTGGTGACCGAGTAATGGTACTGGTACCCACGGCCGAAAGTAAGTTGTTGGCCCAGTGGCAAGGGCCCTATGAAATAGTTGAACCCGTAGGGAAAGTAAATTACAAGGTGCGACAACCAGGACGTCGAAAAGTAGAGCAGATATATCATGTCAACCTTCTGAAACCATGGCATGCGCGAGAGGCATGCACAGTGATTCGAGAAGGGCTGCACCCAGGGAACAAAAATCCTGAACAAGTGAGGGTGTCTCCTGATCTAACGACAGCACAGAAGAAAGAGGTAACTGAGATGATTGCCCAATATCACGATGTATTCTCGACAAAGCCAGGTTGCACAACCGGGACATATCACCACATCATCACAAACCCTGGGGCCAGAGTAACTATGAGGCCCTACCAGGTGCCAGCAGCCAAAAGGGAGGAAATAAAAGCGGAAGTCAGGAAAATGCTGGAGATGGGGGTCATCGAAGAATCTCACAGTCAGTGGTCCAGCCCAATAGTGTTGGTGCCCAAACCTGATGGCACCACAAGGTTCTGCAACGACTTCCGTCGACTAAATGAGATATCCCAGTTTGATGCCTACCCTATACCCTGCATAGATGAACTAGTGGACCGTCTGGGGAATGCCCGGTACTTGACAACCTTAGACTTGACAAAGATGCAAAGGAAAAGACGGCGTTTTCTACACCAGAGGGGCTCTTCCAATATACGGTCCTTCCTTTTGGACTACATGGGGCTCCAGCTACCTTTCAGCACCTCATGGACAAGTTATTATGCCCCCATACCAGTTATGCTGCGGCCTACTTGGATGACGTGGTGATTCATACCCCAGACTGGGAGACCCACTTGGAAAAAGTGGGGGCGGTCCTTGATACCTTCCGGTGAGCTGGCCTTACAGCGAACCCTGTTAAGTGTGCTGTAGGGTTCACGGAGGCCAAATATCTTGGCTACGTGGTAGGAAAAGGTCTGGTAAAACCCCAACTGAATAAGTTAGAGGCCATCCAAAATTGGCCTCGGCCAAGTCGTAAGAAGCAGGTCCGAGCATTTCTAGGGGTGGTGGGGTATTACCGGCATTTCATCCCCCATTTTGCTACAAGGGCGAGTCCCCTAACGGACTTAGTGAAGGCCCGTGGTCCTGATCCGGTCAGATAGTCCGACGCAGCAGAAAGGGCATTCGTGGACTTACGGACTGCCCTCTGCAGTAACCCCATATTGATAGCCCCAGATTTCAACAAGGACTTTATCTTACAGACAGATGCATCCGAGGTAGGGTTAGGGGCCGTCCTGTCGCAGATGGTTGGGGAGGAGGAACACCCAGTTCTCTACCTCAGTAGGAAACTCCTTCCGAGGGAAAAAAAATATGCAGTTGTAGAGAGAGAGTGCCTCGCTGTAAAATGGGCCATGGAAACGTTGCGTTACTACCTGCTGGGGCGCAGATTTGTCCTTGTGACTGACCATGCCCCTCTTCAATGGATGCAACGGAACAAGGAAAAGAACACAAAGGTAACCAGGTGGTTCTTATCCCTCCAACCTTTCCAGTTCCACATAGAGCACACAGCAGGGAGTCGCCATGGCAATGCCGATGGCTTATCACGCGTACACTGTCTGGCGTCCCAAGCTGCCCAACCCCTCGGTGTTGAGCGGTGGGAGGGATATGTGATAGACTCAGGCCAGTTGGGTACAGCAGAATAGCTGAAGGCAGATATACTGGCCACTGGATGAACAGTTTTCTGTTCCCTGACTGACCAGAGCAGGGGCTGCTCCAGGCTAATGAGAACACCTGACTCTAATTAACTGGTAAAGAGTCAGGTGAGGCCATTCAGTTAACGTGACCACCTGACTCTAATTAAGGCCCTGCTGTTACTATAAAAAGGGCTCACTCCAGTCAGGCAGGAGAGCCAGGGAGCCAGAGGAGAGGAAGTGCAGCTGAAGGGCTGGTTACTGAAGACACCCTAAAACATCGTTAAAGGAGCCCTAAGGTAAGGGTGAAGAAGGGAGAAGCAGGAGAGCTGTGGGGAAGTGGCCCAGGGAAATGTAGCAACTCTGGCAGTGAAAGGTTGGCTGCCAACAACTGCTACCATTAGGGTCCCTGGGCTGGAACCCGGAGTAGAGGGTGGGCCCGGGTTCCCCCCAACCCACCACTACAGGAACAGTTCCTGGAAGGGGAAGTCAGGTCCCTGTCAGGACAGGAGGCTGAACAGAGACTGTGGGAGTTCTCTCACCAACCTCCTTGCAGCCTATGATGAAAAGGGCTCAGTAGACTGTACCCCTGGCCCTAGAGAGAGAAGGGCTACGTGGAGGGTCACAGTGAGCCACTGAGGATAGCATAAACCGCCTAGAAGTGCAGGACCCACAGGAGCAAGGTCAGAGCTCTGCCACAGTGGTTAAATGGATAGCAAACAGAACAAAGCAGATTGCCTTAGTAAATAAACAAAAAACGCAGACTGAGCTTAACGCACTAGATAGGTAGGATACAGATTAACAAATTCTCACTCTGGGTGATAAACAGGCTGGCAGATTCTTAAGGCACAAGTTGCCTTGGCTTTCCCAGGTTTTCTTACACAGGCTAAAGATTTTAGCCTGGGACCATCACTTCTCACAGTTCAGTCTTTGTTCCTCAGGTGTTTTCAGGTGTGTTGGTGTAGAGAGAGCGAGGACACCTCATGTTGTCATTGTCCCTCTTTTATATCTTCCTCCTACTTGCTGGAAAACTTTTTTGCTGTGACCTGGGTCAAACAGTTCCCATTGTGTAGAGCTGTCTCTGAGAGGTTTCTATTGCACACAGTTCCTGGGGTAATCCTTGTGCTTTTGTGCATTTCTTCAATAAGCCACTAACGTTGTTTGGCCTCATCCAACATAGCACATTTGAAATACAGAGACATGGTCAATATTCCCAGCTTCAGATACAAAAATGATACATGCATACAAATTGGATAAACACAGTCAGTAAATTATAACCTTTCCAATGATATCCTACAAGATCCATCTTGCATAAAGTATATCTTAGTTATACCATATTCATATCATAACCATATTTCCATAAAGAATATGGGGTTTAACATCACAGGGCTGCCACTCAGGGTTCCAACTTGGGCTGCCACTCGGGCCCCCCCTTCCCTGCTACGAGCCCTGCTGCCTCTGAGGTCTCGGCTCCCAACTGCCCACCAGGAGCATGGCAACCGACTGGACTCTCGGTGTGGATCTCCCTGCTGGAGGCGAGAAGCCCTGGGAGGCTTCCCCCCATGCCTGGCTGGGAGTGGGAAGGTGAGAAGCCCCAGATGTCTGTCCCCTCGAACAGGGCTGGGAAAGGGGAGGCAAGAAGCTGGGGAAAGGGCAGCTGGGCTACTGGCTGGGAGCCCTGGCTCTCAACCACCCACCCCACACTGCCCTTCTTCAGTTGGTGGAAGTGCTCCTGGTGAGGATGCACATCGACAGAAAGAGGGTAGTGTGGACATCAACCACCGCAGTAACTACTGCTGTCTGTAAGTCAATCTAATATAGGTCGATTTAAGATTGTAGTGTAGACATGCCCCAGGACTCCTGACTCTAGTTCATCTGTGATTTCCTTCTCTGAAGATAAATATCTTTATCTAAATGTATCTATAAAGAAGGAAACACATTATGAAGTGTCTTATTAGCCACTCAGACATTCACTTTAACATGGACATTGGGGAGTGGAATATTACCAGATGAAAGAGCTGGTTCTGTGTTCTCTGTGTGTGTGATGGAGGTGGGAAAAGAGGAGCAAGGGGTTACACACAGCCACATAGCCCCTAAAAGTGCAAAAATCTTGAATACTCATTTCCAACTAACTTCTGCAGTATCTACTGTTAATATACAAGTCTTCAAGGTTGGTTTTCTTTTCATCTTCTGTAGCTCTGGGGCTATATGTAACCCCTTTGTCCCTCCCCTCCTCCATACACACAGAGGGCATAACCATCTCTTTCTTCTGGTAACAGTCAACTCCCCAGTGGCTATGCTAAAGTGAGTGATTGAGTGGGTAATCAGGCACGTCACAACATTTCCCCTTTTATCAATACATTAGGCTGAAGCTATTTAGTGTTAGAGAAGGAGGTTACAAAAGTCTGAGCGTTACTGAGAGGATTTCTTTTACACCTTTCTGTGGGGCTGTGAGCCGCCCAGAAATGGCATGGGCTGTGAAGGTTGATATGCGATGCCTTCTCCCTGACCCTGCATTGGTTAGTTGCCTCAGTATGGTATCAGGAAGCAGCATGTAAGGTGAGGTTCAGGGGGGGCCCATGCTAAGTAAAGTTCAGGCACCGTTGGTCCCTAATGGGCTCCTAGGTGCTATGGTAACACAAATAAACAACAACAATAATAATGCATCCTCTTTAGTTTAGTAGGTGCATTTGGAACAGAAAATTCTATGGTCACTATTGCCAGGACATTCTGATTGGCCATAGCATAGTGCACAGAGTCAAGTGTGAAGCCCTGTGTAGCCACAGAGTCACTACAGTAAATATAAGCAGCTTTCTTAAACTATTTTTGTTGAAAGCTGCCCTAGTGAGGAAATGCAGTATTTCTCCAAGACAAATGGAAACTCTTGAGGACTTGCTAAAAGGCTGCTGTACAGCTGGTGCTGTCCCTATTCAGAACGTGGGCTTACTGACAGGCAACAGAGAAGGATACAATAAGTTATTAGGCAGTGTGATTCTGCTCTGATTCCTAATTAATCCAGTGATTAAAAGTGCTTAGAATGATAATTCAAGTGAATCAAATGGTGGCTGACAGGGATTCTGAGGTTTAAAACAATTACTAAAGCTCAGTAAAACAAAATGAGCCAGACCCTGCCCTCAGTTATAGTCTTGGAAAGCAGTAAGATTTCATGGTGTTATGATGCACAGAATTTGGCCCCTCATATGTAACTCAGACAAGAAATTTTCATATAAATGGTCATCAGCTTGTGTAAAAGGTATAGCTCCACTGACATCAACAAAGCCGTGCTAATTTACACCAGCTGAGAATTTGGTCCGTAGTGTTTTTGCACTATTTTTTTTTCTTAATTGCCATTGTGTAACGTTGGTTCTAACAGTGCAAGAAGTCATTCCAGGACAGAGTGCAGACCAATTGACCGTGGACAATTTAAGGACTTGCAGCTGAATTCTTACACTAGATAGCAAACAATGGCCAGAAAGGTTGAAACTTCAAGGAAAACAGTACCAGGTTAACAGTTTGCATCCCCCCCATGTCTCTGGCCAGACTGAACCTTTTAGGTTGTTTGGTTTTGGCACCTTGTCAATGATATCCACACACAAAATTCTTTTAAGGGCACGTACAAAGAAACTGACCAATAAAGTCAATCCTTGAAGCAGCACAGTGGGAAGTAAACCAGCACCAGAGTAATTAATAATTTTAATTTCTAGCTAATTTTATTTTCTAGGATATCCTAGAATCTCAGGGGCTTAAGAGAGTCATGTCTGCAAAAGCACTTTAACACCTCTGTGAGGTATTCATTTTATTAGCCCTGTTTTACAGATGAGGCAGCAGAGATATAAAGTTAAGTGATTTGTTAAAGGTTACACAGAAAGCCTGTGACCCCTTATACGTTGTAGTTTGGGTTGCAATAGGACTTGTAGTCCAGTTGTGTTGAATTATCAGCATTAGGTCTCATGGTTATGCACTGGGCCAAAACTCGGGCGATAGGGATTCATTGCCTGGATCTGCCTCATACCTCCTCCATGACCTTGAAGAATTCACTGAGTGACACTCCCAACCCCATAAAAGTCAATGGGGAATTTTGTCATGAGCTTCAGTCAGGCCACTCTTTCACCACACATCTCTTGGTGCTTCAGTCCCCCAGCAGTAAATTGGGAATAAGAAGAAATATTTCCCAACCGCTTCGTGGTCTTGTGAGGCTAAACGTACAACTCCTTGGGAAGCTGTCAGATTAAAAGATGATGGGAACCACATAAGTAGTTAGAAAGAAGTGTGGCATTCTTCTTAGCAGGTGTGTGACATGCCTCAGGTGGCATGTGACCAGGATTCATCACCGAATTTGGGCCATTGGTTGGCTCATTCGCTATCTCAGCCTGGACTGGGTACTGACGGGAAGCACAATATGAACACTTATGGCATTAGAAGCAGTAGGATGTAAGGGAAAGGGTAGGTAAATTCTACCTCACTATTTCTCTTCCTTAAAGTTTACCATTTTGATCATGCTTACAAGTCAATGGAGGAGGGTGGGGGAGCGCTCCCAAGTGCTATTTCAGAGACTGTATCATTTGAATGAGTCAAAGTACATATGTTATTTGTTGCAGAATTTGATTTGTGAAGATTTATCACTCAGCCTATGTTCTCCTTCTTCTCTCATCTTCTCTGACACATTTTAGACATTTGGGTGTGCTATTTTGTTAATAAAAATAGTAGCAGTACCATGTCTTTCATTTAACTAGCATCTTCCATCCCGCAGGATCTCAAAGCACTTAAGAAATTTAACAAACTGATATAGAAATTACGAGCCAGATTGAAGCCGGTTCTTGCATTGGCATCTGGGGCAGGAGGGGGAGAGCAGGCAAAGATCCTTCAATCCCCCACTCACAAGGCCAGGCACAACTGCAGTTCTTGTGAGCTCCTGCAGCAAGGAATGATAACTGCTCGCACCCCTCTGGAGTGAGGTGGAATCTCCATCCTTAGAGGTTTTTAAGGCCCAGCTTGACAAAGCCCTGGCTGGGTTGATTTAGTTAGTGTTGGTCCTGCTTTGAGCAGGGGGTTGGTCTCTTCCAACCCTAATCTTCTATGATCCTATGAATGGATGATATTCAAACCAGCCTTCAAGAGGGAGCAATTATGTTTTTATTCGTAAGACCAGGGCCGGCTCTAGTCACCAGCAAACCAAGCACGTGCTTGGGGAGGCACATTTTCAGGGGTGGCATTCCGGGCACATTTTTTTTTGTTTGCTTCGGGCGGCAAAAGCCTAGAGCCGGCCCTGGCAGCAGCAGCACATCATGCGCAGGGGGTGACCTGGGGCCGCTGCGGTTCTCGCCACGGGGGAGCAGTGCCCGCACCTTGTGGCTGGGCCGGGCAGACTCTGAGTGGGGGACACTCAGGCTGGGGGCCGCCCTGTGGGTCACACGGAGCCACCTGCAGGTGCCGCAGTCCCTGCAGGGCTGGGCGAAGCAGCCCAAGCCGCCCAGGGACTGCAGCAGGGCAGCCAGAAGCAGCAGCGGGGCCATAAAGGGTGGGGTGCTGCCATGCGGGGCCCATGTCCCGCTCTCTGGCACTCTGCTCCCTCTGGGGCTACCCTGCCTCAGCTCCCTGCTGGGGCGGTCCTCCAGCTCTGCCCGGCCGGTCTTGGAGGCGGGAGCCCTGGCTGAGGGACCCTGGGCTGAGGCACAGCCTGGGAGCCCCACTGCTTATCCCAACCCTGTTAGAGCCGGACTGGTAGGAGGCAAGCGGGGAGTGGGTGGAGTCAGCACTGGTCGGGTGGGAGTCCAGGGCTGGGGCGGCAGTGGGTGTGGGTGGGGTGGGGTGGGAGGGGGAGCCCAGCACTGGGGTGGCAGAGGGTGCGAGGGGGGGAAAGAGAGAGCCCAGAGTTGGGGCAGCAGGCGGTGTGGGTGGGGTAGGGTACTGGTGTGGGGGGGGGGGTGAGAGCCCAGGGCTGGGGTGGGGGACAGCCAAAATTTTTTTTGCCTGAGGAGGCAAAAAACCTAGAGCCGGCCCTGCATAAGACTAAAATGAAAGGTGTCTCTTCTTCTGAAATAAAGGCCCTGCTCACAGAATGTGTGACAATCTCCTGGCTATGAATTACCACAGCCAGTAACATTGCTTTCAATGCAGAGAAATTAATAAAGATAATGTCCATGTAAGCCACTAGGACTTGCATGGCTGAAATGATGGTTGTTCACAAATATAAAATATAAACAGAATAAAATATAAACTGAGAGACAGGGTTCAACAGGCTTCAGCTTCGGGCACAGTCCTAAAGAAGAAGCATCTAAACAGTCTCTAGAAGCAGTGTGTAAAATGTACCTTCTGGGAAAAGTCATCACATGGTCTCTGCTTCATTGCATCATGCTGCAGTCATGCCACAAAGGCAAAGCCAAAAGCCAATATTCAAATGAGGCCTAAAGTCGCCATACTATCTTTCTCCATTAGAGGGTGGTCCCTATTCGTCATGGTTGAATTCCACTGGCGTAGCAGAATACCTGCATTGCAGTCAGCTGCGTTGTATTTGACATATGAATCAATACATGTCTATAGCCTTCATCCTTCACTTTTAAACTTAGCAAGTAAAAGAAATAAATGACATATATACACATATAACACACCCCATATACCTATGTGCACACACACATATGTATATATAGCATGTATGTGTGTGCGCACACATATAAAGCTATACACACATACATATATTTATATATATATACATATGTGTGTACATATATAAATATACATTCATAAATATACATACACACATACAGTGGATGTGTATAAACAGATGCATACATCTATGTGTGTATATACATCCACACCACTGAAGTTGCTTAAAGGAGTTGCTTTGTGGTAGTCGCTGCAGCAAAATGGACAGAATTCACCATGAAAGCACATTTGCTCTTCTATAGATACCACAGCAACACAAGTTCATTGAGGCTATCCTAGTGAAATGTTCATACACATATGACCCAGTTTGGCCATTTTTATGTACAGCTACATTTGCTTAATAGTTAATTGCCACATTAGCAGAATTGCACATAATGTGTATATTGTGTATTTGTGTGCAAACGCCCTAAAAAAAAGGCCTAGATTAAATATTTTTATAAATTTCAGAACAAAAATCACCTTTGGATTGAGACCAAGTGCAGAAAACTATGGCACAAGAGGTGAATGTTTTAGAAACACAAAAGCATGTGTTATCAGTTGATTATAATGGAAACTGTTTGGCAATGTTCGGGCAGATCCCCAGCCAAAGTAAACTGATGTAGCTCTGTTAAAGCCAGTTTACCCCAGCTGAGTCTCTGGTTTCTTCTCTTTAGCAGGCACAACCAGCACCTATTATAAAGTTTGACTTTATAAGGTACTATGCCCTGGATCCAGCAATGGGACTACAGTGAGACTAGCAATGTACTTAAAGTTAAGCCCATTAAGGCATATACACCTAGAAGCCAAATCAACTTATTTTTCTGATGGTTTCAGAGTGATAGCCGTGTTAGTCTGTATCAGCAAAAACAATGAGGAGTCCTTGTGGCACCTGAGAGACTAACAAATGTATTTGGGCATAAGCTTTCATGGGCTAGAACCCATTTCATCAGATGCATGGAGTGGAAAATACAGGAGCAGGTATAAATACATGAATTAATTTGCAAACTGGACACCATCCGATTAGGCCTGAATAAAGACTGGGAGTGGTTGGGTCATTACAAAACCTAAACCTAATTTCCCCAATACTAATTTCCCCCTACCGTTAGTCACACCTTCTTGTCAACTGTTTGAAATGGGCCACTCTCATTACCACTACATAAGTTATTTGCCTCCCTTGGTATCCTGCTGTTAATTGAATTGTCTTGTTAGACTGACCTCACACTTGGTAAGGCAACTCCAATCCTTTCATGTATTTATATCTGCTTCTGTATTTTCCACTCTATGTATCTGTTGAAGTGGGTTCTAGCCCACGAAAGCTTATCCCCAAATACATTTGTTAGTCTCTAAGGTGCCACAAGGACTCCTCATTTTTTATTTTTCTGAGTGTAATGTTACTTACTATTTTATACGGTATGGTTGCAGTTTCTGAAGTCATGTCATTTTGGGGGTGCTTATATGCAAGGTTTGTTCAGAGGCTCTGTTCATAATTACATCACGTACAATTAAGACAGGAAATGTCAAAAGGCATTTTGGGAAAAAAAAGACCTATTTGGAAATGAGACGTATACAGAATAGAAAGTTCTTTTTATTGATCCTAGTATTAGTCCAGATGTTAATGCTAAAATGTAGCCCTACATATGAAATAAAATCTGTATCTATCAGCACATAGCTACATTACATATATAAAACAAATACATATTTATTTACTTTGCTAGTGGTATAAGATCAGGTTTTTGAGCCGCAGAACAATTATTTCAGGCTCATTATTCTCTCCTCAGATTTCAAAGGTGCACAGCATCTGGGCTTGCTATTCCTCCAATCCATCTGCCTCTTAGTCCTCAGTCTGAACAAGAATGTACTTTAAAAGCAGCACTAGAAGTTTTCCTTTTAGAAAGCACAGCAGAGCAGCAATAATGTTTGAAAAATACAGATAAGCACAGTACTTAGTACAATGCAATTCATGTGGTACAAGTGTAAAGCAGAGACGTCATTAGAATAAAGCTGTTGTCATCATTCATTGAAAGACTTAGGCAGCTGTCGTATGGACGAGGCTTAATATTCCTTCATTTCCCATGCAAGCCTACTTCACACGCAAACAACATCCCGACTCTGTTCAGTTACATTTAAAAGTACCTGGAGAGCTTTTTCATGCAGAGCTCGTGTTACTCATTGTACATATGGTGTGAAGTTCACAGATGAGAAATGTGAGTGCCTAAAATAAATACTACATGAACCCTGAGATGTGTGAGGTCCCTTGGGAGTTCAGCAAATGAAATGCCTATCGCTCTCTGCCATAGCAGACGCTCCCTACAATTGGCAGCTTCATGCTTCATTATGCATGGATCAGATATATAGGTATGGCTCCAGGCAAACTCCCTGGTATAATGGCGACATGCATGCTGGGGAAAGGCAAATGTATTTTGGCCATTAAAGTAAAAGATGAGGGAAAGTGGGGTATGGAGTTGATTAATCAAAAATATGAGGGGTTTATTTTGTATCATATACCCTGGAGTTTTCTCTTCAAGAGTTATTTCTAGTATTATGTGTATTGCGCTTTTTGTATGTGGTGGATTTGACAATGTTTAAAAATGCAATTATTCTTGTCCACCCAGCTGAGACATACGCAATAAAACAATAAGCAGTCAGGTTTGTTTCCTATGAAAAAAATAATTAAAGTGCCATTGTCTTTTATTATCCATGGAACAGACTTTGTGTTTACAGCACAGGGTCAGCAGGCAGACTTGCTGAAGTTTTGCAAAAACCGTTGAACATCATTAAAACATACCATGCTGCCTTAAATGAATAAAAATGATTACAGAGACCTAGCTACAGTGGGAAGAGATTCATGGATACTCCCTGTGCTGGAAAAAAAGGAAAAAAAAAACAACCCCACACACAATACTTTGTATCACATACGTGCAGTTCTAATTAAGAAAGATAACAACAGCAAAGCCATCCTGAGACACAGTACAATGTTAAGAGAGGGGAAAATCATTACTGATGATCTCTTGTAAAACAACAAATGCTTAAAATGTTTATGTGAACTGCATTTCATTGTGCTCTGAGAAAACTCTTAACCTGAGGGATCAAGCAGAAAAAACTACTACTGAGCATTGGTCTGTCTTCATGAAAACCCTCCTTTCATCTTACAGAATCCCCATTCTGAGATTTCAATCAAGATATGTACCATCATTTAAACTTTAAAATATCATTATAAAGCCTTTTTTGTATAATGCCAGGAACAAATACGTCCGTTTTTCTTAAAGGTCACTTTTTTTTCCCTTTAGTAACATGCTGCAGAAGGACAATATAAAATTGTTTTTGAGTCTACAGTAGGTACCAAAATAAAGCAAAGGAACTGTATAAGTGGAGACATTTAAGAAGTTAAGCCATCAACAGTTGTAAAAAAAATCCCAAAACCCACTAATGTCTCTCAATGCTCTTTCTGTGTGTTCAGACAAGTTATGGTTAGGAATGTAAAACTTGAATTTAAAGAAAGTGCATCTGGTAGAGATTAAAAAGGATAAAGGAGAAAAATCAGTTTGATGTATACTTCAAAATGTGCCCATAATGTAGTTTGTTCTATTAATTGAAAAGAGGGTAACACTATTCTTTTATGTCTAGTTTTTAATCCTATACTTTTAAAATATCTTTTATTTGCTCCTATTTGAGGTGAATTGCCCCACTTCAAGCTTTAAATCTAGTTTGAGGATTTTGACTTTACAGTGGCTTCCTTTGAATAATCTTCTGAAGTCATATTTTATCTTCTGTTTTACCAGGTTGTAGTGAATATGAGATGTTCTGCAGTGTGATGTATCTCAAGGGCCTTCAGGAAAATTAAGAACGTATGTTCAATTCTAAAGCTAATGTTTCGTTGTGTTGAGGACAAGAGAGGGGTTTTGGTTACAGATCTGCTTACCTATAAGCATAAATATAAAAAGTGACATGTCAAATTTAGTCATGCAGATACAAAGACTCCTATCCCATCTCTTTACCAGTCTCCCCAATCCAAACCTCCTCCTCCACCATCACCACCACATATTCTTAACAACGTCTTTTCAGTCATTTGTGGAGTTTGACGAGCAGTCTGGAAAGCGAACGTTAGTATCTAATTACCTTGGGGCCTGATTTTGCAATGGGAATAGTAAGCTACCTTGTCTGCTACATGCAAGGTGGCAGGGCCATAGAAAGATAGAAGAACCTGAACTTATCTACCTTTTCAATGCACTTCAAAGGAGATCAGAGCCACAAAATAGTAAACTTGCATGGTAGGAACCTTACAAAAACAAAAGCCTTTTATAACAGAGATCTGTAAAGATTTTGCAGCAAACCCTGTAACTGCCTGAACCACACCTGGTTTAGGGTTTAATTTCAACTCAAGTGAATCTTGGCTCATTTATGGGTTCAAATCAAAACTATGAGGAAATTATAACCATGTGTTCCCCCTGTCTGCTGTAGCCACCTGTTGCCTCTGGTCTTATTCTGTAAACTCTTCAGGGCAGGGACCATCTTTTGTTCTATGTATGGACAGTGCCTAGCTCAGTCAGGCTCTGATCCGTGACTGAGGTGTCTAGGTGCTTGTGCAATACAAATAAATAATTAATAATAATAATAACATTTGATAATGGTATAGAGGCAAAACAAGGTAACATTCAGTGGTTTCAGTTGAGTTTCATTTGTAGATACAAAATGCCAAGCAAACCTCATGGTGTAAACCCACACATCCTGGGCCGATTCTCATTTACATTAACGCCTTTTAAAGTGGGCATAAGTTACATAATTTACTGCCAAAAAGAGGTAAAGAGGCCACAGCAAAAATGAGAATCAGGCCCACAAAAACCAAAGCAGCTTTGCACATCTCTGTTCCATAGCCTGTTTTATTAACCTTGTTCTTAGTTTAGCAGGTGAGCATGTTTGTTTTTAACCCAGTTCCTTCAGCATCTTTTATCTGATAAACCATTATATTTTAACAGCATAGAAACAGAAGACAAAATTAACTCGTGGTATAAATGGGCACATCTGCCATTGGCCACAAAGGGTTATATATCTGCTTAGGCTAGGTTGAATATGGTCCAATAGCTTTTGTCTTTGCAAATAATTATCAAAATCACTTTCAATTAGGGCTGTGAAGTGATTAAAAAATAATCACAATTAATTGTGCTGCTAAATAATAATAGAATACTATTTAATAAATATTTTTGAATGTTTTCCACAGTTTCAAATATATTGATTTCAATTACAATGCAGAATACAGTGTACAGTGCTCACTTAATATTTATTTTTATTATAAAAAAATTGAACTGTAAAAATAAAAGAAATATTATTTTTCAATTCACTTAATACAAGTACTGTAGTTCAAGCTCTTTATCATGAAAGTGGCACTTACAAATGTAGAATTATGTACAAAAAATAACTGCATTCAAAAATAAAACAATGTAAAACTTTAGAGCCTACAAGTACACTCAGTCCTACTTTTGTTCAGCCAATCGCTCAGACAAACAAGTTTGTTTACATTTGCAGGAAATAATGCTGCCTGCTTCTTGTTTACAGTGTCACCTGAAAGTGAGAATAGGCATTCGCATGGCACTGTTGTAGCTGGCGTTGCAAGATATTTACGTACCAGCTGCGCTAAAAATTCAATGTTCCTTCATGCTTCAACCACCATTCCAGAGGACATGTGGCCATGCTGATGATGGGTTCTGCTTGATAACGATCCAAAGCAGTGCAGACTGATGCATGTTCATTTTCATCATCAGAGTCAGATGCCACCAGCAAAAGGTTGATTTTCTTTTTTGGTGGTTCCGGATCTGTAGTTTCCACATTGGAGTGTTACGCTTTTAAGACTTCTGAAAGCATGTTCCGCACCCCATCCGATCAGATTTTGGAAGGCACTTCAGATTCTTAAATCTTGGGTCGAGTGCTGTAGCTATCTTTAGAAATCTCACATTGGTACCTTTTTTGTGTTTTGTCAAATCTGCAGTGAAAGTGTTCTTAAAACGAACAACATGCTGGTTCATCTTCCGAGACTATTATAACATGAAATACATGGCAGAATGGGGATAAAACACAGAGCAGGAGACATACAATTCTCACCCAAGGAATTCAGTCACAAATGTAATATACTTTTTTTTAATGAGTGTCATCAGCTTGGACGCATGTCCTCTTGAATGGTGGCCACGATGGAGGGCTCTGGGCTCCAGCGGCTGCAGCAGGGGGGAGGGCGCAGAAGGGGCAGGGTCTCCTGGGGAAGGGGCAGGGCTGGGAGCTATACTCCCCAAGCCAGCGGGTCACGTACTGCCCATGCTGGTATTTGAGGCTTCTTACCCTCACTGGCCATGTGCTTCAGACAGAGCAGGCAGCACTGATGACTGATATGACTGCCAGGATCTGGAGACACAGCTGGCAATTATCCCTCTGATTCTACAGCCCTCTGTTTTAACTTACTGTTGCTTATTTCCTTGCCTCCACTTGCCTCTTCCCCCATCTCTTCTTCTTTTTCACATATGTCTCTGCTGCCCTTCATATCCACACGGCCCTCTCAGTCTCTTCTATCCCCCCACCTGCCAGTGCTTCTGCCCTCTGTTGCTCCCCAGCACATTGTGAAGTCTGCACAGTGGGGTTCCAAGCAACATTTGCTAAGGGCTGGTAAGTGTCCCTTTGTTTTTGGAGCCAGCAGCACCTCCAGAATGGAGGAGAAGAGCAGAAGCCTGGTGCTCAGAGTGCCATTGGCTCGGGGCAAAGTGACATTGACTATATTTATGTTGTTTCCCTTTGAAGTCCCAATGTGCAGTCAGCACAGCGGGGGGGAGAGAGGGTGCGGGGGCGGGGGGAGAAGTGGCATGGGGATAAGGGAGCTGCCCAGGCCTGTGCAAGATATAACAGGAAATGAGTGACGAAAAAAGGTCCCTAATGTGGAACCCTCCTACTTCAGGCTGGAGGCTTCATGCTGTGCTAGTGACATATTGTCAGGATGTTAGACCACCAGGACGGCTGAAAGTCTGAATGTTTTCCATACTCAGAGCTGCAACCCATGGGGTTGTGCCATTCTGGGCTATATCACTCCCTGAGCAATCGATCATGCTACTAAAGCTGCATTTGGGATAATTACATTTTATTAAAGCTAATGTTAAAATTATATAATACACAGGTTAAGGGAAAAGGGTCTGTACATCTGGGCATAGTCCTTAAAATTATCCAAAAGTACAAAGGCTGGTTTAAAAGTCATACAATACATATGGTCCATAGTCAGCAATAACCCACATTTAGATTAATAAATCTAATGATACAATTTAGATATTAGTAACCAAATATTCAGGTACATCATTCATGAAAATTTTTACAGAGAGTTGGTTTGGAAAGCAGATATGGCAATGGACGTAGATTCTTCCTCAGAATTTGAGAAATTAGGGTATGTTTTTTCTTAGAAAATACAGTCCATCAGGGAAGTATTTCAGTTACTTTCACGATTTTGCTTCTTGACACTCCAGCTCATCACTTCTGGTATTGCCGATGTCTGGTGATGTGTTCTAGGGAGATGTCCCTTGACCACCCGATGGCGTCCGACATCATGAGTTCCCGCATCAGCTGAACATAGTACTCACTGATTCTGCATTCCCGCAACACTCCTTGTTGGGTCCCATGCACTCCGACGATCAGCATGTGTTTGAACCACGTAATGCCTAGCTCTCAAGTTGTCAGTCAGCTTTCAAGATTGGGCATTGTGGAAGGCCGGGGTCCTGTTTTCAACGGGAACTATGACATCAACCATGATGATCTTCTTCCATTCCTCGTTGGTGATGATGATGTCCAGTCGCAGTTGGCTGCCCATTCCAGGGATGGCAGAGTTCATAGCAACTGGTCGCAGGATGGCTTTAACTAGGTGACCTTGGATGGCATTGTTTCACGGCTTCCAGGCACTGGAATGGGGCTTGCAGCTACACAAAATGTGGGGTAGAGTCTCGTTGGCATACTCGCACTTCCTGCATAGTTTGTCCCGATTCCCATGGAGGACAGCTCCTTTCAGTGGGATGCAGTTCAGTTGGGCACTGTGGATGAACCGCCAGTCGGCAAATCGGGTGAAGCTTCCCTTGGAGAGGAAGTGGTTGCTGACGTCCCACTTGCACGTCACCTTGAAGGCTTTGCCCTGGTCCGGCTTCTGTTTCAAGTTTTCCGCATACTGGCAGCAGTGGCATCCTTCAGGGACCTCTCCAGCATAGTTCTAGCTTTTGGAGTGAGGCTTGTGTGCTCTGTATCCTTCACCTGTGGCACCAGGACTCCCAGCTCCTGGCATTCCTTGCACCGTGTGCAATGGCAGCCGATATGCTTCTCTAGCCATTGGGTAGCACTGCGGGCATGAGTACAGAGTGAAGCAAGGTCTCCCCCATCTCTTCCAAATTCCCTTTTCAGTGACTCTCTCAGGTAGGTGGCAACATATTGGTTGGAGGGGGTCCTGGCTTTTCGCTTCCTGATGACATCCTGCATAGCACTCGCTGCGATGTTCCTCAACATGGCATCTGGGTATGTCAGAAGGTGGAAGGAGTGAGTGATCACCACGATGTTGCGCAGATCACCCATTTGAGGGACATTGGCACCACCACGCCAGTGCAAGATGTACACCAGTTAATGGCCAGTCCTATGGGGAAAAAAATCCACTTCTTTACTAGTTGCCTGATGGTGTTGAGAGGTACCTTCTCCACAGCAGATCCCCTCAGGACAAATGAAATATGTGGGATAAGGAATGTGTTCAAGGCGTTGATCTTCTGCTACAGTGCCAGTAGGGAGGAGTCAATCCTGGCCACATCTCATAGAATCTCTGCGATGGTATCCTCAGGTGTCTGCTGGACGCGGAAACCTTCCACTGCTAAGAGAAAGATAACTCCATTTATGCTACCTCCTTCCTATGTAGTCCAGGTAACCCAATTTATCATTTAATCTAGGTAGCAGAGTTAAAAGTCAGTCCTGGAACCCTTTGGACATAAAAACAAAGCCCCATCACTGAAATCAACAACATACACATGCACATATTCTGCCTGCTTTGTGACCATGGTGATCATGGGTCTACAGTCTACTGTTTATGGATTGTATCACCTATTTTGTACTGAATCAGATGCAGTTAAAATGAAGTAGCCAATTCTCCCAGATAGATACAGTAGATCTTGCTCTAGGGACTTGAAATTTCATTATCTGAATCTGAATTTTATCTAATTTTCTCTTGTACCTTCCTTCTGGCAAAATGTTTTGAAAATTGCAAGGAGTCCAAGCAAGGCATGCTCTTCAAACATAGGTCTAGTGTCTTTCAGTTTTCCATCATTCCAATTTGAGTATACCCTTAAGAATAATATAATAAAAGACAAAAGCTTGTGCAAAGGATTTACTGAAAGACCCACAGACACTAATCTACAGTAAAACATGTTGCTCAAGATTGCTACAGAACACTGAAAGAAGGTAAATTATAAGCAACCCCTTTCCACACCCAGGAAAATATCACTAGAGGGAAGGGATTCTTCATCTAATAGACCTCTTTCATGCTGATTAAAAATAGAACCATGTTATTACATTATTTCTTTCTCCATTGACATAATTAACTCAATTTCTCTGAAAAAGTGAACATGTGGCCTGAGAGGGACTCAGCATCTACAACTCTCTGTCTGCTGAGGCTCTCAGGAAGGTGAAGCCAGCCATATTGAGAAATGGGACTGTAGTGAGGGGGTGTGGCCTCCCTCCGAGACTGATGGGGAGTAGCCACTCTCTACCACCTCATGGGGGAGCCAGGCATGCCATGCCCCACTGCCAGAAGCAGAGGGGAAGGACAGGAAGTTTAAAAGGAAGGCCCTACAGCTCAGCTGAGTGAGAGCTGGGAAATATAGCAGATGTCCCTTGCCTGCTGCTGAGCTCTCTGCCTGTGACTGAGCTCCACAGCACCCAGGACCCAGAGGAGTTGCCAGGACTGATGACAGACCATTACCTGGAGAAACTTCTAGGCCTGCCACTAGCCATGCACACTGTAGAGACTGAGGAAGCCCAGGAGATGGAGGTTCAGTTAGAAGAGGTAGTAGGGAGTAGCCCAGGGACACCAGACATTGGTCTGGTTGTGTTATCAGAGTCTAGGTCAGAGTGTTTCGGTGGGATCCCCGCCAACCCAGTGGTAGAACTCTGCTATTCTCAGGGCCCTGGGCTGGGACCTGGTGGAGTAGGGTGGGCCTGGGTCCCTCTAGCCCCTGTGGGTGGCTGCCTACACATGTTAGGCCAAGAGACCTGCGTTTGCTGTCTGCCTGAGCCATGAAGCTAGGTGAAACACTGCCAGAGGGCCAGAGCCCCTAGACTGCTAATTCCCCAACTGAGCATTGCATTTATATGTGCACCACAGCGAGTGGGCATGGCCTCCCTCCAAGTCTGAAAGGGAGGGCCGACCACGAACCTTTACAGGGACCCACAGAATATTGCCCTTCAAAAGGATCTGGTAACTTGATCACAGTCTAAAAGTACTTAGATGGGAAAGAAAAATTTGATAACAGAGGGCTCTTTAATCTAGCAGAGACACATATAACAAGATCCAATGGTTGAGAGTTGAAGCTAGACACATTCAGTTTTGAAATAAGGCAGTTTTTTAGCATTGAGTGTAGTAAGTCATTAGAACAATTTACCAGGGGTTGTGGTGGATTCTTGATGACTGGAAATTTTTAAATTAAGATTGGATGTTTTTTTCTGAAAGACAAGCACTAGTTCAAGCAAGAATTAATTCAGAGAATCCCTATAGCCTGTGTTACAGAGCAGATCAGGGTGGATAATCACAGTGGTCTCTTCTGACTTTATAATCTATGATTCTATGAAAAAGAACTCTTTTTCATAGAAAAAAGCTTGTGTCTTTAGGTCCCAAACTAGCTACAGCCAGGCTTGAAACTACTCTCTATCAAAGACAACTCACATGCCTGGTGCAAATCCATGGCCTCCTGGTGTACCCTCTCTCTCTGACTGTGAGGAATGAACCCCATTAGAACATCCACCCATTGCCAAACAAGTAGGTTCACTCATTTGACACCAATGACATCTTGTTGCAACAGGAGGTAAAAATAATGCTGTTGCCATCGACCTCACCATTACTAGCCCTCCCCTCTCTTTGTCATGCTGTTGCCTAGGCCCTGATCAGCCATCTGTGCCTTGGCCAGAGATACATCAAGATGCAATACAGTATATACTTTTGGACACCACCTTCCCAGGTAGTATCATAGAACATCTATTTCAGTGCAATCATTCTCCTTCCTCAGTGCCTGGACAGTGCCTACAGCTTCACAGATGAATTCCTTTGTGCAGCAGTGGCCCTTAAGGGCCATCCGATTGCAGGAGTTAAGTTGGCGTCTCTCTCTTTGCTTGCACAACAAGTAGGAATCTTTATTTGTTTAAAAAACAAGCATTTCAACTGGAATTAAAAAGAACTTAAAGCTTTTTCTTGGTCCTAAATTTTGCAATAGCTTGATTTGGGGCCAGATTTTATTTAATTCTGTCTCTTTAAATGTCTTACTTAAACATATTGCAAAATCAATCATAAAACTGAAATACAATTTAAAAGAAAACATAAAACTAATCTGAAATATCCCTCCAAATGAGTAACACATGTCAGACCTGGCCAAAAAGAAAGAAAGATTTTTTTTTTAAAAACCCACCACAAATTATAATAACCTTTGTTAGTCTTAACCTGCAGCTTTGCTGATAACATGTCCTAAATATATAACTTCACAAGCCCAGTAAATATCATCTGCATAAGTTAATATAAATAAAGGCCACCACTCTGCAGAGATCTACATTCCTAGGGGAGGAAAAATGCATCTAGTTGACATATAGATGGTATTATTTGAGCATATTCTCTTTGCTTGTAGAAGCAGCAGCAGTTGTCATTACAATACAGTTTAAAATGTCCCTTACAATGAATTAGGTTCCCGCTTCTTTTCAGACAGCATATCAAAATATTTTAAATGTTAGCGTAAATCTGACACATGTTCCAAAACAGCACAATAAGACATGTTCTCAACAAAGTGCAATGCTGCTAGATGGTAAGTGCAAGGTATAATTGGTGAGATTAAAAGAAAACAGAGTAAAAATTGCACCCTTCATAATGAGGTGTTGTTCTACTGTACGAATGACAAGGGTCTACCGAGGCAGCTGACACCAGCAAAAATGTCAAACCTCTGCCGAAAGAAAGTCAGCACAGAATGCTGCTTGTGCTACTCATTTACTAGCCTTGTTAAACCTCTCTCTGAAGTGACACATACACTTTCTGTAATAAGACAATTTCTGCAGCAGAAGATAAACCTCCACTTCTAGAACATAGCATGAGCAGAGCTACAGAATTAGTGAAACAGCCTACAATCGTTTTCAGAGAAACCTGTACTATCATGAACGGTACAAGTTTACTTTCAGAAAGCTGCTACGAGAGATGTATGGGGAAATGTGCTTCAAGACGTTTGGGGAAATGTGCTTTTTAGCCAGCTTTTGTCTTTTTCCACGATGTGACAACATGGTAACTGAACTTACTGAACTGACCAAAGTAATATGCCCTGACTTTTGGGAACTCAAGCAGTATGTAACATGGGATTTTTCAGGATACTTAGGATGCTGTTGTTCGTGAAACATTAAGGGTGGCATTGACCACGCCACAGGAATTCCTCTGATACAGGAAGGTTTTGACATAGTATTTGACACTTCAGTACTACAGTGAGGGGGACTATATAAATGCCTAAAATGGATGAGTGGTAGGTAGGTTGATCGATAGATTCTGTAAGTTTACATTCTTCTATTGGGGTATGTTTTACTTCCCTGTGTACAAGTGATTCAGTTCCAAGAACTTCATGTGGTACAGGGCAACCAATGAAGATATCCTCTCGACTTAGGTCCTTTGAGTTCCTAATGGAGGTGCATTGCTAGGGTCTCCCCCAGAGCCTTCCCTCTGGGTGGGATGGGTGTTCCACATTATAGGTGGGAAGAGGGGTTAAGTTAATGCTACCCACTGAAATCCCATAAGAGAGTGAGTGGGGTTATTACTCTGCAGAAAGCAGCTACTATCCCCAGCCCTCCCCAGTGCATGCCCTTCCCACACTTCAAAGCCCCACAGGTGCTTCCGCTGCATAGAGGGAAGGGTGGAATGATGCCAAAAATGGTAATATTCCTTCCTTCTAGACCTTGTCAGCCCACCCAGATCCACTGCATTTTCATCCCTTTCCACATAGAGAGTGGGTTATTAATTTGAAAAAAGAAAAACAAAAAAACAAAACAAAATAAAACTTAGTGTAAGACACAGTACAAATGTGTGGGACCATGTTTTACTAGTGAGAAATACGGACAGGGAATCAGGACTACTGAGTTCTACTGTTGACTTTGTCACAGGCTCATTTGATCTAGTTACTAAGGGCTAGATTCACAAAAGGACTTAGGCACCTAACTGCCACTTTAGGCACCTAAATCCCAGAATCAGGTCCCCCGAGATTCATAAAATTCCTGCTTAGCAGCCTCTGTACCTTGTAGGTGCCTAAACTCGCTCAGCACCTAAATTTTTGCAGTACAATTTCCTTTTTTTGCCTATGATTCTGCCCCTGTGCATGCACAGTACAGTCCCACACCAGGCATCCAGATGCCTAAGCCCCAGAATGATCCACGAACCAGGGAAAGATAGTAATTCCTCTGCATAGCTTGCCTGCAGGGCCATAGCTTGTAAATATGCTCAGAGTTCACCTACTGGAGCAGGCCTCTATAAACCACAAAAGAGACAGGGGAAAGGAGGAGGAATTCCCTCCTAACTTTTAGCCCAGTGATGAGGGTAATCACCTGGGACTAGGGAGACCCATGGTTCAAGTCAAGTCCACCTGAAGGGGGAAAAAAAAAGGATTTGAACAGGGACCTGCCACCTCTCAGGTGAGAACCCGAGCCACTGGGCTATTCACTGGGATATGCTGACGTGGGGCTCCCTCGGTCTTTCCTGTTGAAGCTGTTTTACTGAGAATAAAGAATAAAAAGTCACTGGGTGAGAGAGAGAGAGAATGAGCGACTGAACACACCAGCATGGAGATGATGTTGAAGGCTGGTGGGTAGCGCACTCAAAAGGGAGGCCTATAATCCAGTGCCCCAGCTCCAATGACATTTTAAAAATTATTTATCCCCAGGGGAACAGCTTCAAGAGGAGAGACGCAGTGAGCCCCACATCAGAATATCCCACAGCCCAGTGGCTAGGGCACTTACTTGAGGGCTGGCTGCTCTCATGTACAGGGCCCACGAGAGGGCGGGGAAGCCGGTATAAATTACTGGGGCCCGGCGGTCAGGCTGGCCGCTGGAGTAGCACGCAGCTGTGTAGGGCACCAGGAAATTTGGGGCAATTTCGTGTCTCAAATTTCCTGGCGCCCTAAGCAGCTGCGTAGTTTGCGTATGGGTAAGGACGGCCCTGCTCAGCATCACCACACCTAAGTTTCTTTGTGAATACAGCCTTAACCACCTAATGCCTTAGTTTAGGTCAGAGGTTCTTAACCAGGGGTATGTGTACCCTTGGGAGTACACAGAGGGGGTACATCAACTCATCTAGATATTTGCCTAGTTTTACAACAGGGTACAAAAAAGCACTAGCATATTCAGTACAAATTAAAATTTCATACAGACAATGGCTTGTTTATACTGCTCTATATAGCATACACTTAAATGTAAGTACAGTAGTTATATTCCAACTGATAAAAATGAGGAAGTAAGCCATTTTTCAGTAAGAGTGGGCTGTGACACTTCTGTATTTTTATGTCTGATTTTGCAAGCAAGTAGTTTTTAAGTGAGGTGTAACTTGGGGTATGCAAGACAAATCAGACTCCTGAAAGGGGTACAGTAGTCTGAAAAAGTTGGGAACCGCTGGTTTAGGTAAAATAACTACTGGTACTTTCAGACAGGGGCAGCTCTAGTAATTTGGCCGCCCCAAGCACAGTGGCACGCCGCAGGGGGCGCGCTGCCCGTCGCCGGTGCCGCGGCTCCGGGGGACCTCCTGCAGACGTGCCTGTGGAGGGTCCACTGGTCCCGCGGCTCTGGTGGAGCATCCGCAGTCATGCCTGCGGGAGGTCCACCAGAGACTCGGGACCAGCGGACCCTCCGCAGTCATGCCTGAGGGAGGTGTGCTGGTCCCGCGGCTCCGGTGGACCTCCCGCAGGCATGACTGCGGAAGGTCCGCCGGAGCCGCCTACCGCCCTCCCGGTAAAAGGCCGCCCCAAGCGCACGCTTGGCGCGCTGGGGTCTGGAGCTGGCCCTGCTTTCAGGATTATTAAAGAAGGTTAAGTCTACATGTATATTTGTGTTCTAGATACATTATAGGTTTTTTTATAGTTAAAAAGTATATAGTATTTATAGGTTAAATACTTTAAACAATAATTGTGAATATTTTCAACTAGGTTCACCAATAGTCTCCAGCTACTTTGTATCCCTCTAACACTGAGAAGCAGCCATAAACCTGGCATACCTGGGTGATTAAGGGGGGTTTATGGTTGCCTTGCATCGCCTGAATGACACAAAGCAGCCGCAGTCTACCAGTGAACCCAGTCTTTTGCTAATATGAGGATCTTAGCTCAATTCTACCACACTCAAGTCCTTTATTATTTGCAACCAATCTGCTTGACTCAGTGGAATAGCTGAATAGATGCATTTGACCCACTAGTGTATTGAGTGACCAAGCTGGACATTCAAATAGCAAATACCATGGAATACTCTGCAAATAATTCTCATACTGTTATTTCTTCACAGTTTATGTTGGATTACAGAAAAAAATCCCCATTGTACAGGACTGGTTTGTGAATGCATTGGAAAGCCAAACCAAGTTTTATTACATTTTATATTCAGTAAATACTAGTCAACTAACTTTAGTTTCTGTATAGCTCACATTTTGATATTCTATGTTCATAAGCTTCTAGACAGATCTAGAGCCAGAATTACTGTTGATCTTTACAGAAAGTCTCCTGACACTGAAATTGATGTGTATTCGTATATATTTTGAATGGCACTGAAGAGGATACTTATGTTGCTTTAATAAGTATTGTCTTCAGGACTCCAAAGGCTTAGAGTAGGATCAGTTCTTGAATTTAAGTATCAATGTTAATGCTGCTAATACTGATCCTATTAAACTTCACATAAAACTTCTTTACTGGTTTAGGCACTTAAAAGATACAAATCTGTTCAGTAATGGAGTACAGCGTGCAGCTGCACTGCAGAATGTCCAGGACGCCAGCAACATTCAGATGGCTCACAGAAAGTAATAAATTTGCCCTTGCTGTCTCTACTTTTCCGGTAAGATATTGTATGTTATTATGATTTATAAAAGAGTAATTTTTATAACATGGGTTTGCCAGGACTAAAACTCTGCAAGTACAGATATCTATAGAAACGTGGAAATACCTGCTCCAGCTGGTTAACCAAAACTTACTTAAAACATCATTGAGATCTTTGAAATGGTACTCATACCAGAAACCAAGTTTATAAATGGGAAATCTAAATTCCACTATACTCTGCATAAAACTCACTCCTTCTGTGGATGAAAGGCTATAATTTCCCAAAGCTCCTAGGGCAGGCATCATTGGATGATGCAGTCCACATTTCATCAGGATTACCATATTGACTGAAGCTTTACCATTCTGGTTATATTTTGCGGCACCCAGCAACAGTGAAAGGTCAATAAATGTGTGAGTTTATATAGACTAGCAAGGCCAGATCTTGTTCCCCGACCTCTTTGTTCTGTATGTCCATTTTGCCCCATTCCACCAGCAAAAAGCAGGTGAAAAGGTAGCTGAAGCAGGATGTCAGGGATTTTCCACAGTGTAGAGGAATCCCCAGGTGGGGTAGAGGCGCTGTGGGGCAGAAAGAGTGCACACAGCCACATTTGCTTCTCCATCCATATTAAGAAGAGCTTGACACAAGAGGGGATTCTGGGCCTGAGTCACTGTTGCCCTGCACCTTGTGTGGTCACCAGGGCCAGCTCTAACTTTTTTGCTGCCCCAAGCAAAAAAAAAAAAGGTGCCGCCCCACCGTAACAACCCCCCCCGAGCACCGCCCCACCAAAATAAAATCAACCCCCCGAGCGCCACCCCACCAAAACAAAAAAAAAACAAGCACTGCCCTGCCAAACCAAAAAAAACAAAAAACCAAGCGCTGCCCCACTGAAACAACCCCCCCCCCGAGAACCGCCCCACCGAAACAAACAAAAAAATATCCCAAGCGCCGCCCTGCCGAAACAAAAAAAAACCCCAAGCGCCGCCCTGCCGAAACAAAAAAAGCCCCGAGTGCCGCCTCGCCCCACCAAAAAAAAAAAAGTGCCACCCTGCTGAAACAAACAACCCCCCCCCAGCACCGCCCCATCACCCCAAGATTGGCCGCTCCTTACAAGGTGCCACCCCAAGCACGTGCTTGGTCAGCTGGTGCCTGGAGCTGGCCTTGGTGGTCACTTACACCAGTGCAAAGTAAAAGTGAGATGCTATCAAATCAAAGACTGTGTCATAGATGTGAAACACTACATTTTTCACTGGTAAAAATCACTATAGAAGATTAAAGGCCTATGACAAACCAGGCCTATGTCCCTGGTCCCTCATCACTAGATTATCTTTTGGAATTTAATGGGCTATATGGAGGCCAATGACTCTACAAAATTCAATGCTATGTTTAGGATGTCCACCAACAAAACAAGAACACAAGTCTGGTTAGGTTTACATTCCTAACTGAGAAAGTGCCACCAGTAGCATGGGGATTATAATCTAAAACTCCAGGCAACAAGGAAATATGAAGAAAGTAGCTGGCTGATGTTTCAGATTCTTGGTTTTTTTCTGCATATTTTTTAATATCGTTAAATATTCCTCTCTGAATATTATCCCAAACACAAAGGTTATAATAAAATGTTTGGAAAGCTGAATTACAAAGGTTCAGAATCTGATAACTTTACACTCAGTCAGCAGTAGTTTACTTGACGTACGGGCCCATTGATGTCAATGGGACGACTCTTAATGGTACTAACTCAATGTGAGTAAGGCTGGCAGAGTCTGGCCCACATGCTACCTTGCAAACTATTTGCTAGTACAGTTCAGCTGTGCAGTTTTAGATTAAATTATGTATATGCATCACTTTTACGTGACTCCACTAAAATATCTCAGGCCCTTGTCAGAAGTTTTGAAAGAAAACAAATCAGTCTAGTATAAAACCAAGAGAGAAGGAAAGTCTCAGAAGTCCAAAAGTATGAGGTGTTTTCAAAACATTACCATTAAGCTATGTACTTGAGAAACAGCATTTGCATGGTTATTTCAGTGTGAAAAGTTATGCAAAAAACAGTTAGCATAAATAAGGTACTTCCAGGCAGCATACTTTGTATGCCTAAATGAATATCATGCTAAAAATGAGCTGATGCACAAGAGAGCCAGCAAGCAATTTACAGTTACCAGTTTGTGCAGAGCTATCAATTTTAGACACCCAAATTGACACTGACTCAAAGTTTCATTTTTTGTCCCTTAACATGTTGCAGAAATATAAAATCATTTGCCTTTAAAAATGCACATCCTTTTATATCTTCTGTTTGCGATTGCACTGTACTTGCATTTGTGTTGATGAAAGCTGAAGCAATTAGGTGCAATGGGGCCGTAAAGTGGGAGTAAATTACATTCCATCCACTTTTAAAGCTCCTTTACACTGCCAGGGCAATCTATAAGGGCTTTAGAATAAATCAGAATCAGGAGCTCTTTCTGCCTATTGGTGCTGGCACTTGTGATTCCACTTCTTCACTGGTATTAAATGCCTGCACATCTTCTAGTTAATGGGCCTGATTCTTCACTGCCTTGCATTTCATATTCACACCTATGCAAAAGGAGTGCAAATGTTACTAAATTAGAATATCCCACTCATTTCCTCTGGTGGTTCACTTTGTACTCTATTGGCCCGATGCACATCTATGCTAAGAAGTCTCTTTACACCACTCTAACAGTGTTAAAGAGCATTAAAGTGGACATAAATTATGTAACACCTACTTTAAGGCCCCTTAACGTTGCCAGAACAGTGCAAAGATAGCTGCGTAACCTATTACTTTCATTTATTTAGGGCACATCTACACTTGCAATGTTACAGTGCACTAGAGCTACAACGCTGTGGTGCCAGTGTAGACACCGTGGCGATTACAGCGCTGTGATTGGCCTCCAGGAGGTGTCCCCTGAGTTAGAGCGCCACTCAGAGAGTGCTGAAGGGAAACTGCTGTTGTGCTTTCACACTGACAGCTGCCTGTGCAATAGCGTGTTCACACTCGTGGCACTTGCAGCGGTATTCAGAGCGATGCACTCTGGGCAGCTATCCCACAGAGCACCTCTTTCTCTTCTGCCGCTAAGACATGTGGGAAGGCAGAGGGGATGGTGGAGCATCCTGGGTCCTGTCCCAATACCCCATGATGCATTGCTTCGCATCTCAGCAATCCCTATGCTTCCGTCTGCATTTGGCACCAACTTTCAATGGCTTGTGTACTGTGCGCCGTGCCTTTATGGGCTGCAGGAATGGATCCCAAACTGTTGACCATTATGCTGCTTGCTCTGACCAACACGTCACGCGTGGCAGTGGAGTTATTCCTTAAGCTACAAAGGCAAGAGGAGTGCAACATTGATCTCACCACGCATATTAGCTATGACATGAGATTGCTTATAGCATTCATGGAGGTGCTGACCACAGTGGAACACTGCTTTTGGGCTCAGGAAACAAGCACTGAGTGGTGGGATCACATCATCATGCATGTCTCGGATGACAAGCAGTGGCTGCAGAACTTTCGGATGAGGAAAGCCACGTTCATTGGACTGTGTGATGAGCTCACCCAGCCCTGCGGCACAAGGACATGAGAATGAGAGCTGCCCTATCATTGGAGAAGCGCATGGTCATTGCACTGTGGAAGCTGGATACTCCAAACTGCTACCGATAGGTCGCTAACCAGCTCAGAGTGGGAAAAAATTGACCATTGGACTTGTGTTGATGGAAGTGTGCAGGGCCATTTAGTGTATCCTGCACCGAAAGACCATGACTCTGAGCAATATGCGTGACATTGTAGATGGCTTTGCACAAATGAGCTTCCCTAACTGTGGAGGGGCGATAGATGGCATGCACATTCCAATTCTGGCACCAGATCACCTAGCCACTGAATTCATTAATCACAAGGGGTATTTCTCAATAGTTCTCTAGGCGCTTGTGGATTACCATGGGTTTTTCACAGACATTAATGCAGGTTGATCCAGAAAGGTGCATGACGCACGCATCTTCAGGAACACTGGCCTGTTCAGGAAGCTGCAAGCAGGGACTTTCTTCCTGGACCAGAAGATAACTGTAGGGGAAGTTGAAATGCCCATTATGATCCTGGGAGACTCCGCTTACCCCTTAATGCCATGGCTTATGAAGCCATTCACGGGGCAAATTGACTGCTCCACGCACCAGGTGATCCCGCACTTGGAGCAATGCCGAGCTGCTGGACCTCATCCACATTTGGGGAGAGGAGGCTGTCCAGTCCCAGCTGCGCTTCAGCCATATGAATTATGACACCTATGGACAGATGCATGACAGAAATGGGCCATGAGCAGGGCACATTGCAGTGCAGGGTCAAAGTGAAGGAGCTGAGGAATGCCTACCACAAGGTGCAGGAGGCAAACCACTCCACACATCACCGAGCAAACAGGAAAGGGACTTTCAAATTTCCAAAGGAATTTACGGTGTGGGGATGACAGTTGGTCACCTAAGGGCAGGGCAATAGAGTTCAAACTGATGACCAGAGAGGTGAGAACAGGCATTGTGGGACACCTCCTGAATACCGCTGCAAGTGCCACGAGTGTGAACACGCTATTGCACAGGCAGCTGTCAGTGTGAAAGCACAACAGCAGTTTCCCTTCAGCACTCTCTGAGTGGCGCTCTAACTCAGGGGACACCTCCTGGAGGCCAATCACAGCGCTGTAATCGCCACGGTGTCTACACTGGCACCACAGCGCTGTAGCTCTAGTGCAGAAAGCTGTACGCCTCTTGTTGGGGTGGTTTTTTTGAAGCGCTACAACTGTGCAGTTTCTGTGCACTAAGTGGCTTGGCAGTGTGTACACTTTGGAAGTTACAGTGCAGAAAGCGGCTTTACTGCGCAGAAACTTGCCAGTGTAGACAGAGCCATAGATTTATAAAAACCTGCATAGGTGTCCATCCAATGATCTGGGTGCTTATTCTCCAAAATAAAAATATGTAATAAATCTAACCTACAAGGTAAAGGACTGTTTATCTTACCTAGATGTTACAGTGAGAGCTTTTAGCACTGCATATTATCAAGTGCAACCTTCATAAGACGCTGTTTTCAGTAGCTTATAACTTTGCCAATGTTAACCATTTGGGCTGAAATTTTACATGAAGGTTCTATGCCTCAGTTTGAATATCTTTTTTTTTTTAAATCAGCAAAATGCTTCAGTTATTTCTGATTAACAAGGTTAGGGGAAAATGCATTGTTTTGCTCATGCCAAAATAATTCTAGTGACCTTTTCTTTGAGATGCTCTAGTACCCCTATGCTTTGGAACAGGCACTTGAAATTTGGCAGTGGGGTTGACTTTGTATTGGGAATTTGCCTTATGCTGTTCCTGTTTGACCAAGTAATAACCCTTTTAGGTAATAATTGGAGATATACCAATCTTCTAGAACTGGAAGGGATCTTGAAAGGTTGTTGAGTCCAGCCCCCTGCCTTCACTAGCAGGACCAATTTTTGCCCCAGATCCCTAAATGGCCCCCTCAAGGATTGAACTCACAACCCTGGGTTTAGCAGGCTAATGCTCAAACCACTGAGCTATCCTTCCCCCATTTTGGAAAAAGACTTGGTAGCACTTCGCAGCTAAATTCCCTGAAGACTCCATCCATGCTGGGTGTGCTCCAACCTGAGGCTGAGTCGGACCATCACAGAAAGTACAATTCTGGGCTGCTACAGGCCATGTGATGCTGGGGCTGTGCACAGGAACTGAGAGCAGGGAGCCTGTTTCTCCTGTGCTCTCAGTGAGCCTCCTGCTGGGCACTGGAAACATGGAGGAAGAAAGCCACCTGATTTGAAAGCAGAGGAGACAAGAACTGGATCTGGTGTGTGTGGTGGAATGCAGGGGAATTAGATCGAGACAGAGAACATAGGGGAGATGGGGACTGAAGGCTCACAGCGGGAGGTAAACTGGGACAGGGTGTTGGGGCAAGGGGGGATTGGGAGTAGCTGGGTAGGGATAGTGGGAACCAGGAAGGGAATTGGGGGAGATTGAATGCAGGGCTGGGAGCAAGTGGGGCAGGGAAAAGACAGTAGGGGATAGGGGATAAAATATGTGGTAATGTAATTAATTACTATCATAATTCGTATGTACAAGAGGGCCAAATTAAGGTTGCACAGGCATTCTTAACACTGGCATTTCCTAGCTTTGGAATGCTCAGTTTTGAAATCTTAATAACGTTCTTTAACATATATGTAGCGTGTGTGTGTGTGTGTGTGTGTGTGTGTGTGTCTAAAGATTTGCAAAAAAGAACAAACCACAAAAAACCTCAACAATGAAAATAGAATATACTCCACCTCCTGCAACCCTCCACAAAAGCCTAGGGGGAAAAGATGTGTTTTGCATTATGCCCAGAAGATTAGCAAATCTAGGCTCTGGCAGGCAAAAATGAGGGAACAAGTTCCAAAGTTACTGATCTGTCAGAGATTGCTCTGTTAGCTGCTCTCCCATTTATAGCCAAGAAATTCCAGCTCAAGCCCTCTGCTGATTGCAACCACAGGCTACAAATGAAATTGAGTTTTATTTTCTGTGTCAACATCCTCCAGAATCTGCTCGGGGAAATGCACTAGAGTGTTCATATGGCAGTGTGTGAAAACAGGCAGGGTAAAAAGGCTAATCAGCTCCAATCCTGCTTTTTGCAATCAGACTCTCCTGAGAATTGCACACACACATTTTTTCCACACAGTTTCTTTGAAAATAAACACTCAAATTACACAGATAATCTGCATTGAATTAGTGAATCCAAATCCAACCAACTTTTTGTTTTTCAAATATGTATGACACATTCATGCAAGATAGCACACACTGAACAATTCTATGTTCTCTCAATGCATTTTGGAATAACATGCCCATAGTGCAGTAGAATATAAGTGAAGAAAGTTTGTTGACTCTGCCAGTAGCTACTATTGTTGCCATCAGCATTCAGTTTTATGTGCCTGCTTTCTCTGGTGGCAGAAACTGAGAGCTGATAGGATGTGACACACAATATCCACTTTTGGAAGAAGAGATCATGCTCGCTAAACCTTGACATGGTCATTCTCAAAAGTAGTGAACCACTGTCTGGTTGCACAATGGAGTAGGGCAGGAAAAGAAGTCTGGGCTCTAATGGTAGGGAATGGGCTTCAGAGAGTGATTGATCTGTCTATCTTTCTAGGGTATTAGTGTATTCCCATGACTTTGGTAACTGGGCAACTCAGAAAACTAGGAACTCTACATAGACATACGGTAGATCTTCCAAGGAGTAAAATTAATAGTAATTGGGGTCTCAGACCCATTAGGTCAACTTTGAAAATCTCAGCCACATAGAGCTGGGCATGAACATTTTTTTTGATGTTTTTCCTAATCTTTTTTCACTGAAATTCAAAATGCAGATAAAAATAGTGAAAAATTGAAATTCAGAAAATGTCAACTCACCCTAATAGAGATGTATTTTTCTAACTCTCATCCTGCCAGTTTCCGGGTAATTTATTTATGCATTGGGTTTTGGTGTTAATGCAGGAAAGCCTGGGTGAAATAGTGAGGTTTTCATTATCATCTGCAGTTGTATAGCTGTGTGGCCACACTGGTCTCATCTGGTAATGAGCACTGAATACATGAAAAGTTTCTGTGAAAGCTCTGTCTCTTGCTGTGACACCCTATACACTATTGAAATGATCTTTGTACAACCTATGCTTTGTAAGGTATTATTTGAAAGCTCATAATTTGCTGGTCAGTATTGACCTGATAAAATATGAGTGGCAACACTGTATATAGAGTTATAGATTCCCCTGTATGATGTTATGAACATACATTTCAAACTTCACTGCCCTGCCCAGGCAGAAGTCAGCTCTGTCCTAAACAAAGGAAGCAATACTAGAGTGGCTAGGTTACCAGAATGCCTGGTCAAAAAGGGACCATGGCAGGTCCAGGCAGCACAGCTGACTGGGTCGCTAAAACTCCAGTTGGCTGCAGTGCGAATGGGGCAGGCAGACTCCGTGCAGCTCCTGGGAAGTGGCAGCATGTCCCTCCGGCTCCTAGGTGCAGGGGTAGTCAGAAGCACTCCACTTGCTGCTACTGCCCGCAGGCACCACCCCGAGTGCTGGCTCTGCAGTTCCCATTGGCCAGGAACCACAGCCAATGGGAGCTGTGGGGACAGTGCCTGTGGATGGGGGAAGTGTGCTGAGCCCCTTGGTTGCCCCCCTGCCTAGGAGCTGGTGTGACATGCTGCTGCTTCCCAGGAGCTGCGCAGACTTCTTTCATCCCTGGGAAATGCTGGGGCCACCAGAGGTCAGCACTGGCCAAAGCCTGAACCCTGAAACCCCTCCCATTCTCCAACCTTCCGTCCCAGCTCAGAACCCACTCCCATATCCAAACTCCCTCCTGGAGCCTGCACCCCCTCCTGCACCCCAACCCTCTTCCCTAGCCATGAGCTCCCTCCCACACTCCAACCCTCCCAGCCCCACCCCAGAACCCACACCCCAGAGCCCTCACCCCCTCCCAAACCCCAACCCCCTGCCCCAGCCTGGAGCCTCCTCTTGCAGCCCAAACCACTCATCCCCAGCCTCACCCCAGAGCCCGCACCCTAACCCCCTGCCCCAACCTGGTGGGAATGAGTGAGTGAGCGAGGGTGTGGGAGAGCAAGTGATGGGGAGGGGAAGAAAGAGATGGAGTGAGCTGGGGCGGAGTCTCAGGGAGGTGGCAGAGGTGTTCAGTCTTCTGCAATTAGAAAGTTGGCAACTCTAGTGCCTGCCTTAATTTGCTTTTAAGCAGTACACAAAGTCATCAAGCAGGAAGGGACAACAAAGGAAGTTCAAACAGGTGAGGGGGAAAAAAAAGAGAAGGGAATATCCTTCCCCATAGACTCTTCATCTCCTGGATCTTAGCTGGAAATGTTTTGAAGAGGGGAACTGAAACTATAAAAAAGGAAGGACAAACACTCCAAGTGACACCCCCAACCCTGTCCACCTCATTCTCTGTGCTTGAGAAGACAAAAGGAAACAGCCATTGAACTCTGGGGGAAGAGTCCTGACCTGAGAGTTTGGTTGATAATCCGCTGGAGCATGCGATGAGAAAGTTTGCTTTACAATTGAGCTAGTTTCTTAAGTAGATACTAGTAAGCATTTTATCTTCTTTTTTCTTGTAGCCATTTCTGACTTTTATGCCTCATTGAAACCTTTGTAGTTAATAAACATATTTTACTATTTTATATATTCCAGTGTTTTTAAATTGCAGTATCTGAGTATTCTATTTAAAATAATAAACCAGTGTATTATTCCCTTAATAGAATAATGAATTTAATGTATTTGTACTATCCAGGAGAGGGCTGGGCAGTACAGGACATACATTTCTGGGAGAAGAGCTGGGTCTAGGTGTGTGTAGGGTGTTTGTGTGTGTCACCTTGCAGTATAACCAAGGCTGATGAGAGCCAGGGTAGTAGCTGGAGGCTGCAGTTAAACACAGACACTCAGGGTGTGGCTTGCATGCTGGAAGTCTGTTTGTGAGCAGCTCACATGGGGGCTACAACAGCAGGGCATTGTAAGGCACCAAGGTTGAAGGGCAGGGATGGCACAGCCCCCACTGGTCTGGATTGTGCTCTGTCCTGTCACACCTACATATGTAAATTTCATTCTTCATTTTGACAGTTCCATTTTAGCTATCATGGAAGACAAGCTCACCTATTTGGAGCAGTCACCTGGAAGGCTTTGAAGATAAGGCCCAAAGCTTTGATGCTAATTGAAGCAATCCACCTTTAATACCTTCTGGTCCTACGTTGACCATAGTTCTGCCAGATTCTGGGTCTTTAGGCTCTTTTTTTCCCCGTAAATTTCAATCAATGGGGTTAGGAGTCCAAATCCTATTGAAAGTCAGTGGGAGTTGAGCCCCTAACTCCTTAAAGCACCTTTGAAAATCCCAGTCTCTCCAAATTGTATTAATACTTAAAAGAACCAACAATATAATAGAGTAGTGTCTACTGATGTGATTTCTAATTTCTTATACAGTTCAGGTGCACATTAAATTGTACTATAAATTATGGAACCCTATTTTAGTGGGATTTGTTTCTATATATATATATAGCCATAAGCATCTAAAATGGAAGCTGTCTTTGGGCAAGATGTCACTATCTATATGATAATGCCAGGCTTGATTCACCACTTTTACACTGCAATTTTACAATGTTGTAATGCCATTAAACGCCACTGTCCAACACCATGGTGAGTCAGGCCTGTTAAATTTAAGGCCATATAATCAGAATATTTTAAAAGTAACATTTGATTGGACAGATTTTTTTTTCTCTAAAATGAGTTCAGGAAATGAATGCTAATGGGAGTGACAGAAGATTATTTTTAGTTATATTTTCAGCATCAGAATTAAGCAAAATTCTGGCTCATCATAGCTGCACCAGAAAATTCAGCAAAAGGCAATTAGTGCACGCCAGGAGATATCCACCTCACTTCTGCTTCCCTTAATGAGGCACATACTGGTGTATATATGCTGTATGTGCCCATGTGAGGGTGGGGAAATATGTTAACATCCCCAAACTAGATAGAATCTGGCTTATTTACAGTTATTTACTTAAGTGGCCATCTGCTTCTTCTGGCATTGCTAGTAATAAAATAAAGTGCCTGGGCTGGGACTACATTGGAAAGAAAGATGAAGTGAACTACGCCATTAAGAAGTAATTCACTGAAATGACTCTTCTTTTTAATAAGTCATTGTGGTATATTAGTCTATACATCTAAACTATCTGTGCTAATCATCAAAGGCTCTTGTTTTGAATTGCCTCCATCATTCTTTGATCCTTTCAAACTGTTGCTATAAGTGCAGACAGACCAGCAAGCCAAAACCATTTCAGTTGATTATTCATCTGATGCATCAAATATGAAAGGCACTGAGATTTGTGCATTGTCTAGTGAATTAACAGGTGTACACGGCAGATGCACTGACTGAGTCAATGGAGCATGGTTGACTGTCATACCATTTTTTTTCAACCAAAAAAAATAAATAGATACCAAAACATAAGGGCACATTCAGTTATTTTTAACTGAGTGTGGGGCCCACTGAGAGTCAGTGGAGTCCAAGCAGCTCACAGGAGGCACTCGGCACCTTACCAGAAATAGGGCTCTTGAAGTCACTCTTTGCAAATGCAATCCTACAGGTGAGATCCTCAGCTTCCAGCACATTTTTCTGCACTATTCTGGGTCACAGATTGGCTGCAATTTTCCCTTGCACAGGAGAATCCATGGCTGGAGCAGAGTGGATGTAACTTGCTCCAAAGAGTGTCCCCTCTTAGTCCACCCCATCAGACGAGGTGTGCCAGGGGCATGAGGGAGCATGGCTGTGGTGTTCCAATGAGCCCATAACATATAACAGCCCTGGGGGAATGATTAACATCAGGCATAAATTAGAGTTGCTATAAATAACTTAAGCCAGGGGCTGTGTTAGCCTACCCAAATCCTCAGGAGTAGGGGAGTGCAAAGAAATATACCGAGTCGTGGTTTACCTGGTGATCTATTCCTGTATTTTTAAAGTAGGATCACGTTCCATTCTTTGCACCCAATTCCCCACTGCCTTACCCTGTCATTTACACCTGTGCAAAGTGGGTGGAGAACCCTAACCAATCAGAATGGTAACGTTTCATGCCTGCTTTGAACAGGTGTAGACTGTACAATATACTGAAAAGCAACAGTTATTGCCCATTTTACATCCAAAGATAATTAGCTTGAGCAATACAACTCACAGCTGGTAAAATATGGATTACAAAAATATTTGTATTGCATCTACTCATACACACATTTACATAATGTCTGCACTTGGCTAATATTCAATACTGCTATAGTATGCATTACATGTAATACACCACGGCAAAACCAAGGACAATTATATCAGATTTTTTTTCATATTAAACTAGACTACAGTATTGGCAATTAAAATCAATAGGTAATTGAATTATGACACCACTATTAGATTACATGACAGCTATGTACTTTCTTGTCAGTCCGCTGCAGCTTGTGTTAATAAGATTCACTGAGCTCATTATTTTTGTAGAGTGTTAATTTCTGAAAAAAGACCTGTGAACAAAAGGGATGTTGTCTTATAAGCAAATGCCAGGTTACTACAGACCAGGAAAAACTAAAAGAAATAAACAATTCCTAGAGAGTCACTGAAATTTGGATGACAATTTGTACTTCTTAATACCGAAGAGGCCAAGAATGAAAACATCCAGTAGCAGGTATTATTAAAAACCCACTGTGAGGGACAGGGTGGGTTTAGAGAATTGGTAACGGAATAGGAATCTTTAATTTCTTGATGAACTCAAGCCCACCTTGGTAGTAACGGCACATCACTTTTCTGAAGGCTGCCCAGAAACACATATGAAATGAGTTGGTGATCTCAGGCTAGTTCCAATGCTCAGTTCTCAGCAGTGTCAAATGTAAATTTAGTGCAGCTAAGGAGAAATGGTGGGTAGGAAGAATCTTATAGTTCCTACCCCAGACTTTTCACCCCCCCCCCCAGCCCCAACATGTTCCCTACACATGGCGGAGACAGGCAGGTGACCACTTTGTGACACTGCAGGATTCCCCCTATGTTAGGTGACAACTTACAGGCAGTCTCGGAGAGCCCAAGGGCTGAAGACTGTCACATAAAGATCAATCTATTCTCTTGCCCTTAGAAGTGGTCCCTTGTAAATCACAGACAAGGCATGTAAGTGGGAGTTTCTACTGTAGCTGTCTGTTCTTTGGCCTGGTATTCAGGGGCCAGTGCCTAGCACCTTGCACAAGCAATAAATTAATCTTTAAAAAAAAATTGGAGTCCCTGCTTTAAAAACTATATTGTTTGAAATGATTTTAAAAAATGAATTTCAGTTAATTTAAAATGCATAAATACTCACTCTGAACTCCAGGCTGCTAGGATCCTAGGTGCTTTAGAGTGGTCACTCTGAAACCTTCCTTAAAAGTGTCTTGAAACTTGCAGTTGTATTTTCAGCCCAAGGCTCCTGGTGTCTGCCTTTTAAGTAGGTGTGGCTCAGGATAAAATCACAGTGAACTGTAGAGAAACCGGCAGTTAACAAGGATTTTTTTTTTAATGCTACTCAGGACTAAATTCATTCTCCTGGAAGAAGAATAAAGGGCTATTAAAAAAAATTCCACAAACAGCTTCTCTGATTGCTTCAGAGACGCCTCAATTCATATCATGTCTATTTCTCAACATTTACTAAGGAAATTCTGAATGCATTAAAGGGTCGGAACTAAAGCTGCCCAGCCATCTAGAAATGAGAGCATCTTGTATTTACTTACAGAATGAGGTTTAGATCCTCCAAGGGATTTAGGTCCCTAACTGACACTTTAGGGACCTAAATCCAAAGTTTGGATCATCATAATAATAATAATAAAAAAAAACAAAACAAAAAACACTCGTCTTCTAACCCTGTAGGTACCTCAGTTCCTGCTGGGAAAATCCCCTAGGTACCTAGATTTCTGCTCATGGGCATGGGCATGCATTCAGCTACCTCAGTCCTGACTCTCAGCTCATTTCTGAGCCTCAGCAGATCATCAAACTAGGCACTGTCCCCCTCCTACCTGGTTTGTAAAAGCTAATCCAGTCGGTGTGCTTAGTAGCTGTCCACCAGCTCAGGCCCTGCACAAAGAATAGCTAGAGCAGCATGATGGAGCATTTACCTGAATAGTAGACTTGGGTTCAAATCCCTGTGCTAGATGATATGGACCATGAACTTTAACCCCTCTCTCTCATATCCCACAACAGAGCCCTAGATACTTGGGGGTATTTTGGCAGAGCTGGTCTCTTGCCTGTTGAAGTTGTTCCATTTTTTATAAAATACTTAAATATTCATTGGAACAGACACCTGAATTTGGACGTCCCACAGAGCTGAGCGAATAATTGATTTTTCAATTCAATGACATGGGTATCCTAATTCTGGCATTTCTTCCCTTTTGAAAACTTGACTTTGCAACCTTACTATTTTAAAAATATATTGTGTGTAATTTTCAAGATTTTTATAAAAAGCAAACAGACCCCCCCCACCCCCAGAAATTCTATCATGTGGTAAAATATCAACCCCCACATAGATCATCAGCAAGGGTAGAACCTTTAGATTCACTGCACAGACCTCTGCCACTTGAGCAAAGGGAGTAACTAATAGTAGCAATAGTAGGTTGTCATCCCCTAGGTGGACTAGTACTAGCTGAGGATGACACACACAATTGGCCAGTGGGTTCACAAATGTTTGCTGAAAGCACAGAAATAGTGATACTTACAACTACCGGGTTCCATTGCAGGCTCCGAAGGGGAGTGTGTTCTAGTGGGCACAGAATTTTCTGCTTATTCCCCAAAAAGTTGACTGTTTCTATTCTATTCCTTCCAACCTGTCCCTGTCCTGGCTTTTCCTTACCTCTTGCTTCTCATCACAGTCCCATTCTCCTCACCTAGTCAGTCCCAGATTCCGCTCCTAAGGGGTTTAATTTCAGTCCCAGTCTTCACCCCACTCCCAGTCCCATTCTCCTGGCTCAGCCCTTCCCAATTCCCCTCTCAGAGCTCCTCATTAGATATATCTTTCATCTCTTGTCCCTTCCCATGCCCACTTTCCCCAGCCTCCACCAACTCCCAGTCTCCTTGTGAAACCATTGCCAGTCTCCTCTGCTCAATCCCCAGCCCCCCAATCTCCACAATTCCCAATGTCAGTTATCTCGCCCCCCCCCCCGACATCTCCTGCCAGCCTCTAGTGCTATTATTCCCCCATCTCCAAAATCGCAATACATTCCCTGCTCTGGTTCTTGTCCTCTTGGCATTTGAATCAGGCAGCTTCCTCTTCCATGCACCCTGGGCATCAGCAGAGGGACAATAAGAATACAGGAGAGACAGTCTCTCTGCTCTCAGTTTCAGTACCCAGCTCTGGAACAGCCCACAGCATCCCAGAATAGCAATTTCAGATAAAGTCCACACAGTCCAAGATTGCAGCATGCTCAGTGTGGACAGAATCCTGAGATTTTAGCTGTGAAGTACTACCAAATCTCTAGTGAGCACATGCAAACTTTTCAAAGGTGTATAACTTTGCTGAATTTTGGTGGATTTTCACAGGAATAGCAAAAAGCACATCTCTGAAACAAAAGCCAACCCCCAGCCAAATTTTAAAGCCCCTACTCCAAAGCATGGGGGCCTTTGAGCTTCTCAAAGAAAAGGTCACCAGAATATATATTTTTTAAACACGGACAAAACGTGTTTTTCCTCTAATCTCATTCTTGAAAATATCCAAATAGTTTTGATTGAAATTTCCCCAAAATATTAAGCCTGAGGCCAACACCCTGCCACACAACCGAGTATTATTATTATTAGAGCACAGTAAAGACATACCACGGTGTTCGGTGTTTCATTAACTTGTCGAATGGGCAGGTTCCACTGTTAACTTTATTTGGAACACTGCTTCAAAACATCTCCTGCCTAGATCTACCATTTTATTTTTGTCTGCTCCACTGGGAGAGTATATTGGAGAAGTAGCCTTTTGCATCCCTGACAAGAGTTATACTAAATGCATTGCCATGGAACATATGTAAATTTCAGCCCATTATTGGAAAATTACACACATTTGTAAAGTTTTTATTAAGCAAGACAGCACTGCTCATCTTCTGGACTGTTATGTTCTTTTTAATTGGCACAAAGAACTTTTTTTTCCTTTTATACAGAGAATTTCACTCAGAAATTGCCCTTTTGTAAGAAGCAAACAGGAAGCATAACACTTAGTTTATTGCATTAATAATTCAACTTTGCCCAAGCTTTTCTTTAAAAATTCTCAGGTGACTTTTGGGGCATCTACTCAGGCCACTAAAACAATCTATACCAAGTTAGGTCAGCAAGTTGCCAGGCAACCAAGCTCTGGTTTCACAAAGGCAGGCCACCTTGCCTTTTCTTCCCTCCCCCTACCGCTCTAGAAATCAGTATGACAGGCTTGGTGTTGGTGATATAAGATCAGCAATTGTATGCTTTTTCTCAGCTAGAGTAATGCATTGTTTAGGAGAGTCCATTTAGAAGGTTAGGTCCAACTACATTACTTTCTTGCAGCTGTGCCATTACAGTTCTCTCTACCAGCAGCAGCATAATTAGAGTATTATTTACAGAGCCATTATTTTGTATAGTACATATGCTTCATCTCAGCAATGGCTTTTTCTTGAATGTTTTCATTCAGGGGCTGAGGCAGGAAGGTAGCAGCCAAGGATTCACAATAGTATTTCATACAAGTCAATCAACCGGGTTGATTTTTCTTTCTCCATTTAGTTCTAGTTTTCAAACCAAGGTCAGAAAAAAACATTAGGGATGGCCACACATGAAGACATGCCACATTTTGGATGCTAGAGCTAGAAATAAATCATTCTGTAGGTCTAAGTTCTAGTTCACTACGGTGTTGGCCCCACATCAGATAACACAAAACTAGGATAAATGGTAAATTGGCATGTGAGGTTAGCTGCTACTCAATTACATGTATAATGAAGAGCAACCCCAGCCTGCTTCATTTCTAAACCAGTGAAGAGCTATTTTAAGTACCTTTCCTCTCAGGAAGTGAACAAAGAATAATACCAATCACTTGATAGAGGCTGATGTAAACTAAGCTGCAACAAGAAAACATTTTGACAGTCCTGGGAATTATTATTATTATTTTTTTAAAAAAAGGTTTAGATTCCTGCCTTTTCTTGTCAAGATTAAGAAGTGGTCAAAATTCAAGTTAAAATGAAAATTGTTTGGACATTAGTAGGCTCTCCCAGTATAAATGCAGCTAGATGCTTACGACGCACAGATTTCTGATGGCTAAATTTCAGAAGTAATCTCACACCCTCAGCATTTTGGCAGCTGTCTGCATATCCTGCTATCCTTGCACAGCAGGATGACACCAGTTACACTGTTTCTAGAGTTGTAGTCATTTATGGAAAGGAAACAGGGGGGAGAAAAGTCAGAGGAAGAATTTTCCCCAGTGGGATGTTAGTTTATTGCTCATTGGGATTAGATGGTGTCCCTCACTTTAAAAAAAGTGTAGCACACCCTGCATTCCAGAAGCAGCACCATAACATCACAGGAGAGTATACTGGATGAATCTATGCAGCCTAGAACCGGTAGTACAGTCTCCATGAATAGTTGTAGCTGACAAAATTTACTCTCATTTCCATTCATGAGTCATTCATGAAACAATCCTGATTTTAACAAATCCAGTCTTAGTCGGAATAATTTTCATTCTATAGGTTGTTTGTGAATTGTTGACTGCTTGCCATCTGTTATACATGCTGTATGATGGGTCGCCTGTGTCAAGTGCTATTTTTTCTTCTCCCTGATTGGATAACTAACTTGGAAAACTGGAAAATAATGAAAGACAAACAACAAAGAGTGCACAGTGAGTCCCCTTTGGAATCTACCACTACCAATGTTTGCAGGTGAAAAAGGGTAGAGCCTTTCTCCTAACATCTGTAGGAACAAATACCTCTTGTGAAAGTTTTGGCAGATGGTGGAAAAAAACAGGCATTAACATAGTCTAAATGAGCAGCCATTTGGCTTTCAAATTAATGTTGCAGGCTGTTTTTGCAGCATTTGACCTGAGCAGATGCAGCCACACCTGAAGCTTCAAAAGTATGTTTTTGACGGAAAAACTTGTTTATGCTCAAAAAAAGGTGGTGTTTATATTTTGCTGTCATAAACTTTTACTTTTCCACTCACCTCCTGGAAGACATACATTATGGATTTCAGAATTCCCAGAGATTGTACCTGCCCATGAAGGAAAAAGTAATTTGCTGGCTTCTTTTCTTTTACAAACTACAGAAAAAGAAATTAATATATGAAGAACTTACTGAAGGCTCTAGTCTGTCTTTTATACCCAGAGCTCATATTTGGGTGTGGGGAGGGGGGGTTTCTCCCCAAAGGTAATCTCCTTTCCCCATTCTGTTTGAGTTAGTCAGAATTCCTCTGGGCATGCTGGGGTTAACATATGCCAGGCTAGGAAACACTGGCCTCTGTTTGATATAGTCAAGGTTAAGTCTGTCTTAAGCTACGCTACATAATCTACAAGTGATGCTGGAACAATTTTTTATAGTAGGGGTGCTGAAGATGGAAATCATGTATTTGGGTTATTACTTTTTATTACTACTTAAAATCAGAGGGTGTGGCAGCACACCAGCACCCCTAGTTCCAGCACCAGTGTAATCTACCCTATTTAAAACATGGCTGTGGCCAAACATGGCTTAGTCTTGCCGTGTGGAAAGAAAATGCATTATGGTTATATTAGAAGACCATGTGCTTTCTGTTCATCTAGGCAAGAATAAACCACATTAATAATTTGGCCACCACCAAGTTTCATTACCATGTTCAAACATACTTAGTTTTGTACTGTAGGTAGGGCTCTAGTCTAGTGAAGTTGCTTGAAATAGCTGAGAATCATTCCAAGGTGAAAAGTGCAGTCACAGAAAACAACATATCAGTGAGTCTTGCAGACCAAGGGTTATTCTGACAGCCCTGGTTTTTAGAGCTGGTTGGAAGAGTCTGACCAAAAAAAAAAAAAAAAGGGAGTATAAAATATTTGGAAAATGTTTGCAAATTTTTGTTCCCCATTTTCTGACCCACTCTGCTGATTCTTTGAATTCCACTATCTGAAACGAGCTAAGCACATCCACATGGTTGCTGTGATCTGTGATTTAAATGGCAAATTGAAATATAAAGAGACATTCTTATTCCTGCAAATTATGTACCGTAACAGCAAACATAAAATTACAATTAAAAAGGGGGAAGCTTGCCAAACTAAATACAGACATAAGTGTAATGTTCAGTAACTGAGAGCAAAGCCATCTCTCAAACCCTTTAGTGAAATCATAGATGAGTTGCAGTCAGTTTCCTCTGATCTGTAATCCAAGTGAAAGATTTCTTGGAGGACTCACAATTACCAAGAGAGGTGAGGACATTTGGTTTCCAGTAAGTGAGGAGAGACAATTTTTTTTGGCTTAAAGTAAAAGTCAAAAATGATGATCCATATCAGCAATAAAATGTATGTGCATACAAAATCACTTAGTTCCCTGTGATGCTGTCAGTGAATTATATAGTAAGCCTCCATTTGTACAGAACGTATTACCCTTTTTAACAGAGTAGTCAAGTCTCACATGGTGAATAGGATTTTTAGCAGCTTTTCATTTAGTTCCCTCTCATGTTATTAATTCAAAGTGCAGGGATATCAGTAGCATACCATGGCAAATTAATAGGTATAGATAAAATCTTCTATAAATATTCATTACATCTCATTATTGCAAATTAATGAGTAAGATTTTAAAATTAAGGGTACTCACATTTGGAGATGTGCATCACTTTTTAGACATACTAGATTTTAGAAATAAATTATGCTCTGGAGCAAAGTTCTAGTTCGCTACGGGGGTGGCCTAGAAAATCTGACAGTAAATTATAAATTGGTTAATCTGAGCGGCGGGAAGGTGAAGACAGAGTTGCTGCTTGATTTTATGTATGATAAAATGGATATTAACAGCTGCACCATTTCTGGTGTTAATATGCATTATGCTTTAATAAGTCTGCTCTGGATACTATGGCCCAGATCATCAAAGGTATTTAGGTGCCTAACTCTCACTGAAAGCAATGGGAGTCAGTTGCCTACATACTTTTGAGGATCTAGTTCTCTGGTCCTGATCCTTGGCTGTGGAGCAGGGCTGGTGCAACCATTTAGGGAAACTAGGTGGCTGCCTAGGGCGCCTAGTGGTTGGGGGCGCCTAAAAGCCCATTCAGGCGAGGATGTGGAGTGGAGGTGAGCTGGGGCGGGGTGTGTGGGGAGGGCCGCCCGCAGTAACGGGGGGGGGGCGCATAGGGGAACTGCTCCCTGCCCCAGATCATCTCCACTCTTCCTCCTCCGCTGAGCACACAGCGCCCACTCTAAGTCTCCTCCAATCAGCACCACAAGGCTGGGAGGGGAGGAGAATTAGAGCGGCGCCGGCGTGCTGAACGGAGGAGGCGGAACCGAGGTGAGCTGGGGTGGGCTCCCCAGGCAGGGTTAGCTGCCGCGGCGAGGGGGGAGGGGAAGTCTTCCCGGGTTAGCTGCCACGGCGAGGGGGATAGCTGCTGGGGGTGGGGGATCCCCGGGTTGGGGAGTGGCAGGCTCCCCGGATGGGGAGTGGGGTTAGCTGGTTGGGAGTGTCGCACAAGGTGGAAGTTTTGCCTAGGGCGCGAAACTTCCTTGCACCGGCCCTGCTGTGGAGAGGCACAAAGTGCAACTCAGGAGGCAGTTGCAAATGTTCTTTTGAGACACCTTTGTGCTCTTCATGATTCTAGGCCAGCTTTGACTTGCACTGGCTGCCATCATCCCCAATGGCCTGCTAAAATGCCTGGGAATGACCAGAGTGTAGAGAATACCTAGCCATATCCCTCCCATTCCCATGCCATGTTCCCTATGCCAAATGCAGGCAGTGGCGATATAAGAACTATTATGCAACTCTATGCCACAGAGGATCTTGCTACACTGCAGTGATCCTCCCATGCCTGGTGACATGCTGGGTGTGCTGTGCAAAGTGACCTAGCACAAGGGAGAATCTGACCCATGGAATCCAGAAACAGGCTTAAAGACACTTATGCTTGAAAGATTCAAATGGATATAGGATTCTCAAAGCCATATTTGAAAAGTGTCACTTGAAATGATAAGGTCAAATATTGTCTTATGCCAGTGCCCTGAAAGTTAAAGGCAGAAGAAGCTTCTCTTGCCTTAATGCACCCATCCAGCAGCAAGGCAGGACAGAACTCTGAAGATCTATTGTCTTTGCATACATCACAGATTGCATCATTCTGCATCTAACAGTTGCAGGACATAATGAAATAAATTCAGTGCAACACAACAGAAAAATATATGTATTTGTAGCAACAATGAAAAATTCAAGCAACAAACAGTATCATCAACCCACCTGCAGCCAGCTTTTAGTTCCAAAGTTTACATTTTCTATTAAGATGTTCCTTTATGAATTTTGTATACAGAAGAGTAGCATACACACTATATATACACATAAGCACACATCTATACACCTCCTCTCTCCAAATCATGATGAATTCACTGACCTATCTATAGCTGTAAAATGTGGGGCAAATCTTGCTCACGTGGTCACATGGGATTGTTCACTATAGCAAACACAGCACCTGGTAGGGAGAGTGTGCAAAACAGGACCCTTGAATAGTCACTTTGGGCCAAATTCATCCCTACTGTAAATCCACTGTATTCAGTTGAGTTACATCAGGACCTAACAGGACTACTCTATCTAGCAGTGTAAGCCAAGCAAGCAGAATTTGACTTTAATTACACACTTGGGATGAATATCAGGCCCTAGTGAAGTCAATGGGAGTTTTGCCATAGACTTCAATAGGATGAGGATTTCACTCCCAGGGTCGGATATTGCTCCCATTGAAATCAATGGAAGTTTTGCCACTGACACCCACAGTACTAGATAATACATAGTAATGATGGGCCTGATTTGCACTGTTTTTCTTTTTCATGCCAGTGTAACTTCACTGGAAATGGAGAATCAACCCAACAAATACTAGAAACACAAACAGATTATCATTTGTAATGATTTGGGGGGGAAAAAATCAAACATTTATTATGTAAATATCAATCCTGTAGCAATGTGAAATCAAGTGACAACAGCATTGTGTGAGTGCAAGACAATTGGCATGGTTAGAAACTCGACAGAGACACCATTTGGCTAATGAAAATAAACTGGAGTGAAAAAAATCAAGAAAAGGAAACAATAAAAAACGACAAGTTCATTCAACTTTAAAAACTCTTTCATTTTATAATCTAAATGTCACTGTCATAAAAGTGTGAAGAACAGTGACCACATCACTCTCCCACCCCATAACTTCCCATTCTGTTCTGTTCAGGTTCTTACACTGGCTCCATCACCATAATAAAGATCCTTCCAGAAGTGCACTGAGACCTAACTAGCGTTTGTCATGTGTGGATGTCTCTCTCTTTTACTTTCTGGTTCCTCATTCATCGAATGATCAAATTCAGCTCTCCATGGACTTTGCTCCTGCCTACCTCAGAGTCAGGCTTCCTCCCTGCCTGCTCCATTCCCTGACTTCCTCTCTGTAGCCTCACACAATCTCACTATTGTTAGTGAGACAGATCTCTACTCTCCAACTTCTGCCATCTGGAGAAAGGGCTTTCCGGCCTCTCTACCTCACTGACCCTCCACGTAGTCTATCTTCAAATCTCAGCTGACAACATTTCTCTTTCTTGCCCAATAGCTCTTTATTTTTCTCCCATTCTACTACTTACTTTTCATCTTTCATGTGGTAATTATTATTTCACTTTATGCATTTTTGGATACAGTCTGTATGGGAGGGAACCTCTTATACAAAATAAGGTTCCAGTCTTGCGAAGACTTATGCACATTAACTTTACACACTGTAAGTACTCTCACTGACTTAGCTGGGCCTACTGATCTAAGTAAAATATAGCACATGAGTGTTTGCAGGAGCAAGGCCTAAAGTTTAGTGTAATGAGGACTCATCATTTTGAGAGAGTGTCCATTTAAATGGAGGGGACCAAGTCCTGTGACCTCTGTCAATGGGAATTTTGCCTGAGTAAGGACAGAGTAAAGACTGCAGGATTGTGCTCAGACTAATAGCAGCACAAGAGGTATATTCAACATGGTTTCTGTAAAGGGAAATCGTGTCTTACTAATCTATTAGAGTTCTTTGAAGGGGTCAACAAACATGTGGACAAGGGGGATCCGGTGGACATAGTGTACTTAGATTTCCAGAAAGCCTTTGACAAGGTCCCTCACCAAAGGCTCTTACGTAAATTAAGCTGTCATGGGATAAAAGGAAAGGTCCTTTCATGGATTGAGAACTGGTTAAAGGACAGGGAACAAAGGGTAGGAATTAATGGTAAATTCTCAGAATGGAGAGGGGTAACTAGTGGTGTTCCCCAAGGGTCAGTCCTAGGACCAATCCTATTCAATTTATTCATAAATGATCTGGAGAAAGGGGTAAACAGTGAGGTGGCAAAGTTTGCAGATGATACTAAACTACTCAAGATAGTTAAGACCAAAGCAGATTGTGAAGAACTTCAAAAGATCTCACAAAACTAAGTGATTGGGCAACAAAATGGCAAATGAAATTTAATGTGGATAAATGTAAAGTAATGCACATTGGAAAAAATAACCCCAACTATACATACAACATGATGGGGGCTAATTTAGCTACAACGAGTCAGGAAAAAGATCTTGGAGTTATCGTGGATAGTTCTCTGAAGATGTCCACGCAGTGTGCAGAGGCGGTCAAAAAAGCAAACAGGATGTTAGGAATCATTAAAACGGGGATAGAGAATAAGACTGAGAATATATTATTGCCCTTATATAAATCCATGGTACGCCCACATCTCGAATACTGTGTACAGATGTGGTCTCCTCACCTCAAAAAAGATATTCTAGCACTAGAAAAGGTTCAGAAAGAGCAACTAAAATGATTAGGGGTTTAGAGAAGGTCCCATATGAGGAAAGATTAAAGAGGCTAGGACTCTTCAGTTTGGAAAAGAGAAGACTAAGGGGGGACATGATAGAGGTATATAAAATCATGAGTGATGTTGAGAAAGTGGATAAGGAAAAGTTATTTACTTATTCACATAATACAAGAACTAGAGGTCACCAAATGAAATTAATAGGCAGCAGGTTTAAAACAAATAAAAGGAAGTTCTTCTTCACGCAGCGCACAGTCAACTTGTGGAACTCCTTACCTGAGGAGGTTGTGAAGGCTAGGACTATAACAATGTTTAAAAGGGACTGGTTAATTTCATGGTGGCTAAGTCCATAAATGGCTATTAGCCAGGATGGGTAAGAATGGTGTCCCTAGCCTCTGTTCGTCAGAGGATGGAGATGGATGGCAGGAGAGAGATCATTTGATCATTGCCTGTTAGGTTCACTCCCTCAGGGGCACCTGGCATTGGCCACTGTCGGTAGACAGATACTGGGCTAGATGGACCTTTGGTCTGACCCGGTACGGCCCTTCTTATGTTCTTATGTTATGTTCTTATTCATTCCATCTTCAATTGTCAGTGGATACACAGTCAAATCTTTGTTGTATGATCCCATAAGACTGGAGCATGGGTAAGATATAAATTGCTGTCTTTCTTAGCAGAAAAGCCTCTTGTTCTTTTTCAAGAAAAAATGTAAATGCATTTTTAAAGCTTTTTAGAGATTTTGTGGGATAGGAGAGAAATACTGTTAAGGACACTGAATAGTTTTGATATGTAAACTTTGGTACAATGCAATATGTTGTAATATTATAAATCTAGTACTAACGGTGCCCCGGTAATCTAATATTTCTGTGGGAAGACTGCTAGGTTATTTCTTTGTGGCAAATCAGAAATTACAACAGTGCTCAAAGCGAATAGAAATTCTAGATACTCATGACCTTCGCTGAAACCCCTTTCCTCACTTTTCAGTTCTTTAAGGGGTGATTTAATTGTAACTCTGGTGGTGACAAGGTAAGTGCTGGCATTTTGGCACTGTCATTCATTAGCAGCATGCAATGTCAGCAGCAGAGCCTCAAACATGTCACCAGGCCCCCAGTGATGGCAAGCTGACTTTTAGGACATATGTTATTCCCATGATGCCTCCTGCATGCCTGCAAGCCCAAATGCCTCACATTCTTATGTACTAGGGCAGGGGTAGGCAACCTATGGCATGCATGCCAAGCTGATTTTCAGTGGCACTTACACTGTCCGGGTCCTCGCTATCAGTCGGTGGGGGGGGGGGGCGACTTTGCATTTTAATCTAATTTTAAATGAAGCTTCTTAAACATTTTAAAAACCGTATTTACTTTACATACAATAGTTTAGTTATATTATAGACTTATAGAAAGAGACCTTCTAAAAACGTTAAAATGTATTACTGGCATGCAAAACCTTAAATTAGAGTGAATAAATAAACACTCGGCAAACCACTTCCTAATGGTTGCCGACCCCTGTGCTAGGGCATCATTTGTGAATTGTTTACGCAGTTGAAAACGTCAAGAGTAAAACCATCTTTTTCACATGCCATGAAAAGAAAATCATTCACATACCATGAGAAAAACATGCTTGCATTATCACATTCATAAAGAAAAAACTCCATTCCGAAGGAAAGGCAACAAGGATTTATCAGCCATGGTATGTATCACAAGCCTGTATATTTAGGGTATTCTTTTTATATACACATATCAAATTACCATGATACAAAAATATAACAAATGTCAGTGTATCAAGCACACAATATGAATTATTATTAATTTTGTGTTTCCAGTAGCTGGACACCTATAAGAAAACCAGCCAATTAACAATGGCTAGGTTGAGAGGCAAATGATTATCTATTGATAATAATTACAGATTAATATAAAAATTGCATATATTTGATTGCATCCCTCCTCAACTCACCCTTCAATCAGACCCTGATCCTGACTGAGGACTCCGGACACTACTGCGATATAAGTGTTAGTAACAACAATTACAATAATAAGACAAGTTTTGATTTGCTAAAATAGCAGTTTGCAAAGTACAGTGTGGAGTTTATAGATCACTCAAAAATAATGTAGGTGTAACCCACACATCTTCTGGGTGTGGAGTTCTGTCCTATCTAGTGGCACTGAGATCACTTAGAGATAAAATGAGTCTGCTCTGTAGCCATAGCTAATAGCCATATGGCTTTTAACTCATGCAGTCGAGGCCCACGCACTAAGCTCCAGAGGTCCCAGATTCGATCCCGCCCACTGATGACCAGGGTGTGTCGGCATTACATAGGCATCATCTGAAGACATGAAATTTAGGTCTAGATTTCAAACACCTGAAAATTCAGATACAAAGTTTTGGTTCAGCCCACTTACAAAAGCCTTTTACAAAATTTGGATCTAAGTAGAGTTTGGATTTCAAACATTCCCAACATTCCAACCAGTGCAAAAGCTGCTATTATTTGTGCAAAGGCCTGAATAAGCCCATTGTCCCCAGGATCTGAGTGTGGAGTTGTGTGGGGCAGAATGTAGGCCCACACTTCCTACCAAATGCAACATGCAGAAGTCTGGCACACCTGAGGATCTGACCCAATTTCTCCAGCTCTCTGCTCATAGAAGCTTGCAGATAGGGTGACCAGACAGCAAGTGTGAAAAATCGGGACAGAGAGTGGGGGTAATAGAAGCCTATATAAGAAAAAGACCCCAAAATTGGGACTGTCCCTATAAAATCGGGACATCTGGTCACCCTACTTGCAGACTAAGTTGGCTTGATATAATTACCCATAAAAGTGTGAGTGTGGGAGCACGTAAAGACATAGGAAGGCTAGGTAAACTAAGGGCTTGTCTATACAGTCGGATGATGCATACTACAGTGGGTATGATTTCTAGAGCATATTAATTGGGCCATGCAGACCCTGCTGGTGTGCTTGAACATAGAACTATTACAAACAGCACTCACTCTCATTTGCCAAACTTTTCCTTAACCGCTTAGGGCTTGTCTACATGGCAGGATAATGCACACTATGAGGGTGTGATTGCTAGGGTGTATTAATGTGTTGTGCATTAATTGGTACATGCACACAAAAGGTTCCCTAGTGAGTTTTTAGATAGTACTATTTCAAACAGCACTATGTTCAAGCACACCAGCAGGGTCTACATGGACCAATTAATGCGCAACACATTAATACACCCGAGAAATCACACTCTCATAGGCCTTGTCTACACTACAAGACTATTTCGAATCTACTTAAGTCGAATTTGTGGATTCGACCTTATGAAGTCGAATTTGTGTATCCACAGTAAATACACTAATTCGAATTTTTGAGTCCACATTAACAGGGCCGGCATCGACTTTCGAAGCGGTGCACTGTGGGAAGCTATCCCACAGTTCCCGCTGCCCATTGGAATGCTGGGTAGAGCTCCCAATGCCTGCTGGGGGAAAAAATGTGTCGAGGGTGGTTTTGGGTAACTGTCGTCATCGAACCGTCAATCACGCCCTCCCTCCATGAAAGCGCCAGCGGGAAATCTGTTCGCGCCCTTTTCTGGTCGGTTACAGCGCGGACGCCACAGCACTGCGAGCATGGAGCTTGCTGCGATCATCGCTGCACTTACGGCCGTTGTCAACTCCTCGCACCTTATCGTCCACCTCTTCCACAGTCAGCTGCTGAGAAATCGGGCGAGGAGGCTCCGGCAGCGCGGTGAGGAGAGTGGCGCAGACGTCTCAGAAAGCAGGGTACGCCGCGCAGTGGAGATCATGGTGGCAATGGGTCAAGTTCATGGTGTGGAACGGCGATTCTGGGCCCGGGAAACAAGGACGGACTGGTGGGACCACATAGTGCTGCAGGTCTGGGATGAAACAGAGTGGCTGCGAAACTTCAGGATGTGTAAGGGCACTTTCCTTGAACTCTGTGACTTGCTGGCCCCTGCCCTGAAGCGCCAGGACACACGGATGTGAGCAGCCCTGAGTGTGCAGAAGCGAGTGGCCATAGCCCTCTGGAAACTTGCAACGCCAGACAGCTACCGGTCAGTAGCGAACCACTTTGGCGTGGGCAAATCTACCGTGGGGGTTGCTGTGATTCAAGTAGCCCACGCAATCATTGAGCAACTGCTCTCAAAGGTAGTGACTCTCGGAAACGTCCAGGTCATCATAGATGGCTTCGCCGCGATGGGATTCCCAAACTGCGGTGGGGCTATAGATGGGACTCACATCCCTATCCTGGCACCAGCCCACCAGGCCAGCCAGTATATTAACCGAAAGGGCTACTTTTCAATGGTGCTGCAAGCACTGGTGGACCATAGGGGACATTTTACCAACATCTTCGTCGGGTGGGCGGGCAAGGTTCATGACGCGCGTGTGTTCAGGAACTCTGGTCTGTTTAGACGCCTCCAGGCAGGAACTTTCTTCCCGGACCACAAAATAACAGTTGGGGATGTGCAGATGCCTACAGTGATCCTCGGGGACCCAGCCTACCCGCTAATGCCCTGGCTCATGAAGCCCTATACAGGCGCCTTGGACAGTGAGAAGGAACTCTTCAGCTACAGGCTGAGCAAGTGCAGAATGGTGGTGGAGTGTGCTTTCGGACGTCTTAAGGGGAGGTGGCGGAGCTTACTGACTCGCTCGGACATCAGTGAAAAGAATATCGCCGTAGTTATTGCTGCTTGCTGTGTGCTCCACAATGTCTGTGAGAGCAAGGGCGAGAACTTTTTGGCCGGATGGGAGGTTGAGGCAAATCGCCTGGCTGCTGTTTACACTCAGCCAGACACCCGTGCCGAAAGAATATCCCAGCGGGAAGCGCTGTGTATCCGGGAGGCTTTGAAAGCAAGTTTCCTCGGAGAGCAGGGTAACCTATGACTCTCCACTTGATTTTAAGAGAAGCTGATCCTGGGCCTGTGTCTCTATGTGTTGAGTGAGATCTGCGGTTACATACCCCGTTCTCCAAGTTTCCCCCACTTCCAAAACACGTTTTAAAACAAATTAAACGGAACAGTTATTGTTAATAAATCTTTCTTTTACTTTGCATTTCTGTTCAGGGTTTGAAACATGGACGCATACTGTGCTGGGTACGGTGTGCACTGATGTACAGACCGCTTGTACAATACAGGACGGACAGCCTCCTGCTCCTACATAGGTCTCTGGGGTGGGGGACGGTTTCAAGTGGTTGTGCATGTAGGGGTGGGTTTGCAGGAAGGGGCGAGTGGTGCCGTCTTTGGATAGGGATTTGGATGCAGGCTCTGGGCTGTGGGTTTGGGCGTAGGAAGGGGTGAGGGGTGTGGGGGAAGGGTGAGTATCTGTCCGTGACTTTGTCCTCACCCACAACTATTTCACATTTGGGGACAATATATATCTTCAAGTCAGTGGCACTGCTATGGGTACCCGCATGGCCCCTCAGTATGCCAACATCTTTATGGCTGACTTAGAACAACGCTTCCTTAACTCTCGTTCCCTAACACCCCTACTCTACTTGCGCTACATTGATGACATCTTCATCATCTGGACTCATGGAAAAGAAGCCCTCGAGGAATTCCACCGAGATTTTAACAATTTCCATCCCACCATCAACCTCAGCCTAGACCAATCCACACAAGCGGTCCATTTCCTAGACACTACTGTGCTAATAAACGATGGTCACATAAATACCACCCTATACCGGAAACCCACTGACCGCTATACTTACTTACATGCCTCCAGCTTCCATCCCGGACACACCACACGATCCATTGTCTACAGCCAAGCTCTAAGATACAACCGTATTTGCTCCAATCCCTCGGACAGAGATAAACACCTACAAGATCTCTATCAAGCATTCTTAAACCTACAATACCCACCTGCTGAAGTGAAAAACAGATTGACAGAGCCAGAAGAGTACCCAGAAGCCACCTACTACAGGACAGGCCTAAAAAAGAAAATAACAGAACACCACTAGCCATCACCTACAGCCCCCAACTAAAACCTCTCCAGCGCATCATCAAAGATTTACAACCTATCCTTAAAGATGATCCTCACTCTCACAGATCTTGGGAGACAGGCCAGTCCTTGCTTATAGACAGCCTCCCAACCTGAAGCAAATACTCACCAGCAACCGCACACCATACAACATAAACACTAACCCAGGAACCTATCCTTGCAATAAAGCCCGATGCCAGCTCTGTCCACATATCCATTCAAGTGACACCATCACAGGACCTAATCACATCAGACACACCATCAGGGGCTCGTACACCTGCACATCTACCAACGTGATATATGCCATCATGTGCCAGCAATGCCCCTCTGCCATGTACATTGGCCAAACCGGACAGTCTCTACGCAAAAGAATAAATGGACACAAATCTGACATCAGGAATCATAACATTCAAAAACCAGTGGGAGAACACTTCAACCTTCCTAACCACTCAGTGACAGACTTGAAGGTGGCAATTTTGCAACAAAAAAACTTCAAAAACAGACTCCAAAGAGAGACTGCTGAACTTGAATTAATATGCAAACTAGATACCATTAACTGTGGTCTAAATAAAGACTGGGAATGGTTGGGTCATTACACCAATTGATTCTATTTCCCTATGTTTAGTTCTCCTCACACCTTCTATGGGCCATCTTAATTATCACTTCAAAAAGTTTTTTTTCCTCCTGCTAACGATAGCTCATCTCAATTGATTAGACTCTGCCTGTTGGTATGCGTACTTCCACCTTTTCATGTTCTCTGTATGTATAAATATCTCCTGTCTGTGTGTTCCATTCTATGCATCCGAAGAAGTGAGCTTTAGCTCACGAAAGCTCATGCTACAATAAATTTGTTAGTCTTTAAGGTGCCACAAGTACTCCTGTTTTTTTTTTGTCCGTGGATGAGGGCTCTTGTTGGGGCTCAGGGCAGCGGAGAGGATCGCGCCTACGGTGGAAGTGCATGGTAAGGGCAGCATGCCTTAACATTAGGGGGTGGCAGGCGCTAGGACCGTGGACAAGCGTACACATCACAGAATGACCCGGGGCAGCATACACCACACAGAGTGACCCTGGTGACTACTGACTGCAGTCTGTGTGTGCCCTGCAGTTGATCCTGCCCCCGATAGTCTGTACCCTGCTAATGTAGGCTATCCCGTGCAATTATAAATCCCCTGCCTTCCCCCCCCCCCCCCCACATACACAGTCTTCTGACACGAAAGACGTGACGGAAAGAGTGAACAACAGCAAACAGCTTTTATTAATCTACTACATAGTGGGGTGATGAAACTTGGATTTGGGACTGGGTGATCCTGTAAGGGAAGCGCTTCTACACAGTTATAGCGTCAGAGGTGTGTGGTACATTAGCGCTCAGCTGTGGTGCAGTGACAGTTCTCACGGCCCCTACCGCCCCTCCGTCTTGTAATTTTCGGTGAGGGGGGGACAGGACTTCTTGGCGTTGGAGGGTGGTTGCAGATACAGTGCAGGGGGGCTCTCTCCTCCTGCCTGCGGTCCTGCAGAACATCAACAAGGCGCCGGAGCGTGTCCGTTTGCTCCCTCATTAGCCCAAGCAGCGTTTGAGTCGCCTGCTGGTCTTCCTGCCGCCACCTGTCCTCCCGTTCGCTGTGTGAGCGCTGCTGCTGAGAGAGGGTCTCCCTCCACTGGCTCTGCTGGGCCGCCTCGGCTCTGGAGCAGGCCATCAGTTCAGCGAACATCTCGTCCCTAGTCTTTCTCTTTCGCCGCCAAATCTGAGCCAGCCTCTGTGAGGGGGATGCCGGGGCAGTCCGGGAAAGAGCAGAAGCTGTGTGATGGGAAACATTAAGTGATTTCCTTGAACAGATACATATTTGCGAACAGTGAACACAGTCTAGTCAGTTTCTCTGAACAAGACCATACAGGGCACCAAGTTCCACGAGATCTCAGGACAAGTTCGAGATTTCGGAATACACTCTCATTGGCGGCGCCATTGCACAGGAGAGCGGACAAGCGGGGAGAGACAGCTGAATCCGTCTTGCAGACAGTCCTGGTAAGCCTTAAAGTAGATAATGCTTATCAGTTAGTGGATAGCTGTGCTCTCCTGCTAAAGGCAATCTGGAAAGCAGAAAGGCTGAGCCTTTTCCAGCCCCTCCCGCCAGTGCACGGGAAAGATCAATGTATGCTTGTTCTCTGTGGCCTCCAACACGTGGCTGTTAAGCGAGGGTAGTTGTTATGCAACCTAATTTTAAACCATTAACAATAGTAACAATATACTAATTGCCCTACTTAGATGCAGCCTTTCCAGAATGACATCACCCTGAGGCGGGTCACTCGTAGTCAGAAAGAGCGGATGCTAAGGGAAGCCCTGCACAGACCAGGACCATATGCAGCAATGCTGGTGGAGGCGATGATTCCTCTCTACATTAGGATGTCCTGGCGTGGAAGAGTGTGCTTCCACGGAGCACCCAATAAGGCACCTCTCCCCAGGAACCTCCTGCGGAGGCTTTTCGAGCAGCTCTCTGAGAGCTTTGTTGAACTGTCCCAAGAGGATTATTGTTCAATCCCTATATGTGTGGACCTACTATTTATATAGTTTGACATTGAAAATTTTTTATATAGTATTTCTATTTTTTCTATACCTGTTTTTTAAAAAATAAATGTTTCCATGTTTATAGCACTTACCGCCTGATCCTTCCCCTGATTCTGAGTCCGGGTTAACGGGCGGGGACGGTTGGTAGGGGATCTCTGTGAGGGTGATGAAGAGATCCTGGCTGTCAGGGCAAGCGGTATTGTGTTCGCTGTCGCCTGCGCCGTCCTCCACAAACCCTTCCTCATCTTCCCCATCGGCGAACATCGCCGAGGAACTGTCCAGGTACACTATGCCATCCTCAGAGTCCACGGTCACTGGTGGGGCAGTGGTGGCAGACCCATCGAGAATGGCATGCAGTGCCTCGTAGAAGCGGCATGTCTGGGGCTGTGCTCCGGAGCGTCCGTTTGCCGCTCTGACTTTTTGGTAACCTTGTCTCAGGTCCTTGACTTTCACGCGGCACTGCATCGCATCCCGGCTGTATCCTTTGTCTATCATGGCTTTGGAGACCTTCTCGAAGGTCTTTGCATTCTGCTTGTTGGAGCGCAGCTCCGAGAGCACAGACTCCTCGCCCCACACAGCGATCAGATCCATGACTTCCCGGTCAGTCCATGCTGGGGACCTCTTTCTATTCTTGGATTGCCCGGACTCCTCTGCTGGAGAGCTCTGCATCGTTGCAGGTGTTGCGGAGCTCGCCCCGATGTCCAACCAGGACGTCAGATTCAAAGTGCCCAGACAGGAAAAGGAATTCAAATTTTCCCGGGTCGTTTCCTGTGTGGCTGGTCAGAGCATCCAAGCTCGGACTGCTGTCCAGAGCGTCAACAGAGTGGTGCAGTGTGGGATAGCTCCCGGAGCTACTAAGTTTGATTAGCATCCACACCTAGCCTAATTCGAGCTAGCCATATCGAATTTAGCGCTACTCCACCTGTCGGGGTGGAGTACCAAATTTGAACTAAAGAGCCCTCTAGTTCGAATTAAATGGCTTCCTGGTGTGGACGGTTGAGCGGTTAGTTCGAATTAACGCTGCTAAATTCGACTTAAAGTCCTAGTGTAGACCAGGCCATAGTGTGCATTATCCCACCATATAGACAAGCCCTAAGTGGTTAAGGAAAAGTTTGGCAAATGAGAGTGAGAACTGTTACAACACAAGGAGAGGGAGGCTATTATAGGATAGTAGGTATTTACTCTTAGGGTATGCTACACTTGCAGCCGAACAGCGCTGCCGCGGGAGCGCTCCCGCAGCAGCGCTTTGAAGTGCAAGTGTGGTTGCAGCGCCAGCGCTGGGAGAGAGCTTTCCCAGCACTGCAGGTACTCCACCTCCCCGAGGGGATTAGCTTACAGCGCTGGGAGCTGCGCTCCCAGAGCTGGGGCACTGTTTACATTGGCGCTTTACAGCGCTGTAACTTGCTGCGCTCAGGAGGGTGTTTTTTCACACCCCTGAGCGAGAAAGTTGCAGCGTTGTAAAGCACCAGTGTAGCCAAGGCCTCAGGAGATAGCACTTTCTGCCATCAAGGGTATCTCATATGTAGACAACACATGATTTAGGGTAAACATGCTATTAGATGTAGCTTGGAGGTGCAGCCACAGGGATATATTTTAGTAATCATAAGAAAATGGATTTTCCATCCCAGGAAAGTTTGAGATTTTTTTTTTAAAATGTGGACCAAATAGGGACAAAGTGAAAATTTCATTTTTTGTGTGAAAAAAAATCAAATAATTTCAGAAACATCAAAATATTTTGTTTCAATGAATTCAAAACTGTTTGATTTTCACAATTAAAAACTGTATGCAAAATAAATTCATTTTACAAATAGTTGTTCCAAAAAAAATTGAAACTTTTTTTCTGAAAACATCTCAAAAGACAATGTTTTCACAATTTTTTAAAAATGATATTCTCAAAATCAGTGAGTTCATGAAAAAATTGGTATAATCAAAATGATATTTTCCAATATAAACTATTTCTATGACAATTTTCCAGCTCAATGGAAAAATTGGCTTAAATGGGAGTTATATGTTAAAAGCCAGAACACTGAAAATATACAGTATAATTGACTACAGGCAGTATGTACAGAATGGTTGATTGAAACTCTAGGCTGTTGGAAGTAAATTACAGAAGAATTGTACTGAATGTTCACAGGCAAAAATTAACTCTTCAATCCACGGCTGTGGTATTCTGATTAAGTAATAGCAATGGTTTCTGAATATTTAGCTAAATGCAATGGTGTAAATTACATAGAATGCTACTCTATAATCAGAATGCTATTCATTCTAAAAGAAGTGTTTACAAAACGTTAAGATTATCATCATCTCCGAAGGTGCAATAGCTGTACTCAGAATTTCTGGGTCAGATGAACAGTGCTAGCAATTAAGAGAAATATGAAAAAAAAAGTGTTCAATTAGAGAGTTAGCATTCCATTCACCAGAATCAATTTCATGGTGATGAACAGAGCATTTTAATGGATTCCACTATTTTAAGATATATAATTCCACTAGATAGCTGCAACTTGGGCTCATAGAGAAAATTGCATATTGCTAACCTACCATACGATGCCCTGTAGCAGATTCTTGCCAGTTGCAATCATTGATCCAGAAATATTTGCTACAACAGTTTAAGACAATTTAAATTGTCTTTATTTTTTATTCTCCCCTAGGGTTGACAACTCTGATGAGTGATCTCCCTTCTGCTACACTGAGACTCAGAGACACTCCATTAATTGCTGTCATGGCAGTTCTCTGTTTGACCGAAGTGTGGGGGTGGGGAAACAAAGTGCAGGAACAATTTGACGGCTTATTATTATTTAATTTTTCAGTTTGTCTTATGCCTATCCACACCTTAGATAAGCTCAAAATTTTCAACAAATCATTAAAAAACCCACTAATGTTTACTGGTGTGAAATCTGAAGGAACATCTCCAGTTTCACAAATACCTAAATATAAACTTTCTCACAAAAGAAAACCCAAGATTCTCCATTCAGCCAAAACCCCATTTAATTATCCTTCAGTCTCAACCCTCCTAAACCCTCCCAATCTCCTATTATGTCTGTTTTAAAAGATGAGCTTTGCAGCATGCCCTCTGATCTCAGTTTTGTTATGCGGAATCAGGCGGTACCTCGAGTAACCAATATCAAACCTTTCAGGGATTTGTATTAAGAGCAGCCCCTTAAATGCTATCTGGAAACTTATCGGAAGAATTCTTAGGGCTTGTCAACACTGGCAATTTACAGCGCTGCAACTTTCTCATTCAGGAGGGTGAAAAAGTCCCCTGAGCGCTGCAAATTTCAGAGCTGTAAAGCGCCAGTGTAGATAGTGCACCAGCACCGGAAGCCACGTTCCCAGTGCTGGGAGCTACTCCCCTCATGGAGGTGGGGTTTTTAGAGCACTGGGAAAGCTCTCTCCCAGCACTCTGCCGCGACTACACAAGCCATGTTAAAGTGCTGCCATAGCAGCGCTTTAATGTTGCCAGTGAAGACATGTCCTTAGGGTATTAGTATCTCAGCAAGTCGGAAATCACATTCTGCTCTAGTTTAGATTTCTTAATGATCCTACTGTGCAATCTTAATTAAAGGTGTCGGGAACATACAGCTAAGGGTAGCATAAAATCCCTCCTTTACCTGTAAAGGTTAAGAAGCTCAAATAACCTGGTTGGCACCTGACCAAAAGGACCAATAAGGGGAGAAGATACTTTCAAATCTGTGGGGGAAGGTTTTTGTTTTGTGCTCTCTTTGTTGTTCTCTCTGGGACAGAGAGGGACCAGGGCAAGAAAAATACATCTCCTAAAGCCATAGCTGAAATAAGCATCAAAGATTACAAATTGTAAGTAATAGCAAGGAAATGTGTTAGGTTATCTTTTGTTTTAACTTGTGAATTTTCCCTATGCTAAGAGGGAGGTTTATTTTTTGTAACTTTAAAGTTTTCCCTAGAGGGGAATCCTCTGTGTTTTAACTCTTACTACCCTGTAGAATTATCTTCCATCCTGATTTTACAGAGGTGCTTCTTTTACTTTTTTCTTTATAATAAAGTTCTGTTTTTAAGAACCTGATTGGTTTTTAGTGTCCTCAAAACCCAGGGGTCTGGTCTGTGCTCACCTTGTTTACCTATTTGGTCGGTATATTATTCTCCAGCCTCCCCAGGAAAGAGGTTGAAGGGGCTTGGGGGGATATTTTGAGGAAACAGGAACTCCAGGTGGTCCTTTTCCTGAATCTTTGGCTAACTCACTTGGTGGTGGGAGTATACCATCCAAGGAAGAATTTGTGCCTTGGGGAAGTTTGTAACCTAAGTTGGTAGAAATAAGCTTAGGAGGTCTTTCATGCAGGTCCCCACATCTGTACCCTAGAGCAGTAGCGTAGCTGGTGGGATTCAGCAGAAGCAGGTGCTTCCGCTTAGGCCGGCAGGTGTGGAAGCGGCGCCTGTTGGCTGCACAGCCAGAGGAGCCGCGGGGCGGCAGTGGCAGCCCGGCGCGGAAGCGGCGCCTGCCGGCCGCGCTGCCCACCGCACGGCCAAGGAGCCACAGGGCTGCAGGCCAGCATGGAAGCACAGGAGGGAAGGTGAGCGGGGGAGGGGAGGTCCGGTCTGGGGGCATGACCAGAGGGGCGAGGGGAGCCAAGGGGGCGTGGCCAGAGGGGTAGCCAAGGGGGGCGCCTTTTTTTATGTTTTTTGCTCCCCCTACGCTGGCTATACCACTGCCCTAGAGTTCAGAGTGGGAAGAGAACCCTGACAAAAGGGCATTTGAGCAACCTAATCCTCAAGCCAAAAAGTATAGTTGAGTTGGAGTAAGGCCCACCTTTCAAAGAAAACACCACCCTCTTCTAGCGAGACATAGGCAAGAAATGGTGTTTGGGCTACTGCTAGTATTTCAAAGCAGAAATAGACATAATAAAATTCAAGCACTGCAAACCTGAGTCACAAATGCAGGACACGCTCCTTCAACCAGCAATGCATGAATCAACATCCTGAATTTTGCCCAGTTGCATCCCCAAACCTTCCAATTACTTCAGTCTTCCCTGGCTTAAACCTCAGCGAACTCACCCTCATCCATCATTAAGCTTCATAACGATATTGAGTTACATGTTCTATTGCACCAACTAGGTTGGACCAAAAAAATAAAAAATAAAAGATAGAGCTTAGTACCATCAATGCAGTGAATACACTGCTGCCCATGTTTCCTCACTAACTCTGACCATGTCTACACTACTGTACAGTTGCAATCCCAAAATGTCGACACCCACTACAGCGACAGAAGCTATCTACAACATCGCTGTAGGAACTACATCTCCTTGAGAGCTGGTAGCTAGGTTGACAGAAATATTCTTCCATCAAGCTAGCTGTATCTATACCCGGGTTTAGATTGGCATAGTTATGATGCTCAGGGGTGGGAAATTTTCACACCCCTTAAGTGCTGTAACTATATTGATCTAAGTTTTAAGTGTAGACTAGGTCAAACTCTATTAGCAATCTCATATACATGTTGAACTAAAAAGGTGATAAAAATCAGCCTGTGGGGTATCTTACATGAAAGAACTGGCAGGGCAGACGAACAACCACCCAAAACCACCCCTTGAGATATCCCCAAAAAGGAATGAGCAAAACCATTCAAGAGTTATTCCAGGCCTTCCAGGAAAATCACAGTCAACAGTATCAATGCAACATGGGTTTCTTACACCTGAGGAACTCAAGACATTTGACAAACATGAATTTGTTCATTCTCTTGATACCCCTGAGACACAATAGGTATTATTATTTCCATTTTACACATGAGAGGAGACAGAGGATTTCATGCTTATTTACACTAAGGTGCCTTTACACCATCCTGTTAGTAAATATAGTGTATTCCCCCTTCAATCTCTATTTAGACTGGCAGAATGGTGTAAAAGAGTCTTAATATAAATGGGACTTGGGGCTACCCAAGGTCAGACAGGATGTTCGTGATAGAACTAGCACTAGAATATCCTGCCTTATAGCCTTGCATTTTAGGCAAAAGAACAACATACTCTTATTAAATTCCAATTATACAAAAACTAATCTTTAAAAAAGGAATTGTACATGTCCCATAAGCATAAAGATATATAGGAACTTCTACAGTTTAGTGCATATTAAACTTTATGTAATGACTGGGCTTGAGAGCCCTCAATAAATTCTAGACTATCCATTCACTATCTTTAGAAATGTTTTTACTTTTATGTTGCAATGTCCACTCTCATTTTTCACCCATAAAAATCAGTATACAGTTTTTTTCTGAAAGTGTCTTAAAGCTATGAGCTACAGAAGTAGACAGAGTCTTAGGCTAGGTCTACACTGGCTAGGTCTACACCCAAGATACGCAACTTCAGCTACACGGCATAGCTTAGGTCGATTTACCTGGCCATGAGGATGGTAGCGAGTCGACCGCTGCTGCTCCCCTGTTGACACTGCTTCCGCCTCTCACTGCGGTGGAGTTCCAGAGTCAACGGCGACTGGGGATCAATTTTATCTACACTAGACGTGATAAATCAATCCCCAATCGATCGATCACTACCCGCCAATCCAGTGGTTAATGTAGACATACCCTTACTTGTAGGTTTGTGACAATTTGAGAAGATCCACCTCACAGGCAGCCTTACTTTAAAAGGAAAAGTCCTCATATTTGCTAAACTCCCATCATGAGCTTAGTTTGAGTTTCTCACTGGAGAAACTCCAGTGAGAAAAAAAAGTGGTATAGAGCTTACTGATCATAAACAACTCAAAAAATACAAATAAAAATAAACATTCTGTAAATTGCAATCACCATGTTTATCCTGTCAGCGTTGTTTTTACTCATTTCGTGCTCTGTGTTTTAGTCTCTTGGATGTGTTATTTTAAGCTCACAAAGTGCTATGCTGGTGTTAATCCACACTTCTCATTTTCTTTTCATTCTCTAGCATACGATCAAACAGAAACCCGCTTTAGATTTTACATGTCCACTCAGACACACAAACCTTTGCAATGAGCTCCTAATAATGCATCCTATTTAGAATGTAACTTTGCACTTCAACAGCATTTGCTCTTTCCCATAGTGATAAAAGGCTGCACTTGATCTATGAAAATATTGTGCAATACAGACAACCTGACATTCTCAGAGAGTTTATCTGAAATTCATTTGTCCCCCAATTCCAAAAACATGTATAGAAACCTCACACTTGAAACCATATAGCTGAATATTTCCAGGGGAAGAGAGTTTACTTCATAATGGGCCAGATCCTCAACTAGTGCAAATCAATGTAGTTCCATTGAAATCACTGAAGGTATGTTGATTTACACCAGCTGAAGGTTTGGCCCACTCTATGTAGTGCCTTTCACCTAAGGATCTCAAAGTACTTTGTAAACACTAAGCTCAATTAACTCTGACATGGGCATGGAGATGCAATTCCCTGGCCTGCTGTGTCCTGAAAACCACTTTGCCTGGGGCAGTGTTGAGGAAGGGCAGCTTTCAACTGTGATTGGAGCTCAGTAGGAGGAAATTGCCATAGGGAATTGTTAAACCAGTGCTGGCTGACTCCATGTCCCATGTAGGTTGCAGATATTTTGTGGTGCCACAACCCTCCCCCCAGAGGTGGACTATCTGCTGCCACTGTGGCCTTGTGTAACACCGACAGACCCTGGTCGGCGGCGGGCGGGACTGAACCCAGGACCTCTAGAGCTTAGTGCATGAGCCTCTACAGCACGAGCTAAAAGCCAACTGGCTGTGAGGTAAGGCTGTAGAGCAGACTCATTTTATCTCTCTCTCTAAGTGGTCTCGGTGCCACCCAGAATGTGTGTGGTTTACACTTGCTCCATTTCTTTTTGCGGATAAGGCCTGAATCTATCCTGTCAACTAAGCTACAGAATACTTCATTTTACAACACACACACATACACATACAGCCAGACTTCCCTCTGTCTTTTGTAGTCACTATACCTATGCCATGCTAGTAACATGTATGAAATCCTGGCCACACTGAAGGAAATTGTAATTTGACCATTGACTTCTGTAAGATCAGGATTTGACCCTAGGAGTGTGAGAGTGGAGAATTCTGATCTGGTAACATTCTACACCAGGGGTCGGCAACCTTTCAGAAGTGGGGTGCCAAGTCTTCATGGTTACACTCTAATTTAAGGCTTTGCGTGCTAGTAATACATTTTAATGTTTTTGAGAAAGTCTCTCTATAAGTCTATATATTATATAATCAAACTAGTTATATGTAAAGTAAACAAGGTTTTCAAAATGTTTCAGAAGCTTTATTTAAAAATAAATTAAAATGCAGATCTTATCAGTTTAGTGTGATCCTTGCCCTTGCTTTTCCTTGCTGAGTTTTCCAATGTCTGGCACGTATTTGGATACTTTAAGCTGCACACAGACTTCTGAGTGATCAGTTGTTAACTGGCTGGCAGGAGGTCAGCAGCTGGAACCCCAGATTGGCAGCTGAGGTGAGTGGAGCTGGCGGCTGGTAGGGCTGAGCAGGGCCAGAGGCCTGGACCCTGTCTGGCAGGGGGCCTGCGCTGGAACTCCAACTGGAAGCAAGGGGAGTGGGGCTGTGGCGGAGACGCCGGCTGGGAAGGGGCCAGCAGCCAGAACCCCAGAGCAGCGACTGAGCGGCTCAGCCCACTGCTGCTCTGGGGTTCCGGCCGCCGGCTCCTGCCAGCTAGAGTCTCAGCCCGCTGCCGGCCTGGGGTTCCTTCACCCAGGCAAGCAGCGGGCGCTGAGTGGGACCAGCGGCGAGACCCCGGCTGGCAAGGGGCCAGCAGCAGGAACGCCAGAGCAGTGGCGTACTGAGCTGCTCAGCCCGCTGCTGCTCTGGGGTTTCAGCCACTGGCTCCTGCCAGCCGGGGTCTCAGCTGGCTGTCAGCCTGGGGTTCCTTCACCCAGGCCAGCAGCGGGTGCTGAGTGGGACTGGCGGCGGGACCCCAGCGGGCAGGAGCTGGTGGTGGAAACCCCAGAGTGGCAGTGGGCTGCCCACCGCCACGTGCCATCAAAAATCAGCTTGCATGCCACCTTTGGCATGCATGTCATAGGTTGCTGACCCGTTCTACACCCACTTTGCACAGATATAAATGACTATAGAAGGTACAAGGCAGTGGAGAATCCCAGAGTGGTTAAGTGACATACCTAAGGTTACCCATTGATAGGACCCAGAAGTCCCACTCGTCAGGCGGGTGTTCTAGCTCTAGACTACATAGCCTCCAGCATTTACCAACTGCATAATAATATCAGTCTTTTACCTATATTTATTTTATCTATATTTATAAAATTCTCTTTGCTATGATGAACCCAATGGATAAATCAGGACTCACAGGCAGGGGTAACATTGGTGACATACCACCCCTGTGACTCTTGCTGCTGATAAGCTTTCAAAAAATTCCTTCAGTGGACTCTGGTGAACAGTTTATTGAAACTCACGTGAAATTCATCTTAAATATTTTACCTTCAAGATGCTCAGAATTTAACACTCCAGTGGAAATATAAAGGAAACCATTTACGTTTAGTCCTCAACATCTCATTTGTATTTTCTTTTCTCAGCAAAGAATTTGACAGCTTTGTCTATTTAGGGAAAAAAGTATTTTAATTTGTTGTCCTTGACTAGGTTCCATGCACACATGGAATAATGTGCCTAGAACCTACAGGAAACAGGGCTCCCCAAAACAGTCTATTATTGTGCAATATCTTAGATGGCATTTTGTATTCAAGCCCAACTCTTCCTGATCTCTCTCATTATTCACTGTTGAACTGCTTAATGCCTGAATTGCAGGAAGAATGCAGGGAAAGAATTATTTTCTTATAACTTGAAATTGGATGTCTCGCGTTAACTGTTATCTTCCACACCCCAGATAAATCCTGCATTACATTACAATCGTCAGTACTGAAAGAAATCCTAACAAGATATAGGCTACTGACAAACTGCATTAGAGAAAATCAAGATACTCCAGGTTAAAAGTATTTACTATATTACAATTATAGGTATTTGTTAAAGGGTTAAAGCGAAATCCTGGTCCCTATGAAGTCAATGGCAAATTTCCCAATAACTTCATACTTTATACTTTTGTTATCAAGTAAATGACTTTTTGCTAATCAAGTACACAGCTTACAGGCAGTCCCTTGGCAATTGAGCAATGTAATGATGTGTCTAGCATACTATGATGGTATATATTTCAATATTTTTTCATATTTCCATGCACCTGGGGCTTTATGCAACTCAAGAAAAGGCAATGAGAGTTTTGCCATTGACTTCAATAGGAGCAGGATTACCCCTCTAGGCTCCTCAAGGAAAGGTACTTTTTCTTCTCTCTGTCAGGCACACCTTTGAAGCTTCATACCAATGTTTGAAAAAAACCCAACAACCTTTACTTCTGAATTCTATGAACAAAGATGAGACTGAAAACCGAGTTGACTCAGTATAGTTGATTATTTGCATGTAGCATATATAAGCATGGGTTTACACATTAAATTAGGTGTATATTTTAATGGTAGTTTGATTTGTTTTCCTGTTTGCCCTCAGTGTTGTCATCTCTTCTCCAGCATGAGGATTAACATAGGAATTCTGGAGAAATGGAAGCTGTCTCCAATTTTCTGGACCTATGTGTTGGATTCTTTTCCCAGATGCTTCAGTTCTAGACTTTTACTTCACTATGATACTATGAACAGAAAGCTGCCTTCAAATATTTTCTTCTTGTGATATTCCTCACTTGTCTAACATAACTTTGGCATTTATATGCAAGACGTTGTCCCTTTCTTTCTCTTTGCTCACAGCTTTGATGTCATGGGGTGAGATGGTGGTGGTATATCCATCTGGATGTATCTTGGTACAGTTACCAATAAAACTCTTCTACTGTCTACATGACCCCGATGTGTGCTGTAATTATTGTTCCATCACTGTCCTCAAGAGTGAACATCTGCTGCTACCCTGTCACCACAGTTTTAATCTTCTAGTAGCTCCTGTTTCTTTGAAGAGTAGCCCAAATGAAGGGTTTTTGAGCAGCTTCCCCAACTCCACCAGAGCCAAGTGAATACCTCAAACATTTCCCCATCATCAATATTCACTTAAATAAAAACCTGCATTCCCTTTTGCTGTGTCTATCCCTGTGAGCAGCCAGGGGAGTGAGGTGTGAATCCAACTTGTTCACAGGCACAAACACAGCTACAGCAAATTCAATTAAATTGCTGTTTACTAATGAAACTCAAACTGCATAGTGAAATGAAGCATCAGGCATAACTTCACCTCCATAAGTTAACCTTTCTGTGCAGTCAGCGGAGGCAGCTGTCTGCACTTGGCAGGTCTCTGCGATGCTGCGGGGCACTTTACTATACTCTGTGGAATGATGTTTGTCTCTCGCCTCATGATAAATATTATACAACATGTTTAACAACTAGAAGAAATAATTCCATTGAATTTTTCATCAAAATCGTTTAGTTTTGTAAAGATTGAATCCAAGGTGCCAGCCATTGGAAGTCAAGAATACACTTCTACCCCGATATAACACGAATTCGGATATTGCATGGTAAAACAGTGCTCTGGGGGGGTGGGGCTGCGCACTCGGGAGGATCAAAGCAAGTTCAATATAACGCGGTTTCACCTATAACACAGTAAGATTTTTTTGGCTCCCAAGGACAGCGTTATATTGGGGTAGAGGTGTAACTCCAAAGGTGTCTGTCTCTGAGGCAACTGGGCCTAAATTACCCACAAGGAAACTTACAGGAACCTAATGAATTAAAAATGACTGAAAAAGGTTTCCAAAGAAAAAAAATCTATTTGTTTTTAAAAAAGATTCTAGATGAGGAAAATAAAGTGCTAAAGACAATTTGGAGCCCTGAGATAGTAATAAGGCCTGCATGGGGGGGGGGGGGGGGAGTTTGGCATAGCACTGCTCCAGGGGCAACCCAGCAAGACAAACACACCTCACACTTCCTGTTTTCCCTACCACAGAGTGTTACATCACCAAACACTAGAAATCAGACCTTCAATTCCCCATTGGAGCCCCTCAGTAGTAATTGTAATTGTACATTAAAACGTGCCTGAAACTTGAGAGGAAACAATTCTCCCCTCTATTCTGCTGCTACTTGCAAGTGATTTTTAACTGTTTCAGTGTCAAACACCTGTCAGATACCCAAGAGTCATTATAATAGCCAGGTTCTAGTAGTTTTTATTTGGTGAAACTATGGTTCATATATAGTACGGGACATTACATCAGGTCACATCAGAGCATGTTGTTAAGTCATGGCATAATCTGATGCAATATGACATCAGCATGATTTACTAATGAGATTCTGCATATTTTTAAACATGCTTGTAGAAAAAAAAGTGCATCTCTGATAGGCAACCTATGTTGCCATGGTAAATGGTACATAGATAGTCACAGAACCTCAATTTCTAGAGGCTAGTTTTGTGATTAGTAAATAAAAAGATTTTAAATGAAATCCTTGCTGATCTTAAACACAAAAAAGAAGCATACAAGAAGTGGAAGATTGGATAAATGACCAGGGAGGATTATAAAAATATTGCTCAGGCATGCAGGACTGAAATCAGGAAGGCCAAATCATACTTGGAGTTGCAGCTAGCAAAAGATGTTAAGAGTAACAAGAAGGGTTTCTTCAGGTATGTTAGCAACAAGAAGAAAGTCAAGGAATGTGTGGGCCCCTTACTGGGGCAGCTCCCAGAGTGCTGCACTGGGCAGCACAGTATGGGGAGAAGGTGACCAGCCCTCTGTGGAGAAGGAAGTAGTTCGGGGCTATTTAGGAAAGCTGGACGAGCACAAGTCCATGGGGCCGGATGCACTGCATCCGAGGGTGCTAAAGGAGTTGGTGGATGTGATTGCAGAGCCATTCACCATTATCTTTGAAAATGCACGGTGATCGGGGGAGGTCCCAGATGACTGGAAAAAGGCTAATGTAGTGCTCATCTTTAAAAGAGAGAAAAAGGAGGATCCGGGGAACTACAGGCCAGGCAGCCTCACATCAGTCCCTGGAAAAATCATGGAACAGGTCCTCAAGGAATCAATTCTGAAGCACTTAGAGGAGAGGAAAGTGATCAGGAACAGTCAGTTTGGATTCACCAAGGGCAAGTCATGTCTGATTAACCTAATTGCCTTCTATGATGACATAACTGGGTCTGTGGATGAGGGGAAAGCATTGGATGTGTTATTCCTTGATTTTAGCAAAGCTTTTGATACAATCTCCCACAGTATTCTTGCCAGCAAGTTAAAGAAATATGAGCTGGATGAATGGACTGTAAGGTGGATAGAAAGCTGGCTAAATCATCGGGCTCAATGGGTAGTGATCAATGGCTCCATGTCTAGTTGGCAGCTGGTATCAAGCAGAGTGCCACAAGGGTCAGTCCTGGGGCCATTTTTGTTCAATATCTTCATTAATGATCTGGAGGATGGCATGGACTGCACTCTCAGCAAGTTTGCAGATGACACTAAACTGGGAGGAGTGGTAGATGTGCTGGAGGGTAGGGATAGGATACAGAGGGACCTAGACAAATTAGAGGATTGGGCCAAAAGAAATCTGATGAGGTTCAACAAGAACAAGTGCAGAGTCCTGCACTTAGGACGGAAGAATCCCATGCACTGCTACAGACTAGGGACCGAATGGCTAGGCAGCAGTTCTGCAGAAAAGGACCTAGGGGTTTCAGTGGATGAGAAGCTGGATATGAGTCAAGTGTTCCCTTGTTGTTAAGAAGGCTAACGGCATTTTGGGCTGTATAAGTAGGGGCATTGCCAGCAGATTGAGGGACATGACAATTCCCCTCTATTCGACATTGGTGAGGCCTCATCTGGAGTACTGGGTTCAGTTCTGGGCCCCCCACTACAAGAAGGATGTGGATAAATTGGAGAGAGTCCAGCAGAGGGCAACAAAAATGATTAGGGGCTGGAACACATGACTTATAAGGATAGGCTGAGGGAACTGGGATTGTTTAGTCTGCAGAAGAGAAGAATGAAGAGGGATTTGATAGCTGGTTTCAACTACCTGAAAGAGGGTTCCAGAGAGGATGGATCTAGACTGTTCTCAGTGGTACCAGATGACAGAACAAGGAGTAATGGTCTCAAGTTGCAGTGGGGGAGGTTTAGGTTGAATATTAGGAAAAACTTTTTCACTAGGAGGGTGGTGAAGCACTGGAATGGGTTACCTAGGGAGGTGGTGGAATCTCCTTCCTTAGAGGTTTTTAAGGTCAGGCTTGACAAAGCCCTGGCTGATTTGATTTAGTTGGGGATTGGTCCTGCTTTGAGCAGGGGGTTGGATTAGATGACCTCCTGAGGTCCCTCCCAACCCTGATATTCTATGAAATGCCCAGGAACAGATTCAGCTCTCCAATATGGTAGAATAAATCTAGAGTAACTGCAGTGATATCTTCTGAGTTACTCTCATTACACCAATAATACCCTGGTCTTCAGACTAACATGGTGTTGCTTTTACTAAACATTTTTCCTAAGGAATCATTCACAATGTCTGCAATTGACTGAAAGTGTCAAATTCATCTTAAAATATTAAAGTTTTTTTTTAATATATTATAAACAAATGTCTTCCCCCCACCCCAATATTCAGACTATAAGTGGAAGAATACACAGAGTATGGCCAAAGTACATCAATAGCTGCACAGAGAAAGCTTATATTTTGTAATCCCTATAGCCAACAAGCTACCCTAGTTTAAGAGGGAATCATCTGCTTATGATCCTAAAGTAAACAGTCCACAAAAATTGACATATTAGCCAAAATTTTACTCAGGTAAACTGAAATAATTGTGGAGCACTGACTTTCACTGAATTAGTCCATCTATGTACTAATATGAGAACAGGGCTTGTCTCATTGAGATTAAAACAGTATAAGTGACCGAACAAATCTGGTGTCCAACAGAGAAGATAGGAGAGTATACACATTTCATCAGTTTCACATTTGAACCAAAAAAGAGGCGGGAAAAAGTCAAATGATGAAGTATTTACCTACATGTATGAACAACTCAAATTTAGTTGAAGTCACAACATTTGGAGCTGTTTGGAACTGGATTTTGCTTTTGGCAGGCATGGCTCCACTAATTAGGTGCCTGGACTTTGGAGAAGATGGATATGTAAGGTGAGGTGGTGGCCTTGGAGCGAATAGGGGGCAGGTGGGAGGGGGCAGTGGGTGGAATTTGGGACATGCAAGGCTGTGGCGGCCAGAGAAAGAGGTGACTTTCCCAAGCTCGGGGGCTGCCGCAGCATGGGAGACCCCCTCCCCTTCCCAGCTCCAGCTTGGGGGCTGCTGCGGTGGGGAAGAGAAGGCACATCCATCTCATTAGAAAGGTCAGACTACTCATATTAAAATATGAGGGTTTTTTTGTTCTACAAATAAAAACACACAATTATTATTACTTTTTTTTTTAAACATAGCACTTTTATCCAAAGTGCTTTACAATAGTTAGCTAACATTTGGAAAAATCATTAAGTGGTCCGACGAGACCCTCAGAAATTTTCAAGTGGTCAATGAAAAAAAAGAGATCTAGTCCAGTGATTCTCAAACATCAGCTATTATATACGCAATCAAACATTATCTCCATTGCTTTAGTCCATCAGTAACTAGAATTAATGAAATATTCCTTCTGAGTGAAGAATCTATTACTAGCTGCACCAGATTTCAGGCTAGTTGTGCCAGATTCATACACACACATTCTACTAGAGCAATATAAAGAAGTAGTGGGAATACTTCACTGAACAGCACAGCAACTACAGCAAAAAAACCCTGACTTTCAAATGTGCCTTTAATTAACAAACATCTATAAAGTGATGGAAGATACATGGTCCCACCTGAAATCCTGACTGACATCCCCCACTTCCAACAATGGCAATCTCTTTGAAATTGCTGGAAACAGATTGTGCAGAATATATTTGTCTGATCCTAACAGAAAATTCCCTGCACAATGCTGCAAAATGAGCGATAAAAATCCTCCCAAAAATCGTTTCCAACATGTCATGGGGAACAATACCTACCTTCTTTCCTGACTACAAATTTGTCGATCAGTTTAAGTTGTTGTGTCTGAGGAACTAATAAATACTTGTTTTATGTATGTATTTTACATCAAGAAAAACATTTTAAAAATATCAAAAGAAATAATTTCAGATGCACACATTTGGTTTTTTAAAAAGTCAACCAAGAATTAAAGGGAGGGATTGGTTATAGTGAAAGGCAAAGAGTAATGGTTGTTGCCAAGGGAAAAGTAGTTGTCAGATAATCAAGTTATCAAAAGAAAATGTGGGCAGAAAACAGATTTGTTGTGACCATTCACTTCCTGCTCATCATTTGCTTGCATTCTACAATGGCTGACTGTTAAATACCAGTACATAGAACTGTCCAGAATGTGCCAAGGCCATTTCATGCTGAACAAACCAGTGCACTTTTTTTTAAACACATAAAAAAGTTGGATCTCTTTGATGCTATCTAAATTATAGCCTGCAAAAAAAGTTTGCTTGCTAAAGTTTCTTTTGGGACATGCTGGGTCTAACTGGGTAATGAAAATGGATTCTTAAACGGTCTGCATGCTCTCTAAAAAATTGAGGCTGTAGGGCAACAAAAATGTTCCTAAGTATTATGTGTTACAGACAAACAACAACAAGCATTTGCCAAAGACTTCAGGCTCAGACCAGCTGAACTTAGCTTTTACTATGCTTGTCTATGCTAACTTTGAAAATTATTTGTCCTTCACAGCTTTGAAAATTAAATTAAATTCTATGAGAAAAATCCTCTTTTTAGAATATACACATTTCATGCTGCATTCCCCTAAAACAGAATTTTAGGCCTTATCTTTAGCTAGTATAAGGGCTTGTCTACACTGGCCCTTTACAGTGCTACAACTCACTCAGGGGGTGTGAAAAAACACCCTCCTGAGCACAGCAAGTTTCAGCATTGTAAAGCGCCAGTGTAGACAGTGCACCAGCTCTGGGAGCCGCGCTCCTAGCGCTGGAAGCTATGCCCCCCATGGAGGTGTTTTTTTTAAGAGCACTGGGAGAGCTCTCTCCCAGCACTGTGCTGCAACCACACAAGCCACGTTAAAGTGCTGCCACGGCAGTGCTTTAACATTGCCAGTGTAGACTAGCCCTAAATGGATGTAACTTTACTCAAGTTTTATGGTGCTGTGTCCACTTATCCTAGTTAAGAACCAAAACTTCAGGTTCCCAGTGGCACAAAAGGATAGAACTAATATAAACATGATGTGTTTGATTCTGTTTTTTAGCCAACTGCATAATATTTAATGCTCCAACATCAAGTTCTGGAGTAAGGGACTTGAGTTGAGATCGTTAAAAAAAGTCAAGATAGATTCAAAATTATTTTCAGGAAACCCCTCCGGATTCAATGCTATTCAAAACTTTCAAAGGGCTGCAAATATTTTGGTTGGTAGGATTATTATACAGTATAATTTAAAGGAAAAGTCTGCCCAGACAAATTGTTTAAAAGGTTCACCTTGTCATGTAACTTAATTGTTTCAGAAGGAAAACCAAAACCCATTTGATTTAACTAGACCAAGACGAGCGATAAATAAGTAAATCAAGCATTTCCTTACCTTAAAATCCATCATATGATGTGTGGGCTGTAATTTAAAGGCTTTCACAGTTCAAAGACCAAGCATACATATGAATAGGCATAAGAGTAGCAAATGTAAGCTGTAAAAAGTGACAGGTCCATAAAATATTCTGAAACATTCTCACGTCACAGAATTGGCCTGCACTTCAATTGAAATCTAAAACCTAACACCTGCTTCCTTTAGCCCCCCTGTAGTTTTCTCTATATGCTGTGATAGGCTCTGTTCTTTTATCTCTAGAAACACTTCCCTTTTCTATGTATGCCCTACACTGAAGAGAAGTATCTGTCCATCCCATCCCACATCACCTTTTACAATACTTAGGGTTAGTCTACATTAAATAGGGACAGGCCACACAGATAACTCCATACTTGTTATATTATTTTAGCTAGCTTGTACCTAACGATTTAGTCCCTGATTAAGCAAGGTACTTTGCTACCCTATTGCCTTCAAGCAGCAAAGAGTCCTGTGGCACCTTATAGACTAACAGACGTTTTGCAGCATGAGCTTTCGTGGGTGAATACCCACTTCCTCTGATATTGCCTTCAAGTGGAACAATCATGTGCTGAAAGTCAGGCATGTGCTTGAATTGGAGGATTTCTCTTTTCAGATTATTCAATGTAGTTGGCCAGGCTTAGAATGTTGTCCTTGTGAGCCAAAGAACTTTAGAGCTGTAAAAATACTGCTGGCTAATGAGGGATTTAAATGGATCTGAGAATAATTGATTGATTTTATGGTTATATAGTACCTTTCACCCAGGAAGATCCCATCGTACTTTATGAGCCATCGTTCCACTCACCAATGAAGAACAGCTGCTTTGGGGCAGAATACAGCAATTATATACCACCAAACACCAAAGCTATACAACAGTTTAGGGTTGGAAGTGAGGGACCATATCACAATCATGAAATTGAGGGAATTTAGGTAACCTGTAATGCAGTTAGCCAAATTAGACTTTGGTCAGGACATAGGAATAAACCTTATTCAACGCTATGTGTAGAGATGGTCCCAAACCAAAACCTCCTATAATCTAGGAAAGTTTGGATTGTCAACCAAATTTACAGCTAGTCCCTATATGTATAAAAGAATGAACCAAAAGCCTGGATCCCACACTCCTGAATTCTGGGCAAGTTATGATTTATTACTTATATTAGCCTTGTATTAGAGGTACCTTTAAAAGTACATGCACTGAATGATGTTCTATACTTACATTGACAAAACCTGTCAAATTTGCTCTTGTCTGTCAGTCTATGGCAGAGGCATTGGTATTGATGCTAAATGGACACCCAGGATTACTATCATCTCATGTGGCTTCTGGCCTTTGACCTACCTTCTCTCTGACCATGACATCATGTCTTGCATTCTTGAACTGATAGCACTCCAACATTTCTGTGTTGTTTGACCAAGGCAAAGAAATATTCTGCGTTGATTAAACGAGATTCCCCCATTCTCTCATGAGTTTATTAGAGACCTGTCAGAACTTCAAAGAAACCTGAAAATTACTTCAGTGGCATGATTGCATGGGGTGAAGTGCAGTGCCCCCATGAGACAGAAACAATAACAAATCCTATGGCAGGGCTTTGTGCCCTATAAGCTTTAAAGGGCCTCCACAGAACATACACTTAGGCCCCAATCCTGCAATGAGCTCCTAGTGGGCATACCCCATGTGGAGTTCCTTACAAGAATGGGGCCATAGTTAGACTGGAGAATTCTGCTAAATCCCCATCCTAAAAATAGGTTGATAGGTGTTCCTTGCACAGTCAGCAGGGAACACAGAGTTTGTGTGGTTAGAGTAAGTGTGTGGGGAGGTGAAAAAAATCAGGCTGATCGGGGGGGGGGAGGGGGAGGACTTGTAGGGGAATATAGAGTGATTCCTCCAGACATGTTAACAAAAAGGTGGTGCAAGGCTTCCTCACTTCCGACTCCAGAAACAAATTCCCTGCCATTACAGAAGGATTGAGCATTGATGGCACCTTGGTTTCTCTGGTTCTCTGCCTGAGTCCTACAACAGTTTAATCTCCCAAGGACTGAAATGCTTTAGTCTAACTAATGTCACTGGGCTCAGAGGGATATTTGTTTGAAATTTAATGGCCTGTGATATACAAAAAGGCAGATTAGATGATGTAATAGTCCCTTCTGGCCTTAAAGTGTACAGAACTAAGAAGTCAGATTGGTTTTACTTTGCTTGTATAGTACGTAGAAGGGATTCTTGACCCATTCATATTCAATTTGGATTTGATGTTTTTTCAATCCAATTGTGTGACTTCTGGTCACTAAATTCCACTCTCACTGGAGCTGGATTAATTAATTGATGGACTTTAGTCTGAACCCATAGTCTTCTATGGGCATGTACGTGGCAAATGCACATTTATGACTGGATGGTGTTACCAATCAAACCGCTGAGTCAATGGTTTGGAAAAATAGTAAGAAGTTGATGGAGAACATTGATGGTAGGGGGCTGTCTAGTTCCACATATAACAGAGCATAGGAAATGGTCTCCAAATTTCTTTTAAAAACAGCAACAGGAAGACAGTTATGTGTAAAGCTGGGTGAAAGTTTATTTTTCCAATGGAAAACGGGTTTTGAGAAAAAAATGTGAAAATTATCAGCTTCCCATGAAATTTTATTTAATAAAAACAAGAAACAGAAATATTTTTATTCAAAATGACAATGTAGTGCCTCATCAGAGTTGTATTTTGGATGGCGCATACTCCCATTCTCTTCTACAGGCCCATCCCGGACAGGACTACATCCCCCATAATGCATCACAGCCAGTCTCCCGTGACGCAACTCCTCCCCTTCCCAAGAGGTGAGATAGGAATACATTTATAGGAGATATTGTCCAGTCAGTAAGCCTGGCCCATAGAGGAAAAATAGGAGTATAAGGCACCCATACAGGTGTACAAAGCCCACACTGAGCCTGAAAGAATTAAAGGACAGCAATGTGCCCAGGTATCCCTGCCTCTCCAGACCTGCACAGCATGCTCCAACTGGAGAGCAAGCTTAAAAGGGAGCAACCCACCTCTGAAAGAAGAGGCTGGGGAAGAAGACAGACCTACCCTGAAGGACCCCTCCACACTTCAAAGGTGCTGAAGAAGCCTCCCTGTGAGGATTGTACACTGAGCCCAGTTAGGGCTGAAAGTTTAGTTGTCTTTGTTACCTTATATTGGTCTTGGAGCTATGGGGAGAGACAGATGGTAAAAAGTGACCCAGGGGGGTAACTCTGATAAAAATTCCAAGGTGCCGACCTTCTAGAGGCCCTGGGTTGGAGCCTGTTGGAATGGAAGGGCCTGGACTCCCCTACCTACTGCAGGAGTGGCATAAGCCTCATTCCCACCCCACCCTCCTCTGGGAGGATGACAAGGACATTGCAAACCTGAGGTGAAGCAAAGCCCATGTATGAGTGAGAAGCTGGCTTGAAAGGCCTTCCAGCTGGAAAGTGAGGTTAAATACTGGATGCACTACCCACTAGAACACCTGGCCCTCTGAGAGCTCTATTACAGGGATGGACTTTCATTTCCTCTGGGAACTATATTTTTAAAACAATGACAGTCCCTTGCACTTAAGCCACAACTCAAAAAAGGAAGATATTGAGACACCTTTATTCACCTTTTATTTGCATATTAAGACCCTTATGAGTGTCCTGCTGTGTGGTGAACTCAGCATCACTCTTCTCCTTTCTTCCCTGTGCCCACTGTTACAGAGCCTGGACTAGCCAACAAGCAGCAATTTACAGAAAGTTACATAGTAGTGTAAGTAAACAAAGGATCTTTTAAATGCTTCTTTCTGAAGCAAATTTCATATGATTTCCTGCTGCTGACAGAGTTCTCAGTTCTGGGCACTTAATCTAGAGGCATTTAGTCTTGGTCTACGCTAACAATGTTGGTATCACTACATCACTAAGAGGTGTGGAGGGTCAGGTGAGGAGGTCATGTGCCCCCTGTTAGCTGCTACCCCTCCCCCTCTGGACTGGTAAAAAATGGATTCCACTTGCACCACTGATGGGAGGACTTCTCCTGTCAACATAGCTACAGCCTCTCAGGGAGGTGGAATACCTACCCCGATGGGAGAAGCTTTCCCATTTGCGTAGATAGCATCTTCACTAAGCTGTGCTACTGCAGCACTGTAAGTGTAGACAAGCCCTTAGAATGAACCAGTAAGCAAATTAAGCGGTCTAGTTTTATTTTATTCTATTCTACAAAAGCATAATATTAATTTGCTGACCTCAGTGATTTACTGCAGCTTTTCAGTCAGATTCTCATCTCAGTTTCACCAGTGTAAAGCTAGAGTAACTCCTCCCACTTCATGTTACACCTGCTCCCAATTACATCAACAAGCCTAATTCTCCATCCTGTTACCTAGTGTTATGCTAGTGTAACTTCATTTAAACCAACTGATTACACCACTGTCAAATAATGACTAGAACAGAATCAAGGCCAGTGAATTTTTTCTGGGTTTATACTGGTGTAACTGAGATTGTTATCTGGCCCTTTTGTGATTCACATAATATTCAGTTGTATATTTAATAAATGATAAACCAGATTCTCTGGCATAAATTGACATAGCTCCACTCATTTCAATCTGGCAATGGGCTCAATCGTCCCATGTGTTCAGATCTCTCAGCTTAAAATTGTGCTTAAAATAGTAAACTCTGAGAGGCAAGGACTGTCATTTACACTGAAAATATGTTTGTACGGTGCTTAATACATAGTAGCTCTGGTCTAGTCGAGGAGTCTAGGAACTGTTTTGATGTGAATTTCGTAACTTGGCCCATAAGTCTTAAGTTAAGGATACCCCTAGATTGAGATTCAGCCAATTCCACCAAACTGCAGCAATCCACATGCCAGTTGAAGCAGTGTAGAGCAGCCTATAGGCAGCTCTAACCTGTGCCAGAACTGATGCAGAGAATCAGAGAGTCATAACTGAAGGGTGCTGGACATGGCAGAGAGTCGGGCCCTTTATATTAACGAATGTTACATATAGGTACCAACTGGAGGATATTACCTTCCCTTGGTGACAGTACTGCATATAAAAAAAACTATGGGGTTTATGCTCAATAAGCTACATGGCAAAACTGGGTGCACTGCTCCTTGCAGACAAAGCCTCGTTTAGAATAATTCATCTGTGCTTGTAAATTATTCATTTTCTGATAAATGAAAATATGCTAATTAAGGATTTGCTGTTAAAAAGGTATAAATATCTTTCATTGCCGAAAGTAATTAGAATAAGTAATTACTTAAACATTATGATTCTAAAGTTAAATAATTTCTATGATAGCAAACTCAGTAAGGAGTAGATATAATTGAAACTGTTGAATCTACTAGCAGTATTTTTATGTTTACATAAAATATACATAAGCATTGCAAGATTTTAGGTGTTGATTTTCGTATTCTACAAGTTCATCTTTTGCTTTGTTTGCTCACCTTGGGATCAGTCCTGCAAGGAGCTGAGTGCTCTAGCCCTGGGCCAGGGAAGCATTTAAACACATGCCTAGCTTTCAGCTCACCAGTCATTTCATTGACTTTGATGAGATTACTCACATGCTTACAGTTAGGCACGTACTTAAGTGCTGTCTGGATCAGGGCTGGAGTGATCAGCACCTAGCAGAATCAGCACCTTCCTACCAGTTAAAATAGTGACCTTTTCCATTCTCCCCCAGAATTTGCAAGAAAGTTCAGATTTTGTCAAGGATGTGTTCTATCCAGCAGGCAGGCAGGATCCTTGGTCCCCTTGCCTACCTTGACCTTGCAGCAACCTTCCTCACCCTGCAGAAGCCTCCATCTTTGTCAGGTGCAAAATGGCTCTCTCCAAGTTCCCCCCAATGAGTCTCTTTATAGATGCCTGCTGGGGTCACCTGCTTCTTTTGTTCTACCTTTTGGTAATTTCCCACTGCTGTGAAACCCTGTCCCTTCAGACAAGAGGAGGAAGTGTCTTCTCCCAGCCGGAACAAACCCATTGTCCCAAGGTGTTTTATTTTAAACAGATGACTGTTAGTTTCACTCTGGCCTGGCAGAGACGTGAGACAATCCTGTTAACTCAGGGTGGATCCACATACTTACAAGTTTTCCCTGACACAGGAATTTTATGATACAATTTCATAATATCAACCATCAGGCAGAATTGGTATAGACAGAACCTCCTATTTGTCACAGCTGTGGCATCTAAAAACAGGACTTAGGCATGTAAGTACCTTTGTGGAACTGGGCCATCATGCCCAAAATTTACTTTGATAGTTTTATAGGATAAAAGTTTCCTAAGCACCTAAGTATCTTAGGAGCCTAAGTCTCCCTGAAAGTCAATGAGACAGGCTCCCAAGGGCCCGACTTGAAGTCAATGGGAGTTAAGATCCTAACCTGCTTAGGAACTTTTATAAATCCCACAAGGCACCTATCTGCCTCTTTAGACAGCAAAGTAGCTTTATAAATCTGGCCCTAGGTGCCTAAGTCCCGTTTGAAAATTAAACTTAGGCTCCTAACCCACATAGGCACTTTTGGAAATTTTATCCATAGTAGCCTATATAAAATGAATGGGCAGACCCTGTCCAGCACCTAGTGAATGTGGCAGACCCACATCACTAAAACCAGTATCATAACCAGCTGCACTTCAGTGGGTGAAATGATCCCCATGGATATACTTTAAAAATAATCTGATGATCTGCTGAGCCTAAAGATGTTATTTAAATGTAAGGTGTTATTATTCTCCAGAAGCATAAAGGTTCTCCACGTCAATGATGAGTCAAAGGAAAATAAGGGTCCGGAGGGCAGAGCAGCACAGCACAGAACAATCTAACCATGTGAAATACTGCAAAGGCAACTTCAAACCATCAGCAGAAATACCTGTGGAGCTAATGAGGCACAATGTCTTCATTCCGGATTACACTGGGGCTCCATGCTGGCTTACACTCCTCCGCTACTGGTCAGAGAGCTGACCCTGCCTTTGAAAAGAGAAAATGGGATTTGCACTTGTCATCCATGAACTATAACAATGCACGCAGAATGTCCCCTTAAAATCTGTTTGTAATTGCAAAAATTAACAAGGGATGGATCCTCAGCCAGAATAAACCAGCACACATCTATTGATACTATATGGGAAATAGAAAAATATCTATTTTAGGTGACTGCTAATAATAATAGTACAATGATCAAGGGAACTTGTATTTGCTTAGTCTACCTGTGTGAGGCATTTTAATCTTCTAATACACACACTCTTCCAGCTATCCGTTAGGAATAGAATGAATATTGTTCTGCACCATACCTGTCTATGCAAGACTCCCTCCTGCCTGTCTGTCTCCATTGTCAACATTCTCTTTTGTCATTGTGGGTGAAATTCTCCATATGCAGAGGGCCAGCCCAAGACTCTCACATAACTTTAATCCCTGTAGTTCCAATCCTGTTAAGGCTTATTTTATAAACATGTTTAATGTGATAATTGTTTATCTTGCTCTTCATAATTGTCTCACCATTATCTGATGCTTCGCCAGCCTGTTTCTTGTAGGCGTGTGTTGTCTCTCATCCTGGATTGCAAATTCTTCATGGTAAAAACCATCTTCTTTGTTCAGTGTATAACCCCTACTTGGAATTAGCCAGCTGAGCTCTTAGAGTTACAGACTGAGCCTCTAGTGGGCCTACCTGAGGGACTATGACAATAATGGCTATCAAAGCCCTCTGACATTTCCCAGCATGCTTGGAATCAGGGGTAGGGTCAGAATGGACAAGAAACCCCTGCCGAGACCAATAGGGAGGAATTGCATGGGATGTTCTAGATAAGCAGTTTGCTGGCCCAATGATGAGACAGGGCTGTTTAGCCCCATCAGTGGGAGGGGACAGCCTGACTCAGGTTTCAGATTTGAGCTGGGGATGGAGATGGGGCTGCAAGAGAAAAGCAGAACAGCTCAGGGAGTCTGATTAACTTCCCCTTCCCACACAGGAAGTCTACAAATTGCTGTGGGATCTAGTGCATGGGTCAGGCAGTTCCAGCCCTGCAGAGACCAGAGTCAAGAGTGGTGGAGATCTGAACTGGTGCCAGCTACTGAGCCAGCTGAGACCTCTACAGGACTCCAGACCACAGAGTCAGGAGAGGACCCTGCCCCATCCAAGGGCAAAGATAAACCACACTGTAAGCTGGACAACATTCACAACACTGTAGCACTCCTCTCCAGATTCATCCTCGGTGGGCTACTGAGAAGGTGCCAGAAAGGAAGCTCAGGGTTGGGAAGAGTTGAGAGTGCTGGGAGGTGGGGATCAGGTTGATTTGTGAATGTGTTCAGATTTCTTAAACTTAACCCTTTTCTTCCCCAGATCTTATTTTTCTGCTCTCAGTAAAGTCCTCTTGTTGTACTCCTATTTGGGGTGGGTGTCATTCTGTTCTTGGGGTTTGTGCTGATGTACTTTATCATGCCTTTTGTACCAGGTCTTATACTTCCTGCTGGTTAGTAGCACTAGTCATTTCCCCCAGAAATAGCACTTGGGCACAGTGAAGAATCACCTTGTGTGTAGAGGCATCACAAAAAGAATCCAGAACCCAGCCCACATGAAGAGAGAGGAGCAGCTGCTCCAAATAGCAAGTGCCAGCACCAGGCAGGGAAAAGGCTTGAGGAACACCTTGGGGGTAGGGTTGCCAACTGAAAACCAAACACCCCTGCCCCGCCTCTTCCTCCGAGGCCCTGCCCCCTCTATCCCCCTCCTCAATCACTCGCTCTCCACCCCCTCCCGCATTGCTTGCTCCCCCAAGACTCACCTGCCACTTGCAGAGCCAGGCTGGGAGGCGCTGATGTGGTCAGAGGTCAGTACCCAGAACGAGGCACTGGAGTGGGGAATTTGGGACACAGTGGGTTAGGGGGTTGGTCCCTGGAGCGAGGGGCTGAGGAGGGGAAATTGGGACACAGCAGCATGGGGGAGGCAGGCAGGTTACTCCCCCACTCTTCCCCCAGTACCTACTTTGGACCCCAGTCTGGGGGCCAGCCAGTTCTCTCTGTCAGGCTGGGGGGTGGGAAGAGCAGCAACTGCTAAGCAGATCTGCTCCTCCAGGCTCAATCAGCAGCTGCTGCTCATCCCACCCCCGATGGCACAGGCTGGGTACTGCAGGTAACTGGACTTTTAGCATTGGTCAGCTGAGCTGACTGGATGCTGCCAGTTTCCTTTTTCAACCGGAATGTTTGGTCGAAAACCAGACACACAGCAACACTACTTGGGGGAGGGGTTACATGTGTTTGTACCGCACCTAACAAAACATCCAGTCCTTGTCTGGGGCTCCTAGGCATTACTGAAATGGTAATAGTATTGAACAAGATTGGGGTCAAGTGGTGTAGATGCCTTGTGCTGGCCTTAAATTTCCCCCCGTGATATGCTCCCCTTTAGTGTTACCTCAGCCTTTTAAATCTGTATGACATATTTCATACATACGTCAAGACTGACAGTCACATTAACAGGTTTTGTCAATTTCCTAAAAAGGACGAACATTTTTGCCAGGGAGCTGCTGTCATTACACCAAGGTAACCATGAAAACTGTGGATTTACATGGCTTTTACCAGATAGCAGCTTAAAAATGGCAATTCTGACTGAAACTACAGGCTTGAAAAAAGCATACAAACCAAAACTGAGAAATGATTTCATAATTATTTCATAATCTTTGATAGCTCAATTACTGTGGTTGTTTTGTTTGTTTTGTCTTTTTGATCTAGTTGATACCTGCAAATATTTTGGGAAAAACTTTTTTTAAAAACAAAAAATTAATTGTGATTTTAAAAGGTTCATTTTTTTCTCCATTGCAAACATGAAACTAATTAATTCCTAAGCCCTTGCATGCTACTGAAGCATGTATCATTCAGTTATAGTCATATTATATCTTGGTTCCACACAGACATTTTGTTAAGATTGAATCTTCCCTAACCTCTGAAACAGGATTTTCTCTTTCTAAATGAAATGCTATAGTGTTCAGTTTACCATAACACAATTAGATTTAGAAAGTCACAGGTAATACATTTTTTATGAATTCCCTCATTTATATTTACCAGCTACTGCTAAACTTCTAAGATATGTTAAAATTCTTGCTACAAAGCCATAATCTCACACATTTTTTTTTGTCCAGCACTGCAAAAAGCAGATCTACTCAGCAAACTACAATATCACCAGCAATTAGAAGCAGTGAATAGACAAGAAGCACTGGAACTGGCGACCACAGTAATCAAATGGTTTGCAGATGTTAATCATGCCATAAATGATTTGCATGGTGACTGTTCTCTGTAGTTAAGAGGATAAAAATGTGAGCGATAGGATAGCTTTTCTTATAGAAATAGCTTTTAGAATAAACATCCGAATAGACTTTTTTTAAAAAAGTCAGCTGTGATATTGAACAGAGACACACATGGCCTCTTTGCCAGGAGGACATGACCATAAGGGTAAAGTTTTCTAGAAAAGAGACACTGGATCCTTTGTAGGTACCATCACAATCATCATAGAAGGAAGCCAGCTTGTATATTATCATCTCCAGAAAGCTAAAAGTTGTCAGCATCATAAACTGAGTGAGGTGAGGGATGGGCTAAGAACATAAGAGTGGCCATACTGGGTCAGACCAAAGGTCCATCCAGTCCAGTATCCTGTCTTCCGACAGTGGCCAATGCCAGGTGCTCCAGAGGGAGTGACAAAATCATCCAGTGATCCATCCCCGTCCGCCCATTCCCAGCTTCTGGCAAACCAAGGCTAGGGACACCATCCCTGCCCATCCTGGCTCATAGCCATTGATGGACCTACGCTCCATGAATTTATCTAGTTCTTTTTTGAACCCTGTTATAGTCTTGGCCTTCACAACATCCTCTGGCAAAGAGTTCCACAGGTTGACTGTGTGTTGTGTGAAGAAATACTTCCATTTGTTGGTTTTAAACCTGCTGCCTATTAATTTCATTTGGTGATCCCTAGTTTGTGTGTTATGAGAAGGAGTAAACACATTTACTTTCTCCACACCAGTCATGATTTTATAGACCTCAATCATATCCCCTTAGTTGTCTCTTTTCCAAGCTGAAAAGTCCCAGTCTTATTAATCTCTCCTCATACAGAAGTAGTTCCGTACCCCTAATCATTTTGTTGCCCTTTTCTGAACCTTTTCCAATTCCAATACATCCCTCCTGAGATGGGGCAACCACATCCACACACAGCATTCAAGACCTGGGTGTACCATGGACCCACATAGAGGCAATATAACACCTTCTGTCCCATTATCTATCCCTTTCTTAACGATTCCCAACATTCTCTTCGATCTTTTGACAGCTACTGCACACTGAATGAATGTTTTCAGAAAACCATCCACAATGGCTCCAATGTTCCTGAGGAGCAACAGCCAATCTAGACCCCATCATTCTATATGTATAGTTGGGATTATGTTTTCCAGTGTGCATTACTTTGCATTCATCAACATTGAATTTCGTCTGCCATTTTGCTGCCCAGTCACCCAGCCTACATCCATTAGGCCTTTATCTGGTTTCACTGGCAAAAGCTAAAAGACATTCAAGTCAAAAAAAAAAAAAAAGACTGTGGGGGAGCTCAAAACATAAAATATTCTAGCTGAATGGTACCAAAGAAACTACATTTTCAGACAGACATTTTGGCTGGCTGCCTGCCCCAGTGTTTTGAAATATTTCTGCATTTTACTTTTGTTCAAATTTGTAGCTGAACTCTTGCATAATCGTCTTCTGTGCATTAGCTGGTTTCCTTTATCACTTTTTTCCAGATCATTCCACTTATTCTCTGCAAATTCAGGAAAGCACTTAAGTACACACAACTTTCAGACAATAGGACTCATGCTTATATGTTTTCCTCAGTTGGCACCTAAGGGCAAGATCACTGTGTGCCACTCTTGTGTGGGCTACTCACCATGCAGGTCACAGTGCAGGGAAGGAGAACAGCCTCAGCAAGGCAGCTACTTCTCCTTTCACATAGGCGTGCAGGGAGTGGGCAGGGCCTTGACTTCACCCCTTTAACACACCAGTCAGCACAGCTGAGCCATGGCAGAGAGGGAAATAATTAGCAAATTGCTCAGGCATGCAGCAGTTGTCCAAAAATGGGCATATTTTTGGAGTTTAATGTACTCTCTACACACCCCCACATCATCATAGGAAAGCTTTTTCTTTACATGTAGATGAGGTATGATGTGGAGTTGTCAAGTGGTGGCTGCGATTGTTTAGGCGAGGGAAAATGATACCCAAAATGACACTGTCATTTTTTGCACAGGTCTAGAAACACTGCAATATCTAGAGTTTAAATCCATTTCAACACTTATTGTAATGTTTATGGACCAAACCTACCAAATGTTAATGTATTAAAGATGGCTTTGCTTGGGCCAGTATATTTTTTTTCAAAAAATGATGAAGCTGTTTAGCATGTGGCAAAACAGCAACATTTTGCAGTATTCTTAATTGTCAAAGTTTCTCACAAGTGATTACAATCATTTTTTATGTTGTCAGTTGAAACTTGCTGACCAGATCAGTCTGACACTGAAGCTTGTGCAGCAGTAGCAGCGGATTACATGCCCATATAGTTTGTACTGTACAGTGTACAGATATAAATGTACATGAATTCCTAATGTAACATCCCCATTTGTAAGCTTTTGTACATATAATGTAGCACCTAGTCTGCCAGGTAGAAGGTGTTTATTTCTAGTTGCCTATGCATGCAGTACTAGCCTTTGAAATAATCTAGAAACTAGCTTTTTCCATTCAGCGACACTTATGCCTAGGTCATTATTCGTGTTAGAGATAAGCAGCATCATATTGGGCTTCAATCAAAGTGACCACTAAACAAAAATGCCAACCTAATTTAGCACAAGTCTGTATGCTTGTACAAAAATGAAAAATGGTGGTGGTGATGCTAACAATATACTTTGAGAATTTTACCTCTGCAGGGAAGTTACATTATATGAAAAGAGGGAGGATACAAGCTCCTTAAAACTTACAAAGAGAAAGACACTCCGCAAACTTTGAATAGTGTGTTTTGTCAAGAAAAAACAAAAATGCAAAAAACTGTAAAAAACATCAGCACTGGAGAGAATTAGGATATAGTTTATCAGTCAATGCGTCTTTCTTCCAACTTGAGTAAAACATATCTTAAAGCAAAACTATCTAGTAACACTACAACTGTAAGCACTGCACCTTATGTCATGGTCTCTCTTCAATCGGCTGATAAAATGCAATGAAACAAGAAGAAAGCTCTTCTCCTGTCCAAGCTGCTACAAAGATATAACGCCTTACTTCCTTCACATGTGGAAACGACAAGCTATTCCAGTAGCAAATTACAGACAAGATTAGAAAAACACTATGGTTCTGCAATTTCATTCCATGCACAGCATGGACAAGGCAAATCTGCCATTGTTCTATGCAGTGCAATAACATTAGCTGATGCTGTACAAGCTGTTAGTAATCTGAAGCAGGAACTTATGTCATCAAAATGTTTTATGAATGTTCGTCAGGCAAGTGAGCCCGATGAACAGCTTTCAAGTGAACAAGCAGTTTTGTACAATACCACTTCAAGCCTTTGGTCTGCAATAGCCAAAAAACAAGTGTCAGAATGTTATACAAAACCAGATGATTATAGTTTACAGGAGGTCAACTACTTTTGTGCCCCAATTCATGCAGGAGTTTGTCCTTTGCTTGACAGATAAAATAGCATTTTATTCAGCCAGCAAGGAGTATCATCCTTCAGAAGACATTTAAAGAATGTGCCTCTGAACTAGAGTACAGAGTATTTAATAATTCCAAAATGATTACACCATTTCATATAAACTTTGCTACACAGCTGCACCATAAGTTTGGGTCTCACAATGTAATGGACATACTGCACCTTCATGGATTTGCATCAATTCTGATGAGGTGAGGTAGTTTAACACTAGTGCTGAAAACATTGAAATAGGAAGTCTCCAGGGAAGAATATGTATTCCAAATGGAATTGTACCACTTCATACTGGAGGAAATTTCATCCAAAAAGGAAATTATAATATAGTCATCAATGTAGAGACCACTGGTGGAAAGTATAGTAGAATCTTAGAGATACGAACACCAGAGTTATGAACTCACCAGTCAACCACACACCTCATTTGGAACCAGAGGTACACAAACAGTCAGCAGCAGAGACAACCACAACCACCACCACCAAACAGAACAGTACTGTGTTGAATGTAACTGCTAAAAAAATAAAATAAAGGTAAAGCAGCATTTTTCTTCTGCACAGTAAAGTTTCAAAGCTGTATTAAGTCAATGTTCAGTCAAACTTTTGAAAGAATAACCACAACATTTTGTTCAGTGTTACGAACATTTCAGAGTTACGAACCTCCATTCCCGAGGTGTTGCAACTCTGAGGCTCTACTGTATACCGTCCATTAAAGGGCTAGAGTGGTATTTCAAGAACAGTCTGCAGATAGTCCAGCATCACAAGAAATACCACTAAACCATGGTAAAGTCACTTACTCTCCCTGGACAATCAGAGTCTCATATGCAGTGTGTAGCATCTGGAAGGCTTAGAACACCTCAGAATTAACTTGCCATGAAAAAGTACTTGGGAAAATCAACTCTGTCTGTAGTCAGAACAATCTTCCCTGCAAAGAACTGTGTACATGCCAAGCCAATGAAGACTGTGGTAATCCACTCACACTCGATACATCATAATGGAGGAACAAGATTATGATGTTGACTGGAAGTGTCACCTGCACTATTACATTTCAATTATACCCATACAAATTTATTAGATTGTTGTGATGCTTTGAGGTCAAAGAAATCCCATTCTACGTCTTGAAATAGTTGTTAAACAAAAACTAATACAAATATTTTCAAGTGATCATTTTAATGTGATTGTATTATTATTTATCTCTGTTGCTATGGTAACAGCACCGCTTGACAGTTTCATATCATACCTCATCTTAAACTAGACACAATAAGCTTTCAAAACTATGCATAATGTGAGTGTGCATAGAGAGAATATTAAGTTGACCAAAGCGGTGTTCCAATTATTATTAATTATCACTATTCTAGGAAAGGGGGACTTTTTGGGGGCAGAATGTTTCTTGAGACTATGATTAACCCATTGGGAGCTGCCCAGCTTTCAGCCATATAACATACATATCACTTCTGAAGAGGCTTTGTAAATCAGGGACACATGAGCCTGCCTGAAGCCACAGCCTACAGCTCTCTGTGTGGGTGCGCAAAGTCCTGAAATGCAGAGGAAATATCACATGGTCAATGGCACAGAGGAAGGGTTCACAAAGCAGAGAACATATTCTGGGGACTATACAACCCACTGTGTTCTGCAGAGCAAAGCTCTCATGTGGCACTCCGTGCAGGAGAGTAGAAGGTGTAAAGAGCACAATGGATAGTTTGCAGGGCAGAATAACTATACTGAACCAGTAATTAGGAGATAATGCTATATGTCCGTAACTCTATACTGCTCTTCCTACACATTACAGAAATATTTTAGAGAGCTCTCCCATAAGAGGAGAGAATTCCAAGATGGCCAAGGGCACAACAGGAAGCCGGCCAGTTGTCCCGCACTGTTGTTCTGTTCTGCAGTGTTGACTGCCTCGTGTTAACCACTGAACGCCTCCCAGTGAGGTGAACTAAAGTTGAAGGTGCTCAGCACCATGCAGGATTCTTTGCAGATCCACTAGTTCAAAACCTTGCAAAGTGGGTGGAGCAGTAGGCCACCCCCTTTACGTCATCCCATAACCTGCATGGAAATATACAACCCTGCAAAATATAGTAGCTTGGGGCTGAGGAGTCCATTTCACAGCCATGAGTACATTTCCCTGAGTACCCAGCCTGCTTAATTTGGACTGTATGCCCTGTTGTAGAATTGGGCCCTGAATGTATAGGCCCTGATCCTCAGGTCAAGATTCTTATTTACACTAATGCCTCCTTATGTGGCCAGAGTGGCCTATAGCGGTGTTCATGTTAATGAGAATTCAGGTCTTAGCTAGCATATATTGGCATAGCTCCATTGACTTCAGTGGAGATACTCTATTTTACACGAGTTGATGATTTGGTCCAGAAGTGTGTATTTTAAAATGTGATTAAAATCATGTTGGGCCGGATCCTTGACTGGTATGGAGCTACACCAACTTACACCAGATAAGAACATGGCCCATTATTGCCAAAATGTGGAGATCATATTTACATAGCATAGAATAATCTAAATTTTGCAATAATCACTGTGCTTGCATTATGGATCCAATAAATCTCTCTTCCTCACCATTATGTTGTTAATTTTACTGCAAAGCCATTAAGCTGAACAGTACTTCAATAATGATATCAAAACCAGCATTTCAAAGGGAATAAAAACAAACATTGGATTTCCTCATAAATTGCCATGTGACACGCTTTCAGCAATAAAAGTCACTAAACCCAAGAGGAGGCATGAAAAGACTTTTTTTGTTAAATACCTTTTTAAAAGATAATTTAATTAAAACACGATATGAATGTAGTGGGTTTTCAAAAGTGTTTAAAGGACACTGGGGTATATTTAATGCAGAATAATTAAGACACTTACTAACTTGCGCCTAAATATTTGACTTTCAGATTGCTGAAATGGATTCCTTGCCTAAAATTTATTCATTTAAAAAATCACACACACTTGGAGTTAGACTGAGGTTTTTAGCATGAGATTTGTGTGTGAGGCAGCACGTTGGTACATTGTGAACTGCTCCAGGGACAGGCATAAATCCCTTCTTGCACCAGAGGGGTAATCTGCTGCTGGTCCAAACCAGTAACATTACTACCTTCCTGATCCATACTAGTAGAAAATTATTCCTACCCCTGTCATCTCTGTTGACGAGTGCCCATGGTGTGGGTTGGGGAGAGGGGTCCGGAAGACTTCACCCTTTCCCAAACCCTCCCCACCCACCTAGTCAGTGGCAATCAGAACCGGCTTACCTCTGTATAGCCAAAGCCAAGGTCTGGGCAGACAGTGCAAGAAAGTAAGGAAGGTGCATAGTCCAATCAAAATGTACTCATTAAAATACTGGGGCCTGATTCTGACACTCTGAGTCAGAGTAGTAACTTACTATGCAAGTAGTCTTATTCACTTCAGTGGAATTACACATGGAGTAAGGTACTACTGAACATGAATTAGTGTAATAGATCGGGGCCCTTGGTGATGTGGCTTGATAACCCTGTGTTCTGAAATAGCAATTAATAGGAAATGACAAAGAGCAACTCACTATAAATTATTTCAGATAAAGAGATTACCTTAAAATGTACTAACAAGCAATGTACACCAAACAGCAGTTACCAATAGAAAGACATGATTTAGTTCTAGAAATAGCAACACCATGAGCTATATAAATCATGTCTACCTCCTTGAATTAATTTATATTAGGTTTCTGAAATCTCTTTGGTTTAAAAACGTTACTTCCAGTAGTCTTATAAAAAGGACCACAAAAGAGGAATTTTAAATGTAGCTAGAATACAGCTTCTGAAGGGGCTATGAGAGATCTTCTGAGCCACCCTGAAAACATATGCTATGTCCAAATCTATACTGATTTTCTGGGACAGAGTTGATTTATTCTTGTTTTCTAAAATCTGTTTTAATATAGAAAAATATTCTATCATTTATGGGAATATGTCCTGGGAACATTCTTTTCAATGCAGCAATATATATCATAGCAGAATTTTAAATTATGTAGTATTACTTTAAACAAGAGCACGAAAATCTTTGATTTAGTGAGTGAGCCTGTACATAGTTAGTATAATGAAGTCTGGAAAAATTATCTCCCTACAGGCTACTGTATTCTCTAGCAATTACAAAGTTAAAGGTTCTGCTCAAGGAAAGAATATAAATAGTAATTCTTTACTCAAGTCATTAACATTATCAAAGGTCCTAAAGGGCCGGGGGGGGGGGGGACACCCTTTACTTGTGTGACTTGTGCAAGGACTTATTCCAACCAAAGTCTTTATGCCTCAGCTCAGCTTGTCTCAAAATGAAGCAAGAAGTATCAAGAAGGTGGTAGGGGTTGCAGCATCCTTTAGGATGATATAGCTGGTGCTGTTTCTCTGCATAGTGGGTTGTTTGAGCTATCTAGTTACTGAGGGCTACCTAAGTAAATTGGCAGAGCTCTCCTGGAGTCAATGGAATTAAATAGACTGGGCTAGATTCCTTCTCCAGGATAAATGATTTTAACTGAAGTGCCTCAAAGTATTTGAGAAACATGAATTAAGCCTCTCGAAATGGCCACAAAGTAGTTATGCCAATTTTACATACCACAAAGAGCAGAGAGGCTATGTCCAGAATTGTCAAATTTGAGTGTATAAAATTAATCACTTAAATCCATATTTAGACAGCAAAATCAGAGGAGATGAGCACCTGCAGCTCTCATTGTGTTGCAGATGCTCATCAACTAAAAACTGTGCTTAATCACTTGATACACTCTTGTCAAAGCTGAATCCCCACTCTGGAACTTCAGGTACAGAAGGTGGGGGCCCGCAAGGATTTTAAAAATTAATACTTGCCATTCCAGGCTTGTATTACACTCCTAAGGTTACAGCTTTTCTCTGACTGTGGTTTGATAAATGCTGCCACCACCCAAATGCAAAAAAAATCCTTTGAACCTAGGACGGGAGCACTTGGGAATTCCCACCCCCCGTGGGGTACCCTCAAGCCCATTCACCACCATTTGGGGAAGAGCTGAGAAAGAAAACAAAGAAAATTAGCTGTAGCTACCAGCTAATCACACAAAATCCAATTCTGTCCTTAAAAAAGGTAAATTTTATTAGAAACAAAAAAGAAAATACATCTGGAATTTAGGCTTTTGCTAGATTTTAAAAGAGCAAATCCAAAAATTAAGTACAAAGAATAGCTTTCTCGGGGTCCAGCTTAAAAGTTACAAGCTAACAAAAGCACCTGTGGTTTAGCACAGAGAAATCCACAAGCCAAAATAATGAAATAAACCTTACCATGTCTATTTAAACATTCCCTGTCTAATGATTTTTCCTAGGTATGGAAGATGAATTTTCATACCCGGTTCAAACCTTACACAGCATTCCTGCTTAGAGCCTTGCTGCTCCTTCTCCAGAGAACAATAGACAAAGGGAAAGTTCCCTCCCCCATTTTAAAAAGTTCTAGCCTTCCCATTGGCTCTTTTAGTCAGGTGCCCACTTCTTTTCTTTTACCTGTAGGCTTGTTAACCCTTTACAGGTAAAGCAAGCAGATAACAGACACCAAGAAGGATTTTATAGCTAACTAGCTGTTTACCCCCTTCCCCTTTATTTATCACAACTCCATACAACACATGAAACTTCAAAATGAGTCACACAAATACTGCTCCACCATATATGAAGGCAGCGTGTCTTAGCTCTCTTTGATCCACCACAGTAGCATTAAACTTCAAAAAGATTAACTACACAAACATGAGGAAGCTTGTTACATGAAAATGAAAAGGAATGGTCACAAAAGTGAAATACTTGCAGGCTGCATGGAAACTATTTAAAAACACCATAGTAGAGGCTCAAATTAATGTATACCCCAAACAAACAAAAAAAACACAGTATGAGGACCAAAAAAATGACACCTTGGCTAAACAGAGTAAAGAGGTGGTTAGAGGCAAAAAGACATCCTTTAAAAACTAGAAGCCAAATCCTAAGGAGGATAATAGAAAGGAGCATAAACTCTGGCAGATCAAGTGTAAAAGCATAATTAGGCAGGCCAAAAAAAGTACTTAAACAGCAATAAGAGACAAACACTAACAGTACTTTTTTTTTGTAGTTATATCAGAAGTAGGAAGCCTGCCATACAAGTAGTGGGGCCACGGGATGATCAAGATGCTAAAGGAGCACTCTAGGAAGACAAGGCTGATGTGGAGAAGCTAAATTAATTCTTCGCATCAGTTTTCACTGAAGGGGACATGAGGGAGATTCCCACACCTGAGCTAATATTTTTAAATCTGAGGAACTGTCCCAGATTGAGGTGTCAATAGAGGAGGGTTTGGGACAAACTGATAAATTAAACAGTAATGAGTCACCAGGACCAGATGGTATTAATCCAAGAGTTCCAAAAGGAACTCAAACATGGAACTACAGAACTACAAAAACTAGCTGTGGTATGTAACCTATTGCTCAAATCAGCCTCTGTACCAGATCACTGGGGGATAGCTAACATAACACTGATTTTTTAAAAAGGCTCCAATGTGATCTTGGCAATTACAGGCCAGTAAGCCTAACTTCAGTACCAGACATATTGGTTGAAACTACAGTAAAGAACAGAATTATCACATGGTGAACACAATACATTGGGGAAGAGGCAACACATCTTTTGTAAAGGGAAATAATGGTTCACCATTCTATTAATATTAGTTGAGGGTGACAACAAGCAGGTGGACAAGGGTGATCTAATGGATATAGTGCACTTGGACTTTCAGAAAGTCTTTGACAAAGTCCCTGTAACAGGGTTGCGCTCACCTCTCACGAATGCCCCTTGGCTGAGCACATGTGCCTGTACACTCTCTCTACCTGTTTGTGGTGGGTCTTTGCTGATTCAGCCCTCCAGCCTAGTCATGCACACTCTGTGTGAGATCAAAGTAATGCAAACACCTTTCAGGGTACAAATCCAACAGGGGCCTCTCTCAGTGCCCTCTATAATGTCTTTCTGTTTGTCCCTGCTCCAGACTAGAGCAGTGCCCCAGGGCTCCTTACCTGGAGGTAATGTCTTCACCCCTTCAGGGCTTTCTGGCCCCAGCTCTTCAGCTTGACCACTACAGTTCAATCCCCCTTCTGGGGTGCCTCAAAATCCAGGCCACTTTTCCAGTGGCTAGTGGAGGGGACCATGGCCCACCCTCTAATCCAGGTCCCAGCCCAGGGACCCTATAGATAGCAGCCATCCACAATGTCCCTTTAAATAAACTACATTGTAGCTATAATTCCTTGAACCACTTCCCCATGGCTTTTGCACATTCTTCACCCTTGTCCACATGGAGTCCCAGCAGCCAGACTGGAGCACTATCCACTCTCCTCCAGCTCTAGCAAGGAACTGCCCTCAATCTGGCCCTGCAGCTCTTCTTATATAGCTTGCTGGACCCTGATTGGCTGCTGCCCACAGCGATGCTCTAGGCAGCTTGCAGGACCTCTCTACTGTCCTTTTCTGGGGCAGGGTGTAGCAGGGTGTGGCAGGACCACCAGGCCACCAGCAGGGGGCCTCACGGCCTGGTCCACCCCATCACCAAAAGCTTTTAAGTTCCTCACCAAAAGCTTTTAAGAAAATTAAGCAGTCATGGGATGAGAGGGGATGGTCCTGTCATGGATCAGTAACTGATTAAAAGATAGCAAACAAAGGCTAGAAATAAATGGTCAATGTCAATTCTCTCAAAGGAGACAGGTAAATAGTCTGGGTTCCCTGGAGGAACTTTACTGGGACCTGTGTTTTTTAACATATTTACAAATGATCTTGAAAAGGGGATGAACAGTGAGTCCAAAGTGGACTATGAAGAGTTACCCAGTTTTGTGAGATCCCTTTGTAACTGGGCAACAAAATGGCAGGTGAAATTCAGTGTTGAAAAGTGCAAAGTAATGCATATTGTATTATACACACAAAATGGTGGGGTCTAAATTAGCTATTACCACTCAAGAAAGAGCTCTTAGAGTCATCGCAAAAAAATCTCTGAAAGCATGTCCTCAATGTGCAGCATCAGTCAAAAAGAATATTAGGAATCACTAGGCAAGGAAGAGATAATATATAGGGAGGGATAGAAGAGGTAAATAATAAGACAGAAAATATCATAATGCCACTATACAAATCCATTGCATGCTCTTCTTGAATACTGCATGCAGATTAGGGTATGGCTCACCTTCCATATAGGAGCGGTTAAAAAGACTGGGACGATTCAGCTTAGAAAAGGGACAACTTTGTGGGATATGAATGAGACCTACAAAGTCATGAATAGGGTGGAAAAAGTCAATAGGGAAGTGTTATTTACCCCTTTGTATAACAAAAGAACCAGGGGGGTCATCCAATGAAATTAACAGGCAGCAGGTTTAAAACTAGCATAAGGAAGTACTTCATATAATGCACAGTCAACCTGTGGAACTCATTGACATTGGATGTTGTGAAGGCCAAAAGCGTAACTGGTTTCAAAAAAGAATTAGATCAGTTCACACAATCATAGAATCATAGAATCTCAGGGTTGGGAGGGACCTCAGGAGGTCATCTAGTCCAACCCCCTGCTCAAAGCAGGACCAAACCCAACTAAATCATCCCAGCCAGGGCTTTGTCAAGCCTGACCTTAAAAACCTCTAAGGAAGGAGATTCCACTACCTCCCTAGGTAACCCATTCCAGTTCTTCACCACCCTACTAGTGAAAAAGTTTTTCCTAATGTCCAACTTAAACCTCCCCCTCTGCAACTTGAGACCATTACTCCTTGTTCTGTCATCTTCTACCACTGAGAACAGTCTAGATCCATCCTCTTTGGAACCCCCTTTCAGGTAGTTGAAAGCAGCTATCAAATCCCCCCTCATTCTTCTCTTCTGCAGACTAAACAATCCCAGTTCCCTCAGCCTCTCCTCATAAGTCATGTGCTCCAGCCCCCTAATCATTTTTGTTGCCCTCCGCTGGACTCTCTCCAATTTGTCCACATCCTTCTTGTAGTGTGGGGCCCCAAACTGGACACAGTACTCCAAATGAGGCCTCACCAGTGCTGAGTAGAGGGGAATGATCACATCCCTCGATCTGCTGGAAATGCCCCTACTTATACAACCCAAAATGCCATTAGCCTTCATGGCAACAAGGGCATACTGTTGACTCATATTCAGCTTTTCGTCCACCGTAACCCCTAGGTCTTTTCTGCAGAACTGCTGCCCAGCCATTCGGTCCCTAGTCTGTAGCAGTGCATGGGATTCTTCCGTCCTAAGTGCAGGACTCTGCACTTGTCCTTGTTGAACCTCATCATATTTCTTTTGGCCCAATCCTCTAATTTGTGTAGGTCCCTCTGTATCCTATCCCTACCCTCCAGCATATCAACCACTCCTCCCAGTTTAGTGTCATCTGCAAACTTGCTAAGGGTGCAGTCCACACCATCCTCCAGATCGTTAATGAAGATATTGAACAAAACCGGCCCCAGCACCTACCCTTGGGGCACTCCACTTGATACCAGCTTCCAACTAGACATGGAACCATTGATCACTACCCGTTGAGCCCGACTATCTAGCCAGTTTTCTATCCACTTTACCGTCCATTCATCCAGCCCATACTTCTTTAACTTGCTGGCAAGAATACTGTGGGAGACTGTATCAAAAGCTTTGCTAAAGTCCAGAAATAGCACATCCACTGCTTTCCCCTCATCCACAGAGCCGGTTATCTCATCATAGAAGGCAATTAGGTTAGTCAGGCATGACTTGCCCTTGGTGAATCCATGCTGACTGTTCCTGATCACTTTCCCCTCCTTTAAGTGGTTCAGGATTGATTCCTTGAGGACCTGTTCCATGATTTTTCCAGGGACTGAGGTGAGACTGACTGGCCTGTAGTTCCCTGGATCTTCCTTCTTCCCTTTTTTAAAGATGGGCACTACATTAGCTTTTTTCCAGTCATCCGGGACCTCCCCCGATCGCCATGATTTTTCAAAGATAATGGCCAATGGCTCTGCAATCTCATCGGCCAACTCCTTTAGCACCCTCGGATGCAGCGCATCCGGCCCCATGGACTTGTGCTCGTCCAGCTTTCCTAAATAGCCCCGAACTACTTCTTTCTCCACAGAGAGCTGGTCACCTCCTCCCCATACCATGCTGCAGAGTGCAGCTGTCTGGGAGCTGACCTTGTCTGTGAAGACAGAGGCAAAAAAAGCATTTAAACAGAGGCAAAAAAAGCATTTTAAAAATACATTAACCAAGATGGTCAGGGACGCAACCTCATACTCTGGATGTCCCTAAACCTCTGATTGCCAGAAGCTGTGACTGGAGGACAGGGAGATGGATCACTCAATAACTGTCCTGTTCTGTGCATTTCTTCTGATCCATCGGGCACTGGTTCCTGTTGGAAGACAGGATACTGGGCTAGATGGGCCATTGTTCCGACCCAGAATGGCCGTTCTTATGTTCTTGCATTCTTATGTTGAAAGAGTACTATCATTGAAAAACTAGAGAAGGCAGAATTACAGTATGGGCCATTCCATTTTATGTCATCAGTGCTGCTGCCTATTGTTGGAAGCAATTAAAAGTATTGATTAAAAGCATCCATTAAAAGTAATGAAAAAGCAGCTGCCAAAATGGCGCAAGTGGCCTGAGTGATCCAGGGGTTTTCACAATCCTTATTGAATAGGGAGCAGGGTTTGTTTTCACTACTATGATTGTAGCAGCTGATGATTAATTCTGTGTTTCATTTGAATTTGCTTTGTTATACCAATACCTTCTGGCCAACTGCCAGGTCAACACTCTGCCAGGTCAACTATCAGGAAGTATCGACATACAATTAATTCATTTCCGTAACATTATGGTCTGCATTGAAAAGGAATAGAAGGATCATTTTTATAGTCTTTCACATGTTCCTCTCCAGTAAAAATGTATTGTTTAACCTACTGTGAGGAAGGTCAGCAGTGATATTAAAGCAATGAGATCAGCAATGTATTAATTTATCACATTCAGTCCTAGTTCAGAATGTCCCATACAGATCTTGATCATTTACCCAACTATGACGAATATATCCCTGTATTCAACACCCCACACACAACTGTAACACTCTTAGTACAAAGTATACCGTGTAAGGTATCATTTGAAAACTCATAATTTGCTGGTCAGTATTGTCCTGATATTGAGCCCTCCTGGCATTCTCTCCCCCAGGAGCTGCAGGGACACATGGAGCTGGGTAGGTAGCCTGCCAGCCCCGCCCCAGCACTAACAGGGGTCCCGGGCCACGAGCCGCCGCCTGACCCCACTCCCAGTATAGTACAAGTCATGAACAGGTCAGAGACCATGAATTTTTGTTTACTGCCTGTGACCTGTCCATGACTTTTACTAAAAATACCCGTGATTAAAATGTAGGCTTAGTTATGAATACATGTTCCAAACCCCACAGCCCTGCCCTGGCAGAAGTCATGTCTGTCCTAAGCAAAGGAAGGAATGTGTGCTTGCCTTCATTTTTGTTTTATTTAAGCAATAAACAGAATCATCAAGCAGGAGGGAAGACAAAGGAAGTTTAAACAGATTAAAAAACAGCAGATCCTTCTGCAGATATTTTGGGTACGTCTACACTACGGGATTATTCCGAATTTGCATAAACCGGTTTTGTAAAACAGAATTTATAAAATCGGGTGGAGCGCGGCCATACTAAGCACATTAAATCGGTGGTGTGCGTCCATGGTCCGTGGCTAGCGTCGATTTCTGGAGCGTTGCACTGTGGGTAGCTATTCCCTAGCTATCCCATAGTTCCCGCAGCCTCCCCCGCCCCTTGGAACTTCCGGGTTGAGATCCCAGTGCCTGATGGGGCAAAAATCATTGTCGCGGGTGGTTCTGGGTAAATGTCGTCAGTCACTCCTTCGTCTGGGAAAGCAACAGCAGACAAGCATTTCGTGCCTTTTTCCCCTGGATTGCCCTGGCAGATGCCATAGCATGGCAATCATGGAGCTTGTTTTGCCGTTTGTGACTCTCACCATATGTGTACTAGATGCCGCTCACAGAGGCGATTCAGCAGCGCTACACAGAAGCATGCTTTTGCTTTTGCATGACAACAGAGATGGTTACTAGCCATATTGCACCATCCAAACCCTTCCATAAATTGGAACTGAGGATGATCATGGCTACCAGTCCTTTTGTACCATTTGCTGCTAGTGCCCCTGGCCGATCAGCCAGGTAGCTGCTGTCATAAGTGCCCCTGGCCGATCAGCCAGGGGTGCAAAAGCAAAAATTGGGAATGACTCCCTGAGTCAATCCCTCCTTTTTGGTATCTAAAAATAGAATCAGTGCTGCCTAATATAGGCAAGTGTACTAGGGAACCACCGTATCATAGAACCAGAGAGCACAGCTGCTCTGTGTCAGAGCCTGCAGAAATTATGATCTGTATGCTATTCACAGGGGTGCTCCTGTAACAACCCCACCTGTTGATTCCGTTCTTCCCCCAGCCTTTCTTGGCTACCGTAGCATTGTCCCCCCACTTGTGTGATGAATTAATAAAGAATGCAGGAATAAGACACACTGACTTGTTAGTGAGAAATGAGTGGAAGGCAGCCTCCAGCTGCTATGATAGTCCAGACAGGACATTAAGCAGTGTGTAGGAGAGAAACCCAGCATCCCACTGCTAGTCCAGGGGCAACTGAATCTTTTCTTTACACATGAAGGGTGGGGGCTGATGGAGCTCAGCCCCCTGTTGCTATGATGAGGATGGTTACCAGCCATATTGCACCATCCATCCACCAGAAAAAATTAGGGCCAATAGGCTGATGACGAGGACGGTTACCAGTCCTTTTGTACCATCAGCTGAGGCTGATGATGAGGATAGATTTCCATCTTTTTGTACCATCAGCCACCCATGGCGGGGGGGGGGAGCAAGGATGTTGGTGTTGAGTGCTGCACTATCGCGTCTATCTGCAGCATTCAGTAAAGATAGGGTGACATGTAAAAGAGTCAGAGGATTGTTTTACCTTTCGCTTCTGGGGGTGGGTGGGGGGTGGGTGAGTAGATTGCCAAGCTATGCCCTGACCCGGACACTGTGTTTGACCCTAGAAGCATTTGGAGCTCAGCCAAGAATGCAAATACTTTTCGGAGGCTGCAGGAACTGTGGGATAGCTTCAGTCCTCCAGTCCATGAGCATCCATTTGATTCTTTGGCTTTCCGTTACGCTTGTCACGCTGCAGTGCGCTGAGTCCCTGCTATGGCGTCTGTCTGGAGATTTTTAAAAAAGGATTCTGAATTTCATCTTCTGTAACGGAGCGCTGATAGAACGGATTTGCCTGCCCTTACAGCGATCACATCCGCATGGTCCATGCGGAGCTCTTTTTATTTTGATTTGGACTGCATCGCCACCCGTGCTGATCGGAGCTCCACGCTGGGCAAACAGGAAATATTCAAAAGTTTGCGGGGCTTTTCCTGTTTACCTGACCACTGCATCCGAGTTCAGATTGCGGTCCAGAGCGGTCACTGGTGCACTGTGGGATAGCTCCCGGAGGCCAATGCCGTCGATCAGCGTCCACACTAACCCTAATCTGATATGTTAATACCGATACTAGTGTTACTCCTCTCGTTAGGGAGGAGTACAGAAACCGGTTTAAAGAGCCATTAAAATCGATATAAGGTGCCTCCTAGTGTGGACGGTTTTGGCGTTAAATTGGTTTTACGCTCCTAAAACCGATTTAAACGCCTAGTGTAGACCAGGCTTTTGGCTCCTGGGTCTGCTGGTTTTCAACAGGGGGACCGAAACTATAAAAAGGAGGGACAAATACCCCAAAACATCCTCCTGTCTCTCCCTGATCATCGCATTCACTGTACCTGAAGAGACAAAGGAAGCAGCCATTGGACTCTAGAGGATGGTCCTGACCTGAAGAGCTTGGTCAATAAGACTTCAGAAAGCCTGAGTTGAGAAAACTTTGCTTTGAATCTAATGTAGTTTGTTAAGTTAGGCATCAGTAGGTATTTTATTTTTATTTGTCTTATAACCATTTCTGACTGTTATGCCTCATTACATGTACTTACTTAAAATCTCTTTCTTTGTGGTTAATAAACTTGTTTTATTGTTGTATCTAATTCAGTGTGTTCAAGTTGAAGTGTTTGGGTAACTCTATTTGGGATAATAACAGACTTGAATTTTTTGTACTATTCAGGAGAGGGATGGATAGCACAGGATGTACATTTCTGAAGGGAAATCCAGAACTGGGGGTGTGTTGGGGTCACCCTGCAGCATAATCAAGGCTGGTAAGAGCCAAGGTGTGTCCGGCTGGCTGTAACACACACACAGACATAGCTATGCTGAAGGCTGTTTGTGAGCAGTCCAGACTGGAGGCTACAGAAGCAAGGCATTGTGAAGGGCTCACCAGGTTACCGGGCAGGGGTGACACAGCTACTCCTTGGTCTGGATTGTATTCTGGTATGTCACACCAACACCAAAATCATCATCTTTCTCTTGATTCAGTATCAATATATAAATATATAGAGCCATACCATTAATAGCTAACTTATACAATAACACAGTAGAGGAACTCTTGACATTGAGTGAACTCATTTGTCTGTTATTTTTCTCTTTCATATGAAGTTTCCAATTCACTAAAGGTAAACACCAAGTCATTATTTCTGGAATGCAGTTATCAAAATTAATATCCCTTGAGATACTAGTCATAGACGCTGCTCTCCAGGAATAATCACATTAATTCAGATCTTTTGGATAGTTCATGAGTCCCAATTTAAATGCTGATTATGTTCATGGGGAAAATGATTTTGTGTGTGTGTGTGTGTGTGTGTGTGTGTGTGCGTGTTTTTAGGGAGGGCAAACCTTTAATAACAGTACTTTTCAATATCCCTATGGCCCTTTTGTGTTTTTATATCTAATGAGATCAATCAATCAAGGGACATTTTTAAAAAAGAGAAACAGGAAAGAGAGGAGGTTTATCATTTCTACTGGTATGTCTACACAAGGATGAAAACCCTGCAACAGGCCCAGGTCAGTTGACTTGAGCTCATGGGGCTTGGGCTGTGGGGCTGAAAAATTGCTGTGTAGACATTCGGACTCAGGCTGGAGCCTGAGCTCTGGGATCCTGAGAGGGTGGAAGGTCCCAGAGCGTGGGCTGCGACATCGAGTCAGCTGACCCAGGCCAGCCACTGTCAGGGCGCGTGGCTTTTACCTCTGTGTAGACATACACCTAAAGGCCTGTGTTCCCTTGGTTTCTTATGATGTACTTTTGGTCTGGGGAGGTGGATCACTGCTGGTATCTCCGTTTTTTTAAATATCAACCCAGTCCTTCTTCCACTACACTTTGTAATGTTATTATTACAGAAGCTAAAGTGGCTTCTGAGATGCACAGTTTTACATGACAGAGAAGTAGGTAACAGCAGGGTGCAAGCACATAAGTCTGTACTGCAGGAAGGCACACCTCTGCTTGGGATCCACAGCCAGGAACTGCTCTCCTGGAGTCATACCGCTAAGACTTTTTTTTTTTTTTGCAAGAGATGCTGGAAGAGATGGTGGTGTTTCCCACTTTTAACTTTTAGCTCACTGGTTAGCACATTCACCCCTCTTGCTTGATGAGGAGAAAGAGACCTATGTTTGAATCCTACCTCTCATCACTCGACTATGGGATACTCTAATGCAGGTGTCCCTCAATCTCTTCTGTTTAAGTTGTTGCACTTTGGCTAATTGAGTCAATGGGCCAGAAAGACAGTAAGAATGACCCTATAGCCTGGTGGCTAGAGCAGTTATCTGGGAGGAGGTGGGAGACTCAGGATCCAGTCCCCCTGCTCCAAAGAGTCCCAACCCTCTTCCTAGTGGGAAGAGTCACATGACTGGAATGTTAAAAAAATCAATGGTTAACCTATCGAGGAATAACCTATTTAGGAAGGGCAAAAGGGGAGTGTGTGTGGCACTCTATGTTAAAAATGGCTTTGCCTGTTTCTGAGTCACTGGTAACTCACAAGCAAATAATCTTGACTGCTATATGGATACATGTTCTAACAAATAAAGCAGACAATAGGGCACTAGTTTGCGTCTGCTACAGACCACCAAATCACACTAGGGAACAGGTTGACTAGCAGGTTAGTTTGATCAGATCTATTTTTCATCAATCCTTATTGACTGGAATTAATTATATTATCCTCCTTTGATTCTTTATTAATTGAGTTCCATACCAGTCCTTCCATTATTTTGTCAGGCATTAATGACAGGCTGAATTTTAAAACATTACCACAATATTACCTTTCTTCCAGTCTTCTGGAACTTCCCCAGTGTTCCAAAACATATTGCAAAACAGTATTAATAGTCCAGGTTGTTACTCAGCCATCACTTTTAGAACACTTGCGTATATCTGGACCTGCTGATTTAAACATGTCTAGTTTTAATAGCTGCCATTTAACATACTACAGAGTGACTGTTGGGATGGAGAGTGTTTCATAGAATCATAGAAATGTAGGGCTGGAAAGGATTTTGAGAGATCATCAAGTCCAGCCCCACACTTGTCTTCACTGAATTTCATTTTGTTGTTTTCAGATCATTTCTCTAATTTTCAAGGTTATTTTGAATTCTATCCTGTCGTCCAAAGTGCTTGTAATCCCTTCCAACTTGGTGTCATCTGACAATTCATAATCATATTCTCCACTCCAGTATCCAAGTCCTTAATGAAAATATTAAATAGTATCAGACTCAGGACTGATCCCTGCAGGATCTAATTAGATATGCCTGTGACTCTGGTAAACCAGGTGCCAGCTCTTGTCAGGTCTGTAGGCATTAGCCGAGCACTGACAAATTCATAGCTGGAAACCAGATCAGCTCACCTATATGTTACTATTATTTGGGATAGGTGTTAGACGTGTAAGGATGTGTTTAGACTCTATAAAATACTTGTAAGTTGCTGACTGCATTAATCTGACTTCTAATGTCTGTATTTCATGCTACAAGGTAACATATACATTTGTTTTATAATCGTAAAAATGCCTGCTCTGAATTTGTGAAGTGAGACAGGAAGGGTGGCTCTTCACTCCCATCCCAGAGGGCTATCAGAATTAAGTGTGCCATTGTAGGACAAGCACTTCATTGATTGCGCCATCCACTCATGGAGAAGTACATGCAGAAGGCCTTGTTCCACCCATTTGAACTGTGGAAGAGGGAAATAAAGATTGCTGATAGGAAGATTCGTCCTCTCTTTTGCTGTGTGGACTCTTACCAGGGCTGGAACTAAGAAACAAAAAGCAGAGATCACCAGGGTTGACCTGGGTAAAACTGACAGATTACTACATCTCTGTCTCCTTTTGTAATCATAGACTGAAGTCATTTGTGCATATGTGTTGCCTGCTTTACTCCGTAAATAACTCATTTCTTTTCTCTAGCTAATAAATCCTTAAATAGTTTACTGTAGGATTGGCTGCATTGTCTTTGGTTGAGATCTGAGGAACAAACTGATTTGGGGTAAGTGACCAGACTCTTGGGAGAAATCTGAATATTTTGTGATTTTTTGTGTAAGAGACCGTTTATCACTACGTGCAGTTTTCCTGGGGTGGCAAGACAGACTGGGGAGTCTAAGGAGACTGTTAGTGACTCCATGGTGAGATGATTACAGTGATCCAGGTATTCACATTTGTTACTGGGTTGGTGACATCTAATTAGAATTTGGAGTGGCTGCCCTGCTTTTGACAGTCTGTTCTGAGGTTGGCACTCAAGGTCATGAGTCACTCTAGACAGCATGACAAGGCCCTCCCAGTCTGCTGGTGAACCATTGATAACTACTACTCTTTGAGTATGTGTTTCACCCAGTTGTGCACCCACATTACAGTAATTTCATCTAAACCACATCTCCCTAGTTTGCTTTTCAGACTGTTATACGGGATTGTGTCCAAAGCCTTACTAAAATCAGTTCTCCCCTCTATGCATTAGGCCAATAGACCCGTCAAAGAAGGAAATTAGGTTAGTTTGGCATGAGTTGTCCTTGACAAATCCATGCTGGTTATTTCCTTATAACCTCTCTCGGTGCTTACAAATAGATTGTTTAATAATTTTTTCCAGTATCTTTCTGGGGACTGAAGTTAGGCTGACTGGCCTATAATTCCCCAGGTCCTCTTTGTTCCCCTTCTTTAAATGAAAGTTACTATGTTTGCCCTTTTCCAGTCCTCTGGGAACTCACCCATCCTCCATGAGTTCTCAAAGATAATTGCTAATATGTCCAAGATTGCTTCAGCTAGTTTCTTAAGTACTCTCGGATAAATTTTATCAGGCTCTACTAACTTGAATACATCTAACTTATCTAAATATTCTTTAACCTGTTCTTTCCCTCTTTTGACTTGTGTTCCTTCCCACTTCTTGTTAATATTAATTGTGTTAAATATCTGATTACCATTAATGTTTTCAGCTAACACAGAAGCAAAATTGGCACTAAACACCTCATCCTTCTTGATGTCATCCATTAATAGTTCTCCTTCCCTGCTACACAGAGAGGGCGTACACTTTCCTTCATCTTTCTCTTGTTCCTAATGTATGTAAAGAACCTCTTCTTATTAGGTTTTATAACCAGTTATGTTCCTTGATAGGTATAACTCACTTTGTGCCTTAGCTCTCGGATTTTATCCCTATATGCTTGTTTTATTCTTTTCTGTTCTTCCTTAGCAATTTGTCCATATTTCCACTTTTGTAGGATTCCTGTTTGATTCTGAGGTTATTAAAGAGATCCTGGTAGGGCCATATTCGCCTCTGACTATTCTTCCTATCTTTCCTTTGCATTGGGATAGTTTATAATTTTGCTCTTATTATTGCTTCCTTGAGAAACTGCCAGTTCTCCTGATCTCCTTTATCCCTTATACTCATAGACTTTAAGGTCATAAGCGACCATCGTGATCATCTAGTCTGACCTCCAGCACATTGCAGGCCACAGAACCTCACCCACTCCTGAAAAAGACACCTAAACTGAGTTTTAACTGTGAGTGTACTTAACTATTAGAACCACATGCTAAGGGTTGTGATGGATTCTTCATGACTGGAAATTAGTAAATCAAGACTGGATGTATTCTAAAACATATATTCTAGTTCAGTGGTCCCCATTGCAGTGCCCGTGGGGCATCTATGTGTGCCCGTGTACTGTCCGGCAGATGAGCATCTGCCAAAATGCCGCCGAGAAGCAGCCTCATCCAGAGGCGTCGTTGCTGAAATGCTGCCCAAAATCAGTGGCATTTCAGTGGCGACACCTCTGGATGATGATGCTTCTCGGTGGCATTTCGGTGGCGACGCCTATTGACGTTGTTGCTTCTCGGCGGCATTTCAGCAGATGCTCATCTGCCGGACACGGTCCTCGGCGGCTCGTCATCCAGCATCCGGCAGATGAAAAAGGTCGGGGACCATTACTCTAGTTCAAACAGGAATTAATTCAAGGAAGTCTTATGGCCTATGTTATATCAGATCTCGGACTAGATGGTTGCAATAGTCCCTCCTGTCTTTATAATCTATGAATCTATAATGTATGAGATATCTTAAATCAGTACTGAGATTAAAATAATTGACTGGACTGAACAGAGAATTTAAGCAAGTGATTGAAAGTTATGTGACCAAACAGCTACAATATTAGACACAAGCCAAATTTTGCTCAGTTATAGCCATTCATTCCCATTAAATTTTGGATGGCAACAGGTATAAAGAGGTCAGAATTTGCTCCATAAGGGTGTCAATATTCCTAAAGAAATTTTAAGGCTACTTAAAGGATGACAAGTTTTGGTACCTAAGTAGTTAAACATGATTTTGCACATGTCAACATGATTTACCAACACACTAATATGAAATAATGTATATAAGTAAATATACCGGATCTAATCCATGTTGCTAGATAAGATGAAGGGAATGAATCCTTGTAATGCTATTATCTTAAAACAAATGCAGACAAAGCTCTACAAACAGTACAATTTCTCTTGGGTCTATCCAATCATAGTCCAATTCAGTTAAATGTTCATCTAAAATTATTTGCATTATGGATATATTTAAAACAACATGGATGATATGATTAACTCGTGTTCTACAACAAAACTGCTCTAGCAACAACAAATGTGATAAGCCTGTCTGTCATTCTCCCATCAAAACATGTCATTCATTTGCATAGTATTTTCCCTGCAGAGGTCTGAGATTGTATCTTTCTGATCAATTTCAGAAAAGGAGAAACAGATCATGAATAGAATAATCACATACAATGAAAGTAACAAGGCTGTTAGGAGGAAAAAGAAGCTATTTCAAAATTCTATAAAAAGAAATTGGCTTAGAATTATATTTTTGCAATAAAAAGGTAATTGAAAGTTAAAGCTATTTAGCACTAGGAGAATACTGCAGACTATGAACAAATATAATTAAGTTTGCACAAACAATGAAGAATATTGGACATTTTGAAATGATCTGATATCAAACCCCCATCTTTGGGATAGAACTGAGGCAACCCCATCACCACAGTTATACGCACAATGATATCCAGCTACCTAATTCCTACATAGGCTGTGGACTGCCGATGCTTCCTGCACTACAGCCCTTGGTAGAGACACCTAGAAAAGGGCAATTCTGTTCATGCTTTACAGGATAGTAAAACAATAAATGAAATAAAGAGGTTATTTGAGGGCATACATCCAGTATTGCTCTGCTAAGTCTTTAATCATAGGCTCCAGTGAAAATAACCATTGAGAAAATGTCTTGCTATAAACTCAAAGCTTTAGAGTAGGGGCAAATCCTGCCAATAATTGAAGAGTAGAAATCCTTAGTATTGGCACAGTTCTCCTTTCCCTCAGCCCAGTACAAGCACAAACACATATCATCCATTCACTACCAAATGATTTTCAAGTGGTGAACATTTCAGAATGGGGCCCAAGAGCTAACAGCCAAATTGTGGGAAGATAGGAACTGAAAGGAGAAAAAGGGTAAAAGTTGGTAAATGGCAACTAGAACAAAGGGACAATCTGTAAAGATTCATAACAGGGCTTAACACACTTTTTTTCGGGCCTTTGGACTAAAGTTCTATCACATAGTCCACTGCCAGTCTACTTAGCAATAACTCTTTCCAACTATCCAGCTTCCTACCCTTGACACTTCATCTCAATGCCAACAGGACACACTGACAACTACATTTTCCTCTCACCATGATAAAACAACAGGAAAGGTGGAGACGGAGCTAAAACAACTGAATGGCAGCATGAGGAAGCCATGGTGGACTGAAGATCGATGTCACCTATAAGGTCACAAACAACAATGTACAGTTCTAAGAGCCCTGCAAAGGACTCAAAGTTTGGTCTTTCTAAGTTTCATTTCATAGGGCCTGCAAAACCTAGAGCTGTTCCTTTAAGGAAGGATGCAGCTGGAGTGATGCAAAAGGAATATAAAAGGAGTCTAAGGATGTCACCCTTGGTTTCAAATATCTATGATCCAGGCTATGCAGGAACATTTCATGTGTTAAGCACCAAGCAACAAGATCCATTAGCAAATATTTCTTGAATTCATAGCAGGTCTCTATGCACAAGGACTCTGGGATTTGGTCTATTGTGAAGGCTCAAGACGACAATAAATAAATTCCTCAAGATGCTAAAAAGAAGGGCACTGACATGTGTCTGTAGACCTGGTTTCGCTCCATGGGTGAGACACTTCTCTTTGCGCCTCAGTTAATACAGCTACAAAATGGGAATAATGGTCCTTAGAATCTTTTCTAAAGCAGTTTGCTGTCCTGGGATGAAAGACACTACAAACGTGTAAAATATTATACATTATTCAGAGAGTTATTTTTGGTTAATGCAGTTGTGTTATCTGCACTTCACTGAGCAGCACTTACAGGTAGTTGAACTGCATCAACCATATAAGGATGGCAGATGAATATATGAGGCCCAAGTCAATTGTGTCTGTTACCGTACAATGACACCATCGTGATCTGCATATTCCTGGGGGGATAGAAGAGAGATTTAAGGAGGAACAAACAAATCTGGAGTGCACTATGTGATGCCTTTAAAAAGAGATCTACTCCTTTTATTCAAAGATTTTCTTTCCAGTTAAAGTGTAAGTGGGTCGTGATTTATTTATTTTTGTTAATAATGTAAACATCTTAGGCAGGAAGCTCTCAGAGGGTAGGGGGTCAAGGGAAAGAAAAGAGGCATCCAGAGACAGGACCTAAAGCCATCCTGAATTATTTTTAAGTGAGTTTCCCATCCCCGCCCCCGCACCAGTTATTTGACAGCTTCCAAATTTTCATCATTGGCACTGGAGAAAAGAGAAGTTGTGGTTTTGGTGTTTTGTTTTTTTTTATTTAAGAAAAACACTTGTTAGAATACATATTCATAAGTGAGCCAAATACCATAAACACCAGCTTAGACTGCTGCTGCTGTAGTATATAAAAATACATTATCATACTGTTTAAAGTAGCTGACTGCAAGCAGAAGAGATTGGCAAGGCAAGAGGAACTGAAACAGGACAATTTTTTTTATATGCAGACTTCCCCTCCCCCCAGATATATCTGCTCCTCCCAATATACTTAGTGGTTGATATTCTGACTTTTCAGATTTCTCCATTATTTCCCTATCCATATTGCAAATGGATCCCAGAACTCTAAAATAATGGTATTGAATCTAAAGTTGAAATCTTTTAGTAAAATAGTCTATACCCTAGATATGAACTGATTTCCTGTAGTGCTGGGCAATCCCTTCTCTCATTAAGACAACAAGAGTTGCAAGCATTCAGCATCTTTAAAAATCAGGCTACCGAGTCAATGGAACCGGTTGAAAAAAAAAAAAGAAGAAAATCCTGAAATGTCAGAATTCTTTCCATTTGACAGGGTTTGAAACATATCAATTTTTTTCTTGACATTTTTAATTTAAATTTTTAAAGTTTTCATTTACCAACAACAATTTTAATAACCATTTCAGTAACAATTTGATGAGAATTTTGATAAACGTGTTGCTAAAATGTCCTTAAACCATGCAAAAAAACCTAAATGTCTCAGAAAAGTCAATTGTATTTTGTAAATTATTTTTCTGAATTATTTTTCAGTGGAAAAAACTTTGTTAGCAACTATTTGCTAAAGTATCCTCATAAGATAGACCCCATTGAGACTTATTTAGTAAGAGTACAAAGTAGCTTATATCTATTTAGGATTTATCTACATAGAAAAGTGATACCACTATAAATTACTACAGTTCTATCTTTATAATCCCCCCTGTGGGCACTTCTTATTCTGAACTAAGAGTGACTTTTTTCAGTTTAGTTTAACCTCCTTACAAAAGCAACCTAAGCTACACAACAACAACAAAAGAGCCCTCTTATTCTGCAATAAGAACATCCACATGGAGAATTATATAATGCAATCTGTTTAACTTCACACCTTAGTTTATGCTGGTATTATTTTCCTGGGGTAGACAAGCCTTCTATAGCCCAATGTACTTTAAAGACTATGTCCCTGACCCTGCAAATCACTGCACCAGTAGAGCCTCACTGAGTCATGTAGTGACTTCCAGGATCACAGCCTATATAGGAATCACTTTTCACCAATGAAAATCAACCACTTCCCAGGTGGAATGTGGAGGGTATATAACAATATTACAAAGCAGCATAACAAAGAATGAAAGATATACTATATCCCACTGGGCCTACTGAGTGTGGGGTAAAGGCAAGAATTTTAATAGTCATAATGCAAACACGGTAGGTTCGGGGAGCTATTATCTTTGCTGTAGAAAAATAGTGCTATGGGATCCACAAATAACAAGGTTTTGTTTTATCTCTCATCTTAGAGACAAAAAGACTGTCCAGCCCACCAGAACATTCATCCGGAATAATGAAAGACTCAGCTAGGGCCAGACCAACCATTAAATACCCTAATTTTTCACATCATGAAATTAATGCAATATGTTTTCCTGAACCAACACTTTGTATAACCGTAGAAAAACTCCTTTCTGCAGGTATCATTTCTGAAAGGGTCCTCATCTTTAGTCACAGGTCTCTATGGTCTAAGAGATTCCTGAATATACAATGTTCTGTCTCTGCATGGGGGCAAAGAGATGTTATTTCTGATTATGAGAAACAGTTGTTCCTCCAAAAAATAGCTCATTTGCCAGGTTTTTTAAATCATATTTGAGTTGCTGGAATTTCATGAAAAATACTTATCTTGTATTTTTGCCAAAAGTTCAGTGCAGCAAATCTGATTGATTTTTGCTCTCAGCTCTAGTTCTCTGAGGATCTACATCAGAGGGGAACAAGTAATAGCGTTGCAAATCATATTCTTTTCTTCCCCAAAAGTATCTGTCTCTACATATGTGTGTGTATTTATATATAACATATTCCAACTTGAGGTACTGTTTCTTAAGTCCTGCAAGAAAAATCACATGCTTATCCTAGAATCATACAAGCTAGGGGCTGGAATTACCTAATCTAATGTATGCCCCGTCCAGTGCTGGCTGTTCCTTACTTTGTCCATCTTGCTTTAAAACTGAAATTGGATAGTCTCTCTTCTGGCTGCCGTCAACTGCTCAGACATTTGTTACCTCTCTCCTGCCACAGTGCTTGGGCAAACTTTAACAATCACCATCTTGATCATCGTTATTGGTCCACAGAGGATATGAGTCTGCTATAGCTGCCAACCAGGGCCTTTAGTCCTTTAGCAGCTCATACTGTAGAGGCTTATGCTTTACAATATGAAAGCCCTGGGTTCAATCAGTAGAGTGGGTTATGTAACACACACTGAACAGTGAATTACACCAGCTCTGTTAAGTATTTTGTGTATCACTTCTGGAAATGCTGATAGTTCAGGATCAAGCATATTCCCATTAGCCTGAAGTGAAGTTCATAGAATCATAGATTCAAGTCCTCCATTCCTTGCTATTGCTGCCGGTGCCCCTCCCACTGCCTCCACTATCTAAACAAATGTGCAGTTAAGTTTTTCTAGCAGAAAATTCTGTGCTGTTTGAATTAACCTTTGGATGTGTGACCAAAGGATCATTTCAGTAGCGTGGAATCCTTGTACAATCAATGAAGCAGATCATTTAAAAGCTGTCTGCATGCATTGTAATGCCAAAGTAAGTAGAGGCAGAAAAGAAGGACAATTGACAACTAGACATGTAATTAATGAACTATTAGGATCTGCCATCTGCAGTTCCAGGAAGAGCAATATACTTCTGATGGAAACAGTTTTATTGGTATTGGAGGAGGGAAGCAATGGCAGGACTGTATGAAAGTATCAGATGGGATATACCTGTTCTTATTCAAAGCCTGATTCTGCAACTCCTGGGCATGATTCTTTCTTGCCCTGCACCTCCTGTAGTCATTTACACAAGTGTGAAGTGAGCAATATCAAAACAGAATAGTAGCATTTTACACCCACTTTATATTGCTGCAAGCAATTACACTGGGTGCAAGAAAATGATGAATCAGACCTATTGAGCGCAGGGGGATTACTTTTGTGAGTACATAACTGATCAACATGAGTTGATCAACTAGAGAAAGAAAGGCTGAGGCTATGTCTGCACTGAGGGCTGGACAGAGGCATAGCTAGTGTCATAGCTGTACTCCTGTAACTTTGTAGTGTAGGCGCAGACTACAGCAACGGAAGGGGTTTTACTGTCACTGTAGGAACTCCACCTCTCCAAGCAGCAGTACCTAGGTTGACAGAACCATCCTTCTGTCCACTTTACGGTGTCTACACTGAGGCTTGGGTTGGCACAGCCACAGCACTCCAGAGTGTGGATTTTTCACTTCCATGAGTGCCATAGCCATGTAAACCTAAGCTTTAAGTGTAGATCGGGCCTGAGTAGTAGTAGGGTTGGAGGAAAGAGAGACTGAACAAGGCAAAGAGGATGCCAGGGCAGAGGGTGAAGAATGCTGGATAAGGCAGTTTCCCCAAGACAAGAGGGCATCCTTAGATTGCTGTCACTACCGCTGCTGCTCCGCCCCAAAGGCATGCCTATATCACAGGGGAGCAAGGTGTTTTTTGTTATGGTTAACTTGCTTGATAGAATGAAGTTCTGCTTTGCTTTTGCCTGGAAATTTTTTTTTTTGGTACTTTTTGTGTGATGGGAACTAAGTAGCTTTGTCATTTATTACATTTTGCACAACAATGATCAATAATCTCTTTAATGCATAATTTTGAAAGATGTGGTGCTCAAAACAAAGACTGCTTGGTTTTGATCACAGCTCAGTGACATCTGAGCAGGCCAGATACCAGTCTGTGAATGGCTGTCAGATTATAGATATCTGGAGTTTCCAAGCAGTTTCTGTGATCAGCATGCAGCTCCATTAATCTATCCCTTCCCATTCTTTTCACATGTCATATAATAATGATAATGAACCAGGAAGTGCATATTTGTAGCCTGCGCAATAGACATAAACAATTTATCATTTTCTTTTAATTAAAGAATAAAAAGAAAATTACCCATAACAGCCTAGAGTCTTCTGAAGGATTCATGATTAACACATGGCTAAATGACACTGAGGCCAGCAGTGTCTTCCACAGATGAGCACCAGGGGACAAATTTAGACATGGCGTAAGAGGGTGCACAATCCCTTGGAAGTCTCTGGTCCAGTTTGACCAATAACGGATATGGTGGGGTAAACTGTGTGTCGGGCTGTTGATGTAAAGTGAGCATAACATACATATTGAGTGGTAGAAGGGATACGGAGGAAAGGCAAATAGCAGAAGGTGTAAAATAAACCAGCTCCTTTTTGCTTGGGAGAGCATTTAGTTTCTTTAGCCCATACACACACAAGCTGCGTTTTGTGAAGCAAATTAACCATTTGAACTAGAGATATTGAACACATTTTCCAGGCAGTTTACGTGCAGGCACAAACCTACTCTTTCTGATGACATCCTCCAATTGTTTTTAATTGGGTTCCATTGTGCCTTGGAAGCACAGACCTGGACCTGTGTTAAGCACAGTGTGGCGCCGTCTCTCACAGTGTGGAGTCATTTTGTAGAGGAGCATGCCTTCCCATTGGCCCTCATGCACCAGCAAGCAGTGCTGGCAGCTGCATGTTGACATACAACAATCTTAAAACAGCCACAGGAAGGGGTGCTACCCTGGATCTCTTCCAGACCATAACATTCCAGCTTCCCTCAGCAGGTGCACAAAGTAGGAACAGCATAGTTTTAACTGAGTTTATTTCAGCATCTCTTGGTTGAGCAGAACTTTATTCATAGCTTGCACCATGCAGTGAGGTTATACACCCCATGATGTATGGGAATGCACAGCACAGTAGTAATGCTTAGATTTCCTGGAGACTTTCATGAGTCTTCATTCCATTTCACTTGTATTTGCATTATATTTACCTTTGTACAGGTCCACTTTCTATTGGGGGAAAATCACAGAAGAAATGATTAAACAAATTGTAAAAATAACATAGAAGAATGCATTAGTCTTCTGGCTACCGCTTTTTAAATTCAAACACACAGTTAACATAATGAGCTATAATGAACTACTTCACCAAGAGAGAGAGCGAGCTATGTAGTACAGAACATTATAACAATTGCAAGACAATTATTTCATTAACTTGTCACATTCAATTAATATTCCTTCCTAATTAAGAGGAAGGATGGTCTTGTGCTTAAGGCATAGGAATTAGACTCAGGAAATCTCTGTGACTTCAGATTTAACTTTTTGTGCTCAGTTTCCTCATCTGCTAAATGGGAATATTACTACAGTACTTCCAGGATAAATTCATGTTTGTAAAGCGCTTTGAGATTTTCTTATAGAAAAATGAACTGTTTTTATTGTTAAAAATATGTATCAGACAGTATAAAGAGGCTTAAGAACTAACATGCTCTGAAGGACACATACTTGGACAATTTCCCAAATGAAGCAAGGTCCCAGCAACATCCAATTAAAACAGTATTTCTCAAACTGGGGTCACTGCTTGTGTAGGGAAAGCCCCTGGTGGGCCGGGCCAGTTTGTTTACCTGCCCCGTCCGCAGGTCCAGCCGATCGCGGCTCCCACTGGCCGCGGTTCACTGCTCCAGGCTAATGGGAGCTTCTGGAAGCAGTGAGGGCCAAGGGACTTACTGGCCGCCGCTTCCAGCAGCCCCCATTGGCCTGCAGCGGCGAACCATGGCCAGTGGGAGCTGCGATCAGCTGGACCTGCAGACAGGGCAGGTAAACAAACCAGCCCGGCCCGCCAGGGGCTTTCCCTACACAAATGGCGACCCCAGTTTGAGAAACACTGAATTAAAATGTAACCCATAACACCCACCTTCTCTATTGTCCTTACCAGGCTACAGAGTATCTTAATAAAATATCAGAGGGGTAGCCGTGTTAGTCTGGTACTGCATTTAGCAAAACGTCTGTTAGTCTATAAGGTGCCACAGGATTCTTTGCTGCTTCTTAATAAAATGACATTTAATGCACCTTTTCATTACACTTGAGCCAAGATTGCTATTTTTTTTATTTTATTTTCAGTCAGGCTCTGAAAACTTTCTGATCTTTCTCATGTCTTCTGCTTTCCCATTGTCCCAACATCTGTATTTCTGTCTCCTTTATCTTTTCTAGAGCCCTTCTCATTCTCAGCACTGAATTTCCTAGTAATCCCAAATATATGCTCTGCCATCTTGGAGGGCTTGCAGTTGTTTTACAATAATTTGCTTACTCTACTTTGCTTGTGATATATAAATTAGGGCAAAATTCATCATTATAATCTGTCTTGCAGCTCTTTTGTCTGGACTGTGAATCTTTCCTAGATATTCTACACTTGTTCCACACATGAAATAGCAATTTGGAGCAAGAAATGTGCCTTGCTCTGTGTTTTATAAAGCACCAGATTTGGGCAGAATTTACAATGAAGACATTTAGTGCATATCCCCAGAGAGAGGTATTTTCCCTAAAAATTCTCCTACCAAAGCTTTCCTTCTGGTCTATTTTGTTTCCCAATCCCCAGACTCAGGAGCGGCGCCAGCTTTTTTGCCGCCCATGGCGGCGGAAGGTCCCGCCCCCGAAATGCCACCCCCAACAGAGGCGGCAGAAGGTCCCACTGCTGCGGTCACCGCCCCCCAAATTTTAGTGCCCTAGGCGACCGCCTAGGTCACCTAATGGGTTGTGCTGGCCCTGCCCAGACTTTTGCAGCTACAAATATTCCATTTTAGAATGTCTATGAGAACTTTTTTCTTTACATATTCCATGAAAACTTAAAACCTCAGTTCAGCAAGATCCTTAACCTAGCTCTGAAAACATCGGGACTACATGAGTAGATTAAAAGAGCATCAACAGCAGCTTATCCTGTAGCCCACTGACTAAGGCACTGCCTTGTAATGTGGAAGATTCACAATCAAATCCCTTCTCTGCTGATGGGAGGACTGAACATGGGTCTCCTACATCTGAGGTGAGTGCCCTAACTACTGGGCCCTTTACATAAACTACATATTTTAGGACATATTAAACATTTTGTTCAGCCCAAAATGGACTTGGTTGAAATTTTTCAAGTTTTTCAAATTCAATTCAACCGGAATCAATTTTTTCCCAATTTTTTGGAACTGCCAGAGAACTGGGGAAAAAATCATTTCTCCCAGCTCTACTCATAAGTTTAAAGTAAAGCAAATACCTCGTACAATCAGGTCCTAAATCCTGAAACACTTGCTCTCTTAAAGTCAACGGGAGTTATTTTACCAGCGAAAAGGCTTAAAAAGTTGGACCAAGTGGTATCTGTTGATCCCTGTTCTCCCTTCTGCTCAGTTTTGGCTGGTGTAAAAATATCTTCCAGAATTTTTCTAGTTATACCAAGTTGGAACCAATGCTAATTAACAAAAGCAGCTCTATTTTACTCTTTAAAAATTCAGTTTTACCTTTCATCATCTCAAGTATAGGGCCCATACAGATAGCCAAATCATTAATTTGAAACTTAATTATGTCATGAATTTAACACTCTGTGTTTGCAAACTGTTTATGAAGTTTTTTTTTTTTTAAAAAAAATAGAAGATATACCAATCTCCTAGAACTGGAAGGGACCTTGAAAGGTCATCAAGTCCAGCCCCCTGCCTTCACTAGCAGGAACAATTTTTGCCCCAGATCCCTAAGTGGCCCCCTCAAGGATTAAACTCACAACCCTGGGTTTAGCAGGCCAATGCTCAAACTACTGAGCTACCCCTCCCCCATGACTGCCTCTCATGGAATCTTCATTCTTATGTATCCAGTGGATAGTTTGTGCTCAAATTCCAGCCTCAAAGTTGCTTATATATTGTTTATTTTAACTCTGTTATCTTTGGTGAGTGATCAATAAAGTCACATAGTATTGTTTCTGCTCCCAAAACGGATAATTGAAACAGTAAGTGGGAGAATGATCAATATCAGAAGATATATAATACACTATTAATTATGAATAATCATTCATGCTCAAATCAGTGAAACCCTGGGAATTTGTGAACATTTTCACAAATAGTGGTCATTCAAATACAACTCTATGAAGAATGGTAGAGTTAAGATGAGTTAGTTTCTCCTGGAGCAAGCCACAGTTATACTATGACAAGGAAAACAATGCATTTTGAAAAATAAAATGTCCACTATAACCAAATCAATAAAGCAGGAGACACCTGCATTTAAAAGGCTCAGCCAGCACGTGCTATTAAGGAGATTTAAAATTCTCCTAACGAACTAGGGAGGGAATGCACTTTAAATCCTCCAGTGTCCAAAGCTTTTATAGCTAGTGCACTCCTTCCTTTACTTCTGCTTGCCTGATTTGCAAGTCACATATCCATTGGGTGGGAAATTCCTGCTTTTAGCTATTTAGTGATTCAGTCTTATAAACCAACTCCTATATATTCCTGTAATGTCTACAGGGCTGATGCTACTTGGGGGACATTTCTCACTGTCTTTAAGAAAATAACTTTTAGCCCGTGTCCTAGATCCTGCAGCACAGCCTGAGTAAACAGATTAGGGCATATGGGAAGGCTATTCAGGTTGGGGTGGAAGAAGTCCTCTCTCCTAAGGAGTGGAGTTGCTGCAAGGCTGCAGTAGCTTCAGCAGTCACTGAATCGCCTCCATAAGTGGGCTTAGCCCAGTGGCTCTATGAAGTCATATATATACCTGACCTATCAACCACAACCCCCCTGCACATTAGGGTCGAGGTTTGTGGTTCTCAAAACGAAGATCCTTTATTCATGCTCCCCAGGCACCAGTGCTGTGGAATCAGACTGTTCCCACTGACTTCCACAGCAACAGTTTTGAGGATGGTGGTGATGTGACTTCCTTCTTTATTCTTCCAATACTACTACTAATAATAATAACATAGTTCATTATTATGAATATATATGAACATAAATATGAATATTTGAACATAAATAACATAGTTCAAATATCTTATTCTTTATGTCATTTTGAAAAAGTTAGTGCTACAAATAAATACTGTATGCTCCCCTTCCTCCCAGCCAGTGTAAATGAAAAGCGGAGCAATCATTTATAAAGTACCGGTATCTATTGTAGCTTGTTACACTAACACTCCCTTGGTTCTTATACTCAGAAAATAATAAAAATAAAAATTATTTTTAATAATTTTTAATAATAGTTAATTATTATAAATAGTTGGTTCTTATACTCAGAAAATAATAAAAATAAAAATTATTTTTAATAATTTTTAATAATAGTTAATTATTATAAATAGTTGGTTCTTATACTCAGAAAATAGTTAATTATTATAAATAGTTGGTTCTTATACTCAGAAAATAATAAAAATAAAAATTATTTTTAATAATTTTTAATAATAGTTAATTATTATAAATAGTGCCCTATAATATTATGTTATTTCCTTTGAGTTCCTTTGAGTTTTGTTATAATTTGTCCCTACTACTAGCTAATAATATAAATGCAGTCTATGCACATGATGTGCTTGTTATATTGTTAAAAATACAGGGGATTTTGCATCAAAACATGCAAATAGATTGGCATTCAAATATGGTATAGTCAATATGATGCCCTCATCTATTTCCTTTTCTACTTTGTATACTCCATAAACATTCTGCAAAGTGAAATAGTATCTCTCTTTAGCATGCTAGGGATCATATTACAAAAGCATTACTTGGCTGCTTTCTTCCACAGGAGCATCTGCTCAGCTGACAGTCCCCAGTGTACCAACTTTGTTTTGTCCAAGGCACCAAATGTGAGTAATGGATCTGGCTAAGCGTGATAATGAATGATGTAATTGTCAAAGGGGTTTAATTATCAGAACATTACATGTGGGATTATTTTGTAGTACAGTTTTTTTAGTTCACTTACAGGCAGTCTTGAATTTTCACAAACTACAGTGAATTGCATCCATTCAAGTAGTCATCATATTAACATATTTCTCCAATGTCTAGAAGTGTGGAAGGACGGCACTGAAGCCCGGTTTGCAAATTCTAGAAGGAGATGATCTATATTGCTCTATAAAACGACCATCAAAGCACTTCTGGGGATAATATATTTCCAGATATCCTACAAGAAGCTTTTTAAGTATCTAAGACTTCAAAACCACAAGCCACTCAAACACATTGTAAAAGTTTTACAGTAAGTGAAAGTGATGATTACTCAGCATCCCCTTACACAACTCTTCTTGGGTTCAGAGAAATCTGAATAATATACAGTATGGTACAGTACTACATCATCTGAGAACAGCTGTAACAAATGTGGGAAAACTTCAGAGTGAGAATGCTCTACTGTGTTCTGTACCTGCCCTTGAAACAAGTATCTAAATATAAAGGCTTCTATCATACAGTATCTTCACAAGCCATACTTAGCCCAAAAGCTCTCTCTAGGCATTTTTTTCCCCTCAGGGGCATGTTGTGAACATTGGTTGGGGGAGAGGGGTGTTGAGCAGATAGTACACTCAATAATGGCTCCTGGGCAGCACCTAGCACAATGGCTGTCTGTTAGTGGACTCTAGCCTTTAGTCATTACCACACTACAGATAATAAATAAACAAATAAATACTGTATGCTCCCCTTCCTCCCAGCCAGTGTAAATGAAAAGCGGAGCAATCATTTATAAAGTACCGGTATCTATTGTAGCTTGTTACACTAACACCCCCTTGGTTCTTATACTCAGAAAATGCAACAGTTGGGATTGTGCCATCTCTTGCTCATGCAGGTCAGCATGTGAAACAGCCAGAAGCTAGCCCCAAGCAATCTTCTTCCTTTGATTAGATAGATTAGTACAGTAATTTGAGGGATATTCCAAGTAGCATGTCTTGAAAAGGACAGTGGTTTAGCAGTTATAGAAGGGGACAGGGAGTCAATCCTCTAAGGTCTCTTTCCAGCTCTGCCACAGATTCCCGGTATGATTTTGATCAACCAAATATATACTAAAAGTAAAACCATGAAGTGTGCCCTGCTGACATTGCTAGCCAGTGTAGTCCAAAGATCACAGCCATCATTGGTTCTCCCAGGGGAAGGTCATACCACTGTGTTCCACAATGGGGCAGAATATGGCTGGTTTTCAAGGTTACCCTCCAACAGAGCACACATCAATAGCTGATCCTAATATATATATGTATTTAAAAAAGGATCTCCTGACAAGGTTTACATCCAGAAAGAACACCAAATTCTAAATCTTCCATATATGTACAAGCCATCCTTGATGGTGTTTGAAACCTAAGCTTGCAGGATTAGCTCTCGGTCAAAATTACCTTCTTGTTGCACAACTTATCTTTCTGCCGAGGGTAGACTCAATCAAGAGATGGAGCTAAAAATGAACAGACAATAGTCTCCACTGTCTTATCCACATCGTGGTTCAACCAGGCACCATGCTAAGGGGTGGCATTCCATCCATTCTTGGGGTGGCACAGTCCAGGTGGCTTTTTTTTGTTTTGCTTCGGCAGTTTGGGCGGCACTCCAAGCGGATTTTTTTTTTTTGTGTGTGTGCTTCGGCAGTTCAGGCGGCAGTACGAGTTTTTTTTTTTTGCTTGGGGTGGCAAAAATGGAAGAGCCAGCCATGGCTTCAACCTGCCAGAGCAGGCAATTTCCCCAGGAAAAAAACTAGCATCGGTGTCCAGCAAGTTCAGCGATCTTGTTAAACTTTGGATACATCCATTCAAAACTAAGGAATAGGCTCAGTCTATTAATGGCATCAATGCTGGTCTTCAGCTACAGAATGCTGCATGGCCAAATGGACCTGGACTGGTAGACAAACTCTGCATGCTTCTCATTGCTTCGTGTGTTAAGCCTACAACTCGGCCATGTCATTTTCATATAATCAAATGTTTTCGACCTTTGTTTATATAAGATTGAAAACTGAAATGAGTCATGATATATATAACTTCCTTGAGAAAATACCAAACCAATGTATATTGACATCCCAAAGTCCAATATTACAGTTACAGATATTAGCATTACATCCACTGCAGTTTTACTTTTTATTTGTAAATTAATGAATCTACAAATCTACTGCCTTATGTAACCACAATTTGAATATGTAACTAAAATTAAGTGCAAGGTGGTGCACATTATTGAACAAGCTTTTAAAATAGAAAATGCCTTAAACCGTGACTAACTAGTTTTTCCCTGGCTGGTAAAAACCATAATTTTACCTGGTAAATGCCATGCCATCCCTGCAGCAGGAGGCTGTAACTGACTCACCTACTCTATGGAGTGGGCATAGAGAGGGAACACATGATACATACTTACCCGTAACATACATCCCTGGGACAGAGGAAGCTCTTATCAAGTGTCTGAGGCCTACAGCAATTAAAATCCCAGACAAGCCCCCACTTATGTGATGGCTAACAGACCAGAGATTCCCGGAGCTATAAACATAAGCCTGTGGTTAAGCCAGGGTCTCAGGTTGAGAGCTGTAACGGATCCATGTCCTCTATGAACTGGGCACAGAGGGGGGCATGTAACTCAAACTGACCAATGCACTATACACACAAAGCAACTAATAATGTGTGTAAATACTCCATGCATATGCTCACAAATTAGTCATGTTTTTTAATTGCGTATTCATATTGTGGAAAATGGATCAAAGTCATCCCTTCTCTAACTACTGACTTCAGAGGAGCTGCAGGAGAGCACATTTGGTCCACTATCATGACTTGGTTTTTGTTGTTAAAATTCAAATTTTGGATATGTATGTAAAAAAATTACCCCTCCTTGCCTCACTGAGCCATATGATATATTGTACTTCTTCTCTAAATAGGTCAGAGTGAAAATTTCCATGTGCATTATAGTTTGGGGCACAGGTGCTGACTTTTGTTTTTGCCAGTAGGTGCTCCTCTCTGCCCACTCCCCACCCCGCATGTGGCGAGTAGTGGGGGCCTTGGGGGAAGAGGCCAAGTGGGGCTGGGGCCTTGTGGGGAGAAGAGTCTGAGCAGGGGTGGGCCCTCAGGAGGGAGTGCAGGGGAGCAGAGTCACACAAAAGATGAATCCGGCCCTACAGGTGCTGAGCACTCCCTATTTTTTTTCAATGTATGCTTGGGTCCTGGAGCACTCACAGAGTCAGCACCTATGGTTTGGGGTAAATAAATACATTGCTCAATCTTGCTTTTGCCCTCCTGCTCCATCTCACACTCACAAATTCATTTATTTTCATACCACTGCAGAGTGGAAAAAGCTACTTGGAAGAGGCCTTGTGTGCTCATCTGAAATTGTGCAATAGTGTCAGTTTTGTATCATAACATAGCTCCCAGCCAGCAGAATGAAAATGAAGGAACAATTCAGAAGATAAAGCATAGTCCCCCAGACAGGGAGATCCTATTCTGAGTCACACAACTGTAAATATTACTTTGCATTTACATTGGTATATGCAACAGTGCTCTTTGGCCATTTACCTTGCCCAGCCTGGTTCAATGATTAGAGCGGAGAACTAGGATTTATGTTCTAGCTCTTGCCTCTAACATGGACTAGCTGAGACTGCACCTCAGTTTACCCATTGGTAAAGTGGACATCATAAAATTTACTCACCTTTGTATAGCATAAAGTTGAGACAAAGATTAAAGGAACTAAGTATTTTTAAGCAGCATACATATAGCCAAATCCTGAAGTCCTTACTCACACGAGACTCATTTCTTGCATAGGACCTTGCCAGTGTAAGGGAGTGAGGTAGGATTTAAACCCTAGATTACAAACTCTACTGGGATGGGAATGTGTGGCCCCAATTCTGCAAGTTGCTGAGAACCCTCAACTCTCACTGAAGCAAAGAGCACATAGCACCTTGCAGCAAGCATTGAACACCTGATGGGATCAGGCTCATTCTCCTTGCAGTCTCTCCTCTGAAGTGCACATCTAGGAGATACACCATCCCCCATTGCTTCATTTTTTCCTCCACAAAATTGTATTAGAAAATGAAAAATCACCAGTTCTGCAGTCAGTGCATTAGGAGAAAGCACCAGGACTAAACAGACAATCAAATCCGATAACACTTCACAGTCAAACACCCTCCCACTCATTCTCTCCACTCCTTCACCCAAGTAGTAGCAGTGGGGAGGGTGGGAATAAAATGGCATTTAAGTGTTTTTCTCCTCCAAAGCTTTTACAAAAAGCTTTTAAAGTGAGTGTTATGGCTCTCCACTGACAGGAACATTATCTTTATCTGTTTCACCCTATTGAATGTCATAAATCATTGTACACCACTTTGGTGATTTCTAAACTTAGATTATGCCCTGTGAATTATGGGTAACCTCCTAAAAACACCCATACACACAGTTTCTTGGTGTAGATTTTGAATGTGAACATCTTTCAGAATGCTCTTCAAAATGAAGCCGCTTTGGATAGGCAGTGTCCTATGTACTTCTATTAGGTTTGTATAATTCAGAACACACTGGCTGTTACTAGATACAAGTTATGCTTATTCATCCGTGGTCTTGTGTGACACTCTTTTTTGTAGCCATTAGTAGAAGGCGGGAGACATTGTTGACTATGAAACATGTATGGAGACGTGCTGGATTTCTCAAATGACTGTGTGTGTGAATAAACACTAGAGTGTCAGTATCTGCTAGTCAGTGGATACTGGGCACCATGGACAGGCTGCTTGCTGTCTACTTTGTGCCTCTGCTCCAGAAATGTCTCAGCTCAAAAGATTCATGACGCTATTCAAATTGGAATACCACAAATCTAATGCTAAAAAAGGAGTGCTTCTCTCTAGGTTTCATTCAGTGTTGTATAACACTCCATCCTGCCAGCTGCTGATCTAAGGTAATTTGATGTGACCCATGCAGTCAAGTGTGACATTTCATTTTTGGATCAGATGCCTGCTAACAGAGGTGATAGTGGGTATCAAAACTGATCTTCTGCTAGAAGCAATCACTATGTATGAGCTGTCAAAACTAGAACTGAGGATGGAAATTCCATTTCATGAAGGATTTTGATGTTTGTCTTCATTCTGATTAGGTACAATATCTGTACATTTAGAAGTTATCCATAAAGGAAAGTCCCAGAAAAAATATTTTGTTTTGGCTTTTTAAAATTTTATATTGTATTGTAAAAAATGAAATGAGAAATTCAAAAACAAACAAACCCAAAATATTTCATTCTACAAATATTGAAATGGCAATTTTGACATTGCCAGAACTTCCCCCATCTCACTTCCCAATTTTTTTCTCCTAAATTACATTTTGGCAAATTCAACATGCATGTTTGGATATCAAAGGATCTTCATTCTTGGATGAAAAATGATTGTATCAGAGTTTCTGACCCATTCTAGTGAACCATGTACTATTTCTCCTTGTTGAGGCTCCAATTCACCAAAACAGGTAACCAACCCCTCCCTATTCAATAAACACTTAAATACATACTTAAAGTTAAGCATGTGCTTATGTTCCTTTGTTGTCAATGGGACTTCATAGAATCATAGACTTAAGCATGTTCCTAAAGTTAAGCATGTGCTTAGCCAAATAGGGATGGACTGCTAAATCACACATATTCAGTAGTTGTATCCTTTGATAGCATTAATCAGTAAGAGAGGAAATATTACATCATCATAACCTAATTTATTTATTTAGACTCCTGAATTTAAATAAATATTTGTAATAAATTAAATATTTATTGGAGCAGGGACTTAAACCTGAGTCTCTCACTACTCAGGTGAGTAGCCTAACCACTTGGTTAGAGAGTCATTCTGACTCTTCCTGGCAAATGAATATTTAAATTATGTATACAAAGTGGAACTACTCCAAAAGTAGAGAGACACCCCAGAATACTCAATAGCCTAGTGGCTAGAGCATTCACCTGGGAGACCTGGATTCAACTTCCTGCTCCTCATCCAGCAGAGTAGGAAGTCAGGCCTGCATCTCCTACATCCCAGACGATTGCCCTCACCTTGGTGTGATTGGCGACAATGAGGTTGTTGTCGTCACAAGAAAGGGCTGACCTGACTCAGGGAGAGACTGCTCAAGACAATCTGCCACCCTCAGCAGAACACCAGTGTGCCCCATTCCTGTTTCTCCCTGAGAAGTTCCATAGCCATAGCTTTAACGTGAGAGTTGAATTTACCATAAAATGCCTACAGCATACATGATACAATAGTTTCTACTGATGCAAAGCTTTGGCACCTATCTGCATCTTTAGGTGCTAGATAGCTTTAAGAATCTGCCCCCCGCATCCCAATAATGTTTGACAAATCATTTTGTTTTAAACACAAAAATAATAAATGGTAGGTTCTTTGTCTCCTGGTTTCAGAGCCTTCACATGCTTGTTGCTCACGTTTACTGGCTTTTCTGTGGAAAATTTTTTTTTAAATGACAGCTGAGATTCTAACAAAAGCACATGCTTCCAGGAGGTGAAGCTTTAAAACCCCCACTAAATATCATAAGAACTGACAAGACTGAGAGGCTCATGTTTTAGCTCTGGATTTCCTGGGTTCAGTCCCTAGCAAAAGACCAAGATGACTGTCATCACACATGCTTGCACTGTTCACACCTGATAGCAAAAGGTGAGGGAAATGCTTCTGGCAGCACATGCTGTCAGATTCTGCCAGGTATACAAGGCCTCTGGCCAAGCCCTCATCCCAGCTAGCAATGTCCCTTTGTGATAAAAAACAAAACAAGAACTAAGGAATGAGCTGCAGTAGTAAAAAGAGAATGCAGGCAGAAGTCCAGCAACAGAGTGGAGGCTACCCAGTTTCTTGCACCCAATGCAGCATATGGGTAGGTGACGTGTGTGTGCATTCGGTGCAAGGAATTCCTGGCCCTCAGAGACCATGTACAGGCTTTGGAGACCAGGGTGGCTGAGCTGGAGGAGCAAAGGGAGATAGAGAGGTACAGTAACTCCTTGCCTAATGTTGTAGTTATGTTCCTGAAAAATGCGGAGGAGCATGTGGTTTGGACAGAGACATCCCTTAGGGGAGGATCTACTAATGGAGATTTTCTATATTGTAGTAAGGAGGATAGTATGGAAAATGATAAAATACAGGTGGGATCTGATGAGAAACAGTCAAATGAAAAAAAGTCTAATTCAATCACATCATGTAATGGGAGACAGATAAAGAAGTGACAAGTTTTTAAAGTACTTATATACCAATGCTAGAAGTCTAAATAATAAGATGGGTGTACTATAGTGCCTCATATTAAATGAAGATATGGATATAATAGGCATCACATAAACTTGGTGGAATGAGGATAACCAATGGGACACAGTAATACTGAGGTACAAAATATATCTGACGGACAGAACCGGTTGTGCTGGTGGGGGAGTGGTACTATTTGTGAAAGAAAGCATAGAATCAAATGAAGTAAAAATCTTAAATGAACCAAATTGTACCATAGACTCTCTATGGATAGTAATTTCATGCTTGAATAATAAAAATATAGTAGTAGGGATATATTACCGACCACCTGACCAGGATGGTGATAGTGACTGTGAAATGCACAGGGAGATAAGAGAGTCTATTAAAATAAAAAACTCAGTAATAATGGGGGATTTCAACTATCCCATAGTGACTAGGTACGTATCACCTCAGGATGGGATGCAGAGATAAAGTTTCTTGACACCTTAAATGACTGTTTCTTGGAGCAGCTAGTCGTGGATCCCACAAAAGGAGAGGCAATTCTTGATTAAGTCCTAAGTGGAGCACAGGATCAGGTCCAAGAGGTTAATATAGCTGGACTGCTTGGTGATAATGACCATAATATAATAAAATTTAACATCCATGTGGCAGGGAAAACACAGTGGCCTAACGCTGTAGCATTTAATTTCAGAAAGGAGAACTACACAAAAATGAAGAGGTTAGTTAAACAGAAATTAAAAGGTACACTGCCAAAAGTAAAATCCCTGCAAGCTGCATGGAAACTTTTAAAAGACACCATAATATAGGCTCAACTTAAATGTATACCCCAAATTAAAAAAAATATAGTACGAGAACCAAAAAAGAGCCACCGTGGCTAAACAATAAAGTCAGAGAACCAGTGAGAGGCAAAAAGGCATCCTTTAAAAAGTGGAAGCTAAATCCTACTGAGGAAAATAGAAAGGAGAATAAACTCTAGCAAATGAAGTGTAAAAATATAATTAGGAAGGCCAAAAAAGAATTTGAAGAACAGCTAGCCAAACACTCAAAGAAGTAATAGCAAAAAAAAAAAAATTAAGTACATCAGAAGCAGGAAGCCAGCTAAACAACCAGTGGGGCCACTGGATGATCGAGATGCTAAAGGAGCACTCAAGGACAATAAGGCCATTGTGGAGAAACTAAATGAATTCTTTGCAACAGTCTTCACAGTTGAGTATATGAGGGAGATTCCCAAACCTGAGCCATTCTTTTTAGGTGACAAATCTGAGGAAGTGTCCCAGATTGAGGTGTCATTAGAGGAGGTATTGGAACAAATTGATAAACTAAACAGTAATAAGTCACTGGGACCAAATGGTATTCACCCAAGCGTTCTGAAGGAATTCAAATGTGAAATTGCAGGACTACTAACTGTAGCCTGTAATGTATCATTTAAATCAGCTTCTGTACCAAATGACGGATAGCTAATGTGCCACCAATTTTTATAAAGGGCTCCAGAGGTGACTCTGGCAATTACAGGCCAGTAAGCCTGACTTCAGTACCGGGCAAACTGGTTGAAACTACAATAAAGAACAAAATTGTCAGACACATAGATGAACATAATTTGTTGAGGAAGAGTCAACATGGTTTTTGTAAAGTGAAATCATGCCTCACCAATCTACTAGAATTCTTTGAGGGGGTCAACAAGCATGTGGACAAAGAGGGATGCAGTGAACATAGTGTATTTAGATTTTCAGAAAGCCTTTGACAAGGCTCTTAAGCAAAGTAAGCTGTCATGGGATAAGAGGTCCTCTCATGGACTGGTAACTGGTTAAAAGATAGTAAACAAAGGGTAGGAATAAATGGTTAGTTTTCAGAATGTAGAGAAGTAAATAGTTGTGTCCCCCAGTGAGGAGGCAAAATTTGCAAATGATACAAAACTACTCAAGACAGTTAAGTCCCAGGTAGACTGTGAAGAGCTACAAAAGGATCTCTCAAAACTGGGTGACTGGACAACAAAATGGCAGATGAAATTCAATGTTGATAAATGTGAAGTAATGCACATTGGAAAACATAATTTCAACTATACATATAAAGTGATGGGGTCTAAATTAGCTGTTACCACTCAAGAAAGAGACCTTGGAGTCATTGTGGATAGTTCTTTGAAAACATCCACTCAATGTGCAGCAGCAGTCAAAGAATGTTGGGAATCATGAAGAAAGGGATAGATAGTAGGACAGAAAATATCATATTGCCTCTCTATAAATCCATGGTATGCCCACATCTTGAATACTGCATGCAGATGTGGTCTCCCCCATCTCAAAAAAGATCCATTGGAATTGGAAAAGGTTCAGAAAAGGGCAACAAAAATGATTAGGGGTATGGAATGGCTGCCATATGAGGAGAGATTAACAAGACTGGGACTTTTCAGCCTGAAAAAGAGACAGCTAAGGGGGGATATGATAGAGGTTTATAAAATCATGACTAGTGTGGAGAAAGTAAATAAGGAAGTGTTATTTACTCCTTCTCATAAGACAAGAACTAGGGGTCACCAAACGAAATGAACAGGCAGCAGATTTAAAACAAACAAAAGGAAGTATTTTTCACACAACACACAGTCAACCTGTGGAACTCCTTGCCAGAGGATGTTGTGAAAGCCAAGATTATAACAGGGTTCAAAAAAGAACTAGATAAATTCATGGAGGGTAGCTCCATTAATGGCTATTAGCCAGGATGGTCAGGGATGGTGTCCCTAGCCTCTGTTTGCCAGAAGCTGGGAATGGGGGACAGGGGATGGATCACTTGATGATTACCTCTTCTGCTTATTCCCTCTAGGGCACCTGGCATTTGCCACTGTTGGAAGACAGGATACTGGGCTAGATGAACCTTTGGTCTGACCAGTATGGCCTGTGATGCTGCACTCCATATGCTTTATGAAAATATGCTTGTGAATGTGAATATAATATAGCTGGAATATGCTTTATGCAAAAGGTCTCTTGTAAGGTATGATTACAAAACTTATATTCTACTGAGTGTGTTCATCCTATTTGTTTGCATGTATTATTTCTATGTCTGGAGTTAGGAGAATAAGATATAAACTTGTTTTAGTGATGTAAACACAACAAGTGGAAGCCATTAAGGGTGCTTCAGAATCAGTTAACTGTAAATGGTTCTGTTCACTTGCAAACTTTCCTCTGTATGTGAGGGTCAGCCCAAGAATGGAGGCTGGGGTCTCACATGACATGTGACCATGTCACCTGACAATGAAATCCATCTTAAATCTGGTACTTTTCCATTTAGAAGGAGGAGTGGGGACCCAGAGAGACAAAAGATTACTGCCTTGAGGCAAAGCTATAAAAGGGGGTGGAGCAGAACAAAGGAGGCTGCCAGTCATGAGAAAACCCCTAGTTCCACCTGAGATGTCTGCTGGAACTAACAAGGACTGTACCAGGGGAAAAGATCAGGCCCAGACTAGGAAGGAGTCTAGTCTGTGAAAGAAGCTTATTGGAACAACTCTGAGAGTGAGATATTACCTGTAATCAGTTTCTTAATGTATTAGGCTTCCTCCCTCTCTTCCTCCCATACCAAGGAGGAGACCAGGATGTCACTGAGCAGTGCAATGCCTAAGTACCTTTGTGAATCTATCCCTTAGGAGACTAAATCCCATTAGCTTTAACGTAAACATAGGGTTTGTGTTTAATGGTTAACTAGTGCATTTCTAAAGAAGTGTAGGCCTGATTCTGAACTTCATTACCCTGATGTTACATCAGTGCAATGCCACTGACTTGAAAGAAGTTATTTCTGGTTTACATCATTATAAATGAGATTAAATGCATGCTTTAAAGACCTCACCCTAAGTTCATTGAAATCAATGCAAAACCTTCCATTGATTTCAATGGGCTTTGGCTGAGGCCCTAAAACAGCAGTTCCTATATTTTTTTTCCAGACTGGGCCACATTTCAGCAGATGTTGTCTCATGCACCACTCTGCAATACACAATCCATATAGAAGTTACAGCAGCTGTTTAAGGTAATATTGCACTAAGAAATCAAAACAAAACACTTATCTTCTCTAGAGTTTGCATCTGTGTTCACACTAAGACGGAGTATGCGAGAGAGCACCTTTGAGAAAGCTTAATTATGGTAGGGAAGTAGCAGATGTTAAATCCTCCCTATTTTATTAATGTTTGGTATTATTTAAAAGTAGGACAAAGGTACTTATATTGCTCTTTTACTAATGAATGATTATTGCAAATTGCAAATCTATCTACTATTGATCTTAACATTTTTATCCATTTTTTTCTAACTAATTGGAACTTCAAATAGACCAGCTGCAAGTAATAAACATAACAAGTAGACTAGCATTATAAGCCTGTGTAATTGTAAATGTGTGTGTAACACTGCTTTTTAATGGATCAAGTTTTAACCAAACTGTCTGGGAAAAATTTAAAATTTAGCAGATTACACACAAAGGAACCATCTACTTTTGAGTTTAATTTTAACACCACCAGGCTAATATCACTCCTTAATGTACTGTGTCACCTCTTCTCACTACAAAACTTTGAATGTATTATAGGTCATAAGAACCATAGAATTTAATTAACATGATTCTGGCAATTTATACTGCATGGTATAAACACAATAATAATAACTATGAACTGAAAAATGGCTCCTCAGTAAAAATACACCAAAAATAAGTAAACAAAACTTGCTAATCAACTAAACTGCATAATTAAAATGAATATAATTGGGAACACAGTATTGCCCTACCAAACCGGAACAATGGCTTATGAAGTCTGATACCCTGCCTCCCTTTCACAGCATCCAACTGACCAATAGTTTTGAAGAAGGTGAACATCCCCCTAATAAACTGTGTTTTAGGGGTTTAAATTACTGAGGGCAAGAGCTTAATGGAGTTCAATATTAATACAGATAATGAGAATATCTATGCTTCCACTACATGAATTAAAAAGAAATATAAACCCTATGGCATTAGGGCGGAAGTCAACTACAAATTGAGGGGAGTTTGGACGACACCACTGGGCTAGATGTGGATGTTTTGCAGTGTTAGGGTGAAGAGATTCCTCTTTGTACAATGAGCTCTAGGACAGGTCTCTAGCTCAGGAAAGTTTCAAGATAACAGACACTTTAAACGTCACAATTCTTAAAAAATACTAACTCAGTCATGTGCACTTCGATAACCCTCAAATAAATGATGAGAGTGTAAAACAAGGATCCTCTGAAAAACAAATGAACATGCAGGACTAAATCAAGAGCACCACTTCCTCCTCTGTGCTTTGCCTATACAATACAGCTATAGACCATAAGCAACATCCCATGTGCTTTACATGGGGAAGAACTTCGTTTTTATTGTATGGAGGATTTTGCATTTGTCAGAGAGGAGAAAATGCCCAGTAATTAAAAAAAAAAAATCCAGCAAAAATCTCTTTTCAGATTGTTGGTCTATGCCTGCAGGAAATTACACTTGATTGTTGTTATTCTAGTTGATCTGCTTTTAAACGTTGGATTAACCATTAGGGCAGCAGAGTTGTTGGGAGAGAAAAATAACTAGCTGAGTCCAGCAACTTGTCTCATCATGCAAAGAACAGAGATTTTCTCTAAGGGGGCTTTGGTACTTGAGGCACAGTTAAGGTGCACCCAGTGAATCTCCGAGACTTGGTAGGTATGCCTAACTTTAATCCACTTTGATTTCTGCACACCCAGCTGTGATCCCTTGTTTTGACCTCCAATCCTCAGAATGTCCTGCCAGCCATTACTTAGAATTGCTATTTAAGAATGAGACAGTGGAACTACATTACTTTGAGTGCCTCACTTGCACTAACAATAGCATCCTCCATATATGCTGTGCTTTTCATCTTACATTACAAATTCTCACTATACATGTAGCGCACGTGTATCAGCACACACACACGTAAGAATCACTTCACCCACCACTGAAACGCAGCCTCCTATGTTGTGAAACAAAGCAGCTATTTTAACCACATGCAACTATGCTTCCCCCCCGACACACAAACACATGGAAATAAATCATTCATTTAATGCTCAAGATCAATTTATGTTTCAAAAATTGAATGTAATTGAAATTTGGATAGGACTTTGGGGCTAACACCTCTTCTTTTGAAAAAAAAAAGATAGTGGATCATTAAGGACTGCACATTCACAACCTCAGTTTAATATCTCATCCAAAAGTCAGAAGTCTCAGGGCCCAATCCTTTACTCAGGCAAAATTCTGAGGTCATTATAACAGTCTTGACTTCACTGGGAATTTTTCCTGGGGAACAATTAAAGGATCAGGCCTCTAATTAATTCCCTGTAATAGTGTGAAACCACCTGCTCTGCATTTTAAATAATTCTGTGTTATACTAACCTCACCCACTGGACTATGCTAACAGCCACTTTTGACAACCAGGGGTCAGACTCTCCTCTCAGTTACACCTGTATAAATCCAATGTATAACCACTACTGGAGTAAATCGTGTTATTCTGTTGTGCATAGACATCCCAAATGTACATTTTACATGGATTAACATGTGATTTTTGAATTAATCTAATGCCCTTGTATTATAATCACTAATATCTTTCATTTGAAATAAATATTGCAAACTGCTATTTACCATTAGATGGTGTATGCTCTATTCAATTTTGCTTTCCTATAACAATATATAATTAAAGTATATTTCTCCTCTTTTCATAAACACTTATGAAAAAGTAAGTGATGAGTTATCAGGAGGTATCATCTATTGTATACAGTGTTTAGAGTCTTCTGAAGTCTTATCTTTTATTCTCATTTTGCAGTCTCTTCCCTTTTTTGATCAGTACTGCTTGTCTCAATTCCTTGTCTTATGAATCTCATTTCACACATATCAAAGACACCATATCAAAACAGCAATATTTTAACATTAGTTTGAGACTTCATGAGTTTGATGTCATATCTGCATCACAGGATTATACACATCATTCTTAGTTCATAAACATCTGTATGTAACACACTTCCCCAAGGAGAGGTTAAAATAAAGGCACTTATTTTATGGATTTTTTTCCGTCTAATATATCAGAAGTGTTAAACTTTGATTTTGGATTTTTATAAGATTACTAGATATATTAATGTTAATAATTAAATACTTTATAGGCACCCATCAAACACATTTCAGGATGGAATTTTAAAATGGCAAAGCCTTCTTTTAACACTTAATTTTACCTTAATAAATAAATAATAAGAAGAATGGAATCTGGACTACTTTAAATTGAAGAGTCTGTCAGTAACTTGCAGGAATTCTCCTCAACTATCATCATTGCAGATATTAAACATAATAATGATTAGCTAATTTACAGTGCTTGTTCTGTTGCAAAGCCACTTATTAAGTATGCTAAGAGTATAATAGTGGTGTCATGTTACTGCTAAATCCACTCATACATCCTATGAATAATCTAATTTACATGTTCATAGTTTCCCATGGACTGTAAAGAACTTTAGAATGAAAGAAGGCCAGAAATACAGCCTCAGTTTGTTCCTTCCTGTGAACAAAAGTTTTTACCCCGCTCCAGAAACATCTGATTTTACTTGCTGTCAGACTGAGTAAATTAATGCAAAACATTTTTTTTGGCACACTTGGTTGTGCATTGTACCACATGTTAATGCTCAGTGGCTGTGACACTTGTCAGTTGTATATATATGGATAGGCATCATTCTACTCTGCTGCAAAAAATCACTTTCCTTACCTGCTTCTACAACCACATTCACTCCCTCCTACATTTCCTCTGCTGGCTCCTCCATTGTCTTCTGCATCTAATTCAAGCTCCTCATTCTCACCTTCAATGCCGTTCACCATTTAGCATCCTTCTACCGTGCTACTCTTGTCTCCTTTTCCTCTTCCACTCCACACCCTCTTCTTAGAGCATATTGCTCATCGGGATACCCCTCTAATACCCTTCTTACTAACTAGCCTCTGTGCTTTCTTTAAACACAGCACCATGTGTTTGCAACACCCTTTCTGGCCCTATCCATTTTGGGGGGAGGGTATGTCAAATCCACCAGCTTCAGTTCCATCTAGAAAATGATAGGCAACCAGTACAGTTCACAGAGTACTTATGTGAACTACTCCTTGTGAGATACATTGCTTACCAAGTAGGCTGCAGTCTACTTTACCAGCTGAAGTCACCGTGCGGACTTCAGGTGTGAACTCATATAGAGTGCATTGCAGTGAAGGAATGAAACATGGTAGCAAGGTTCCCAACTGAGAGAAATAGGCACAATTTCCTAGCTAGACGAAGATGGGGAAAAAAAGTATCCCTGGTCACTGTCACTATATGATCATTTGACAGGAGCTAGAAATCCAACAAGATTATGAACACAAGAAACAAAACACACACTCTGTCAGAAGGGCAAGTATAACCCTCATCATATCTTCTAGTAACTTCCTCCAGCCAACCAGGAACAATTCAATCTCAACCAAATATAACTTCAATCAGATCATTCTCATCCGTGCCTCAATCTCTGCAAACACTGGCTTAATAATACAGATGCTCATGTCCCTAGGTTGACTGTGATGTTCAATGGTTCAAGATGCTGCTGATGCAGTCTGATATTCTTATTTTAAATATATGTATTTGGTGTGAAAATGTGACCCAAAGGCCTATTATCTGGTGTAACTTTTTCCAGCAGCTCTCCTGAGCAGGCATAATATGACAGATATTATGAGTTCTATTTGTATGGTATGTTTCCTGCTTATGCGTGTCTTTCCTATTAGCCAGTGGTCATCACGTAGAGCTCGTTTGTCTGGTAGCTGAATGTTAAGGTACAAGAGCAGCACAGGGACACTTTTGTATTTGGAATCTGTGAGCACAGCAATATTATTATTTATTATCTGCATTACAATAGTACCTAGAGGTCCCACCTGAGATCAGGGCCCCACCGAAGAAAAGCTTAGTGAGAGTCTCTCCCCTGATTAGTTTATGAAATAAACAGACAAAGGGTGTGAGGGCAAAGAGAGGAACAGAGAAATGAAGTGATTTGCCCAAGATCACACAGCAAGTCAGTGGCAGGATCAAATCCCAGATCTGATTCCCAGTTCAATGCCCTGTCCCTTGGATAATGCTGCCTTTCTGTAGCATGATATAGTAACCGACTGGATAGCTGGCTCTTGGAAATCCTTGAAACTGAGCACTCCAACAGTTTTAGAGCACCCAACAGCTGGGGCAGCCGAGCAGGGTCAATATTGTCCGAACTTTTGTGCTGCCCATATTCATCTTTGAAAGTCCCCTTGTATTCAGAGCACATCTTACTGGATGTTCCAATTCCCTTCTGTATTTCTGGCATGGGGAGCTGCCCTCCAGCATGCCGCTCATGGCCCTGCAGCTGCATTGCTCTCAGCGCCTTCTCGGGTTCTTTCAATCAACTACCCAGAGTATGTTGGTTCAAGGCACATACCTCCTTCTGCAAGGTCTGATTTATTAAATCTTTCTACTAAGTGTATCTCACTTTGTTAGTCATCCCAGTTAACACCCAATCTGGCACCATATGAGTCCTAATTAGTTTCTTACCTCTGTTCAGCAGCTCTCACTGCTGTCCTCCTGGAGCTGGGGTTGTACTTTAAAGGAGTACACACCATTCCTCTTCAAGCCAGGAGCCCCCAGCTCTCCTCCCTGGAGCAGGGCTGTAATTTATGCAGTCACTTTCTCTCTCCTAAAGACAGGAGCCCCCAGCTCTTCTCCTGGAGCAGGGCTGTAATTTAAGTCAGCTGTAAGGCCTCAGCCAGGCTAGCCCTTTCCCCACCTGTCACCTTCAGGCTTAGAAGGGTTCAGCACACAGACCCTATTTTGAATGAAGAGGCAGAATATATACAGCTCATTCCCAATTGGTGGGGTGAGGGGAAGTCTTGCCCCACCCATTCTGTAAGGCTCCTGGTCCTAGGCCCTTAAAGAAACAGTAACTGACTTTCTCCAAGGCACTACTTATTCCCAGGACCACTTCCTCCCCAACAATACCTTTTGTTCCCTAGGTGTTTGCATATATCAAAATATCCCCAAATCTTGAAGGGCCATGCTATGTAACTGGTGTGGGCTGACTGTTAGGGGGCTTATTCCTTCGCCCTCTCACTTCCCTGGTCCTTCTCGCATGTACAGAGAGCAACAATACCCGAAGTCCAAAGGCACAAACAATCTGATGTTTATTGGGGTGAACTTCCAGCAAGCATGATTCCAGTTTTCTTCCTTAGTGTCCCCCTTTCCAGCTTTGACAACACAGAGCCTTGCCTGTGTCCCTGTTTCTGTTCCCATCCCCTGTTCCCATTCCCCACTTTAGCAAAAGCAATTCCCCCACCCCAATCCCCATCCCCATCCCCATCCCTATCCCCAGTCCCTGTTCCCATCCGCCCTTACTTCCTGATTGACTGCAGACTATATAGTAAAATTTGAGTTCTGCTTAGTTATACCTTAACCAATCATTTTACTGAAATTTAACTAACCATTTAGTTTTTTAATTTGACAGGACAGACTAGGGACCGAATGGCTAGGAAGCAGTTCTGCAGAAAAGGACCTCGGGGTTACAGTGGATGAGAAGCTGGATATGAGTCAACAGTGTGCCCTTGTTGCCAAGAAGGCTAACGGCATTTTGGGCTGTATAAGTTGGGGCATTGCCAGCAGATCGAGGGATGTGATCATTCTCCTCTATTTGACATTGGTGAGGCCTCATCTGGAGTACTGTGTCCAGTTTTGGGCCCCACAATACAAGAAGGATGTGGAAAAATTGGAAAGAGTCCAGCGGAGGGCAACAAAAATGATTAGGGGGCTGGAGCACATGACTTATGAGGAGAGGCTGAGGGAACTGGGATTGTTTAGTCTGCAGAAAAGAAGAATGAAGGGGGATTTGATAGCTGCTTTCAACTACCTGAAAGAGGGTTCCAAAGAGGATGGATCTAGACTGTTCTCAGTGGTACCTGATAACAGAACAAGGAGTAATGGTCTCAAGTTGCAGTGGGGGAGGTTTAGGTTGGATATTAGGAAAAAACTTTTTCACTGGGTGGGTGGTGAAGCACTGGAATGGGTTACCTAGGGAGGTGGGGGAATCTCCTTCCTTAGAGGTTTTTAAGGTTAGGCTTGACAAAGCCCTGGCTGGGATGATTTAGTTTGGAATTGGTCCTGCTTTTGAGCAGGGGGCTGGACTAGATGATCTCCTGAGGTCCCTTCCAACCCTGATATTCTATGATTCTATTCCTAACAGCCCAATAGCACCTTATTTCAATGTGACTACTTTGTAATGTGAGGATGTGACCATACATTTCCCAGTTTATGGCTGGCCTCTGCTGCTTAGCTGAAGAAGCAGGCCTCAGACTATCACAGTAAAAAAAGGCCATTACACAGACAGATAGTGATTTTTTAATTCTTTCTTTTATACCTCTATAACTAGCTAAGTGATAAAAATACACCTACATTCTTAAAGTATAGGCCTTTGCAGACAGGCCTAAATATCTATATCCTAACAACTACCCTTACAGGGTCAGACTATCTCCCCTCCCCACCACAACTACCAATAGCCACCTTTGAAAATCATCCTGCATGTGCTTAGTGCAGGGGCGGCTCCAGGCCCCAGCACACCAAGCGCATGCCTGGAGCGGCATGCCGCGGGGGGCGCTCTGCCGGTCACCGGACGGCGTGCCTGCGGAGGGTCTGCTGAACCCACGGCTTCGGTGGAGCATCCGCAGGCGTGCCTGCGGGAGGTCCACTGGAGCCGCGGGACCAGTGGACCCTCCTCAGGCACGTCTGCGGGAGGTCCACTGGAGCCGCGGGACCGGCGACCGGCAGAGCACCCCCTGCGGCGTTCCGCCGTGCTTGGGGCGGCGAAATGGCTAGAGCCACCCCTGGCTTAGTGGCATTATTGTACAATCTGCTGGTGACAGTACAATTAATTACTCTGAGGATTATGCCTTCAAACAACAAATAACTAGCAGATGAACCTCTAAGAAACAAAAATCCTGATTTCCTTTAAAAGATCGGGCTGGGCAGCTGGCAGAAAACAAATTCGCTTTTTATCTTCCCCCTAACATAGAAATTGGTTAATGAAATCTGAGCGCTTGTTAATTTGGCACATGTTCTCATTACATTACCATATACAGGTGTCTATGCCTAAGAGAGATGTGCAATTAAAATCTACATTGGTTAGGAACTGATCTACTGTAGACGGAGAGCTGTGTGTTGAGTGGACTGTCAGTGTACCTAAATTTGCCCAATTAGCAAGATACCCCTGAAATTTTCAGCTAAAAATTCCTTCAGAGAATCATTATTCACTCATTCATAACAGAATCTGAAAGAACATCATTACAGATTTAGTCGAGGCCAGGAAGCTCGTTCATTATCCCCAAAGGAAAAAGCTTTTAAGTATCACAGTAGAATGGCACCATGATTCCCCACACATCAGGAAATATTTTTGAGGGAATGGCAATCTGATTTCTCCTGCACCTGTCCATTATGTCCTTGGGGGAGCAGGAGACTGGCACTCACAAGCCAGCATGAGATCCATTCCCTACGGATCTCTGAATATATTAAAGAATTTTTAAAAATTCTTCTACTAGCAGAGCATGTGAAATGAGCTTTATTTGAAAAGGCTATACCCTCCTTCCACCCTCCACACACACACATACACACAAAGGAGTCAAGAGTTTCCTTTGAAGAATCTCTTGACTGGGTTTTGAAAGTGGGGAGAATATTGGAGGGGATTTATGACTTCATTGTAAAAGCAGAGGGCAAATGGACATGCTATTTCACATGAGAGATTTAAGGATACCAAATCCAGATACTGTGCTCCTCGGTTTGTGACTCCTGGACATGCAGAAGGGCAATTAAGACACGTCTACAGATTTAAATATGGATGAACTCATCAATTTTTTAATTGTTTGAGGTTATAAATGCTTAAAAGGTTGTTAAATGGGAACTTTGAAGAAGAATATTTTTCCCTTAAAAGGCTAACATCTGACTCTTAGACTATTTGGGGGCTTTCAGGCTGACTATCTCGACCACAATCACTAGCTGTGATTGCAGCTCGAGCTAACATACTTGAACTACCTTTAATCTGGTTTCAGAGTAGCATCGGTGTTAGTCTGTATCCACAAAAAGAACAGGAGTACTTCTGGCACCTTAGAGACTAACAAATTTATTTGAGTATAAGCTTTCGTGGGCTACAGCCCACTTCATCGGATGCATAGAATGGAACATATAGTGAGGAGATATATATACACATACAGAGAACATGAAAAGGTGGGAGTAGTTTAATCTAGTTAGCTCTGGTCCTGCAACAGTGAGCTTCTTTGCAGCACGAGCTTCAGCATGGGCTAAACCTGCAAGTAATTACCCAGGGTTTCCAGTGGGTTTGTACAGCCTACACGGAAGCTCATTCGCTGCAGCTTCACTGTTCCAGGATTAAAACTAACTCAGTTATGTCTGCACACCCAGTGACTACAGTCTAAATACACCTGTAGAGTCTTGAACTTTGGAGGTCAGCGGCTGTAGTTTGGCTGAGCTGACCTTGGTGTAGGGGGCCTAAGGATGACTTTAACTCATCTTTATGATACCCTGCTCCTGGGGTCAGCTAGAGGCCAGTCTGACCATTTAGCTGCAGAATCACCTGGAAGAAAACATAAAATCATCACTGATAAAGTCTGCAGAAGACACAAAAATTGGGAGAATGGTAAATAATTAATAGGACAGGTCACTGATTCAGAGTGATCTGGGTCACTTGGTAAACTGGATGCAAGCCAAGAATGTGTGTTTTAATACGGATAAATGTAAACATATACGTCTAGGAACAAAGCAAGTAGGCCATACTGATAGGATGGGGTCCTCTCTCCTGGGAAGCAGTGACTCTGAAAAAGATTTGAGAGTTGTAGTAGATACTCAGCTGAACATGAGCTCCCAGTGTGACACTGTGGCCAAAAGAGCGCAAGTGTGGTCCTGGGATGCTTAAACAGGGAATCATGAGCAGGAATAGAGAATATTTTACATCACTTGTGCAACCGCTGCTTGAATACTTGTGTTAAGTTTTAGTGCCCACAAATCAAGAAGGATGTTGGTAAATTGGAGAGGGTTCAGAGAAAAGGCATGGAAATGATTAAAGGATTAGAAAACATGCCTTATAGTGATAGACTTAAGGAGATCAATCAATTTAGCTTAACCAAGAGAACATTACGGAGTGATTTGATTACAGTCTGCAAGTATCTACATGGGGAACAAATATTTAATAATGGACTCTTCTATCTAGCCAAGAGAGGCACAACACGATGCAATGGCTGGAAGATGACGCTAGACAAATTCAGACTGGAAGTAAAGTGTACATTTTTGACAATGAGGGTGATTAACCTTTGGAACAATTTACCAAGGGTCATGGTGGATTCTCCATCACTGACAATTTTTTAATTGAGATTGGATGTTTTTCTAAAAGCTATGCTCTAGGAATGACTTAGGAGAAGAACTATGACCTATATTATACAAGAGGTCAGACTAGATGATCACAATGGTTCCGTCCCTTCTGGCCTTGGAATCTATGAATCTGTGAATCTATTATGAGGCCATCTGAATGCTTCTCTTAATTATGCCTAGCTGTCCAAACCGAAGGGGCCATTTTGACAGCCAGGGATTGCTGGTCATGCTCCCTTTGGCCAGGCATGCCTACTGCAGTGGCGGGTAAGAGGGGATGGTATAGAGAATCTATTGTGGCTCTTTGCCATCTAAGCATTTCCCCTTATACTGTATGGCTGCTTGATGCTGCTGGAGCTAGAGCAGGGCCTCGTATCTCTTACAATTCTTATATTATTTAAAAGTAAAACAGTTATGTGGTGGCAGCCGTATGTTTTGTTTGTTTGTTTTTAAAGCAGAGAATAGACCCAATTGTGTCCAGCGCCTGATCTGCTATATAAAAAAGGACAGGCAGGAGGAGACTTTCCCTCTTCTTGTGAATTCCCAAGCAGAGTGACCCCTCATAGTAGAGAATTCATGCTCAAGGAGGACATGGATTTGACAGCACTGCTACTGCTGTCAGTGCTCAAATCCCCAAAGGGGTAAGGAGAGGGCCAGGCCAGGCCTTGTTCTCCATTTGCATAGACTAGCAGAGCTGGGCAAGCATAGAGGAAACATGGTACAATTGTATCTAGGGTTTACACAGGCCACACGGGGGTGGGGATGGGGGGAGAGGTCTACTATCAACCTCCACCTCAAACTGTGCTCCCATGAAAGGGACAAGCAGAATCTGGACTAAAAGACAGATCTAAGCCACGCTGAAATCAATGGGAGTGTTTCCATTGACCACAGCTGGCTTTGGATCATGTCCTATGAATATTCAGGTGGTATATAAGAGATTTAGCTTACATTTAGAATACCGGTCCTGGGAAATTAGTAGTTAGGGCTTTAAAAATATATAATTATAGCAAGTGCTATCATAGCAGCTATTAACATGGCTACCTCACCACAATTATATAAAAATAAGCTTCTCTACGGAAACAATCAGGAAGCAGTATTTTAAAGGCCAAGCCTATGACAGTCAAAGGTCACTTATACCCAGGAAGAATTATACTCTAAATACATACAAATATTTTTATAACTGGCAGCCATGGGAAGAGTTTAATAGTAGTGCAGAAAAACTACTGACTGACATGTGGATTCAGGTAGAAAATTTAATAGCTGGACATACCATCATCTGGTAGGAATGATGGATCTGGCATTAGTTTTGACAGTTTTATGTTTTGACTGTTTTACTCAAGCATCAGTAGAATGTAAATTTCCTGGAAGTTGCTAGTAAATACTAGTAGTTGGTTTTACAGTTTGAAAGTGATTTTCCTAGAGGTAGAATGACCATATTCAGACATCTATTCATTTACGGCTGGCCTCCAAATTTCTATAGCAATAGAGGAATGATAGACTTTTAAAAGATTGACTGGATTTCTTTTTTCTGTCCATTTAAAGGGGTTTATGTAAACGGTCACTGACAATGTTGAGAGGCTTTTTATCTGGGTATTTCTGTCGCTGTTTTTTGGCTATTCCCAAATTGTATGGGAAGAAAAGCAAGTCTCCCTTTCTAGAGTAAGAATTGTGAAAGGATAGTCAAAGAAAAAGGAAAGGCTTTGAATAAGGCGAGACATTCCTTAAAGTTAGAGGATTTGGTAGATTATGAAAGGAAGCAAGCTCAGACTCAAAAGGTTATTAGAAGATCTAAGAAGCCCTGCTGCCAAAACCTCTATAGCACTATTAATAAAAATACTTCAGTGGGTAAAATATGAAATAAGATTATAAGGCTCAATGTAAGAGAGCACAGATCCTTTGCAATACCTAGTTTAATTAAAAGTGGCATTACTGTTGATTCTAATATAGCGATGTTGAACATGGTGAGGGTTTTATTTAATGTTATTAAAAGCATGATGATATAAATTTCGGGTTTTTTCTGCCAGGAATTTTTTAAAAAAATGTTTCATGTTATTCTTTAAAATTGTGATGAAGAGGATACATATTTTTTGTTGCCAGTTAGTGAATTTAAAGAGGAGGTGTTACCTGATTTTGGGATACTTTCCCTTGACTGACTTAATTTAACTTACAGAGACTTTAATCATGTAAGTGACAAATGTATTTGTTAATATTTTAATCTCAATTGAAGTAAGAGACAAGTTTCATATTTTTTTGAAGGCGTATGAAATTACTACAGCTGGGTGAAAGATCCATAATAAGCCTCATACCAGGCATAATCTCACTTGCTTCCATGTTTTGTTATCAACCCCGAATTTCTCAGGTTAATCTGGGCTAGGTTCTGGGTGAACCCTAGGGATTTTTTTCCACACACACACGATGGTTTCACAGGGTTTTGCTGTGAAACTAGGCAGAGATTTAGCTGAGTTTTGAGGGTTTGTTCAAAACTCAAAATGTAAGAGATATGAAACCACCAGGAATGAAGAGAGGACCAGCCCAGAATTGGGAGAAAGCACATGGTGATAGGAAGAGGGACATAATAGGCTTCATTAATGAAGCTGAGGAGTGTAGGCATATGAATAAGCCCAGGGCCAGGAGACTTGCTGAGAAAAGAAACTTCTTAGCTCCCTTTATAGACAAAAAGGGAAAATAGATGGTGTGTTTGAGGCCAGGTTAATTTGCATATTAAGCTCCCTGGCTCCCCTCAAGGTAAAAAAATTAGGGTTTCCTATCTGCTGCCAAGTATGATTTGTGTATGAGCATGGGGGGTCAGTGGGAGAGGTAGCTCCCTAAACACATTAAAGGAGATGTGAGGGAGGAAACAGGCCTGACAACCTCTGCCTAAAGATGCCAGAAGGAGAAATGGACGTGCCACCAGCCACCATGAAGATGCTGGAGTGATTCAGAAGATAACAAGTTGGGGAGCGATGGCCTGTGGCAGATGGGTTGTTGTATGGGCCAGGGCTACAAGGCTGGGTGGGAGTCACCATTCTTTAGACATGCATCAAGTTCATGAATTTCAAATCTTTAGGATCCTGGTATTGGAATTTTTTAATGTATTGTTATGTTAATGCTATGTTAATGTTGGGGTTTTGTGGGATCACATGATTTGCAATTATTTTGAAATGTTGTATTGTTGTGATGAAACACCATTATATATGCATCTGATATCAGAATACATAAGGTAGAGAACTCAGAGTTAGGGTACCTTTTTTGTTTGCTTGCTTTCTTTGTCCACCAGGAAAGAAGTTCTTTAGGCACAGCCTGAAAACTAGATCATTCTGGAACATAGTGAGCATTAGATCCCATCCCACTTATTTAAAAAAGAGTCCTGTGAAAAATGGAACTACTGTTATTTTTAGATTGGGGGGTGCAGGGAAGAAACAAGAAAGAACAAAAATAAAGTCTCCATAAGAGAGCACAGTGTATATGTCTTCTCTGTAACAAGCGGCTGCATCTTTGCCTGACAAAATAGTTGCCCTCTGTAGCAGCAGACTTTTAAAAATGTAAAGGTATAGGGTGTGGGGGAAAAGTCATACCAGTTACATAAGTACATATACAAAAGAGGAGGGAAAGGGTAGAATTATAGCCAGGCTCCACTTCCACATGGACTGGTAGAGAAGGGATAGCATGGACAGGAATACAAACTGCACCCTACATAAGCTGCTGATGGGACAATCTAAATACAATAGATAGATGCTGCTACTGTGTGCATCCCCCAAATGTGTGGAAGACATGGGGTCTGCCTCGCAGTTGCCATCATTTTGCTTTCTTTATCTTAACCATCATTACACTCAACACGGGCAGTGGCTTAAAGCACAACCTACCTTTATAAGTATAAGAATCTTAGGGCTTGTCTACACTGTGTGACTAACAAATTTATTTGAGCATAAGCGTTCGTGGGCTACAGCCCACTTCATCAGATGCATGTAGTGGAAAATACAGTAGGAAGATAGAGAACAGTAAAATACAGTATACACAGAGAACATGAAATGAAACAATGGGTGTTACCATACACACTATAATGAGAGTGATCAGTTAAGGCGAGCTATTATCAGCAGGAGAGAAAAAGAACTGCTTGTAGTGGTAATGAAAATGGCCCATTTCCAGCAATTGACAATGGGATGTGAGGAACTGTAGTGGGTGGGGGGGGGGAATAAGCATGGGGAAATAGTTTTACTTTGTGTAATGACCCATCCACTCCCAGTCTTTATTCAAGCCTAATTTGATGGTGTCCAATTTGCAAATAATTCCATTTCAGCAGTCTCTCGCTGGAGTCTGTTTTTGAAGTTTTTTTGTTGTAATATTGTGACTTTTAGGTCTGTAATCAAGTGGCCAGGGAGATTGAAGTGTTCTCCAACTGGTTTTTGAATGTTATAATTCTTGATGTCTGATTTGTGTTCATTTATTCTCTTACGTAGAGACTGTCTGGTTTGGCCAATGTACATGGCAGAGGGGCATTGCTGGCACATGATGGCATATATCACCTTGGCAGATGTGCAGGTGAATGAGTCCCTGACAGGACAGGCCCCTGACAGGACAGGCCCAACAAAGAAAGTAACAAGACGCCACTAGCCATCACCTTCAGCCCCCAACTAAAACCTCTCCAGCACATCATCAAGGATCTACAACCTATCCTGAAGGACGATCCATCACTCTCACAGATCTTGGGAGACAGGCCAGTCCTTGCTTACAGACAGCCCCCCAACCTGAAGCAAATACTCACCAGCAACCACACACCACACAACAAAAACACTAACCCAGGAACCTATCCTTGCAACAAAGCCCGTTGCCAACTCTGTCCACATATCTATTCAGGGGATACCATCATAGGACCTAATCAAGGGCTCATTCACCTGCACATCTACCAGTGTGATATATGCCATCATGGAGTCCCAGAATTGCAAAAGAGCTCTAGCATGGACCAAATGGGAGGTATTGGATCTGATCGCTGTATGGGGAGATGAATCCATGCTATCAGAACTCCATTCTAAAAGACAAAATGATTAAGCACAGCCAGCCACTAGGGCAGTTAGAAGAGTGCAGCAGGGCGCGCTGCACATAAGAGAAACTTTGAAAACCAGTTTCATGACTGACCAGACTACGGTGTGAAAGTTGTTTGTTTCTCCTTGATGAAAACCCGCCCACTTGGTTCACTCTACCGCCCTGTAAGCCAACCGCCCTCCCCTCCCCCCTTTGATCTCCGCTTGCAGAAGCAATAAAGTCTTTGTTTCAAATTCATGTATTCTTTATTAATTCATCACACAAATAGGGGGATAACTGCCAAGGTAGCCTGGGAGGGGTGAGGGAGGAGGGAAGCACAGGGGTGGGGTAGTTGTAGGGGCACCCCCTAGAATGTCATGCAGCTCGTCATAGAAGCGGGATGTCTGGGGCTCTGACCCGGATAGGCCATTTGCCTCTCTGGTTCTTTGGTAGGCTTGCTTGATATTCCAGGCAGGACTGAATCTCCATTAGATGAAACTTAAAGAAGGGAATGACCTGGAATTACTCCCATTTATGTCCAGGCACGCCGACCGACCTCACCAAGGCCAGCAGGAGCACCCATGTTTGCCCAGGAGCCCCCAACCGACCTCACTGAGGCTGGCCAGGAGGAACCAGGAGACAGCAGCAGATGGTACAATATGGCTGCTAGCCATCTTTGCTAACTTGCAAAGGCAAGGAGCTGCTGCTGTGTAGCACTGCAGTACCGTGTCTGCCAGCAGCACCCAGGAGACGTACGCTGAAAGTGAGCTGAGCGGGCTCCATGCTTGCCGTGGTATGTTGTCTGCATGGGTAACCCAGGAAAAAAGGCAAGAAACAATGTTTTGCCGTTGCTTTCATGGAGCGGGGGGCCAGGCTGACAACATGTACCCAGAACCACCCGCAACAATGTTTTTGTCCCATCAGGCATTGGGAGCTCAACCCAGAATTCCAATGGGCGGTGGAGACTGTGGGAACTGTGGGATAGTTACCCACAGTGCAACGCTCCAAAAGTCGACACTAGACTCGGTACTGTGGATGCACTCCGCCAACTTAATGGTCTTAAGTGAGAACACACACAATCAACTGTATCAAATTGATTTCTAAAAAATCTACATATTAAATTGACCTAATTTTGTAGTGTAGACATACCCATAGAATCATAGAATATTAGGGTTGGAAGAGACCTGAGGAGATTATCTAGTCCAACCGCCTGCTCAAAGCAGGACCAACACCAACAAAATCTAAATTAATGATATCATTTCATGTCTGTCTGTACCATGGGAGAGAGAGGTACAGTAACATCCCAAATAGAATTTATTCAAAACTTGGTTTCAGTCTTAGTTGGAATCATGGTGTAAATAGGAATTTTTCACCAAAGGCCAAGTGTGGTTCTGATTAAATTAAAAGTGATCTGGATAAGAGGATGAATTATCTGAGTCACAGTCAAACTGGGTCAAAGATGACCTACGTTTCCCTCAGTACAATGCTTTGACATTAGTATGCACATGGCTAGACTATTTGTGAATAAGGGAGCTGATATTACATGCATGCAAGCTTTGATATCTATCAGTAGTTAAATTAGTGTTAAAGTCTTTTTGATAAGGAGTGAAAGTGGGAGTCTGTGGAGAATTGCCATTAAGCAGGTAGCAGAAGCAAGGGAAAAATGACTAATCCTCCATTCAGATCACATTTTAATTTCAATCCTATTTCATTAAAGAGTGGCAGGGTTCTTAATACCTGAGGATAAGAAAACCTTATTTTTTAGATTTCATACTGGGCATATTGCTTTCAGTCATACATTATGCCTTATTAGTAAACACACATCTGAGCTTTGCTCTGAGTGTTTTATTGAGAATGGTCAGAATTGCTCTTTACTTCAAGCTACTTACCCAAAATGTTTATACTTTGTGGTAAATTTTTAAGGGCACTTTCCAATTCTCCCCTCCCCAATAACTTAAAATGCAGATCAGCTAGACTAAATTTCTGCTTAATTCTGTTGCATAATGAAGCAGAGTGTCTATTGCTATACATTAAACAGATAAAACAGTGTCTACAAAGAGTATGTTTGCTGGTGACCTCAGCCTTTATAAGACAAAAAACACAGCTGGGAGCAGTATACAAAGCAGGAAGAGAGGGCTGCAAGCTGTGGCTCAGTAGGGCATGGACAGCTGCAGAAATGGAACTGGGATGCAGCCTGTTGGAGGAAGCCAAGCTGAGCTGCACTGTAGCTATGAAAAAGCTGTGGGAGGCTTTTTTGAAGCTCTGCCACAGCTCCCCAAGCAGCATAGCCAGCTGAAAGAAAAGCATTGCCCATGGCACTGTGTCCGATGGAACTTCTGGGGAGAGGAGGTGAAGAGTGTGTGCTGCTGAGGGCAACAACATCCATGGAGAGAAATCACTAAACGGCTGCTGGCCCAAACAGAGAAAGAGTTTAACAGCTAAGAGGTGAGGCTAGAGTTGGGCTGGAAGATAGGGCATAGTGGAAGTGAGTTAAACCACTTATGCAGCTGATGCATAGGACCCAGCATGCCAATTTTACAGGACAGCCCTGAGGGGAAGTAACCCAGTTCAAATTAAACATGAACTCTTTTAGACGGGGAATTTATTTTCCCAGGAGATCAGTAAAACAGGCCGGATGGTGAGTGCAGACACAGTACTGGAGGGAAACATGTCAGGAGCCAGCATGACAGGATGTTAAAATGAAGTGTCAGCTCCCCCAGTATCATCATGTAATAAGGCTCAGCCCAGAGTTGACAGCCATGGGAAAGACAGTCCAACCACCAGACACAAATCCTTACAGCACAGAATTATGATAGGACCAGAAGGAAGCAGATTAGTTCTACCCAGTACAAGAAAGGAGAATCTGTACAATGTAACTGGCTTAAATAGAGAAGCCTAAGGTTTTAGCCACCAAGGCAAACATATATATGACCATATCCACATTGTCCAAAAAAGAATAAAACTCAGTCCTGATGAAAAATTCAATATTAACATTCATTAAATAAAAGGTTCTTAGTCATTCACTCTCCTGGGGCTCATTGTATCTTGCTTAATCTATGTTTGTCTCGTTCAGACTATAAACTATTCAAAGCAAGGACAGTTTTTATTTTTGTTTATTGAAAAATGCTAGAAAATTGATTGTGCTAAAGAAATAATGTTAATAAAGGAAAAATTTGGAATGATATTAAATGCTTTTAGAGCACTAAAACGTAAAGTGTTAAATTATTATTTGGGAGTGTTAACCATTATTGTTCTAAAAAATAAATGAAGATGGCTGGCTCCGCAAACTAGTAACATGATGTCAAGAAATGGTTACAGGTTCAAGGACAGCCTGGTCAGAATGGCTGAGAGTTGTTACAATTTGATTAGGACAGTGGTCCCCAACGCAGTGCCCACAGGCGCCATGGCGCCCGCCGGGGAATTTATGTGTGCCCAGCAGGGGAGAGAAGCCACGACCCCACGCCTGACGAGGACAGAGAACTCAGGCTGCGGGCGCAATGTTCTCTGTTCCCGGCAGGCACAGGGCCTGCCTAGTGCCCAGCAGGGTAGAGAAGCCACAGCCCCGCGCCTGCTGGGGACAGAGAACTCCGGGGCTGCAGGCTGTGGGCGCCGGTGTTCTCGGTCCCAGGCAGGTGTGGGGCCCACCTAGTGCCCAGCAGGGGCAAGAAGCCAGGGCCCCACGCCTGCTGGGGACAGAGTACTCTGAGGCTGTGGGCGCCGGCGTTCTCTGTCCTCACGGCTTCTCTCTGGATTCATATATTATGTAATATTAAATAAGATGTTTTTCGTATTATTTAATGTACAAATACAAAATAAGCCTTGAAAAATTGTTGGCGCCCGCCACACTCTTCTGAAAACATGAATGTGCTACTGGCCACAAAAAGGTTGGGGACCACTGGATTAGGAATTCAGGAGCCTGCAGAAACGCAGCTGATGGTTTCCATCCAATTCCTAGTGAACAGGTGTCTACAACGGAAGAGCCACTATTAAAAATTAGCACTACATGGCACCTTTGGGTTGGCAATTTCAGAAGAAAGGCCAGTGAATAAATGGGCAGAAAGAATGCATTTCCTCCAGGACATTTTTGAGGCATGTTGGGTTGCTTATATGGATAATAAATAAATAACTTCTCTCTACAAGGTAATAAACTGGAGCCACTTCACCTCAATTTTTTAGTAAGCTCATTTTAACAAAGGGAAAAAGCAAGGACTAATGAATGTGTAGCACTCGAAAATAGTGACTCCACTATGAAAAGAGAGATGAAATTGCTGCAGTCTCCTGTCTTCAGCATCTTGCTATATGTGAGACATGGATATTAAGGAACCAGGACATTCAGGGTAGACAGACTCCTGGGTAGACAGATGCATATTACTTCAAGCCCCAGTAGTTTGTCTACCCAGGATCTCAAGCCCACCTGATCCCCTAGTCTTGAGAGCCTGATCTCCACCCCGAGCTGCAACATCCACATTTTTAGCACACTATCTCAAGTCCCGCTAGAGTGAATTCATCTACCTGGGATGGGAGTCTCATTCCCAGCTGCAATGTAGACATACCCTTTGAATTGAAATGCTACTGGCAATTGTTTCCCATTAGCTATACCTGGCACACAACTAATGAGGAGGTAATTTCCTGAATTTAACTAGAGTGATACTGGGTATCATCAAGATGATCAGAGAAAGAACAATGGAGTTTGTGGGACATGTGGGTCAGATGAGCGGGAAAAGATTGCCAAAGCAAGTTTTGCAGGGGCTGGTGCCAGATGCTAGGGGCACAAGATGACCGTGGGTGAGTGTGATTCAAATATGTGGCTAACTGAATGGGATGTGGCCTGGCCACTTCTCAAGGCTGTGTGAAGATGACGAAACATGGAAGAAGATGGTTGGCCAATGGCTCCCCTTTGTTTTCTTTACTATTTGTTGTGATGTGACTCTATGGTGCTTGGAACTATGAAACAATGTATGTATGTACCATAGAGGATCCACTACAAGTTATATAGTAACGTATATGGAAGTTTACTGTTTTCTATTTAATTTCTCTTATTGTTGTTGTCAAATTATTGATTAAATCTCAATTCTTATTGATATTTTATATACCAGTTTTGATGCTCTAGTCTATTTTGACCAAGCAATTAGTTAGAAAAGACAGATTATCCTTTGTATAAAGAATGTTTTTCAATGAAATTTTTCAAATTTCAACCAAAGTATCCAAATGTCAAATTTTGAAACAAAAAGAAGGGGGAAAAATTAGCTAATTTTTGCAATTCCTTCTCCCCCATTTCTGATGACTAACTCAATAGTAGGTTCACATTTTTTTCAAATTTCAATGAAATGTCAATGTTGGGGAAAAAAGAAGAGGGTGAGGGTTCACATTGAAAATGTTTTCCCTTTTGGGGGGTCATTTCCAAAAGAAATATCCCCATTTTTTCAGGTGAAATTATATTCCAGATTCTTCATTTCCTTCCCTTCCCCCCTCCTTCCCTCCACTATCCTTAAAGAAGTGTCTGTCACACAATGAATAGCACTATCTCCAGTTGAAAAGCCTGAAGAGTTGCATTCAGTCAGAGTCTGTGGTTGTGTTGTCCAGAAGAAGTTGTCACTCAAGCAACCAAGCTGCTTTCTTCTATCACAATTAGACCATGTGATGTAATAATTGGAGATATACCTTCACTAGCAGGACTAATTTTTGCCCCAGATCCCTAAGTGGCCCCCTCAAGGATTGAACTCACAACCCTGGGTTTAGCAGGCCAATGCTCAAACCACTGAGCTATCCCTCCCCCCTTCTACAACTCCCAGCTGGGAATTAAATCAGAATCTGAATTCGCAGCACTGCAAAGTAAGTGAGCAAACTAAAATTTCTGCCTTTTTCCTTTTTATAATTCCAAAGTGTATTTTAGGTTTTAGAGTTATTTTGTTATCAGATTGACTTCAGATATCAGAAAATTATTTTTTGTTCATTCGATACAGGTGCCACATTATTTGGGACCCCACTTCATATGCTATTGTGTTAGCAACAAGAACTGGTTGGAAAATTTGCAATCCTGTGGAAAAAAATTGAGGTTTTGAAGGTGTGTGTTTATTTGTTTTTGGTCTTAAATGGGGATGAAAAGCCAAAGTTTCTAAATTAGTAATGAGGAAAAATTCCCCCCCCCCCCAATTTTGTTTCAGGTCAATTGAAAAGTTTCATTTTGATTTTGACTCCTTTTTTACAAAAATAAAGTACATTTTGAAATGACCATTTGTTTCAAAATGAAAAATTGAAATCTCTCATTCAAAAATATCAAGACAGTATGTTTTGAAATTTTCAAAACATTTTCCCCCATCTTTTTTTTTTCAAAATGAGATTGCCGAAATCAACACAATTATTAAAAAAAATCGCTTTAGTCTATATGGCATTTTCTGAAAGAAAATTGTTTCGACAAAAAATTTCTGATCAACTCTATTAGTAAATGCATTTACCACATTTACTAGAAACATTTATCTTAGCAAGTGAGACTAAAGCACATATTGAGATTCTAGCACAGAACATGAATCAAGGGCTTTACTTGGTGATAAAAATTCCAAATAACTTCTCTTGTGAAATGAATTTCACACATAAAAAATACATAATCTTCTTTTGTATTACTTTTAGAAATAAAAAAAATGTCCCTTTAATGCCCATGCTGGGGAAAAAAAAGAGCGAGGTTGATATGTATCGCAGTTTAGTCATATTTAGAAAAAATCCATTCTGGATGATGTAATCTAGTGTTATGTCTAATGGATAATGACAGAGGAAGCCATGCCAAGACCATATTGCACCCAGCTGAGCTAGGCAGCCAGCGTTTCACCAGTCTGTCTTTATTAGTGTGTATCCTACTGAAAAGCATTCTTCTATTGCAGAGATATACAGCCAAAGATAATGCTAGTTGTTTTTCATACATAAAAATGACTAGTCATCATCATAACTAAGTTACTATAGTTATGGGGGGGAAGTAAATATTCTGCATAATTGGATTTACCAATTCCAAAAAACCAGTGATTTCATAGGAAAATATTTTCTAAGAACTCTATACTCTAGGTTCAACAATCTATGTAAGACAAATGTGCTGGATTGAGGAAATTAATGCTTTGTCATCATTTGAATTGTTGAAGGAAAACTAGGCCTGAAGGAAAATATTTTTTTTATGGATTCGCCTACAAAATGGACACGGCCCTGTAAAGGCATTGGTTAGCAGTGAAGATCCTTGCATGTTATACAAGTGCACCAAATAATTAATGGATAATTTGCCACAATAGTATGAGGGACAGTTTGCTCAAATCTACCTTCTGTTTGTAAATCATGCAGCCTCTTCATAAATTCTATGGTGGGTTTTCTTACCCTGAGATATCCCATTTTGTTTGTCCCAATCTACATGAGAGCTATGTAAGATCAGGTGAGAATCAGATTCTTTCCTCTCCTGCTCACACTGAGCAGTGCTTTATTCCATGAGACGTCCCATTGTAGGACTAAATGCCAAGTAAGTTACTGGTCAACTTGGGTAAGAGTGGCAGCAGACAACAAGAGTGTGTGTTTTTAATCATATATCAGAGGGGTAGCCACGTTAGTCTGGGTCTGTAAAAAATAACAAAGAGCCCTGTGGCACCTTATAGACTACAAGACGTATTGGAGCATGAGCTTTCGTGGGTGAATACCCACTTCCTCAGGCGCATGAAGGAAGTAAGTATTCACCCATGAAAGCTTATGCTCCAATATGTCTGTTAGTCTATAAGGTGCCACAGGACTCTGTTATTTTTTAATCATGTTAGCTCAATTGAGTTAGTTTAACACGTTTAAAAAGCCCCTTCTAAGCTTCCTTCTGAAGGAACCCTACTGTACAGCGCAGACAGGTAACATGGCTTCAGATGTGCTAGCCTTTGTCTTCAGCGGGTTCTTCACACATGTTAAGCTAACACAACTGGAAAACATACCCCCTTTTGCCTGTCAAGACAGAGTGAAAGTGGCTTGCTTTTTTACATTTGACTATTTAAGTCACATAGTTAACTTCTAATACATACCAGAGGGAAAGAGAATCATGTGAATATTTAGAAAGGAAAAAGTAGCCTTTTTAAATAAGGGGTTACTGAGATTATTTAGTAAATTTTGATGCATTGATGGTTAAGAGGAGATATCAATCACTAACCAAAAAATGGAATGATTCCAAAAGCAAGTCTGTGTTGAGACAATGATGTCCTAATTTACAAACATGTTAGCCTCTGCTATTATTTTTAATAGATGCAGCAGTTACAAAAACAAGATTACGGTAGCGCTGCATAGACCATGTGGCATCTGGTAAAGTGGTCCACAATCTGCCTTTTTTTTTAAAAAAACAAATACATTAAAGATGTGCCCAGTTTATCTTTGTGTATCTTCTGTGCAGGTGGCTGGACTTAACATTTAAAAGCAGAACGGGATGTGAGCTAAATCCCAACAGGAGGAGTCCTTTGACCTCTTATTAATGTACAGACATGTTAAACAGTCTATGAGCTCTAGCTGGGAATCTGTCTGCCTATTTTTGAAAAGTAGCTTTTATTTCCATGCTCAGTATTGTACTGCAGCTGTCATATGGCCATGCATTTTAAAGTTCTCTGCCTGTCAATCATTGCCAAATTAAAAAAACAAAACGAAAAACACAAAAACCTAAAAGCACCAGGATTTCAAAAGAGCAGAGATTCCAGCATTTTGCAGGGTAACTGGGCTGTCTACAGAAGAACATTTGATATATATTATTTTTAGACCAAAGAACCACTGTATTTTTTACTGTAAATTATGTATTTTGTCATGGGAGTGGGGGGAGAAGCAGCAGATTAATTGTGAGTTTACTGGAAATGCAAATTAATCTGGAAGTATAGTGCAGAATTGAGACAAAGTAGATATTAATTTAATTACAAAGGATTAAGCCTGGGCTCCCTTCGGTGCATGTAGATGCTTGGGATAAGGTACTGCAGGTGGGTGAGGGTTGTTCTTTTAGTAGCTCAGTGAGACTCTAAGGCCCGAGATGTCTGTATTAAAGGAAAAGACAGACACTGATACAGGAACACTAAAGACAATGGCAAAGCTCCTATTGACTTTAATGGGAGCAGGCGCAGGTCCATTTGTATGGTTTGATTAAAAAACTTTAACCAACCAACTACAATGGGGTCCGCAGTAAGAGTGACTGTTTCAGTGTTTGTGGATCACCAGGCTGCTAGTGACAGGAGGAGACATTGCTACTTTTAGATCACAATTTAAAGTGGAATCACCTGAAAGCAAAATATAAAAATCTTAGTATAAACACCGTGCATTCATAAAACACTAATTACCCTTGTTTTCTTTCTGACACAAAATGGACAAGTGTTTTGCATCAATGGAGTTGGGATGAACAAGTTCAATGCTCTGTGGGTGCCTTTGAACATTGAGAAAACCAGAGGAAGGGCCAGATGTATTACTGTGTTGGTCTCAGTCATATCCTTGTTATTACTACTGACAGGTAACTTACATTCTACTTTTCCCTGCAGCCAAACCACCTTAGGCTCTGCTCTCATCAGATTGTGTGTGCTAAGCAGAATTGGAAGACCGCCAAAGAAAAATCAGGTGTTACGGGTGTAATACCTCTTTTGCCACTGGCTTAGTATCTGTATGGTGTGCAAACAGGATATGGACACTTCACAGTCTTAGGCCTGGTCTACACTATGATTTTAGGTCAAATTTAGCAGTGTTACCTCGATTTAAGCCTGGACCCATCCACACGATGAAGCCCTTTTTTTCAGCTTAAAGGGCTCTTTAAATCGATTTCTTTACTCCACCCCTGACGAGGGGATTAGCGGTGAAATCGGCCTTGCTGGGTCGAATTTGGGGTAGTGTGGATGCAATTCGACGGTATTGGCCTCTGGGAGCTCTGGGGGTATGTCTACACTACGGGATTATTCCGATTTTACAGAAACCGTTTTTTAAAAACAGATTGTATAAAGTCGAGTGCACGCGGCCACAATAAGCACATTAATTCGGCGGTGTGCATCCATGTACCAAGGCTAGCATCGATTTCCTGAGCGTTGCACTGTGGGTAGCTATCCCATAGCTATCCCATAGTTCCCGCAGTCTCCCCCGCCCATTGGAATGCTGGGTTGAGATCCCAGTGCCTGATGGGGCAAAAAACATTGCCACTGGTGCTTCTGGGTACAGCCTCACCCCTCCCTCCGTGAAAGCAGCAGCAGCCAACCGTTTTGTGCCTTTTTTCCTGGGTGAACTGTGCAGACGCCATTCCACGGCAAGCATGGACCCTGCTGAGCTCAAGACAGCAATCATGGACATTTTAAACACCTCGCGCATTCTCGTGCAGTCAATGCTGAACCGGGACCTGCAAAGCCAGGCGAGGAGGTGGCGGCTATGGCAGAGCAGCGACGAGAGTGATGAGGACATGGACACAGAATTCTGTCAAAGTGCGGGCCCCTGAGCTTTGGAGATCCTGCTGGTAATGGGGCAGGTTCTAGCCATTGAATGCCGATTTTGGGCCCGGGAAACAATCACAGACTGGTGGGACCGCATAGTGTTGCAGGTGTGGGACAATTCCCAGTGGCTGCAAAACTTTTGCATGCGTAAGGGCACTTTCATGAAACTTTGTGACTTGCTTTCCCCTGCCCTGAAGCGCCAAAATATCAAGATGAGAGCAGTCCTCACAGTTGAGAAATGAGTGGCAATAGCCCTCTGGAAGCTTGCAACGCCAGACAGCTACCGGTCAGTCGGGAATCAATTTGGAGTGGACAAATCTACTGTGGCAGCTGCTGTGATGCAAGTAGCCAAAGCAATCACTAAGCTGCTGCTACGAAAGGTTGTGACTCTGGGAAATGTGCAGGTCATAGTGGATGGCTTTGCTGCAATGGGATTCCCTAATTTTGGTGGGGCGATAGATGGAACCCATATCCCTATCTTGGCACCGGAGCACCAGGGCACCCACTACATAAACCACAAGGGGTACTTTTCCATGGTGCTGCAAGCACTGGTGGATCACAAGGGACGTGTCACCAACATCCACGTGGGATGGCCGGGAAGGGTTCATGACGCTCGCGTCTTCAAGAACACTACTCTGTTTAAACGGCTGCAGCAACGGAATCACTTCCCAGACCAGAAAATAACAGTTGAGGATGTTGAAATGCCTGTAGTTATCCTGGGGGACCCAGCCTACCCCTTGATGCCATGGCTCATGAAGCCATACACAGGCAGCCTGGACAGTGGTCAGGAGCTGTTCAACTACAGGCTGAGCAAGTGCAGAATGGTGGTAGAATGTGCATTTGGCTGTTTAAAGGCGCGCTGACGCACATTACTGACTCGCTCAGACCTCAGCCAAACCAGTGTCCCCATTGTTATTGCTGCTTGCCGTGTGCTCTACAATCTCTGTGAGAGTAAGGGGGATACCTTTATGGCGGGGTGGAAGGCTTAGGCAAATCACCTGGCCACTGATTATGCACAGCCAGACACCAGGGCGATTAGAAGAGCACACCAGGAAGTGGTGCGCATTAGAGAAGCTTTGAAAACCAGTTTCATCACTGGCCAGGGTACAGTGTGACTGTTGTGTTTGTTTCTCCTTGATGAACCCCCCCCCTCCTTGATTGACTCATTCCCTGTAAGCCACCTACCCCCCCACCCCTCCCCCTTCGATCACAGCTTGCTTTCTAAGGAAATAAAGTCAAACTCATTTAAAAATCATGTATTCTTTATTAATTCATTATAAAAAGAGGGAGAGAACTGACAAGGTAGCCCGGGTGTGGTTTGGGAAGAGGATATTAGGGAAGGAAAAGGCCACTAAAAAAATTTCATAATAATGAGAGCCTTTTGGTTGGGCTGTCCACTGGGGTGGAGTGGGCGAGTGCACGGAGCCTACCCCCACGAGTTCTTACTCGTCTGGCGGGTGAGGAGGCTAAGGAACATGGTGAGGGGGGAGGGTGGTTATACAGGGGCTGCAGCAGCACTCTGTGATCCTGCTGCCGTTCCTGAAGCTCCACCATACGTCGGAGGATGTCAGTTTGATCACACAGCAGCCCCAGAGTTGCATCCCGTCACCACTGATCTTCCTGCCGCCACCTCTCATCTCGAGCATCTCTCCTCTCATCTCGAGCGTCTCTCCTGTCCTCATGTTCATCCCTCCTGTCCTCATGTTGGTCCCGCCTGTCCTCACGGTCACTGGCATCTTTCCTGTACTTTGATACCATGTCCTTCCACTCATTCAGATGAGCTCTTTCATTGCGGGTCACTTCCATGATTTCCGAAAACATTTCTTCTCGCGTCTTTTTTTTCCGCCGCCTTATCTGAGATAGCCTTCGGGATGGAGTAGGGAGGCTTGAAAAATTTGCAGCTGCATGAGGGAGGGAAAAAAGGGAGAGAAGTATTTAAAAAGATACATTTTAGAGAACAATGGTCATACTCTTTCACGGTGAACAACACTATTCACCTTACATAGCACATGTGTTTTCACTACAAGGTCACATTTTGCATCTTAATATTGAGTGTCTGCGGCTTTGGTGTTACAGATCACAGACGCAGGTCCGGGCAGCAGAATTCAGCTTGCATACGGCCATGGTAAGCCACTGTCTTTCGTCTTCTGCAGTCTTCATCTATCCAGCGCCCTCCTTTCCCAAATAGCAAACAAAGCCCGTTGAGTGTTGCTTCTTTCCTGATAATGTGCAGCAGCAGAAACCATCCCCGTGGCTGGTATCATGGAAGATCACTGCTAAACACCCCCCTTTCCTCCGCCTCCAACCGCGTGGCTGGTATCATGGAAGATCACTGCTAGCCAAACGCGGAAAAGCTCAGCGCCAATTGCCCCCCCCCCACCTTCCCCCTGCTTGGTTACCTGCAGAGAAGGATTTCTTTTAAGCCACAGGCAAACAGCCCAGTAGGAATGGCCATCTCTGTCCCCTTACTTAAATTCCAAAATTTCAACCAGGTTACCATGAATGATATCACTCTCCTGAGGATAACACAGCGAAATAAAGAACGGATGTTGCTTGAATGCCAGCAATCACTGGGACCATACGCAGCTAGGCTTTGTCATGCAATGATACCAGATTACTTGCTACATGCATGGCGTGGTCAAGTGTCCTACCATGGAGGACGGAATAAAGCAGCGCTGCCCAGAAACCTTCTGCAAAGGCTTTTGGAGTACCTCCAGGAGAGCTTCATGGAGATGTCCCTGGAGGATTTTTGCTCCATCCCCAAACATGTTAACAGACTTTTCCAGTAACTGTACTGACCGCGAATGCATCCCAAGTCCTCAGGGCAAATTAATCATTAAAAAATGCTTGCTTTTAAACCATGTTTTATATTTACAAGGTACACTCACCAGAGGTCCCTTCCATGGCTTCATTGTCTGGGATAGTGGCTTGGGAGGGCTGGGAGGGTAATTCCGTCAGGGTGAGAAAAAGGTCCTGGCTGTTGGGGAGAACGGAGTGCTGTGTGCTCTCTGCAAGCTCGTCCTCCTCTTCCTCCTCCTCATCTTCCCCGTCCGCAGAATCCTCAGGCAAGGCTAAGATTACCCCCACCTCGGAATCCATGGACAGGTGGCGGACCCCCCTAGAATTGCGTGCAGCTCAGCATAGAAGCGGCATGTTTTCGGCCCTGCCCCGGACTTTCCATTTGCTTCTTTGGTTTTCTGGTAGGCTTGTCTGAGCTCCTTAACTTTCACACGGCACTGTACTGAGTCCCTGGTGTGGCCTCTCTGCATCATGGCCTTGGAAATTTTTTCAAATGTTTTTTCATTTCATCTTTTGGAACGGAGTTCTGTTAGCACAGAATCCTCTCCCCATACAGTGATCAGATCCAGTACCTCCCATGCAGTCCATGCTGGAGCTCTTTTTTGATTCTCAGGAGGCTGCGTTGTTACCTGATGAGCTCTGCGTGGTCACCTGTACTGATGATCTCTCCACGCTGGGCGAACAGGAAATGCAATTCAAAAGTTCGCAGGGCTTTTCCTGTCTACCTGGCCAGTGCATCCAACTCCAGATTGCTGTCCAGAGCGGTCAAAATGGTGCACTGTGGGATAGCTCCCGGAGGCCAATACCGTCGAATTGCGGCCACAATAACCCTAATCCGACATGGCAATACCGATTTCAGTGCTACTCCCTTCATCAGGGAGGAGTACAGAAATCGGTTTAAAGAGCCCTTTATATCAATATAAAGGGCTTTGTTGTGTGGACGGGTGCAGGGTTAAATCGGTTTAACGCTGCTAAATTCGGTTTAAACGCGTAGTGTAGACCAGGCCCCAGAGTCCTCCATTGTGACTGCTCTGGACAGCGCTCTCAACTCAGATGCACTGGCCAGGTAGACAGGAAAAGCCCCGCAAACTTTTGAATTTCATTTCCTATTTGGCCAGTGTGGCAAGGTGCAGGTGAGTGCAGATCTCGTCAGCAGAGGTGACCATGATGGAGTCCCAGGTTCGCAAAAGAGCTTCAGCATGGACTGAATGGGAGGTACGGGATCTGCTCACCGAATGGGGAGACGAATCTGTGCTAGCTGAACTCCAATAAACGAAATGCCAAAACATTAGAAAAAGTCTTCAAGGGCATGAAGGACAGAGGCCATAACAGGGACGCATAGCAGTGCCACGTGAAAATGTAGGAGCTACGGCAAGCCTACCAAAAAAGCAGAGAGGAAAACGGCCGCTCCGGATCAGAGCCCCGAACATGCCACTTCTTTGATGAGCTGCATGCCATGTTAGGGGGTGCAACCACCACTACCCCAACCCTGTGCTTTGACTCTGTCAATGGAGAATCACACAACACGGAAGCGGGTTTTGGGGATGAGGAAGATGATGATGAAGAGATTGAAGATAGCTCACAGCAAAGAAGCAGAGAAACTGATTTCCCCAACAGCCAAGATATGTTTCTCACCCTGACCCCCAGTAACCCCCCCCAAACCCCCCAGGGTGCTCCGACCCCCTGAAGTGGAAAAGGGACCTCTGGTGAGTGTACCTTTGTAAATATTACACATGGTTTAAAAGCAAGCATGTTTAATGATTAATTTGCCCTGGCATTCACAGCCAGGACAGCTACTGGAAAAGTCTGTTAACGTGTATGGGGATGGAGCAGAAATCATCCAGGGACATCTCCATAAAGCTGTGCGGGCTCCATACTTGCTGTGGTATGGCGTCCGCACAGGTAACCCAGGAAAAAAGACATGAAATGATTGTCTGCCGTTGCTTTCACGGAGGGAGGGAGGTGGCGGGGCCTGACGACATGTACCCAGAATCACCCTCAACACTGTTTTTGCTCCATCAGGCATTGGAATCTCAACCCAGAATTCCAATGGGCAGTGGAGAGTGCAGGAACTGTGGGATAGCTACACATAGCTACCCACAGTGCAACACTCTGGAAGTCGACACTAGCCTCAGTACTGTGAACTCAGTCCGCCGACTTAATACACTTAGAGCATTTTTTGTGGGGACACACACAATTGACTATAACAACGATTTCTGAAAAACCAAGTTCTATAAATTCGAACTAATTTAGTAGTGCAGATATATCCTTAGACAGTTCCAAAGTTTCTGTTGCCTGGCTCGTTTCGAGTTGCTGCTGGTAGGTGCCTGACTCCTCCTACTGGTGTGCTAAAGAATAAAGCTACTTAGCACTGACCACACTAAGGCAGTGACTACCACACTTGAATTTACCCAATAATTCAAACTCACACAAGCAAATATATTAAAAACAATAACTATAAACTGTATGTAGGGATGTGATTAAAGAGATATATACAATTAGTACAAATATTAAATGATTAAAATGCTTAGAGATATTCATAATACTTTGTAGTTACTAAAGGCTACACTGGCAAGCATGTGACCACACAGTCCCGCAATGTTCCTAAACAAAAGTGTCTCCACTTGTTTCATGTCTCAGGTACTCAGGTGTGGAGACATGTTGCAGGCCTGTAAGATGTTGTTGTTAGAAATACACTTTATTATACTGTGAACTTGAGTGCAGGTCTTGATGATCTAGGTAGATACAAGTCTTTTTATAGATGCAATGTGCCTTAATGGTGCAAGATTAAACTCTAACCACCTATCTAAACTATAATACAGGGTACTCACTCAGGTTCCTCTTCTGGCTGAGCAGTCAGGAGACTGGTGCAGGCCAGCAGGTCCTCCCCGGGGATGGCTGGAGAAGGACTAACCACCTGCTCCCTTCTGGAACAGTGCTGACAGTCTTTAAAGCTTGGAATCTGCAGGTTCAGCTGTAAAGAGGTCAGGTCTCTGCAGTGGTGCTGAGCAAGGTGTGCTGGGGATGCTGCTGCATCCTCTGACTTGAAGTAACAACAACACACACCAGACACATGGTTTCCATAGTTTCCATCATCAGCACCTTCACTATAAAAATTATTCCCGCACCCCTGGATCTCTGGACCCAAAATCCCAGATCTGGTGTGGGCTGGCTGCCGTGCAAGCAGACTGCAGGTGGTGGCAGGAGAGATAGGCTGTCTCCTCTTCTTGCTGGCAGGCCAGTGGAACAGATTGTATCCTCCTGAGGCTCTTCTGTAAGCTGAGGTTACAGTCAGTTCAATTGCTGGGCCTGGAAGTGCTGGTCTGGCTGGCTGTACCATTATCTGCTCGTCCCAGCTGGGCTCTGCCATATGGACGGAATGCAAGGCTATTTATAGCCTCCCTCCTGTTTTGCCACACATCTGGGGCTCTGCACAGGCTAGAAACTGCTTGCAGTCTGTCCATCTTCTGCCATCTAAGTGGCTGCTGGGAACTGCTGTTGTCTCCCCCCCCACACTGGTTGAGGGAGGAGGGTTGCCAGAGTTACTGAGGGGTGGTGTCGTATCCCCTCCCTTTACCTTCTGCTGATGGTGGAAGTCAACAGTGCAGGACTCTGTTGTGGACCCCATAGGGCCCCAAAGGTGTGTCTCTTCTCTTGAGGCACAGCCCCCTTGTTAAGGGGGTGAGTAGCTAGGCAGGGAATGGCGTGGTTCTTCCTGCTGATCAGTGATCCTCTTCCCACGTGACACTCCTAAAGTGGCACTTTCCCCACTTTGTCACTACTGAAATAAGCATTGTAGTCCCAGGTACAGTGGTATTGGTGGTATGATCCAGAGGATCGGACACCTGAGTAGAGTCAACAGACGTGGGTTCAATTCCCAGTTGTACCATTAACTTGCCATGTGATCTTGGATGAATCACTTTGTCCCTGTGTCTCAGTTTCCCAATAATGTTAACCCACCTTAATAAATCTACATTTCTGATGAAGGGCACGGACTGACTATAGCATTTGCCCCCAACAGTAAACTGAATCCAAATATTGATGAACAAGGCCAAGTATGTTAGTCCATAAATAAAATAAACTCTAATGTATCGTGGATAGTTCTCTGAAGATGTCCACGCAGTGTGCAGAGGCGGTCAAAAAAGCAAAGAGGATGTTAGGAATCCTTAAAAAGGGGATAGAGAATAAGACTGAGAATATATTATTGCCCTTATATAAATCCATGGTACGCCCACATCTCGAATACTGTGTACAGATGTGGTCTCCTCACCTCAAAAAAGATATTCTAGCACTAGAAAAGGTTCAGAAAAGAGCAACTAACATGATTAGGGGTTTAGAGAGGGTCCCATATGAGGAAAGATTAAAGAGGCTAGGACTCTTCAGTTTGGAAAAGAGAAGACTAAGGGGGGACATGATAGAGGTATATAAAATCATGAGTGATGTTGAGAAAGTAGATAAGGAAAAGTTATTTACTTATTCCCATAATACAAGAACTAGGGGTCACCAAATGAAATTAATAGGCAGCAGGTTTAAAACAAATAAAAGGAAGTTCTTCTTCACACAGCGCACAGTCAACTTGTGGAACTCCTTACCTGAGGAGGTTGTGAAGGCTAGGACTATAACAATGTTTAAAAGGGGACTGGATAAATTCATGGTGGCTAAGTCCATAAATGGCTATTAGCCAGGATGGGTAAGAATGGTGTCCCTAGCCTCTGTTCATCAGAGGATGGAGATGGATGGCAGGAGAGAGATCACTTGATCATTGCCTGTTAGGTTCACTCCCTCAGGGGCACCTGGCATTGGCCACTGTCGGTAGACAGATACTGGGCTAGATGGACCTTTGGTCTGACCCGGTACGGCCTTTCTTATGTTCTTATGTTATGTTAACCAAAGAAAAAGAAGATTTAATATGTGCAATGTGATCTGATGTGTAAGCTATTCCCTTCTCACCAGCCCTGCCAGTACGTCCAATTCTGTGCGTGTGGGTGTCTATGTCACAGGCCATATCGTAATTGACCATAGTTTTAATGGAAGGAATATCGAGACCACGAGCTGCCACATCAGTAGCAACCAGAATTGGGATCCCCTTTTTCTTAAAGTCTGAAATGACTTTACAAAGATGTATATCTACATTACAAAGATGTATATCTGAAAAGTGTCTAAATGATCATGGGTTTTTTTCAAAGCAACATGGTGTGTACATAAACATAGCTTGCTAGGGTGAATATGTTTGCAGAAGATACAAGCTCTCAGGGGCTCAGTTTGAATCAGGAAGTTGGAACACTTTATATACCCATTGTTTGGCATAGCACTGCTGCTCCTCCTGAAATCTTTGATTCTGATTCTCCCTTTCCCCATTTCTTCTATTCCCTACCTCACTATCCTCTCCAGAATGGCTTATTGGGCTGCTATCCATTTCATCATCCCCTACGTGCTTCAGGAGATGGATCCTTTGGGAACAGAGCACCTCCTGGAAAAAGGAGTATCAGACCAGTAGTGAGCATATCAAACATCCCTTGAATTTCTGGTTAACACTGCATTTTTCACAAGCATATCAGTTAAAGTAATTTTAGGTGTTATAACAATAGCAGGTGTAGGCACCCTTTACTGAAGGCCCTTTGAACTTAATTTGGAGTGTTCTAAATTTGGGAAGATCCTGAGTGCTGCAATCCAGCCTTGAAGACTGCAACTCCCGTGATGCCTTGGGGAAAAGAGAGAGAGACTCTTCCTCTTCTAGGGAATTCAGGGAGAGCATGCAGTAAGCTCCATTTTGGGAGAGAAGCTGAGATCACTTTGTGGAGCTCTGTCCAAATCCGGACTGGAGCTGCTGCTAAACTGCTGCTAGTAAGCCAGAAGCTTCTGTTGAGAACCTGCTGGGTTTTGATCAAGCAGGGAGTCTCAGAGGATGTTGATGGGCTTCACTGAAGCCAGAGCAGAGACTCATGCTGTGCCAGAGCTGGCAATACATCGAGTTTTTCTCACCACCCCCTCTAAAACCTCACCTGGTCCCTCTTCAGGGACCATTCTTGTGAGGAGACCCTACTTCAGGAAGTAGCTACCTGCTCCACAAGGGGGAAATGGATCCGGTACCTCTTCAACATCAAGGAATAGGGTTTTATTCCAAATATTTTTTAGTCCCCCAAAAGACAAGGCGGTGGAGACCCACCCTTGACCTGAAGCAACTCAATGTTTTTATTTCACAAGCTAAACTTCTGCATGGTTACAGAAGTATCAATAATACTGTCCATAGAAAAAGATATATAGTGCACAGCTCTTGGTATGAAAGAAACGTACTTTCCTGCTAATATTCCCCTTCCTGTAAAAGATTCCTCAGAGTTATGGTGGGGCCTGACCACTATCAATATAAAATACTCCCATTCAGTCTGTAACTGCAAGCAGGGTCTTCATGAAAGTATTTTCCATAGTAGCAGCACAACTCAGATGGGCAGTTCCACCATCTTCCTGTATCTAGATGACTGGTTTCTTACAAGGCAGGTCATGTCCACAAGTCATAGCATTGACCTCATAGCTGCTATATCTCCAGCATCCCTGGGAATCTCTGGGAACATGGAAAAGTCTACTCCGACTCTGACACAGACTATAGATTTCATAGAAGCAACCTTAGACTCAGTCAGAGCAAAGGCTTATCTCCCTTTGGACAGATTCAAAGTCATAGGCAGACCAACAGATCAGGTTATATACAACCCTAGGCATCAATCCAGATTTGCCTTATTCTCCTTGGTCACATGGCATCAAGTACTTATGTAACACTGTTCATCAGATTCCACAGGCTTGGCTTTGAACTATATATGAGCAAACACAGAATGAATATGTGGTGACAATCCCCATCAAGATAAGGGTCTCTCTGACTTGATGGAAAGATCCTGCACAAGAGTTCCTTTATTATCCCCAACTTCCAGAGCCGTCCCTTGGGTACGGCGAATTGGGGCAACCACTCCAGGCCCCACGCTTTGGGGCGCCCCGCAGGCGGGAAGATGAGGCAGGTAGGTGAGCGGAGTGAGGGAGGAGGAGCCCCCCTACGAGAACCTTCCCCTCACCACAGCACCTCCTGCCTGCTGGCGGGCCCGACTGATCAGACAAACAGGAAGTGCAGCACATACAGTTCCAGGGGAGCTCAGAGCTTATTCTCCAGAGAAAATTATCTACTCCCTTTGACGGTCCATTTGAACTATGTCTTTCTTTTATCACATTGCTTCCTTGAGTACTGCAGAAGACCATGATTTAGTCTCATCACACCCAAATAATCCAGGAAGTTCTGGTTCACAGGTTTTCTGCTTATGTCAGCCTAGCAGCCCATCAGCATACACACCTTCCCGGATGTCTTATCTCAAGAGAACAGCAGGGTCAGACATCCCAGCTCTGAAGCTCTTCACCTTACAATTTGGTATTTGGACAAGCATCAGACATAGAACATTGCTGTTCCAAAATTGTGCAAGCCATTCTTCCTAGTAGCAGAAAGGACTCCAAAAGAAAATGTTACCTAGTAAAGAGGAAATGTTTCTCTATCTGGATACAGCAGCACTGTATGTCTCCTGAGACAACAGGTATTCCTGATATTTTAGATTACCTCCTTACCCTCAGGACAACGGGTCTTTCCCCAGGTCAATATGGGTTGACCTGTTGGCAATCAGTGCATTTCACCCACCAACAGATGGCTACTCTGTCTTTACTCACCCAAATACCTCAAGATACCTAAAGGGCTTAATTAGAACAACCCCTCAATGGGACCTTAATTTAGTGCTTTCAGCATTTACCTAGCCAACTTTTGAACCACTGGCCACTTGTTTGATGCTTCACCTATCTATCAAGTTTGCCTTTCTTGTTGCCATCACCTCGGCCAGACAGGCAGGTGAACTGGGGGCCCAAATGGCAAACTCCTCCTTGCACTCTATTTCATAAAGACAAGTTCTCCCTACAACTATATCCAGAATTCACCTCTGAAGTACTTTTAGAATGTCATATAAACCAGACTATCCTTCATTCCTCCCGAAGCCCTATATCTCCAGCGTAGAGAAGAGCCTTCGTTCCCTCAATGAGAGATAAAGTTTTGCATTTTGCCTACAGAGAACAAAACAGATCAGAAAGTCACCTAGGCTGTTCGCTGTCATAGCGGAATGAGTCCAAGGAGAAGCTGCTTCTTTCCAGAGACACTCCAAGTAGATCTCTGCCCATCTGCTACTTTATCAGCTGGCATACCTTCCTGCCCCACATGGGGTACAGGCTCACTCTATGACAGCACAGGCAGTCTCAGAAACAGAACTTCAAGAAGTGTTATATTTGCAAGGCAGCAATGTGGAGTTCTATCCACACATTCACAAGACATTATTCTTTGGTCCAAGACTGCTCCACTGACATAACCTTCCAAACATTGACCTTGATCCTGAAATCAGAACATGGGTAAACCCTTGCACCCGCATGGGAATCTGACATCAATGACTCTCCAGGAGTCAGCCTATATGGCTCCATAATATATTGCTGGCAGTTCTTCCTATACCAGTTTCTCATTCTCACCAGTGTCACCCCTCTGACAAATGGTATCAGATGTCTGTGGCCTTGCAGGTTGGCTTCCCAGTGATGGCAAAATGAGCAACATGGAGTCTGGGTTTATTGTAAATTGTTTTATTCACATACATACACCAGTACTAGAACAGGAGTAATCACAAACAGCATGCAGGAAATTGCCTATGCTCTCACACCAATGTCTGGTTTCCAGGAAGCCACTTTGCATCACAAATTTACAGTAACAGAGAATAAACCCATCTGCTGCTCTCCACAGCTTCTCTTTACACAGAAGAACCTTGCAAAAACAAAACAAAACAACAACATAATGAAAAAATCCACAAATCCAGCATTTCTCCCGGGACTAAAAACTTGTTCACTTACTAAGAAAACTTGGAAGATTATGTAACAGTGACATCTGGTGACACCTGTCATAACAATATCAGATTTATTTAAAGTGTATTTAAAAATAAAAGAGCATTAATAAAATGCTATGTGACATTAAGCACACCTAATTATATTATGCTGTGGTACCCCATAGCCTTCAATTCATCCTAATTCCTCTTCTACTTTTTAAAAAATTATCATTTCTTCTATTAATTCTAATTTAAATTGCAAGCTCCTCTGACCAGGGATCTGTCTTGTTGTTTGTCTATAAGCTGTCACATACTCCCTAATACACATTATAAATAATAATAGTGAATGTGAATGCAGCAATGGTGCCATATGTGAATGCTATAAATTTCATGAACTGTTTCTGTTCTGAGTTATATTATCCAGCCACAAGATGATGCAAAAATCTAAATAGCATTTAGATTTTGGTCGCTACCCCAATAATAAAACAACAATAACAGAAAGACGGGTTTGGAAGGGAAAACCAATATAATGTGAAAACTTTCTCCCAAAGATTGCAATGTGAGTTATTTAAAAAAGCAAATTTATTACACTGAGGTTATTTGATTCTACCACAGTACCCGCAGTATAACCCATTCAAAGCAAAGGAAGAGTCAGATAATATGGTATTGTTGGCTTTTTTTAACTGGTGCCTAATGCAGCCTTTTGCAGAATTGTCCATGGTGTGTGTCAGTTTTCTCTTCTGAACTCCATCTCTTTTCCATTTCAGCCACCATAGGTTATATATTTGCAAAGAGTGACTTTCAGCTAGGAATCTTATCACAGCCCCTATTGGCTTGGCTTCTTTTGACCTTACCTGGCAAAGCAACTTTCTCAGAGCCCCAATAGGCTCTGTTTTGTTTTGTTTTGTTTTGTTTTGTTTTGGGTTGGGTTGGTTTTTTTTTTTTTTTTTGTTACAGCCTTGGCAACAGTAACATACAGCACACAAATACACAATAACTCCAGGCACCAGATGGGTTGGTTAAGTCTGTTCTAGTGTCTTGCCACCAGCTTGCAGACCCAACAGACTACAGATAACTGTCACTAAAACAAAAACACTTGTTGACTGTCAAATGACTGAACCAAATCTGTCACTGCAGTATGTTCTTGTTTGTCCATATCTACACCAAACTAGACTGCTCCTAGTTACAAACACTTGAAAGGATAACATAATAGGGTCTTCCTGGGGCATGAGCTTATACTCAACTCTCTTCACTTGTATGGGAGCTCATCTACAATAGCAGCATCTTGAAAGAGAAAGGTGAACAGTAGAATCACAATCAGGAGATGGTGACTTTGAAATAAATTTCTTCCCAAGTCTATCAAGGTGACTGCTACCTTATTTAGAGATTGCTGCATACAATAACAGAATAAAAAAGAGAGCAATATAGATGCAGAGAAAGTTTTAGTATCTGAGAGCCAAGGAAGGGGTAGGACTAACAGAAGGCATAAAGCAACAAGCATTAGATAGGCCTGGGGCAAAAATCAGGGTTTCTCATATAAACCTTTTACAGAAGTTAGCATCTCTAATCTACTTAACCATCTTCATTCACAATATGCTGTTTCACTTCTCTTGGACTCTCTGCCACTATATTCTCTTCCTGGCCAAGTTGTGGGTCCTACTTTTGTCTTCATGTGAAAGAACACCCAGGAGACAGGCCAGCGTAGAAGTTGCATTGACCAACATCACAGAGAGCAGCTAATCCAAGTGATGAGTGGCAAATAACTGAGAAAACATTTCTCCCCACTCCCAAGTGCAGAATATGATGACAGGTTGGAGAACCACTGCTCCCCAGGGAAAGTGCAGTGATATGTTATGGGCTATCCTATTCTGAGCCCTGGGGAGTGAAGTCTGGTACCTTTTGATTTCAGCAACCCCCCTGCAGCTAAAGGACTGAATTCTCAGTTTCTTTTCACAGAGGGCTAGAAGCCAGGATCTCACAGAGACTGACACGGGTTCAGTCTATTGTCAATTCCCTCTACTGCACCACAGCTCAGGGAGGGATTGGGTCCTGAAAAGTGTGCAGAGCAGGCACTCCTCCAGCAAGCAAGGTCTGCTCTGTATGCCAATATGGAAGCAGGGGAACGTCATGAGCTTGCCTTATCCATTAGGAGAGATGTGCAAAACACGGACATATGCAGTGGGTGCACAAATCTCCTTGATCCTGAGACTAAACAGGGAGATTATTTAATTTCCACATGCCCCAAAAGGTGCTGCTTCTCTGTATCACAGCACATGGCTTTCCCCTCCTCCTCACCTCCTTCCCTAAGCCACTAGGCCAGCTAAGCAGAACAGACCACATCCCCGACTAGGGTAAATCGGCATCACTCCATAAATGTCAGTGGAGCAATGCTGAGTTATACCAGCTGAGGGTTTTGCCCACACAGCTGAACATTTTTCTTCTATTTTTAGATGAAAAAAAATACAAGTTAGGAATATAATCTCTATCATCTACAGATATAAAATTCTAACACATATAAATGTCCCCCCTCCACACATTGTATGTCAGATGTGGAGAATCACATTGTTTTGAAAAAGATTACAAATTAAATTTAGGCTATAAGATTGTGTATGAAGCTTAGTCTTAAAATAGGGTGTTTGTAGGGAAAAGAAAAAAAATATCAGACAACTTTGAAAAATGGGTTTATTATTCAGCCATCATGGGGCCTCTGAGGGCTAATCACTGGCTGCTTTTATTATGCAAAACTGCATCTGGTGTTCAGCTTCAACATTTGGAGTAAGTACTGTATAATAACCCTGCTATTCTATGCTTATTTTCAAGTTCTAATATTTTTAATATCCTGTTAAGCACACCGCTGGCTTATCTTCAGTAAGAATCAGGATTTTAAAAGAATTAAATGAATTCACCAAAAGCTAAGAATATATAAATCCAGTTATTAGTTAGGCTGTTGAGGGCATTAGACTACATATTAGTATGCTCTTTTAGGAACACCACAAGATGTGCACATGTGAAAGGAAGGGGAAATGCATGTTTCAGTTTAGGTTTATTCACATTGCAATCTTTTGGCATGTTTTCTGGCACATTTATTAGAGAAGGTACACTAATTTTTCCCTGTTCTCTCTCATCAACAGCAGGGGTTGGAACCGCATTTCTCTAACAAAAGTTAGAGCTGTCGTGGCCATGGAGGGAACAAGCTGGGTTAATTTAATCAGCCATCCTGGTTGAGTGTTTTATCCAACATGTGCACTGTGTTCTACTCAGTGGATTTCTTAGAGAGCCCAAATCTCATATGGGCTGAGCTAGAGGTAGGTTGGGTCTGATAAGCCCATTTTCTGTATCCCTTTACTGAGGTCTGACCTGAAGACCTGGCTTGGCTTTGACCCTAGCCTCAAGAGTCATTCAAGGATCAAGGTCCAGAGCAGCAAGCCGAGAGGCACCTGGAGGCTGCCATCAGGCACATTCATTCTATTGTGTATGTCTTCTTCAGAGAAGGGACGCAAAATCCCCCTTTGTCCATTGGTCAACTGCCTGGTTACTTGCTGACCCAGTATGGGGTAGAGGGAAAACAGAGAATGAAAAACCCTGTTCATCCCTTACAGGAGAACACACAAATTGCAGAGTGCAGCAAACTGAGGTAATATCCATTCACTCCTTTCCTGTCCACTGTTTTTAAACACACCTGAAAAACCCGCCCCAATCACCCCCAGCCAACCCAATGCTGAGTAGGCACGTAGATAAACTAAGTGCCCTTTCTGCTCTGGAATGGAAAGCAGTTGGGTGGTTGCCTATTCTATGTTAAAACAAGTAAGAGAAACTCTGGTCACTATAAACACTTTAATTCCAAATGCTCCCAGAACTGAGAGAGCTGGAAGAAAGCTAATTGGACCCTTCCTAAATTCATGAAATCTTTACATCACTTAGAAATACAAACTCTTAATTACCAATCTACTGTACCTGTAAAATTCAGTTTCACATTCTAGATTGCCCATACAGTTTAGCATATAGTCTGTGGGATTCCATATGCCTCTCTGAGGATGATGCATAAAAATGCTTCTGGCTCCACTTGATGGATTATACAAAAAGAAAATGTGAGCCAGGTCCTCAGATGGAGTAAAAATCAGCATGTGATTTGAGTTAGCAGTATGCATATTTTAATTATTTTTTGTACATTTTAGTTTGTTCATGATAGAAGTGCTAGGAGCTGTGACAGCTGAAATAGTGTCAGATGACTAGCCGGTTCCATTTTAGATTAATTATTCCTGGCTGAAAATTACCCGCACACTGGTGTTTAATTAAGAATAAAATAGCCTGTCAACCAATAAATAAGAGTTTTTTATTTGATTTCAGCTGTTTCATTTTCATAGTATTCCAGAAAATGGGATGCCTGTTATTAATCATTTTGTGCTTTGGGGAGACCAGGCTAAAGTTATAAACCTTTTCTTGAGATATATCATATAAGACAATTCAGTTACTGATGAGGCATGAATGCATCTAATGGCATATTCTGTAGGGTGATTTATTTTAATTGTCACTCTGGGACCTGTTATTACACAGCAGTAGAATGGGTCACTGCATTAAAAAAATTAAAGCTGATGCAAGTCATTCATTTTTAGCCTGTTTGTAAATTCAGGTATTTGGGGTAGAGATATGCTGACTACATAGATACTGTGTGGCAACATGCTCAGCAATGGCAAACTCCCCTTTACAGTAAACAACTATTTGCATTCAAATGCTAAGGAAATTCAATGACTGGCACCCCAGGACTCTGTCATATGTACTGCTGTCTAAGAGCAGTTTGGAGAGAGTATCCATGGACGGGAGGCATTTCTGTTAACAAAAGTTGCTTCAAGGGAATCAAAAACTGCTGGGGTATATTTGGAACTTCAGTGCTTCCCAGGATACAAGATGTCAGCTAGAAAGGTTGAAGCTGATGGACAGACAAGTTCATAAGCTGTAGAGTTAACGCTACAAATATTGCTTTACTCTAGAAGGTTTCTAAACTATTAGTTATAACCAGAACAGTGACAAACAAACAGGTCTTTTCTGTGTCTAATGATTCTGTTCTATTTTCTTACCTCACACAGCAGGGTATAGCTTCATTCATCCCAAAGCTCTTCATAAGTGTAAAGGTCATTCCTAGACACATTTAATGCAATTAAAATTTGGCCATTAATGTCAATAAATACAGGATTGGGCCCTTTTAAACATATATCTAATTTCCATACTTGGCAGCTCCCACTGAGGAAATGGAAGCTGCTGGGCACTATATATTCTGGTCAGTGATGAAGAAGTTCTAGAAAGGATTACTTTGTGCCTGATTCAAAGCCAATTGAAAGCAATGGGTCCCCTGAATTCAGTGGGTCTTGGATCAGGCCCTTAATCCACCACCCAAAGGTAGCCACCTCTGTGAGGAAACACAGCAACCATTTTACAGTGTGTTAAATCAAACTACCAGCTATTCTTTGAGGTCTCTTTTGTTTATGGGCAGGTAGTAATTTGGTAATATTTTTGTCACTTTCCCCTCTAAGCCCAGCATTGACCACTAGATAAGTTCCTGGTCCTTGTATGAATTGCCACTGAGGAGCCAATTCAGTAGCTATCCCTGAACTACCCTGAGGATGTGATGCAGAGAAGCAGCATTATATGAGTCATGCAAGACATAACAGTCTTAAATCCCCACATCTCTTCACAATTGCATAAGAGTTGGCCAAAGCGTAACGCTTTATTAGGAATACCGAGACACCAGGCATCCTGCGACATCTGCTCATGAGTGCATGCTGGGGGAAAACGGGGAGGGGAGAAGGGAGAGGGCTCTTGGAGTTTTCACCTAGCCATATATATCTCTGCACGGGGTCTATGTAAAAGTAGAGCTGGGAATCAAAGGCACAAGTCTGCTCCACTAGCCTTTCAAAAGTGGGAGAGGCATGGGGAGGGCATGGCATGCTTGCAATCTATCACCGGGTGATGGGTCTGTGACTTCATTGTGGTAATTTTAGTAGACTCAGCACAAATTACTTCTGTGAGCTCCTCCTACTCTAGCATGGTCCACAGCTTAATCTTTCATCCAGTATTTTATCACAGAATGTAATGACTCATTCATTTAGCCCTACTTTTCCCCCAGTAACCGCTCACCAGTTAATTAATCTTAACTAGTATGAAGCTTGACACCACTTTGCAAGCGTTTAAAACTTTGTTACAAACATTTCTTCTGGGCTGACGAGTAGCAAAGAATTTCCTGGTCTAAGAGCAAAAAGTTGTGAGGCAGGTGGGCCTGTATATGAAAACTAAACCCCCAAGAGTGTGATTTTAGGAGGAAAAGACTGTTTGCTCTGACTGGGTTAAAGTCTAACCTTTTGCCCAAATTTCGTGGGTTAGAAATGCTGTTCAGAGGTGAACTGCTGAGCACCAAAATATAAAAAGGAAATTATAAGCATCTATCTGTAGAACAAGAATGGTCAAGGAATTAGGACCTGTTCCTCCGTGTGTGTGGGGGGGGGGATGACTGAATGTATGAAATTAATATTTCAGTTTGCATTTTTTAAAGCTATCTTTGAGCTGGGACTTTTGTGCAATGTTGGAAATAATACCTGTAGACCAATCCATGACCTCAAAAGTCTCACAATACTGGCAGGCCTGTTGATAGGCTAAATTCACAGAGTTTCACACCCTGAAATTACTGCTATGATGTTTTTTGTTTGCATAAAAATGACTTAACCAAACCCCATTGGGTAATGACAGTGTCTTTAGATGGGGTGTACCACATTCTGATTCACTAAGAAACTCCTGAAGAGGAACCAATCAGGCCACTACCTTCAAAAACTGAAAGAAATGAAGAATTAGATTAATTTCATATTAACCCACTTTTATTTAATTTGCTTACATGTATTTCAAAAATATGCTTTTTGTTAAACTATTTAATTTAGTGACTACAATATATGAAATTAGGAACCTGCCTGGATTTCCTGGTCTAAGAGCAAAAAGTTGTGAGGCAGGTGGGCCTGTATATGAAAACTAAACCCCCAAGAGTGTGATTTTAGGAGGAAAAGACTGTTTGCTCTGACTGGGTTAAAGTCTAACCTTTTGCCCAAATTTCATGGGTTAGAAATGCTGTTCAGAGGTGAACTGCTGAGCACCAAAATATAAAAAGGAAATTATAAGCATCTATCTGTAGAACAAGAATGGTCAAGGAATTAGGACCTGTTCCTCCGGGGAATGACTGAATGTATGAAATTAATATTTCAGTTTGCATTTTTTAAAGCTATCTTTGAGCTGGGACTTTTGTGCAATGTTGGAAATAATATCTGTAGACCAATCCATGACCTCAAAAGTCTCACAATACTGGCAGGCCTGTTGATAGGCTAAATTCACAGAGTTTCACACCCTGAAATTACTGCTATGATGTTTTTTGTTTGCATAAAAATGATTTAAACCCATTGGGTAATGACAGTGTCTTTAGATGGGGTGTACCACATTCTGATTCACTAAGAAACTCCTGAAGAGGAACCAATCAGGCCACTACCTTCAAAAACTGAAAGAAATGAAGAATTAGATTAATTTCATATTAACCCACTTTTATTTAATTTGCTTACATGTATTTCAAAAATATGCTTTTTGTTAAACTATTTAATTTAGTGACTACAATATATGAAATTAGGAACCTGTCTGGTTCAGATGTTTCTTCCCCACCTGTCAGGGTTCCAAACCTGCTGAGTACTGGTGCAGATAACAGAGGCAACTCTTTGACCCACCTAGTGGTGGTCCATAGAACTGCCTTAAGATCCTCCATAACTGGTGCCCAAACAAGCTACTGTTAGCTTCTGAAGGAAAGTCAGCTTATGTTTTGGCCTCCCCCACCTCAAACAAGCAATGTGAGTTCCAGAAGCTTCTTGAACAGAAAAAAGGGGAAGTAGTAGCTCCTTCTACCTCAGGGAACCCAAATATGGAGTGGCTATTTCCATTTTTTTGCCTTCACTGCCTCAGTTTCCCTCATCTGTTATACAGAGGTAGTATAACTGAGGATCAATTAACATTTAAAGCACTTTGAAGATCAAAGAGGGGTAAATATGGGTTTAGTTCTACAATCCTCATTCAGGCACCATTACTATTGACTTCTATATTTATTACTCTGTTCCAGAAGACACGGCACCATCTTTCAATGCGCCTGTTCTCCAAAAGTGCACCACAGTGAGATCCCAATTCCTGCCATTAATTCCTAAGGCACAATGTGAAGTGAAAGTTTAGAAATAAAAAAATCTTGCCTGTCCATTTTTTATTAATAATTACTGGATCAATATGTATTGTGTAAATGCAAGTGAGAAAACAGGCACATGCCCCATGGAAGTTTGCAAGTTACCCAAATTATATTCAGTTAATTTAGCCATATGACAATTTTGATATTGTTTAATTTAGGCAAAAGAATAAGAATAAGTTCACCTGCAAAACAACAATCTGAATGCAAGCAATTGAGTTTAAAAGCTAGTAGACATATTTTTTTTTAGAGATGAGCCTGAGCTATACACATCAGCCCCAAATTGAGGTGTGTTCACATTCATACCCATGGATAAATGGACACAAATCAGATATTAGGAATGCTGAGCTCCAGTTCATCTGCAAATTTGACACCATCAGCTCAGGATTAAACAAAGACTGTGAAATTTCCACCACTTCATCTGAAGAAGTGGGTATTCACCCACGAAAGCTCATGCTGCAGAACGTCTGTTAGTCTATAAGGTGCCACAGGATTCTTTGTTGCTTATTCATACCCATCTCTTTCTTTTGTGTTTCCTGTGTTGTTTTATGTAGATGCTAAACACAGCCCTGGTTTTATTACTCTCACTGAAAGGCTGCTCTTGACTAACCAGGCTGATCTGTTGATTAATAGTCTCCACTGCTGTCACCCAGTAGTGACATCATTACAGAACCCATGCCTGTATTTATTCCTATTAACTACATTGAGGAAATGTTTATTTTTATGTCAGACACTTAGACCTGAATCTAGAGACCATTATTTTCCATAAATGTCAAACACCAAAGTTTCCTTGTTATAGTTATTAAACACTATTGGCACAATAGCAGCAGAAGCCAAAGCTCCCATGAGAATTAGCAGCATCATTAGTACATTCCTGCTTCTGGCTCACTCCTTGCTGTTGACACTTATTCTTCTGTATTTCCTAGTTTCATTTGCTTCACTCAGGATAGCTCATCAAATCATACAAGCTGTAGATGGGAAAGAAGCATTAGATCATCCAGTCCATCTTCCTGAAAATGCACAATTGTTCCCTTCAATGATTGTTGTTTGTTTTGGTTTGGTTTTTGGTAGTCTAGTTTTAAATGTGCCTAACAATGGGGCTTCACCATTCCCTTGGAGAGATTACTCCACAATTTCCAGATACTACTCCGCTATCAGATAGTTATTCCTACTGATGATGTTGAACCCTTGCAGCAAGCTAAAATAATTCTCCTTCCTGCAAGTATTTGTAGATTTATCAAGTCTATTCCCTCTGTTCCCTGTAGAACTCTTTGCCAGGGGAAGTTGTGAAGGCTAAGACTATAACAGGGTTTAAAAAATAACTAGATAAATTCATGGAGAATAGGTCCATCAATGGCTATGAACCAGGATGGGCAGAGATGGTGTCCCTACCCTCTGTTTGCCAGAAGCTGGGAATGGGCAACAGGGGATGTATCATTTGATAATTGCCTATTCTGTTCATTCCCTCTGGGGCACCTGTCATTGGCCACTGTCAGAAGACAGGAATCTGGGCTAGACAGACCTTTGGTCTGACCCAGTATGGCCGTTCTTATGTTCTCTTAAAATTGTCCCACAACCTCATGCATCTATTTAGCTAACCTAACCTTCCCTTCCCTCATAACTCAGCTTTTCTAACCACTTGTTCTTTCATTTAATTCAATGGATATTTCAGATTCTTGTTTTCACTTAGTCAATTGGTTCTCAGTGATAGCGGATGATAGAACAAGGAGTAATGGTCTCAAGTTGCAGTGGGGGAGGTTTAGGTTGGATATTAGGAAAACACTTTTTCACTAGGAGGGTGGTGAGCCACTGGAATGGGTTACCTAGGGAGGTGGTGGAATCTTCTTCCTTAGAGGTTTTTAAGGTCAGGCTTGACAAAGTCCTGGATGGGATGATTTAGTTGGGGATTGGTCCTGCTTTGAGCAGGGGGTTGGACTAGATGATCTCCTGAGGTCCCTTCCAACTCTGATATTCTATGATTCTATTTTATTGGAGCTCTTATCTTCTGGTTCCCACAACTGCCTATGTGGTAATGACAATCAGTTTACGTGCTCACACAGATCTGTCAATTCAGAAGGGAAACCAATTTTTTTTAAATTTTCAGTAAATCATCATTTTAAGTGCTACAGTTGTGGTTCTACACAGATCTAAATGTTTCCCCTGCCCTAATATCTCAATCACTTCTTGCAAGTATGCTTTTTATCTCTCTTTTCTGGAATCTATTCTCCATTAGCTTTAAAATCATATGCCCCTCAGTTTTCTCAATGCCTTACAGTCTGAAAGTCAGCCTTTACACTAGTAATCTGTGTTCTTATACTACCATCATCATCATTGTATCCAATCAATGTGACTAATATCTTTTCATGCAAGATATTGTCATTGTTCTTTCATCTGTGTGTACAGGCTCCTGAAATTACTGTTCTTCTACATCAAGATATTTTCATTCTCCACCTCTTCTTTTTCAATCTTGTCATTCATTGGTTCCAATTCAATGATCTTTCAACCTTGTTTTACATTTAGCTCATTTATAATACCAAGAACTTCTTGCTGTAAACTCACCTAATCTTTTGTCAGTTTCTGCTTTTTTATTCCCATGGCAGTTTCTGTGCTATGTCTAATCTCTGAAGTTATTACTGCATCATAACAATTTAGAAGATGTGGTATCTCACTCTCCTGTGTTTTTGAATTGTCACTGATAGATCAGAGAAAATTAAAGAAGAGAAGCTACTGATGATGAAAGCTATCTAAGATCTTAAGATAAAGTCACTTCTGCTTCCCATTTTATATGGAACGACCAATTGCTGCCTGTTTTATAGGTGTCTGACAGCCTCTTTTTTTCCCCAAAACCAGGTCAACAAACGGGTCAACCTATTACTATCCTGAATTGAGTCTGCTTTGCTGGATCATTCATTGCACTGACATCCACATTTGCAGTCATTCTCTACTGCCTTTTCTCAGTTTCACTCACATTTCCTCAAAACAAGACGACGACTGGATTCAGATTCTCACTACATCATTTTCGTGCTCAGAAAAATAAAGCTACACCTCAAACTACAACATAGTATACACTGCTTTAACTGATTGCTTTGTTTTAGGGAGCACCGCGTAAGCTGGTGGCTCATTCTGATTGTACTGGGTGCCACAACTGGTTTAGAATATTTAAAATCAAGTTGGAGAAAAATAAAATACTTTCATCTATATCCTTCTGACAAAGAACTCTTCCTCACATAGTAAAGTCTGCTGTTTCTAATCTAGGTATCAAACCTTCTCAAAAGCAAGAAACTGAGCACTCTGTTTCATATTTTTGGCATCACCTTAATTATCTGTGTTGGAATATCAGCACCAGCAATGTTGGGATTCCAGATAGACTGTTAAAGTATTCTCATCACCAGTAACAACTTGAACACTGTATTAGCCACTGCAATTTCAGCAGCACTGCAAACTTCCCAACAGCTGCTGTGAGAACACATGCCCCTCTATTTGTTTCAAATCAGTGTTACCCACCACACCTCACTGTCTCTAAAGGTTCCTGAAGCAATGTGCTCTTCAGCAGTAGATTGACTAGCAGGATTTTCCCCAGCATATTAAAATTCTGCAGTGGGTATTACCCCTTTGTTCAGATGCAAGCCCACCATTATAAAAGTTCCCAAAATATAAACACACAAGGGCTTTAATTTTTTTTTAAATAAACAAAAGTAGTAAACAAAAGCCTTTTAATTTAAAGAAAGGAAAAATGAACAGTGAAGTCTGGTGAGCAGGACTGACTTGAAATTATTAGACACACAGTCACCCCTAAAGGTATAAAAACCGAGCAGGAGTGGATCAACTTGGACTAAGCTTGTTTACATCTTCTCTCACAAACATCTCTCAGAGGACTTGATGGACAACTCTCACCTATGAAATCCCACAAGACTCAGTCCCATTTCTTTCACCCTATTCAATGCATAGGTTAAAGTCTTTTTGGGAAGTCATAACAAGCCATGGATTTCACAGTCAGCATTAAGTAAACAGAGACAGCCCCATCACCCAGCTCTTCAGGTGCTGAAACAAGATGAGCATCTGGGTGAAACCGACTCCTGAAACTTAATCCAGGCAAGACACAAGTAGTCCCCATGGGCGGAAGAAATGTTTTGAAGAATTAGTCAAAACCATTATGTTGCTATTAATCTGATGTTCATCAAGGTTGCATATTACCCACGCCTCTGCTTCTTGCCTCACCTTTCCCTTGTTACCATTCCCAGGCCATGGTCTCCTGTTAACATCGGTGTATAATCTTTCATCCTCCCCACACTCAGACAGCAGTCCTTTGTCCATGCCAGGCTAAATGATTTCTTATCCTGATAATGCAAGGTTGAAAGGGAGATTTCTCCCTCCTTCATTAAGAAGTCTTCAGCCTAGAGCCCTTATATAAGTACTGACCCAACACTGGGCCTCCAGTGCTATATTGCTCAGACCTTTTCTTCTTGCCTCACCTCTCAGGGGAGTCCTCCTCTGTCCTACCAATCCACAGGCCTGTTGCCATTACTCCACCTTCCTGCAGATCTATCTGCAAACTGAGCCACACACTTCCCTTATAGATAGTCTGGGCAGTCACGTGATTTATCTTGGCCACATGCTCTGGACCTGCCTTTCCCATCAGTCCCTTACAGGCAACCAGATCTCCCAGAATCTCTCTCCAGTCCTTTCCTGGAAGACCAATTCTAGTCTTGCTAGAGGAACCTGCAGAGAATTGTGTTAAATAGCTAACACAAAACACAGCTTCTCAGTATTTCATAACTAACTTGTCTGCTTATTGGGGTAAGATTTAATCTGTTCAGAGAGAAAAATAAGTTAAAAAGTGTTAATAAATGTGCTAATCATCTAAAATACATATTGGATTTTTCCATAAAATGAACACACATTCCAATATGTTGTAGAACATAAATTAAGGGTTCTCTGCTCTGGGCTATTTCTGGCATTTAAAGTAATTGCTGTAATGGATATGCTACAGCTATATCCAGATGTTACTACAGCTAAGATAAATGCTATTTTAAAAAAATAACCACCAGCAAATAGCCAGTGGATTTGCTTTATCATCTTAATACCACTGAAATGAGCAGCATTCAGACTGAAGGTTTTCAGAGGGCTGAAGTGAAACTCACCATTAGATGATTCACAAATTAAGTAGTGTTCCCACCTAAAACTGACATTAAATAAATATTCATTTTGGCATATGCTCCCTATATTGGTATGTCCACCCAAAAGGTAAGCTATCCTTTTTCACCAAAGAATCCTGAGTTCACAAGAGACCATGAGCCTGATATTCTCCTCTTGCATGGGCCTGTCTTTTAGGAGTGTAAACTAGGATGGATGAATAGAGATGCTTTTGGAGGATTGCATAGAAAGAAGGAGCTGTTGTCTTGCAGGCTGTTAGACACATTGGTTCTTTATCTGAACCAATGTGAACATTAACAAAAGTTTTTTTGAATCAGGCAAGTTCTCACTGGTTCCAAACTGGTTTGTTCATCCTTAAGAAAATTCCTCTTCCCACTGTAATCTAACTAGCCAAACACTCGTGTGTATATAGCGCAGAGGGGGGGATAGAGAAGGAGAAATGCTAGTTCAACCACAAATAATGTACATAATCTATGTTTATAAACAATCTACATCACAAAGAAAAGAAACTGAACAAAATTCCTGACCTTAAAATCAAATAATTTTATCGAATGTCTTTTTACAAAGGCAGAATGCACAACAAATTGAGCAGAAATAATAAGCAGCAGTGTGAAATCACTGATTTGAATCATACATGACAGATAATTGTTTCACTTGAGTGAGATTTTCACCTAAAACAATGCAGTTTAATAACTAAGCATTTTATGTGATGTTATATAAACACAACTAGAAAAGCCCAGCTGCTATAACTATTTTCACTCAAGATTGGGAAATATTTCTCTCTCACCCCCATATCTACAACTCTGGTCATTTTTGTATGGTGGAGCAAAACCTGAACTTCCAAGTGTGGTCAAAGAGGCTGCACCAGTGACTCAAAGTCCCCTTAGAGGTGCTAGGCCAGGGGTCGGCAACCTTTCAGAAGTGGTGTGCCGAGTCTTCATTTATTCACTCTAATTTAAGGTGTCGCGTACCAGTCATACATTTTAATATTTTCAGAAGGTGTCTATCTATAAGTCTATAATATATAACTAAACTATTGTTGTATGTAAAGTAAATAAGGTTTTTAAAATGGTTAAGAAGCTTCATTTAAAATTAAATTAAAATGCAGAGCCCCCCGGACCGGTGGCCAGGATCCAGGCAGTGTGAGTGCCACTGAAAATCAGCTTGCGTGCCGCCTTCGGCATATGAGCCATAGGTTGCCTACCCCTGTGCTAGGCAATGTAGCAGCTGAGTAAATCACTCATTACTGATACTTACTGACCAAAGGGATAGCCTGTAGTAATCAACAGGAGATAGCAGGGGTATGTAGTCTAGCCATAGCTATAAATTTAGAGGCCTCCTTCTTGAGCAGAGCCCCTTTTTGAGCAGAGAGAGCTTGTGACAGAGTGAGAGAGAGTTTAGTGACTGAGTGAGCTGCCAAGTTAAAGAGAATTTAGCTGCAGTAAGAGCTTGGCTGCAGGAAGAGGAGTCTGAGGGATTTAACAATTAGAAAGGCACAAAGTCCCCAAGAAAACCAACTGGCGGAATAAAGAAAACCCAGTACATTTAATAAACATACCCTAAACTTAAGCTAAATAAAAAAGCCCCAAGAATAAAAATGCAGTCAGAAGACCAGCAGCAGAGCGGGGCATACACAGTTTATTGCATTGTAAAGGGGCGGCTCCAGGCACCAGCGCAGCAAGTGCGTACCTGTGGTGGGAAGCCACGGGGAGCGGCCTGCTGGTCGCTTTGAGGGCGGGAGGTCCACCAGTCCTGCAGTTTCGGCAGCAATTCGGTGGCGGGGACGCTTGCACGGCACCGGCAGACCTCCTGCAGGCATGCCGCCAAATCTGTGTGACCCATGGACCACCTGCAGGCATACCGCCGAAAGCTGCCTGACTGCCATGCTTGGGGCGGCAAAAACCATACAGCCGCCCCTGCACTGTAAGAGGTAAATGTTTCTAATAACCTGCCTTGTGGGCAGGTGGCGTATGTATGCATGTGGTGCAAATAACTCATGGCCCTCAGAGACAGAGTACAGACTCTGGAGGCCATGGTAGCTGAACCGAAGGGGTAATGGGAGATAGAGAGTGTTGGGACCTACTTTCCAGATGATGTCATGATATCCTCTCACACCGAGGATATCCCTTTGTGGGCATGAACTCCAGTTATTAGGAAGAGACAGGTAATAGTAGTGGGGGATTTTATTATTAGAACTATAGATAGATAGTTAGGTCTGTAATGATCAGGAGAACACGGTGAACCGCCTGCTCAGTGCAAAGATAATGGATCTCACGAGACATCTAGATACGCTTACAGGTAGTGCTATGGTTCTGGCACCTGTAGGCACCAATAACACAGGGAAAGTAGGAGAGAGGGGCTGGAGGCCAAATTTTGGCTGGTAGGTAGGAGATTAAAAATCCAGGACCTCCATGGTAGCATTCTCTAAAATGTTCCCAGATCCAGAAAGACATGCAGAACTGCAAGGTCTCAGTGTGTGCATGAGACCATGGTGTAGGGAGGAGGGTTTTAGGTTTATTAGGAACTAGGGAAACTTTCGGGGAAGTAATGGCTTATACAGGAGGGATGAGCTTTCTGCAGCTCCCATTGCGAATGGTGAACTGCAGCCACTGGGAGCTGCGGGTGGCTGTACAAATGTAAACAAAGTGTCTGGTTGCCTGCCAGCGGATTATCCTAATGGGCTGCAGGCCACCCACCACTGTTTTAGAGGACTTTTTTCAAACTAAGGGATGGGGAAAGGCAGCAGGTGTGGAGAAGCTCATGGTCTGGGTGATGTCCCTTAGGGACGAAATTATTAAAGGGGGAAACTCTATCATAGTAAAGAGGATAGGCAAGAAGTTGGTAAGGTAGGAGGTAGAGAGGAACACAAACCAAACAGAGTCCTATTTAAAAATAACTAATGAAGACAAGCAACTGAATATTGACAAAATGTATTAGTGCTTATATACAAATGCTAGAAGTCTCAATACTAAGATTGGTGAACTAGCGTGCCTGGCACTAAATGAAGTTATTGATAGAATAGGCATTACAGAAACTTGGTGGAATGAGGGTAATTAATAGGACACAGTAATGCCAGAGTATAAAATATATAAAAACAACAGAGTAGGTTGCCATGGAGCAGGGAGTGGCATTATATGTAAAGAAGGCAGAGTGTCAAATAAGGTATACATCTCAAATCAATCAAACAGAACCACTGAATCTCTACGGATAGAAATTCCATGCTTGAATAAAGAGTATAGCAGTAGGAATATACTACCGACCACCTGACCGGGATGCTGACAGTGGAAGTGAAATGCTAAGAGAGGTTAGAAAAGATAGCAAAAGCAGGAAGTGAAATAATACTGGCTGATTCCCACTATTCTCATATTTACTGGGTACATGTTACCCCAGGATGTGATGGAGAGATTAAATTTCTAGACATCATAAATGACTGCTTCTTGGAGCAGCTACTCCTGGAACCCACAAAGGGGGAGAGAATTCTTGATTTAAACCTAAGTTTAAGGCCTGGTCTACACTAGGAATTTAATTCGAATTTAGCAGCGTTAATTCGAATTAACCGTGCACCCGTCCACACCAGGAAGTCATTTAATTCGACCTAGAGGGCTCTTTAGTTCGAATTCGGTACTCCACCCCGACGAGTGGAGTAGCGCTAAATTCGACATGGCTATGTCGAATTAGGCTAGGTGTGGATGCAAATCGAACTTACTAGCTCCGGGAGCTATCCCACACTGCACCACTCTGTTGACGCTCTGGACAGCAGTCCAAGCTTGGATTCTCTGACCAGCCACACAGGAAACGACCCAGGAAAATTTGAATTCCTTTTCCTGTCTGGCCAGTTTGAATCTCAATTCCTGGTTGGACATCGGGGCTAGCTCAGCAGCACCTGCAACGATGCAGAGCTCTCCAGCAGAGGAGTCCATGCAATCCCAGAATAGAAAGAGGTCCCCAGCATGGACAGACCGGGAAGTCCTGGATCTGATCGCTGTGTGGGGCAATGAGTCTGTGCTTTCGGAGCTGCGCTCCAACAAACGGAATGCAAAGTCCTACGAGAAGGTATCCAAAGCCATGGCACTCAGAGGATACAGCCGGGATACAACGCAGTGCCATGTGAAAATCAAGGACCTGAGACAAGGCTACCAAAAAGTCAGAGCGGCAAACGGACGCTCTGGAGCCCAGCCCCAGACATGCCACTTCTACAAGGCACTGCATGCTATTCTAGGTGGGTCTGCCACCACTGCCCCACCAGTGACCGTGGACTCTGAGGATGGGATAGTGTCGAGGGGCAGTTCCTCGGCGATGTTCGCCGATGGGGAAGATGAGGAAGGGTTTGTGGAGGACGACGCAGGCGACAGCGCTTACAATACCGCTTTCCCCGACAGCCAGGATCTCTTCATCACCCTCACAGAGATCCCCTACCAACCCTCCCCGGCCGTTAACACGGACTCAGAATCAGGGGAAGGATCAGTCGGTAAGTGTTATAAACATGGAAACATTTATTTCTTAAAAAACAGGAATATATACTATCTAAAAACTAGCTAAAAAGTTGTCCATATAAAACTATATAAAAAGAAGGTCCACACATATAGGGATTGAATAGAAATCCTCGTCGGTCACTTCCACGAAGGTCTCGTAGAGGTGCTCGAAAAGCCTCCGCAGGAGGTTCCCGGGGAGAGGTGCCTTATTTGGTGCCCCGTGGAAGCACACTCTTCCGCGCCAGGCCATCCTCACATAAAGCGGAACCATTGCCTCCACCAGCATGGCTGCATACGGTCCTGGTCTGTGCAGGGATTCCCGCAGCATCCTCTATCTCTCTCTCCGAGTGACCCGCCTCAGGGTAATGTCGTTCGGCGACTGCTGCATCTAAGTTGGGCAATTAGTGTACTGTTACTATTGTGAATGCTTGACTTTTACTTTGCATAGCAAAGACCTTCGTTCAACAGGCACGTGTTGGAGGCCGCAGAGGAAAAGCATACAGTGATTTTTCCCGGGCCCAGCCAAGAGGGGCTGGAACAGGGTCGGACTTTATGCTTTCCAGATTGCCTTCTGCGGGAGGGCACAGCTACCCATTAACTGTCAAGCAGCCTATAGTGTAGGGCTTACCAGGCCTGGCTGATAAACGGATTCAGCTGTACCGCCCCGCTTGTCCGATCTCCGGTGCAAGACCACAGCCACTGAAAGCGTCTTCTGAAATCTCGAACTTGTCCTGAGAGCTCGTGAGACTAGGTTCCCTGTATGGTCTTGTTCACAGAAACTGGGTAGACTGTGTTCACTGTTCGCAAACATGTATCTTTTCAAGGAAATCACTTCCTTTTTCCCATCACACAGCTGCGGCTCTTTCCCGAACTGCCCCGGCATCCCCCTCACAGAGGCTGGCGTGGATTAGGCGGCGAAAGAAAAAGACTAGGGACGACATGTTCTCGGAACTGATGGCCTGCTCCAGAGCCGAGGCGGTCGAGCAGAGACAGTGGAGGGAGACCCTATGTCAGCACCAGCGCTCACACATCGAACGGGAGGACAGGTGGCGGCAGGAAGACCAGCTGGCGACTCAAACACTGCTTGGGCTAATGAGGGAGCAAACGGACACGCTCCGGCGCCTTGTAGATGTTCTGCAGGACCGCAGGCAGGAGGAGAGAGCCCCCCTGCACTGTATCTGCAACCGCAATCCCCCGCCACAAAGTCCTGTCCCCCTCTCACCCAAAATAACAAGAAGGAGGGGCGCTAGGGGCCATGAAAACTGGCACAGCACCCCAGCAGAGCGCTCATGTACCACACAGCTCTGATGCCATAAACTTTGAGAAGTGCTTCCCTTCCTGCATCACCCAGTCCCAAATCCAAGTTTCATCCCCCCACTGTGTAGTTGAGTATTAAAAGTAGTTTGTTGTTATTCACTGTTTCCGTCCTGTTTTTCTTGTCAGAAGACTTTGTCTGAAGGGGGGGAGGGGTTTTTTAATCGCATAGGACAGCCACCATTACCAGGGTACAGACTTGGGGGCAGGATCAACAGCAGGACACAGCTGTCCTAGCGCCTGCCATCCACAAATGGCATCCACAAATGGCAAGGCAGGCTGCCCTTACCATGCCCACATGCATCCACAAATGGCAAGGCAGGCTGCCCTTACCATGCCCTTCCACCCTAGCCACGAGCCTCTCCGATGCCCTGAGCCCCAGTGCCCTTACCATGCCCACATGCATCCACAAATGGCAAGGCAGGCTGCCCTTACCATGCCCTTCCACCCTAGCCACGAGCCTCTCCGATGCCCTGAGCCCCAGCAAGAGCCCTCATCCACGGACACATACTCACCCTTCCCACACACCCCTCACCCCATCCTACGCCCCAACCCCCAGCCCAGAGCCTGCATCCAAACTCCGTCCCAAAGACGGCACCCCTCACCCCTTCCTGCAAACCCACCCCTTCCTGCACACCCACCCGCAACCGTCCTCCCCCCAGAGACCGCTGTAGGAGCAGGAGCCTGTCATTCCTCTAGTGTAGAAGCGGTCTGTACATCAGTGCACACCGTACCCACCACAGTCTGCGTCCATGTTTCAACCGTAGAACAGGAATTCATAATTAAAGAAAACTTTGTTAATAATCAGTGTTCAATTAACTTTATATTAAAACGTGTGTTAGAAGGGGGAAACCTGGAGAACGGGGTATGTAACCGCAGATCGAAGTCAACAGTCACTGAAACAGGCTCAGGTTCAGCTTGTCTGTAAGTCAAGTGGACAGTCATAGGTTACCCTGCTCTCCGAGGAACCTAGCTTTCAAAGCCTCCCGGATGCACAGCGCTTCCCGCTGGGATCTTCTATCGGCACGGCTGTCTGGCTGAGCGTAATCAGCAGCCAGGCGATTTGCCTCAACCTCCCATCCCGCCATAAAGGTCTCCCCCTTGCTCTCACAGAGATTGTGGAGCACACAGCAAGCTGCAATAACAACGGGGATATTTTTTTCGCTGAGGTCCGAGCGAGTGAGTAAGCTCCGCCATCTCCCCTTGAGACGTCCGAAAGCACACTTCACCACCATTCTGCACTTGCTCAGCCGGTAGTTGAAGAGTTCCTTCTCAGTGTCCAAGGCGCCTGTATAGGGCTTCATGAGCCAGGGCATTAGCGGGTAGGCTGGGTCCCCGAGGATCACTGTAGGCATCTGCACATCCCCAACCGTTATTTTGTGGTCCAGGAAGAAACTACCTGCCTGGAGGCGTCTAAACAGACCAGAGTTCCTGAACACACGCGCGTCATGAACCTTGCCTGGCCACCCGACGTAGATGTTGGTAAAACGTCCCCTATGGTCCACCAGTGCTTGCAGCACCATAGAAAAGTAGCCCTTTCGGTTAATGTAGTGGCTGGCCTGGTGGGCTGGTCCCAGGATAGTGATGTGAGTCCCATCTATAGCCCCACCGCAGTTTGGGAATCCCATCGCGGCGAAGCCATCTTTGACGACGTTTCCTAGAGTCACTACCTTTGAGAGCAGTTGCTCAATGATTGCGTGGGCTACTTGAATCACAGCAAGCCCTACGGTAGATTTGTCGAAGCCAAAGTGGTTCGCTACTGACCGGTAGCTGTCTGGCGTTGCAAGTTTCCAGAGGGCTATGGCCACTCGCTTCTGCACAGTCAGGGCTGCTCGCATCCGGGTGTCCTGGCGCTTCAGGGCAGGGGCCAGCAAGTCACAGAGTTCAAGGGACTACACATCCTGAAGTTTCGCAGCCACTGTGATTCATCCCAGACCTGCAGCACTATGCGGTCCCACCAGTCCGTGCTTGTTTCCCGGGCCCAGAATCGCTGTTCCACACCATGAACTTGACCCATTGCCACCATGATCTCCACTGCGCGGCGTACCCTGCTTTGTGAGAGGTCTGCGCGACTCTCCTCACCGCGCTGCCGGAGCCTCCTCGCCCGATTTCTCAGCAGCTGACTGTGGAAGAGGTGGACAATAAGGTGCGAGGAGTTGACAACGGCCATAAGTGCAGCGATGATCGCAGCGGGCTCCATGCTCGCAGTGCTGTGACGTCCACGCTGTAACCGACCAGAGAAGGGCGCGAACAGATTTCCCGCCGGCGCTTTCAGGGAGGGAGGGCGTGATTGACGGTTCAATGATGACAGTTACCCAAAACCACCCTCGACACATTTTTTCCCCCAGCAGGCATTGGGGGCTCTACCCAGCATTCCAATGGGCAGCGGGGACTGCGGGAACTGTGGGATAGCTTCCCACAGTGCAACGCTTCCAAAGTCGACGCTGGCCCCGTTAGTGTGGACTCACAAAGTTGAATTAGTGTCCTTAGTGTGGATACACAAATTCGACTTCATAAGGTCGATTCCACAAATTCGAATTAAGTTAATTCGAAATAGTCTTGTAGTGTAGACGTACCCTAAGAGGTGAACATAGTTAAACCGCTTAGTAATACTGACCTAAAGTAATTACATTTAAGAGTCTTATTGGAGGATAATGCCAAAAAAAACACCCCACCACGGTCACTTTAAAAAGGGGAACAACACAAAAATGAGGATGCTTTTTTGATGGAAATTAAAAGGAACCATCACAAGAATTAAATGCAACATAAGGGCTATTTAAAAACATAATAGAAATTCAGACTAAATGTATATCTGAAATCAAAGAAGACAATAAGAGGACGGAAAGAGTGCCACCATGGCTAAACAGCAGAGTAATGGATATTATTAGAGGCAAAAAGGTATATTTTAAAATTTGGAAGTCAAAACCTAGTAAGGATAATAGGAAGGAGCACAAATTCTGGCAGGTTAAGTGTAAAAGTATAACAAGGCAGGCCAAGAAAGAATCTGAGAAGCACATTGCTAAAGATGCAAAAACTAACAGTAAGAAAACAGGCAGGGGGCTACTAGATGATAAAGGGGCTAATGGAGCATTCAAGGAAGACAAGGCCATTGTAGAGAAGCAAAATTAATTTTTTGCATTGGCCTTCCCTGCAAAGGAGATGGGGGAGAGCACATGAGACCTATACTTTTAAGTGTGACAAAGCTGAAGCAATGTCCCACATTGCTGTTAGTAGAAGAGGTTTTAGAATAAATTGAGAAATTTGTAAAAAGCAACAAAGAGTCCTGTGGCACCTTATAGACTAACAGACATATTGGAGCATGAGCTTTCGTGGGTGAATACCCACTTCGTCAGATGCTTTAATTTGTAATAAGTCACCAGGACCAGATGGTATTCACCCAAGAGTTCTGAAGGAACTCAAATATGGAATAAGGAATAAGGAAATACTAACTGTAGTGTAACCTATAATTGAAATAAGCCCCTGTACCAGATGACAGGAAAATAACTAATGTAGTGCTGATTTTTCAAAAGGGCTTCAGAAGTGATCCTAACAATCACAGGCTGGTGAGTCTAAGGGTATGTCTACACTACAAGACTATTTCAAATCAACTTAAATCGAATTTGTGGAATCGACCTTACGAAGTCGAATTTGTGTATCCACACTAAATACACTAATTCGACTGTGTGAGTCCACAGTAACGGGGCAAGCGTCGACTTTGGAAGCGGTGCACTGTGGAAAGCTATCCCACAGTCCCCGCACTCCCCGCTGCCCATTGGAATTCTGAGTATAGCCCCCAATGCCTGCTGGGGGGAAAACTGTGTCGAGGGTGGTTCTTGGTAACTGTCAGCATTCAACCGTCACTCCCACCAGCGGGAAATCAGTTCTCGCACTTTTCCTATTATAAGTGACAGCGTGGACGCCACAGCACTCCACTGCGATCATGGAGCCCGCTGCGATCATCGCTGCACTTATGGCCATTGTCAACTCCTCGCACCTTATCGTACACCTCTTCAACAGTCAGATGCTGAGAAATCGGGCGAGGAGGCTCCGGCAGCACGGTGAGGACATGAAGTCTCAGAGTGGCACAGACCTCTCAGAAAGCATGGAACGCCGCGCCGTGGAGATCATGGTGGCACTGGGTCATGTTCATGCTATGGGATGGTGTAGCAGGGTGGACCCTGCTCCTGCCCAGAGGGGCTTGAAAAGCTGTCTGCCAGGGCTTGAGAGGGGTGGCTCTGGAAGCTGGGCTGAGTAAGGAAGTGGCCACAGCTGGGGCCACGCCCCAAACTGAAGCCCTGGGGCTTATAAGAAGGCAGAGAAGCCAGAGCCCAGACAGTCTCTCTCTGCTTCCAGAGAGAGATGGGCCTGGCTGCTTAGAGGCTGAGAAGGTACCTATGGTGAAGCAGGGCTGGGGAAGGGCTGAGGAGCTAGGGAAGCTCCAGCCTGGAAAGCCCCAGGCTGCGGCCTAGAAAAGGGCAAGAGGTACTGGGGGTTGCAAGGGACAACCCAGGAGTAGGTAAAGCAGCAGATCCAAACCCCTTTGCCTGTGATGAGAAGGCGGATACTGCAGTCTGTCCCAGGAGCTGGGGCTAGAGCACGACTGGGCAGTAGCCATTCTGAGGCAAAGCGGGGAAAGCAGGGTGGGGGTTCCCCGGGGAGGGGGAAACCCAGTTAAAGGGGCACCGGGATCCTGTGAGGGACACGGGGCCGAGAGGAAAACAGGTGGACCACCGGCCAGCAGAGAGCGCTCCGGGCTGAAAAAGAGCTACTTCCCCGGAAAAACCAGCGGGAGGCGCCGCGGCGGTGAGTAGCCCATTTACAGATGGCGATTCTGGGCCCGGGAAACAAGCACGGACTGGTGGGACCGCATAGTGCTGCAGGTCTGGGATGAATCACAGTGACTGTGAAACTTCAGGATGCGTAAGAGCACTTTCCTTGAACTCTGTGACTTGCTGGCCCCTGCCCTGAAGCGCCAGGACACCCGGATGCGAGCAGCCCTGACTGTGCAGAAGCGAGTGGCCATAGCCCTCTGAAAACTTGCCACGCCAGACAGCTACCGGTCAGTAGCGAACCACTTTGGCGTGGGCAAATCTACCGTGGGGGTTGCTGTGATGCAAGTAGCCAACGCAATCGTTGAACTCCTGCTCCCGAAGGTGGTGACCCTGGGAAACGTCCAGGTCGTCATAGCTGGCTTCGCCGCGATGGGATTCCCAAACTGCGGTGGGGCTATAGATGGGACTCACATCCCTATCCTGGGACCGGACCACCAGGCCAGCCAGTACATTAACCAAAAGGGCTACTTTTCAATGGTGCTGCAAGTACTGGTGGATCATAGGGGACGCTTTACCAACATCAACGTCGGGTGGCCGGGCAAGGTTCATGACGCGCGTGTGTTCAGGAACTCTGGTCTGTTTAAACGCCTCCAGACAGGTAGTTTCTTCCCGGACCACAAAATAACTGTTGGGGACGTGCAGATGCCTACAGTGATCCTCGGGGACCCAGCCTACCCGCTAATGCCCTGGCTCATGAAGCCCTATACAGGTGTCTTGGACAGTGAGAAGGAACTCTTCAACTACCGGCTGAGCAAGTGAAGAATGGTGGTGGAATGTGCTTTCGGACGTCTCAAGGGGAGATGGCGGAGCTTACTGACTCACTCGGATCTCAGCGAAAACAATATCCCCATTGTTATTGCAGCTTGCTGTGTGCTCCACAATCTCTGTGAGAGCAAGGGGGAGACCTTTTTGGCGGGATGGGAGGTTGAGGCAAATCGCCTGGCTGCTGATTATGCTCAGCCAGACACCCGTGCCATTAGAAGATCCCAGCGGGAAGCGCTGTGCATCCGGGAGGCTTTGAAAGCTAGGTTCCTCAGAGAGCAGCGTAACCTATGACTGTCCAGTTGCTTTACAGAGAAGCTGAACCTGCCCCTGTTTCTTTACCCAGTTACTGCTGACTCTCCTCTGCAGTTTCATACCCCGTTCACCCCGTTTGCCCCCTTCCAACACACGTGTAAAAATAAAGTTAATGGAGCATTGTTATTTAAAAACCTTTTTTTAATAATGATTTCGCGTTAAAGGGTTGAAACAGGGACGCGGACTGTGATGGGTAGGGTGTGCAGTGATGTAGAGACCGCTTCTAGACTCTAGGAATGACAGGCTACTGCTCCTACAGCGGTCTCTGGGGGGAGGACGGTTACAGGTGGGTGTGCAGGAAGGGGTGAGGGGTGTAGGCTTTGGGACGGAGTTTGGGTGCAGCCTCTGGGCTGGGGGTGGGGGCGTAGGAAGGGGTGAGGGTTGTGTGGGAAGGGGGAGGAGGCGTAGGGGGTTGCGTGCTGTGGCTGGGGCTGAGGGTTTGGGGCATTGTAGAGGCTTAGGGCTACGGTAGAAGGGCAGGGTGAGGGCAACCTGCCTTGCCATTTGTGGATGGCAGGCGCTAGGACCCTGGGGCAGCAGACAGCATTTCTGCCGGTAGCCGCTCTACTGTCAGGTAGGGACGCAGCGCGGGAGACGACACGCCGGGGAGGGTGGCAGGTGGGCGCTGGGACCTGCTCCAGGCAGGGAATTGACGGGGCGGGGGGAGACCCGAGTGGGCCAGGGCCCGATCCAGGCAGGGCCGGGGGGGAGACCCACCTCCAAGTATACCTGGAGCAGGGCACCTGCCGCCTATGAACAGAACATTAAAAACACCTCACAGACTGACCAGGGTGCCTAGTGACTGCACTCAGTGAGTAACCTGCTGTTGATCCTGCCCCCATGTTCATGGTGAATGTCCTATGCAATTACCAAACCCCTCTCCCCCCTTCACAGAAAGTCTTCAGCAAACAAACATGACAGAAACAGTAATTAACAGCAAACTACTTTTAATACTCAACAACACAGTAAAGGTAAGAACTTTTCAAAATGTAGGGACTGTGAACTTTTGGGTAATTTAGCAGTCCGCTTTGGTGCAGTGACAGTTTTCACGGCCCTTGGTGCCCCTCCTTCTTGTTATTCTGGGTGAGGTGGGTATTGGAGTGTGTGGCGGGGGAGGAGGGTTGCAGACACAGTGCAGGGGGACTCTGTGCTCCTGCCTGTGGTCCTGCAGAACATTGACAAGGCGCCTGAGCGTGTCCGTTTGCTCCCTCAGTAGTCCAAGCAGCGTTTGAGTCGCCTGCTGGTCCTCCTGATGCCATCTGTCCTCCCGTTCGCTTTGTGAGCGCTGCTGCTGTGTGAGGTTCTCCCTCCACTGGCTCTGCTGGTCCGCCTCTGCTCTGGAGCAGCCCATAAATTCAGCAAACATCTCATCCCGTGTTCTTTTCTTACGCCGCCTAATCTGCGCCAGCCTCTGTGAGGGGCATGGTGGAGCAGGTCGGGATACTGTTGAAGCTGTGTGATGGGGAAAAGGGAGTGAATTGCTTACAACGATAAATTTCCTCAAAAATGAAACATAGTCTACTCATTGTCTGTGAACCAGACCATGGACGGCACCTATCTCATGCTCACTCACTCAGGGAAAGTTTGATTTCTCTGCATTCGCTTTCATTGCCTGGGGTATTGCACTGCAGACCAGACAAGCGGGGCAGGAAAGCTTAATCCGTGGAGCAGCCAGGCATGGTAAGCCAAAGGCTTTTGGCTGCTTAAAAGTCAATGTCCAGCTCTGTCTTCTTGCTGCAGGCAATCCTGAAAGCATAAACTCTGCCCCTGTTCCACCCCTTCACAGTTTTCCCTTGCAAAAGATCCCTATATGCTGCCACTCTGTAGCCTCCAGCACGTGGCTCTAAAGTGACGCTTCTTGTTCTTCTAAGGAACAGTGAAGCACTACCAATACTAATAGTACACAAATTACTCTACTTACATGCAGGAATCTGTGCGCGAGATCACCCTGAGGAGGGTGTCACAGAGAGAGAGAGAGCGCATGCTGAGTGAAAGCCAGCACAAGCCAGGGCCCTATGCTGCGATGCTCGTCAAGGCACTGGTCCCGGAGTACCAGCTGAGAGCGTGGCGCGGAAAAGTGTGCTATCTCGGAGGACCCAATAAGCCAGCTCTCCCCAGGAACCTCCTCCATAGGCTTTTCGACTATCTCCAGGAGAGCTTCCTGGAGATCTCCGCGGAAGATGCCTGTTCCATTCCCCTGTATATAGACCTTCTGTTCGCTTAGTCTATTTTCCTGTTCTTTTAAGAAATAAATGTTAACATGTTTAAAGCGCTTACCGACTGATCCTTCTCCTGATTCAGGGTCCGTGGTAACGGCTGCGGAGGGTTGGTAGGGGATCTCAGAGAGGTTGATGAAGAGATCCTGGCTGTCGGGGAAATCAGCGTTGGAAGCACTGTCGACTGCCTCCCCCTCCTCATCTCCTTCCTCATCTTCCCCATCTGCGAACATCAACAAGGAACTGGCCGTCGACACTATCCCTTCGTCAGAGTCCACGCACACTGGTGGGGCAGTGGTGGCAGACCCACCGAGAATGGCATGCAGTGCCTCGTAGAAGCGGCATGTCTGGGGCTGGGCTCCGGAGCGTCCGTTTGCCGCTTTGATTTTATGGTAGCCTTGTCTCAGCTCCTTGACTTTCACGTGGCACTGCATTGCATCCCGGCTATATCCTCTGTCTGTCATGGCTTTGGAGACCTTCTCGTAGGTCTTCGCATTCTGTTTGTTGGAGCGCAGCTCCGAAAGCACAGACTCATTGCCCCACACACCGATCAGATCCAAGACTTCCCGGTCAGTCCATGCTTGGGACCTCTTTCTATTCTGGGATTGCCTGGACTCCTCTGCTGGAGAGCTCTGCATCATTGCCGGTGCTGCTGAGCTCGCCCCGATGTCCAACCAGGACATGAGATTCAAAGTGCCCAGACAGGAAAAGGAATTCAAATTTTCCCGGGTCGTTTCCTGTGTGGCTGGTCAGAGCATCCAAGCTCGGACTGCTGTCCAGAGCGTCAACAGAGTGGTGCATTGTGGGATAGCTCCCGGAGCTACTACGTTCGATTTGCATCCACACCTAGCCTAATTCGACATAGCCATGTCGAATTTAGCGCTACTCCCCTCGTCGGGGAGGACTACAGAATTCGAACTAAAGAGCCCTCTAGGTCAAATTAAATGGCTTCCTGGTGTGGACGGGTGCGCGGTTAATTCGAATTAACGCTGCTAAATTTGAATTAAAGTCCTAGTGTGGACCAGGCCTAAATTCAGGACCGGGAAAATTGGTAGAAACTATATTAAAGAACAAAATTATCAGATACATAGATGAATATGATTAGCTGGGGAAGAATCAACACAGCCTCACCAATATATTAAAAATATTTTTAGGTGTCAACCAGCATTTGGATAAGGGAGATGCAGTCAACACAGTGTACTTGGATAGTCAGAAAGCCTTTGACAAGGTCCATTACCAAAGGCTCTTAGTAGTTATGGGACAAGAGGGAAGAATTACTCCTGGAACCCACAAGAGGAGAGACAATTCTTGATTTAAACCTAAGTGGAGCACAAGATCTGGTCTAAGAGGTGAACATAGTTAAACTGCTTGGTAATACTGACCTAAAGTTATTAAAGATAGTTAAGTCCAAAGCTCTGACGGCGTATAAAGAGTTACAAGAGGAATCTCATAAAACTGTCTGACTGGGCAACAAAATGGCAGATAAAATTCAATATAGATAAATGCAAAGTAATGCACATTGGAAAAAATAATCCCAACTATAGATATATAATGATAAGTTAAATTAGCTGTTGCTACTCAAGAAAAAGATCTGCCAAGATCTTTGAGAGTAGTTCTCTGAAAACTCCAACTCAGTGTTCAGCAGGAATGAAAAAAAACTAACAATGTCAGGAACTGTTAGGAAAGGGATAGGAAATAAGACAGAAAATATCATAATGCCACTATATAAATTCTGTGTCCAGTTCTGGTTGCCCCATCTCAAAAAGGATGTAGCAAGACTGGAAAAGGTTCAGAGAAGGGCAACAAAGATTATCAAGGGTATGAAATGGTTTCCATATGAGGAGAGATTAAAAGAGATTAGGGCTGTTCATTTTAGAAAAGAGATTACTACAATGGGGATATGATAGAGGTCTATAAAATAATGAAATCATGAATGGTGTGGAAAAAGTGTATAAAGAAATATCATTTATCCTTTCCCACAAGATAAAAAACAGGGGTCAGCAGAAATTAATCAGTAGCAGGTTTAATACAAATAAGAGGAAGTACTTTTTCACACAATGCACAATTAACCTGTGGAACTCATTCCCATGGGATGCTGTGATGGCCAAAAATATAACTGTGTTAAAAAAAGAACTCAAGAAGTTCATCAATGGCTATTAGCCAAGATGGTCAGGGATATAATCCCATGTTCGGGGTGACCGTAAACCTCTGAGTATCAGAAGCCAGGAAAGGAAAATAGGGGTGGATCTCTGAAAAATTGCCCTATTCCAGTACTGGATTTACCATGGCGCCACTGGAGCCAGGGCGCCAGCCCCACAATTGAAAGGGGCCCCGGCCCGCTCTTCTCCGCCCCCCGCTCTCTCCTGTGGGATCAGAGAAGCTTGACACTGTGGGCTGCTGCAGCTCCGTGGCAGCCTCTGCCAGCAGCCTGGCTCCTGCCCCGCCTCTTTCCCCAGCATGCTATGTTCCCTCCCCCCATCGATCAGCTGGATCAGCTGCTTGCCGGCAGGAGAGGGGAGGGAAGGAGTGAGCCGCAGCACGCTGCTCTGGGGAGGAGGAGGAGGAGGAGAAGAGGCAGGAGTGAGGCCTTGGGGAAGGGGCTGGAATTGGGACATACCCCCTCTAGCCCCCTGTGTGAGCACCCCCAAGACCCCAGCCCACACTCCCAGCCCCCTGCCCACCCTGCCCACTGCACCCCTCACACATCCCCAGCCCCCTGCACCCGCCTCACATACCCTGAGCCCCCTGCCCTGACTCCTGCACCCCCCCACACACAGCCCCATGCACCCCCCAACCACCAGCCCCGCTCAAGTCCCAGCCAGCTCCACTCAGCCTCCTGCCGGCCTGGGTGAACGGCCTGGGGTTCCGGTCACCCAGGGTTCCGTCTGCCGGCCTGGGGTTCCGGTCACCCAGGGTTCCGTCCGCCGGCCTGGGGTTCCGTTCACCCAGGGTTCCGTCTGCCGGCCTGGGGTTCCGGTCACCCAGGGTTCCGTCCGCCGGCCTGGGGTTCCGTTCACCCAGGGTTCCGTCTGCCAGCCTGGGGTTCCGTTCACCAAGGCTGGCAGGAGGCTGAGCGGAGCCGGTGGCTGGGACCCCAGCTGGCAGCAGGCTGAGGTCCCAGCTCAGCCCGCTGCTGGTCTGGGGTTCTGGCTGCCGGCCCCTTGCCAGCCAGGGTCTTGGCCACCGGCCCCGCTCAGCCTCCTGCCAGCCTGGGTGAATGGCAGGAGGCTTAGCCGAGTCTCCGGCTGGGACGCCGGTTGGCAACTGAGCGAATGGAACTCCAGGCTGGCAGCAGGCTCAGCAGTGGCCAGGACCCGCAGCCTGCCATTAAAAAAAAAAAAAAAAAAAAAAAATCAGCTCCCGTGCCACCTTTGGGACATGTGCTGTAGGTTGAGGACCCCTGTTCTAGTGCATACAGTGTATACTGTGTGTACTGTACTTTTTGGTAATTTTCACTATACGCGATTTTCCTCTGAAGCGCTGACCTTAGAACCTAACCCCCATGTAAGATGTGACTCCACTGTATTCATTTCTGAAAATTTATAATAAGCGATGCTCCGGGCGGGTGGGAGGGATGCAAGGTGGAAGTTTTGCCTAGAGTGCAAAATACCCTTGCACCGGCCCTGGATACTGTGTCAGCTGATCCCCACAGTCTCCAACCTACCTGGGCACTACAGCAGACATGGCCCTGCCCACTAGCTTCTCTCTACTCCCTAGCCCACCCATCACTTGCCCCCCCCCCCCTTAAGGCTTAGCCCTCTTACTTTTAAAAATGATTGCTTGCCCCTATCCCCCCATCAGGCTTTTCTGGCAGCCCTGTTGCCAGGTATCCAGTTTTAGACTGGAAACTCCAGTAGAAAACGGGACCTGAGTTGTCCTGAATCAGCAGTGCTGACTGGAAACTAAATATCTGGTTATAGGAGTAACCGCATTAGCCTCTGCTCCTCTCACTCCCAACACCCACCCCAGAGGGCTGGAAGAGAATCTGTCCTGCTGCTACGGGAGGAGGGGCAGCTCAGTGCAGAGAGACACAAAGAGAATGGGCTAGAACCAGGTAGGAACCTGCTCTATGTGGGCAGGTGTGGGGGGATCCTGTTTACCCCCTCCACAGCCCTGCTGCGCTTGCAGTTTACCCCTGACCCCTCCCTTGCTCCAGAGACCAACCCTAGCTCCTGCCCCACTGTGCTTTTACCCCTGGCCCCTTTTACAATCATTCCCCTGGAGGGGCCACAAATATGTTTGGCACCGGGCCCACAAAAAGTTAATCCGGCCCTGCCTTATTCTATACATTTCCCCTTAAACTCCAGTACTGGCCACTGTCAGAAACAGGATACTAAGCTAGATGGATTATTGGTCTGACCCGGTATAGCAGTTCTTATGTTCTTAAAAATAAATAAGAATTTGAACAAACATGATCATTAAAATGGAAAGACTATACAATTGCCTGTTAGTAAACAAGAGAAGGAAGGATTGTCCAGTGGTTAGGGCATTAACCTAGAATTTGGAAGACCAAGATTCAAGCCTCTGTTCTGCCAGCAACTTTCTATGTGATCTTGATTAAGTTACCTATGGCCGGATTTTTAAAGCCACCTAAAGATGTAGATAGGAGCCTAAGTACAAAAGCATCTAGGCACCTAAGTCCCCTTGATTAAAGATTGTAAGGCTCTTAAGTTTACATATGACAGTAATAGAGGCCATACAAGTACCTAAGATAGATAAACAGTGATGTCTAGCTACCGTAGCTGTGTCTATGGAGGAAATGTTTAAAATGCAGCACAGCGTTTTGGCTGAATGACACTTATGGACAGAAACCCAACATGCCCTGATTAAGTGGGTCTCAACATTTTCCTTATCATGACCTCTTTTGCGAATGCCCATTTATATTGGATAGATAGGAACCCATATGAATTAATAACTATATCCATATACTTCTAAACACTGAGCCACATTCAGCAAAACTGGTCCAGGGAGATGTAAATTGAATCTCCCTGATCTAGATCAGCCCAATGTGCCAGCTGGGAGATTCACCTCTCTACAAGACAGCCTATGGTCTTGCTCTGCTCTAAAGGGTCATTTATGCTTATTTTGTGCATCTTCATTATTACAATACAGTTGCTATTTTCTGCGATTTTAAAAGAAAAGAATGAAATACATAGGAGGAGGAATAAAAAGGCTGCAGTCATGGTTATGGATCTAATAAGGTATATCTACACTACATTGTAAACCCTAGTCTGTAGGACCCACGCTTGAGGATTGGTGTTTCCATGCATGCGCTTGAGCATCCAAACTGCATTGTAAACCCAGATCTCAATTGTGGTAATGCATCCATACTGTGCTTTGCAGAACTTCTGATCCAAATCTCAGTGGGAGTCGGGCTCAGCCCCTCCCTCCCCTCCGCCCAAGTATGTCCTAGAACTCAGGTACTGAATGCTTGCTGACTTGAGTCAGACATATTTGTGTGAGGATGACAGGCAAGTTTGGGCTCAAACCTGAGTCTGAGTCTAGGTTTACAATGCAGTGTAGACATACCCAGAGAGTCCTCTCCTTTTTGTAAGGGTAATGCTGCAGTTCAGCACAGCCCACAGGAAGTTCAAGTGGACATGTCCTCCATTTGACTGGCAAGCTACTGTCAGCTTTACAAGCAGTGCCCATTCTCATGCCCTTGATTGCACTGAAATCAACGGGAGTCTTTCCACTGACTCCAATGGCCCCATGTGCCTAGGACATGCTCAATTTCTCAGTGAGGTTCTGTTGAATATAGCTATAGGCTATGTTACCATTTTAAGCTTTTAAGAATGTAAACTCATTAATGCCCTAGACCCACAACAACCTGTACCCACACTCACCACCCGCAGTTTGGCAAATGCTGAATTAAAGGACACAGCCCACAGAATAGTGATAAAGCCAACAGAATTAAATTAAAGTTACTCTAAAATCCTATAGAATTTAACAGAGAATTATATCCTTTCTGTAGCTTTTCTTAATCATCCCATAGAATTGTACAACAGGGATAAAATTCTCTATCAAGTTCGACAGGATTTTTTTTTTTAAAAAAAAAACACCTATAGAAATGTGTTAAGAGTCCCTGTATGACCATCACAATTTTTCAAATGTCCTATGTCCTAATCTGACCAAAGTAATTTTGTTATGATCGCTGTTATAAATCCCATAAATACAACATCTTCTACCTACGTACTAAAGGAGTTATTACTGCATTATGGGAAGAATCTTCCCTTTAAAAAAAGAGCTGTGCATTGCCTCTTTTTAATTTCCCAGGAAGGTTTAAATGTCATGGCAGTGTTGAGAGAAACAGAGGATATTTCTCTATGTCCCAGAGTATATCCTCACTCAGAAATTATACCACCAGATACTAATTAGCAAAATCCACATCCTCCCACCTGTAAACCAGATGTCGCTGAGCATACAAATGCAGCCACAGTTATTCACACATTTTCTACCACATTATAGGCTGGTAAATCATTATACTCAAATGTTAAAAAAAAAAGGTAAGATAATAATAGAAAGTCTCTTAGCAGCTGTCATTGTGGTAGAAACAACACACCCCTGCTAGACAGCATTAACAATCCACTAAGTCTCATTGCCCTGGATCACTGCCAAAAGGCTTACATCACCATTTACATCAAATCTCATACTATAATAATGTAGTTTAAAACTCATCAACAGACCGCTTTAAAAAAGAGGGGTAAAAGGCTGGCCGTGCAATCTCTGAGATGCTTTGTATACTATAGTATGGAGTTAGTTAATAATCTGACATTCAAATAGATAGAGCTAACCTAGAGAGGCTATTATTAAATTACATTGTATCCCATGGTAGAGAATACAGTTGGACCTGAAATCCCTATTGTGGTGAATTGGGTTTTGTTTAATGAAATCTTCTTCATTATATCTCAACTTGATGGAATGAAAGCTAAATAAATCTCTCAGGCACAGAGTCAAAAGTAATCTCTGATCTCCTAAGGTGACAATGACCTCAACATGATTAACATTTTTAGATTTGCTAAATGTTTCATACAGTGAAGACTAGCAGTGGTCCCTGGGTATTTTAGTATATATATGTCTGTTAGTCTATAAGGTGCCACAGGATTCTTTGTTGCTTTTAGTATCAATAGTGCAACATTTTTCCTGAAAATAGTGCTTAAAGCCGCAGAGTTCTAACTAGGGAGGAACACACTGACTCTGAGCTGCAAATGGATGACCACACTCTATGCCTTCCAGCATAGGACAGGGAAGTAGGCCTGTGAGGATTTCTCTGGTTGATCTGGGTCACCAAAATCCATCCTGCAGGACCATGCTATTTCAGTATGATTCTGCGTATGCTTTTTTTTTCCTCCTGAAAGCATAACACATGTATGTGGATCCTTCTTGGGCTCCCATCTAGTTTAACTCCATTCCTCCCAGCCTTAGATCAAAACTATAATGCTTTATGGCCACAGAGGATCAGATATACATTAGACATGCATACTCCTTTCTGCAAGCATCAGGGGATTTACAGAATTACAAGATATGCATGCACTGTGCCTATGCATCCCTGCATCCAATACTGAAATGTAACCATTTTTTTCTAAGTGAGAACCTAAAGGTAGGCATGTAAATGTACATTTAGGCACTTAATATTCAGTGATTGATATTCAGAATGCTGACATCACTGAGAGTTCTTGGTGCTCAGCCCTTATAAAATCAAGCCTTTTACTTAGGTGCCTAAACATGGTTGGAAAATGTTGGTCTATTCTCAGCTGAGTTTTCCCAACTATACAATAGGTACATATCCATATTTGTAAAGAGCTTTCAGATTCTCACATGAAAAGCATTATATAAATGCTATACATATTTTATTATTAAAAGATACATGGTGGATGATTGTATAAAGCAATACACTGCTTTTGTGAGTGACTACCTTCTGAAGGGTTTGATCATGGCAAGAATCATTTATTCGGACTTCAACATCAAAGAGAAACAAAACAAAGCATAAAAATAGTACTTTCTTTGCCTCATTCCAGTTAGAAAGTTCCATTCCTTACGCTTTCCACTGAGGTTACTTTCTAGGCATGGGTGGGAGAGGAAATACTGTCCAATACAAGTCAGTAAGTGTTGCAGTGAATTATCTATGTTGAAATAAAGGTCTCCATCCTCCAAAGGAGCAAACATCTTCAGCTCCTATTGGAATCAGAAGGGAATTCCAGGTATTCAGTAGCTCACAGGATTAGGCTCTAGAGCTGCTAGAAAAACAGGACAAATTATCACAAAAATGTATATGAAAAGTTTTCCCCCTTTTTGTTAAAAATTTTATACGTAACCTTAGTCCTGAGGCATAACTGCAGCTTTCTCTCTTTTCTCCTCAGAGTTACAGGTCCTGGGTTCACCTATAAGGGTGCCTGGTACCTCCACCCAAGGAAACCCCTCTGAGTGAAGAAAACACAGAAGGCTTGTCCCTTGGGGAAATATTTAACACACAATCTGTTACAGAGGAATGTCAGCCAGAGCACACACAAAAATAAAATATTTACCACAATTCCCAGAGTAATAAAACAGTAACCTAGGCTTTATTAGGTATGGGGAACTCAGGATGGGGGGCAATGGAAAAAGGGATCAGGATAATAGAAGTCAAACACAATACATAAACTCCATCTCTCCCAAATGTACAGCCAGTGCAGCCCACCTTATGCTCCCTCCCCCCAGTATCTTTCTAGGCAAATAGAGATTTAGGCTCAGTCTTTGATAGGTGGTGCCATGCTGAAGTCAGTGGTTGACTTAATACAAAATAAACAAACAGGGATGTTCTTACAAGTATCCACACCAAGAATGATAAGCTCATTCTTGATGGTTTCTGTTCTGGCTGATCATGAGGCTGGCTCTTTGTAGCCTGACCATGATTCTACTCAGGCTCCTGGGTTTCTGGTCTCAGCTGAGATGACACTGTTCCATGTCCCAGAAATCCCCAAAAGACTCAAAGTTTTCCAATAGGTAAGAATGTGGAGGGTAGACAGGTCCCGCCTGGCTGTGATCCTTCTCACCCCACTACACGCCAAACATAATCACAATTGAAAGTGAAACCAAGCCCTTTGTCTCTGAGTTCTAGCTTATGATTGGTTCTGGGAGTGTTGCCAGCTGGCTCCATCTCCACCATAGACCCTAGGCAATCAGGGGAATGGCATCCTGAGCCTCTGTAGTCATTGCTGCTCAAGGGGAGATGAGTCCCCTTGAGCCTCAGTGCGGTATTTCAGGAGTAGTATCTCCAAAGGGATTACGCACAATTCTAAGTTTTTCAGTCAGTTCAGCTGGGCTCAGAGTGATGTGACTGGACACACACACAGACAACACATTTTCAAACTTGGCTGCATAAATTGTGGGTATTGTGCATGCAAACCCTTCCATTTTGAACACTAGCAAGCATTGGTCTATATCAAATACATAATTAAGAACTTATACCCCATTACTTAGAGTTAATTAATGTTTAGCAAGTTTTATACAAAGTATTTCTTTGAGCTTAACAAGTTTTATACCAAGTATCTCTTTGAGCAGGCTTTACACAGACACAGCTGGTGGCTTGCAGGTTAGAGGCTAAATGCTGGGAATCACAAATTTACTTCTAACATAAATCTTAAGTTATAAAGTATTAATTAACAATAAATCATTTCTCATATAAACCATGTTTAATATAAACCTTCTTTAATATCCCTACAATCCAATTTTGGGATGATTCAGTTGCGTTAATTCCTTTTTATTCTATTCATTGACAACCCCACAAGGGGCAGACTGTCTGGGGCCTAGTCAGAGGGCTGAGCCTCTTTGGACTGGAACTGGAGTGGGAAAACCACCCAGACATTAGAACCTAGGGAGCGCTATGGGGAAGGAACTCTGGTGACAAGTGCTCACACTTTACATCTTCAAAGCACTGTGAGCACTTGTAAAATCTACATTTTAGATTCACATGCCATGGAGTATTTTTAGCAGCGAAAATGTAACCATTATGCAAGCACCCTGAGCACACTTCATTCAGGCTGGAAAGATTCTTGCCATTTTGTTCCTTTGGGAAATCTGAGACAGGCAATGCAAAGAGAAAGGAAAGATTAAAAAAAAAGGGTCCATTGGAGTATGATCAACAGTAATCAGCCAAATGTGAACAAAAATCAACCTCCCCCATACTGAACTGGATCCAACCAAAGGATTTAATTCATGCATGTTTGCATCCTGGTGCATGTGAGCTTTTTGCACTCGTAGCCACTATAAAGTATTAGAAAACTGAACAATCTGACATAAAAAATAGACTGAAACTTATTATCCCATCACTTGTTCTCAACTTTACAATGAAAAATCCAATTGAATCTTACAACTATCTACTTATTCAGACAGCAGTGATCTCTAGAACACTTTATAGCTTCAAATGTTTTGGTAAAGGGAATAGTTATACAAAAAAATAATAGGTTCAACTGATCATAGAACAATAGGGTTAGAAGGGACTGCAAGGGTCATCTAGTCTAACCCCCTGCCAAAATGCAGGATTTGTTGTTTCTAAACCATCTAAAACTGATGGCTACCCAGCCTCTTTTTGAAAACCTCCAATGAAGAAGCTTCCACAGCCTCCCAAAGCAGTTTGTTCCATTGTCCTACTGTTCTTACAGTTCGGAAGTTTTCCCTGGGATTTAATCTAAATCTGCTATGCTGTAGTTTGAACCTATTGCCTCTTGTCCTGCCCTCTGTGGCAAAGAGAACAACTTTTCTATATCCCTTTTGGATGTCCCTTTAGTTTTTCAAGCCCTCAAGTTACTTTTTTTTATAGTGCAGCCAAACAGAAGCATTTAATTCATATATTTATAATGGTTAGAGGGGTTGCTGATTACATGAATTCAGTTTATGAATATTCACTTACATTGCTGAACAAGCCTACAATATGGCATGACAGTCAGGTTCTGTTCACAACAGGGATACCAGTGGTAAGGATTGCCCACCCACCCACATGGGAAAGGTAGTAGCAGACTGGCTCTGGTTCCTACCCATCTACACAGGTTCCAGCTTCTTATGCCACATTACTGCCCTACGTGGGTGCACAAGAAAGTTCACCATTGAGCCCTGAGTAGTTTCATAAAAAGAATAAATGGATCATTTGCTGCCAGTGATGAATGCTCTCCTTTCCCCCCTAACATTAAGGTCTTCGTTTTTATGTGACAGACAGTTTATGGGGTAGATATAAGAAAGGTTGTGTAGGCTTTAAATATCAGCTGCCATAAGGAGGAAGAGAAGCATCAAAAATTCTTAGATTGTCAACACAACTAAAAAGCCAGAAAAAAACCATTGTAATTTAAGCAACAAGCCTGACTTTTCCTCTGACAATGAAAGTAATGTTTAAGGAGACCCCTTATGGAGAAAATATTCACTCCACTATCTGATACACAGTCCTATCTACAGGTTACCTTTATGACAACCTGCAGAAGCAGCCAGCAGGCAGATGGACAGAAAACTGAATGCTCTGTTGGCTGCCTGCCATTCTCTGTATGGTGGCTGATAATAATACTTAATCAAATTCCTATCTGGTGTCTTTATCTCGCACCAATGTATGCATGTACTCACTTGTTATTTGGATCACGTCTCCTCAGTGCTAGTAACAATTTGAAAATGATAACATTCACTGCTATTTTTATTTCTCTTGCAGTGAAAGACAGGATTCCACCCTCCCTATCCACCCCTCTCTCTCCCCCAAGACACATATATTGGATTGTTGGCCTTCAGTTGAACTCTTTTACAAAGAGTCGTTTCCTTGCAGATTAACGCTCTAACAGAAAGCCTTCCTGTTTATGAAAATGGAGAATTCATATACAAAGCTGAACTTGACTACAGTAGAGGATGAATGTTTAAGGGGGTGGTGGGAGAGAACGCTGCATTACTGTTAATAAATCCTGGCCAGAGTGAAGATTCTCACAATTGTCCATCCTTAGAGCTCTAAAGAGGTGACCCAAGCCACATACAAATGAAGAGGTTAAAATCGTTACACCACTGAAAAGAAGTGAATCTTTAAAAGGCATATTTTACGGCTCGCTAACCCCTCCATTTCTAAGGTTGAAGCCTTTAGAGGTTTATGTCTTGTGGACTAAAGTCTGCTCTCAGTTGCTCTTGTTTTATTCCAAATTTTATATTGATGTAGCAGAGCTCAGGATCTTTCCCACAGTTTAGGCCTCAAGTGGCACAGAGGTTAGAGAGAGCAGAAACAAGAGCCCTTTATGTAAATGCTGTTTTTAGTATGGGAGTGTAACGATCAGGGTTCAAACACTCTAAGAGAAGAACTGGGGATCTGAAACCCAAAGAATAAGCAATTGAATCAACTGATTGTATACGATGTTACTGTGTATAAAAAAACATCGAGTAAGATCTTTTATGAAAGTTTGTAATGTTCTAAACCTAACAAGTATGAGAAAGGTCTACAGGCTATGGTTATAAATTTATGTAGATAGAGAATTAGTTCATAAAACTTTGCCTTCACCTCACAACAGGGTGGCAGTCAGCCAGGCAGGGAAGGGTTGCCTCCCTACCAGACAATACTAGCTCCAAGCACCTAGCATTGTACAACCCAAGAAAAGACAAATGATGGGCCATTGGGGTTAATGGGAAAACACAGACATCCTAGCTAGAATTTCCCCACCCTAAGTAATCATGAATCACCATGCCAGGAGAAAAGAAAGGAAAAAAGTCCCTTTTAAAAGGAGGCTTGAAACTGAAGTACTCATCCAGAACTGAGGGATAGTCTCAAAGGCAGGGGATTGTCTGTGAACACTGTATCCCACTTATGGTTAGGGGGCACACTCAAGCACTGATTCCATGGGTGCTCTAGGGCTGGAGCATCCATTGGAAAAAAATAGTGGGTGCTCAGCACCCACCAGCCACCTGCTGATCAGCTGTTTGGCTGGGGGTGGAAGGTGCTGGGGGGAGGGGGTGGAGTGGGGGCAGGAAGAGGTGGAGTGTGGGCAGGGCCTCGGGTAAGGGGGCAGAGTGGGGGGTGGGGCTCGAGGCAGAGTGGGGGTGCAGCTCCCACTTGGAAAAATAAAATCAGTGCCTGTGCACTGGAAAACTGTTCAAAGGCCATAGGTACGTGTATTAGAAAAGGGAATTTATCCAATATGGAAGTGTAAAGCCTGCAGATGCGTCTATGTGTATTTTCTGTGTAACTTGTATGTGTTTGTTTCCCTTGCTTTTTTGTCTTTGAATCTGTGATTTTTCTATTAAATAAACCTTTTATTTATTTTTACTCTCAGCAGGTCTCTGATTTGCAAACTGTGTGTGCCAAAGTGAGCTGATAACAGGGGGCTGTTTTCACATCTTTGGCAGGTAACGAACCAGAAGGGAAAAGTCTGAGTGCCCAGCAGTTAAGAATGCAGGATAAACAGATTTGGGGCATCTTGGGACCAGAAAGGCTGTTGGATCACCCTGCAAGGGGTAACTAGGCTGACTACTGGTGTCAGGGCTTTGAGCCATAGCATTAAGGCACCCAAAGTTACAAGGCAGGTGGTGAGAGAACCTCTTGACTTGTCTGGGTGATCTCCAAACCATCACAGGGAACGACTCTACTAATGCTTAGGTTAAGCCTTGGCGCATGCATAGCGTGAATTAGATGTTGAAGCTCGCTGCCCAGCCTGTTAATGCAAGTGTTGGGCCTGACACTGACTCCCAAGTGCTTACTAAATATTATGCCCCAGAGCCAGCCAGAGGATGGGCATTGGGGGAATCAAACAACTCAAATACCCCAAGGTCCTTGTTTCTTGGTGAGTACGGCAGCAACACCACTCATTCTGCCTGAGCCAGGACGGGTGGCAGCAGAAAAGCACACCTCCCGCATTGTGGTAGCATGTGGCCTTCAGTGATGACTCATGATATGTCTACACAATTTCGAGGAGCAAGCCTCCTGGCTGGGTCCATAGACTTGCAGTAGCAGGGCCCAGGCTAGTGCACTAAAAGTAGCTGTGTAGACAGCACTTTGATGTTGTGGCTCAGGATGGAACTCAGGCTCTGAAGCCCACCCCCTACCGCAGGCTTCAGAGTCCAAGCTCCAGCTCTAGCTATAACCACTACACAGGTATTTTTAGTGCACTACTGCGAGCCCTGCTACTACAAGTCTGGGGGGCTTGCGCCCAGATGCAGTGTAGACATACCCATAACGCTTACAGTAGATCTGCTACTGGTGAAAGTTGCCAGATAAGATTTAGATATTATCAATTATTATGTGTGCAGTTCCAACATGAGCTTCTGCAGCACCCTGCCTGGACTTAGGGGCACAGTCCCCAATATCACACTGATCTCCACTCCCACCTGCCAAAAGTCAGTAGGTAGGAAGGAGAGGGATGTACCTGAGCCTCCAACTCCCTCTACATAAAAGAGTCCCTTAGCTCCTGAAGGAGCATGGAGAGCTGCAGTGAGCGATATTGCTACTGGCAATAGGTTGCCCAGGCTTTGATCTCCCCTACTCAGTGGTGAGCTGGAGCAGGTTCCCACAGGTTCCCAAGAACCGGTTGCTAAAATTAGACCTCTGGGGAGAACCGGTTGTTAAAGGGCCAGGGGGTGGGCAAAGAACTCTGGTCCGTGGGCCGGACCATCCTGTTGCTCCCAGGATTCCCAGCTGGGGAGGCTGAGGCTCCCCCGGCCCTTCCCCCACTGCCCCCCAGCTGCAGCATGGCCAACCACCGGCATCAGCTGGGCAGCTCAGCTGAGTTCCGGAGTTGCTTTGAGCTGCCAGCAAGGTAAGGGGGGAGGGGGCTGCAAGCTCTAGGGCTGCTGCGGGGGCAAGTGGGGCAATTTGCCCCAGGCTCTGCAGGGGCCTCCGGTCCCACAAGTATGTCTCCACCTGCCCCGGCCCTTCCCCCACTCTCCCCCCTTAAATCAGAACTTTTTATAGGGAACCGGTTGTTAAAATTTTGGCAGCTCATCACTGCCCCTACTACCCTCCCACATATGCACTTGGGGTCCCCTCCATGCTTCCTTCTTTCTCACTAGAGTGCCCTGTTGCAGTTTGCTGGGGATCTGTGCTAGCCTTTTTTCGGCCATTTCAGATCAGAGGGTTTTCCCATCTCTCTCATGTGTCATAGAGAATGGGAAGGGAGAGGTGGTTTCTATAAGCCCTTAATTCTCCCTTAAATTATATGATTCTGAATTAGCCCCATTTTTGGCTTGAAATGACGCTGACACTCACATTTTTCATGAAGTTAGGGTTAGGGGGAGAGTGAGTACAACCACACGGCAGCCAGCAAAAGCAAGAGAGAGGAAACACATTGTTGGCAGGCATAGACAAAGTAGCTGGGAAAGTCAACAAACCAGCATGATTCTAAGGGCTTATCTAACTTACCAGGGGTTCAACGCCTGGTGATGAATGCATCGGTGGTCAATTTAGCAGATCTAGTGAAGACCCGCTAATAGACTGCAGATCGCTCTCCTGTCGACTCCTCTACTCTGAACGAGAAGCGCAAGGGGAGTCGATGGGAGAACATCTCCAGTCAACATCATGTAGTGTGGACCCCGCGGTAACTAGATTTAAGTACGTCGACTTCAGCTACGTGAATAACATAGCTGAAGTTGCGTAACTTGGATCGTTCTCCCCCTGCAGTGTAGACAAGGTTTCAGGCTTTTGCCTCAAACCAATCACAAACCTTGTTTTAGACTCAAATTGGTTTAAGCTAGCCCCATAGTGAGATTTGGGCATCCTGTCCCAGCAAAGTTCAAAAGTCACTGGCAGGTCAAATCTGGCCCAAATCAAGCTTATGTAAAAATAAGTTTTTACAAAACTTTGGCCTATGAAAGCAAAAGTTACTAGAAACTGACTATAAAATGAAATGGCCTCATTTATTTTAACTGTTCAGTGTGCGAGAAAAACATACAATATAAACACTAAACAGTAAACAAGAGTTAAAAAATAATCAGTTTAAATCATCTTAGGCAGGTAAGAGAGAGTGTGTGTGTGTGTGTGTAATGTACTCTTTTGAAAGGGTAGGTGGAGTTGTAACTAAAGGATGCTGTTCTTTGTAACATGAAAAAAATGAATGAATAAGTGTGTGTGTGTGTGTATGTATATAAATATACACACACACACTATTTTTATATATATATATATATATGTATATATATATACACACACACACACACACTTATTAATTCATTTTTTCATGTTACAAATAAGAAAAGCATCCTTTGGTTACAACTCCACCTACCCTTTCAAAAGAGTACATTAAATATGAATGTAGCTTAACCACATTTTTATATTATTTTCATATAAATATAAAAAAGTATCTTCTGTGTACAACATGCAAAGATAAAAGGGTCTAATACCCATACTGTCAGTGTAGGGAATTAGTATCTAACCAATCCCATCTCAAAATCAGCTAAACTGGGACAGAACAACAACAGAAAACAGAATACTTCAACCTAAATCAACCATACCAGTGGCACTACCGTCAATTAAACAATCTTGAGGTTCTTCCCCTTCTTCCTGTCTAGAACACAAAGGTTCTACTTCTCAAAATGCTTAGCCACAGCATAAAAACTTGATCTCTGGGGCTGCCTTTTACAACATGTTCTCCTGTGATGTGCTGAGAATTCTTAGCTTCAGCTCTCTGCAGTGAGACTTGAGGGATCAGTTAAGGTGGGAGTAGCAAAATTATGAAGACTGAATGTAGCAGGGACATGAGTAAGAATTTAAGAGAGACGCAGGATATAGTGTAGTGTTAAGACTCCATAGGTTGTGCAGAGTCCAATCAACATGATAGGAAACAGATGACTTGGGGTCAACTCAGAAGGTAGTTATCAGATTTGAAACAGAGCTTTGCAAAAGTAATGCTACCAAACATGGATGATAAGAACTGAGATTAGCCTCAATGGAAACCAGCTGGTTGAGTAAGCCTTTGGGGGCAAAACAGCTAAAGGGAGAGAACACATTCTTGTTGGTAAAGTCTCAAACTTAGTTGCAAAATAAGTTTTAAAATATGAACAGTGAGTAATTTTCATAGTAAATATGTCTAAGGAAAGAGAAAAAACACATTTTCTATTTTCTGCCCAGATATCATAACTTTTAAATAAGAAAAAAAAATTATCTTGACAGTGCTGAGCTCATCATTCATCAATACATATAGGAGAACTATCTGTAGCAGGTACATCAGAAAAACGGAGAGTCCAAACTATAGGATCATTGCTGTATGGCCCATTCGTTTAATTAATTTCATATAATAATTATTTCTGCCAGTTGTGCTGAAAAATTTTAGTTCTTTCTGGAGAAAGTTTATTGATTAGCTTTTCTGTTTTGGGATGAAGATGCTGTAGCTTGATTAACATCTCTGCTTTGGGATGAAGATGGTGTTTCAAGATGTCTGATAACATGATAGTGACCTACACATCAATACCATGAAAGATCTTGAAAAATCTCTTGCCCTTATAAGCCCTGTAGCAATCAAAACCTTGAAGTCCTTGTACTTTAAAATACTAAGATTTTCAATTTTAAATAAACCAATTAAATCTTACTAGTATCTCCCCATTAGAACCACATCATTACAATTTTAGTATTTTTAATCCCCTTAATTTAATTTGTGTTTTTTCGACTCAGTAAACCAGACCAGTTATTGCTGGAGAAGTTTTCATCCTGCCTCCTTCTCATTCACCCGGACCAAATACTTGGGGCCAGCCATCCCTTGAGTTGTACCACTGAGCAGAACCAATGGGAAGCTAAGGTTCAACCTTGACTATCAGAAGACAGGCATTGCAGCTTACCTTTTGGAGTGGCGTGAGTAGGGTATTCACACTAAGCAAAACCACTAGTCATGGTCAGTGGTATTTTACTCACAGGATGGACAAAGTGGGGAGATATATAGGACACAGCAGCAATATCACAGCTGGCAGGGAGGAATATATCACCAACCAATAATATGGTTGTACTTCTGGTTTTAACAGAACTCAGTGGGCCAGATTCTCATCCTCCAGTTCAATCCCATTATTATTGCCTGAGCATCTGGCCAACTGAGAATTCTCTGAGTAAAGGAGAATTATCAACACATGTTAAACCTGGATGAAGTGGCTTCTATATCAATCTCATCTCCCCAGCATATGGAGCGTGTTGTGTTAAGGGAAAGGGCCTAATGAGACTGGAGAGGGATGGAAAAGGGACAAATGTTCCCCTATGGAAATTAGCTGTTGGTGTATGATCCTTTAGGTCAGGGCAAGGGCATCTAGAAAATCAAGGACCCATTGATGATACCTCGCTATTCTGTGCTGAATATATTTTGGCACAGGAGAAAATCTGGTCTATTGTGTGTAAGGCTGATACTGAGGCATGGAGTCCAGCTAGGTAGATGTGATAGGTGGGGATGAATGAAGGAATCCTAAAAACCCACCACCACCAAGCTATGAGGACACTCACAAGGAGAATAAGATAGGGGTTTAGAAATGGAGTTAGACACATAATGTAACATATTACGATAATCAAATACAGAGACCAGAAGTCTATACAGCAATGAAACAGCCCTGCAGCCTGAGCCCCGTAAGCCCAAATCAGATGGCAGAATGTAGAATTACCCAGTGTGAGAGGATCAGGCCCTCAATGACTAAGTTACACAAGGCAGCGTCATTTTAAGCATTCATTACCTGACTGCTTCATCGTAAAAAATAGGGGTGAAATGTTGATCCCATTGAGATCAATAGGAATTTTGCCATTGACTTTAGGGGAACCAGGATTTCATCCTATGCATGGAAATAATTTATGTCATGATCATGACTTGGAGTTAATGGGGATTTGCTTTAGTAAGGATTGAGTGACAAGAGCATTCACTTTGAAATATCTGTATGCATTATTACTACTAGTACTTCTGCCACTATTATTATCTTATATTCCTATAGTTCCTTTCGTTCCAAAGTGTTTTGTAAAAATATTCAGGAGTCACTTCACTAATCACTGAAATGTTGTCCTTTCAGGTCCAGAAGATACTGCACAGCAGTATAGACGATATCAATACAGTAAAATAATCTGAGACAGGAAATGAAGAATACCGTATCCAATTGAAACAACAGCAGGAATTTAGGCAAGCAGAATGGAATTTATTTACTCTGATTTTAGCCATTTTAGCCCAGAGATGAGTAAACACCCTTATTCATCCAAATATTGATGTGCCCACAAAATAATGACTGCAGTTTCATGCCACATCTGAAAGACACTGGGACTGGTCTGATATCATAAACACTGGTGAAATCAGGAATAACTCAATTAAGTTAATATTACCTCAATGTAAAAAGCAACATAACATCAGAATCAGGCACAGTAACTCCAACACAGAGCTCTCTACCACCAAGTAGGTGCACCGGTTCAGTATTCACTCAAACAAAGATTATCATCAAAATCATTTTCTGCGGCATTCAGGGATTTGCTTTGAGGTCTCCCATCTAACTACTAATCAGACTCTAATCTAATTAGCTTGTAAGAACTAAGATGAGCCCAGCCTAAGGTGCAGCTTTCAGTAATAAAAAGTCTCTTCTCTCTAACATGAAAACCCCACAAACAAACCAAAACAAACCAAACATGAATTTAAATCCCAGATGCTTGAAGTCTGGCTTTTCTATTTATGGGTTTGATCTAACTTCATTGAAATTAATGGGAACTGAATTAGACCCTCGTGTATCTAATCCAAAACCCATCAATATCAATAGGAGAGTTTTTTTCTGTTGAGTTGGGCTTTGGATCAAGATATATATGTGCAGTGGCATGATTCAAGAACTTTGAGTGCTAATCCAGATATAATTCTGGTTCACTGTGTAACCCTGGATAGGGCATTTAATGTCTCCATGTGTATTTCCTCTTTTGCAAAACAGAGATACTAATACTGTACCACCATTATCTCACAGGGGTGTCATGCAGATTATTAGTGAATGTTTGTACAGCATTTTGAAGATATAAAGTGCTATATAAGTGTCAAGCATTAGATGTGCCACTGCTAAATACGAAAACATTTAGTAATACATTTTCAATGGTATGAGTGCTATTGCAGTCTGATTAGTAGTCAGTGATATTAGTAATGAGAGCTATGTTGCTAAACAATACATCACATTGCAAATTAATTCAGTCATAAAAAAATCTTGCCTGTTGCCATTAAAAGGTTAAAAACTTGAATTTAATCCTTGTTAAAAATTCCAACCACAACTAGACGGAGAGAATTTATTTAATATTATGCAGCAGAATAAGATTTGACTAAAGGTTTTATGGGATTAGCTCTTTCAAAGTATCTGTCTCTTCATAAACTTCAGTAGATGGGGCTGTAACTGATGTTTAAGTAGATATTATTTAAACAATTTCCTGAAAACAAGCTTGCATAAACTAAGATGAGCAAAGGCAAAGAGCCTTATTCTGATCTTTTAGATTTAGATTTAGAAACATGTATCTTGGATTTAACCAAATATCTCTTCCTGTAAGGAAAGATTATTAGGATTATCTACTTTTCCATGTTTCGATCGTGCAGTCAGAATTAGGTGATGGGGGAAGTTTGAGTTCAGTGGGTCAAATTCATCATTGGTTTAACTTCACAGACTTCAGTGGAGATTCACTAGGGAAGAATTTGACCCAGAAAATCTGACTCTCTGATAATAAAACTGATCAAGATCAGTACTAATTAATAGACTAAAATTCACCTGATATAACTACAGCCAAGGTAACAGTTACACCAGGGATGAATTTGGCCTTACATCGTTTTCCACCCCCACCCCAAATTTGTCTGTTTTAGTTTCAAGAAAAAAAAAAGTCTAATTTACTCCTTTTCCCTGTTTGCTGTCTGCTTTCTGATATGTGCAACCCCTCATCTCAACATATGTTATTACATGGACAGCAGGATATGGATTTCTATTTAAACAATGAGCGTCATACATATAATAGCACTCTTCATCTTACATTACATGAAAATTAAAGATGCATAAAGCATAAGCAAGTATATGGCCCATTGGTTTAAGCTAAACAATCATTCCTCTTTCTTATCTATGGGCCAGATCCTCAGCTGGTATAGATTGGCATAGCTCCACTGAAATTGAAGGAGTCATATGGATTTACACCAGCTGAGAATACATGTGCAAATACACATATCACACACACACATGCACGAATGGCCATTTTAACTAGGATTCTTCCCATTTCATGGAAATTATTAGAATTCAATCCATATCATATATAAAAATAAACCATTTTTAGCTTCACCTTTTTCTGTAAAGGCTGCAACACAAGGTAGATGTTTAAAGAGCTAATGCAGTAAAGAGTTTGGTATTTCTTTCCTTGTAAATTAAACTTTAAAACACACATTTGAATTCAAAGTATTTTTAATCTAAAACATTTTTTTTGGAAGGTGTAATTATATTTCCGGTTATAACCATCCTTGTGTGATATGGTTCATATTCATATGGAATACCTAACAGCGAAAATGTTGTTAAATTTACACCTGCTATGTGCTAGGGGTATAAAAAGATCTATTAAAGTCATTGTCAGTTTGACAGCACCACATTTTTACAATGAAATGCTACTAGTTGGATAAATTCTATTCCATTCTTCTCATGGAATATAAAAGCTTGTTGTAGCACAGTTTATTTGTATATTGCTGGCTATCCCCAAGTTGAAGAAAGTAACCAAAAAGTCCTCATTTCCAATGCCTTGAAAATAATTATAAATCTCTTTTATGGACATTTCTTTCTTTTTTTCCACATATCGAAGCTCAGTAGTGTGTTCCCAGAATGATAATAATCTATTTCTCTCCTCACACTACTGAGCTGGCAGTGACCTCACCTGACCCAATTGAAATTGATTTTGTTGTTGAACTCCTAGCTAGTGCAAATTAATCTTAGATCCATACAAGATCAGGGAAGCAAGACAGAGTACAAAGACTCAAGTAGTGAGGGGAAAAATTAGTTTGAGAGAAGGTATTTTAAGTTTGGAAAGATAAATGGTTACAATGACTTGCTTTGATAGAACATCTGTAGCAAAGGAGAAGAGAATGACAAGGGCTCTGAGAAAAAAACTGTAATTTAATAGCCTAATTTCCTGCCTGGTCCTGCAGAAATATCTGTCTGTTTCTGACAGCTGATGAAAATGCACCAGGATTTGATTTGCTCTCCACTGCGGGACAAGTTCAGTCCCATCTCTCCCTCAGGCTACATGTCTACAGCAGATGGGCACTGTCTCTAGTTTCCGCCTCCTTCATTAAGGATTCACTACTATCTTTTTTTTTTCTTAATTGTATTCACGGCCCTTAGTTCTCTAGTTTATTATTTATCTTCTTGTTTTCAAATACAACAATTGGTCTCTCCTTATTGATTTACTCCTTATGCCTTTGTTCACTCTGCTTGCATGCTATATTCCTTTCCCTCACTCCATGTCTGTCTTATCTGTTTAGTTTGTAAGCTTTTCAGGGGAAGAACTGTTCACTGATCGGTGCACATACACGGCCTAGCACAATGGTACCCCATTCTTATTTGATCCCTAGCCACTACCATAATCAATCATAACTGATGCTTGAAACACTTTGCACACCAGTATTTTTTTAGTACCTTTAAGAAAAGTTGATGACTAAAAAGCAAACACAAACCACATCACTCCATTTGTCCTTTAAAGAGTGGATTCCAATTATAACTAACACACTGACCTTATTTTTACAATCTGTAAAAGATCCCTGTGAACACTACAGTCTTTGACAGAACCCAAGGACATTTGATATTATAGGGCCCCTGCAGCCCATATTATTATAACAACCAATCCCTAATGCCTGATTTATCATGCTAAATAAGGTGAAACAGTGTAACAAATAACTTTTTGTCATGGAATTGAAATAATTGTACCTACGAAACTCCATGCAAAAATTTATATCCTGAAATAAATGTTCCAATATTGTATAGCTAGATGTTGAATAATTTAAGCAGAATAAATTGAAAAGACTTAATCAGCTACAATGTAGCAGAATTTAACTTACTGCAGACTTCAGAAAGATGTGGGGCAGAATAAATAACAATCACCAAAGGCCTGAAACTCTCCTGGGCAGTCAGTATCCAAACCCACTCTCCCCCTCTTGATCAGCTGCTTTGGTTACAGTTACAGCAATTGGCCTACTTTTCAATTCTTTTGCTTCTTTTGTATTGCAAAAACCCATCTAGATTACCTCCTGCTTCCCCCCAAAAAACAACTTTACCAAAGTAATATTTATTTGATTACCAATAAGTCATTTTAAAACTATTACATTTGGAATTTAAGTAGATTCTTAAATAAAGAAATGAATACGTCAGTGGCATTTCAACATCAAAGCTTTTAAGCCTTTGTCTAGACATGCATTTAAAGGTGTGTGGTGAGAATGTGCAAGCCAACATGTGTGTTCTAGAAGTTTAGTGTAGACAAAACAGTGTGTACTTAAACATGCACGATGCTGGTCAAGTTAAAGCCTAGAATGTACACATTGTCTTCTCTACTCTAGATTTTTACAGCATGTTAGTTAGCACATGTTGGCAAACATGTTCGAAACACCTCTAAATCCAAATCTATACAAAGCCTAATTTATGGAGATGCAGCATGACATGGTCCAGTGCGTAAGGTCGTAGGACTGGGAGTCAGACCTAAATTCTACCACTGACCTCTTGTGCTACCTTGGGCAAGTTTCTGTGTCTCTGTTTCCCCTCCTACCCTTTGTCTCTCTTGTCTATTTAGATTGTAAGCTCTTAGGGGCAGGGATTGACTTTCTCTTTCCATGTTTTCCGTTCTACAACACCTAGCTGCGGCCACATCCGGCCCGCGGGACTGTCCTGCCTGGCCCCCGAGCTCCTGACCCAGGAGGCTCACCCTTGGCCCCTCCCTTGCTATCCCCCATCCCCCGCAGCCTCAGCTCGCTCGCTCCGCCGCTGGCGCAATGCTCTGGGCGGCGGGGCTGCGAGCTCCTGGGGCAGCGAGCTGCGGAGCCCGGCCTGACCCAGTCTCTGTGCTGCACGGTGGCGGCGGCTGCGTGGCTGTAGCACCGCCAGGCAGTGTGGTAAGGGGGCAGGGGACGGGGGGGTTGGATAGAGGGCAGAGGAGTTTGGGGTGGTGGTCAGAGGGCGGGGGTGTGGATAGGGCAGAGGTGGGCAAATTACGGACCGCGAGCCACATCTGGCCTGCCGGGCCATCCTGCCCAGCCCCTGAGCTCCCAGCTGGCCCTGGCCCCTCCCCGGCTGTCCTTCCTCCCCCACAGCCTCAGCTTGCTGTGCTGGCAGCGCGGCATCCTGGCTGGCTCCGGGGCTGGGCGGCGCGGTGCAGGGGCAGATTTACAAGTGAACACAGGGTGCCCTGGCAAAGGCCCCCAACAACAGGGGGACCCAGGGCCGGGCACTCGGGCAACTCAACACTGGCTGCACTGAAATCATATGCAGGTGGGCGGTGCAGATGGCGGGAGCGCAGGGAATGCAGGCGGAGGACTCAGGGGGAGCACTGGGAGGCCATGCAGCCGGCCAGAGAGAAGAGGCCCTTTGAAGGGGAAACCGCCGTTTCTTTCTGGCTGTGCGGCTGCCCCTGCTCCTGTTGAGTCCTCCGCCCATGTTTGCGGGGCCACATTCTGAAAGGGGCTGGGGGTGGGGGAAGATGGATAAGGGGTAGGGTCCTGGAAGGGGGCGGTCAGGGGCAGGGGGTCCTGGAAGGGGGTGGTCAGGGGGTGGATGGAGGGGGGTCGGTTGGGGACAAGGAGCAGAGGGGTTGGATGGGTTTGGAGGTTCTTAGGGCGGCAGTCAGGGGGCAGGAAGTGGGAGGGGGTGGATAAGGGGTGGGGGGCAGGCTGTTTGGGAGGGGGCACAGTCTTCCCTACCTGGCCCTCCATACTGTTTTGCAACCCCAATGTGGCCCTTGGGCCAAAACGTTTGCCCACCCCTGACCTAGCACAGTTAGGACCTCAGTCCCAGTTCTAGGTGCTACCATATTAAAATTACTATTACAAATAATAATAATTTATTACAGAGGTCACAAACTGAAGATGGCTGCTGTTATCCCATCATTTTAAAGATAGATTGTTTAAACAGATTATTAGAAGATAAGAATGGCCATACTGGTTCAGACCAAAGGTTCATCTAGCCCAGTATCCTGTCTTCCGACAGTGGCCAATGCCAGGTGCCTCAGAGAGAATGAACTGAACAGGTAATCATCAAGTGATCCATCCCGTCTCCCATTCTGTACACAGTGAGAAAAAATACCAACATACCAATACACAACACATTCCCACCCAAAGTTGGTATTTTCTATTAACATGAAAAATAGTTATTATTCATGAGACAGATTTGGGGCCACTTTGTAATAATTTATTAATAACATCCTTGTTTGGCTGATTGTTGTAAGGAGATTTATTATCTGAATACCTGGGGTTAATTAAAAAAAAAAAAGAGGCTGATTGTACATAGGCAGGAAAGAGTACAATGGATTCACATAGCCATCTACCAACACTTAAGAGACAATGGAAGAACAATTCACTTGGATTTACCTCTGACTCCCAGTGAGCTCACTGGACAAGCTTGTCAAGGGAGGAGAGTCTCAGTATTTAAACACAGGTGAACTTAAAAGCCTGGAAAACTGAGACAAATGCCCTTCTAAGGGCATAAAAATGACTCGCAAAGAAGGAGGCGGATGCTGTTCTCACACAGAGACTCTACTGGAGGGTCTGAAGAAGCTAGACCTTCCTCGGTTCCCTTCCCAGTGCTTAGGTAAGATAGACATGACTCCTATGTTTTCCATTGTTAATGTTAAGATTAAGCAATACTTTGAAGAAGTCTGGCTAGTCATTCTGTACTTTCTGCTGGTCAGAATCTCCTGATGGGAAGAACTGCAGGTGTTAAATTCAATCAGACCTCCTGGGTAAGCACAGTTAATCAACTGGTTATTGTAGTCTAGGAGCGGGTCTAAGAGTGTGAGAACCATGGCATTCTGTCATAGGAGAAGTAAAGGCATGAAGATTGAGACCTCAGGCTCAGAGAGACCACCAACAGATTAGGGGTGCAGCTAGCCCAGTAACCATGACAATTAGTAGGAATGTGCAATTCTAGTAATTAGAATCAGGTCCCCATTGTGCTAGGGACAAGGTGTGACAGAAGAGTGTAAAAACCCACTGAGGAGAACAGTACATAAGAACATAAGAAAGGCCGTACCGGGTCAGACCAAAGGTCCATCTAGCCCAGTATCTGTCTACCGACAGTGGCCAATGCCAGGTGCCCCTGAGGGAGTGAACCTAACAGGCAATGATCAAGTGATCTCTCTCCTGCCATCCATCTCCATCCTCTGACGAACAGAGGCTAGGGACACCATTCTTACCCATCCTGGCTAATAGCCATTTATGGACTTAGCCACCATGAATTTATCCAGTCCCCTTTTAAACATTGTTATAGTCCTAGCCTTCACAACCTCCTCAGGTAAGGAGTTCCACAAGTTGACTGTGCGCTGCGTGAAGAAGAACTTCCTTTTATTTGTTTTAAACCTGCTGCCTATTAAATTAACAGTAATAGAAATACAAGGTTGCCTGTATATATTGAATATACAGTTTGGAGATTTTGCTGTTTAAAATGAACAAGTGATATGAGGCTAGATTCTCTCCTGCACCAGAGCTTTGCTCAACCCAGGGTGGGGAGAAGAGAGGTGCCTGACTCCCTGATTTTCAAGGTTAGCTACAGCCCCAAGGTGACTTAGAGCAGTACTTCAAGGCCTAGAAGGCTTTGGAAATTAGGAGTCCAGCAAAATTTGTTTAATCTGCCAGATTCTTCTAGGAAACTGGCTTCCATTTTCTTTCCTTCATTATAAAATGCCACTTTTTCTACCTTTCCCTGGTGGTGATGTCAATATTGTTGCTCCCGTAATGACTGTGAAGTTTGGAACTTTCAACAGATCTCACATTAATGCATCAGCTGTAGCCATCAAAACACAAGCTTGGTGGAGAACCCAGATTTCAGATGGCAGCTGTGAACACATCATTTTAAAAGAGGACTATCCCATACAAAGCCACATGGAATACCAATACAGGAACTCCTCACTTAAAGTCGTCCCGGTTAACGTTTTGATGTTAAGTTGCTGATCAATTAGGGAACATGCCCATTTAAAGTTGTGAAATGCTCCCTTCTAATGTTGTTTGGCAGGCGCCTGTTTTGTCCACTGCTTGCAGGAAGAGCAGCCCATTGCAGCTAGCTGGTGGGTGGTTGGAGCCAGGGTGGACCAGCAGCCCCCTATCAGCTCCCCACTCCCCTAAGTTCGCTGTGCAGCAGCTGTCCCCCCCACTGCCATGTGCTGCTCCTGCCCTCTGCCTTGGAGCTGCTCCCAGAGACTCCTGCTTGCTGTACGGGGGGAGGAGAGAAAAGGGGGATTAATGTCAGGGTGTCTCTCCCTCCTCCCTGCTCCTGCACCCCGCTTACCCCATCTTCCATAGAGCAGGGGGGGCACACAATGGAGGGAGGGAGGTTCTAGTCAGTAGCTGCCGTCTCAGAAAATGATGTATAGATATAATACTTAGCTCTAAGTCACATGTACACCATATCCCCTGGTAAAATAGTAAAGGGGTATTGAAATCTCTTGTAAAATTAGAAGACTGCATCATTTGAACCAAGACAGGTTTTCAGGACAGACCAATTTCCAGTCTACTGCCTTTCTACAGGTTGTATTCATCATCAGTCAAAGCCAGGATGTAATGACTAACCCAATATCCTCTGAAATATACTAGCTGTTTTAGAGAAAATGAGGTTTAACATCTGAAGGCAGCACCCATAAATTCAGTATTTCTCAAGAAGTACCAAGTGATTTTTGTATAAGTTATTTTCTAATTACTAATTGGAACAAAATGCTCAAAAATCAATAGGCTGCTCTTGGTTACTGATTTAACCAGACAAAACAGGTTATGGTCACTAAGTCAAGGACTAATCTTACTGGGTTAATCAATAGTGTAATTACAATTCATGAAGAAGCAAAGAGGCAAAGGAAATCATAATTTATTGCAAACATGTTTCTGTATCTCTGGAACATTTCCCAAAACAATTACAGCTCACACTTTCAGTTCCATGCTTCATTCTACAGATTTAGCATGTAAGACATTAAAACATATGTGGTGACATCAAAGAATTACTGAAAAAATTACATTTCTTACATTTTGAAATGGGAAAGAAAAGTGCAATAATGTGGAACTGCACACATTTTTGGAAGTGTAGTGATGTTGTATAGATTAGAGACTTGTATACAAATTCCTGAATGTAAAAATAACATAAAAAATTATTTTCACCCAGGAAATTCTCCTCATGCCTTCTTTCAGCATTTTTAAAGCTCCCTTCACTGTAGTGTCTAGATGTTATACATGGGTTATAAAAACAATTGAGGACTGTCCAGAGACCAATCACTTTTTCATCCTAGTTCTGGTTATCATGGGCTGCAACCTGTGGGCTGGATTGTGCATTTTGCACAGATGCCTGAGCATGGAGCTGCACTGATCCAGTGGGAACTCCAGGAGAAACTGTGCTTGTAGTATATGGAGACACAAACCAGATTAGAACTGAAAAAGGAGATCTTTGTTCTGGTACAGGTTAACAGAGACAACTAAGCAGTCTCCATCTTGGAAAAAACTTCCTTATTCCCTCCCTTCCCACAACCCACTGGAGAATGCTCAGTACAGCATTTGGTCTTCCAACAGTAGATAGCTATTCTCACATGAGCCACCATGAGACAATAAACATAACAAAAATACCTATAACATTACAGTGGTACAGAATAGTAACATCAGATGGATGGAATGATGTCACTGTGGTCAGTGCACTACACTACCTCAAGAAAGAGCCACGTTCAGTTCCTAGGCCCATGTCTCACTTGTTGGACATCACAAGTTAGGTGTTCAGCAGAATCAGTATGGAGGAAGGAGGAATTTAGCTCTGTAGCAATAACTTCACCCAGACTGAAACAGCTATGGAAAGTCTTTGTGGGGTCTCTGTGGACCAAAAATCCAAATTTCACCTGATACACTGCACACCTATTTACATATTTAAAAAAAAACCATCCCTGTTACTGTGGGATAATCATACAGCCAGTTGCATAAGATAGATATGTCTGATTGAATGACCAATAGTGAAGCAAACAATGTGAGAATTGTACGTAATTAGCGGTGTAGATGTGGCGGCACGGGCTTCAACATGGGCTAGCAATACAAATATGTACCCAGGGTCCCCAATGTGCATGTTCAGCCTGTGCTGAAGCCCATGCCACTGCTAGTGTGGGTAAACCCAGTGCAGGTGTGTCTACCCAAGCTGCCATCGTGCCTTGCATTGCAATGTAAGACATGCTTTTAATGTAGCAATGCCACTTAGTGAAAACATGGTTATACTATTAAGGTGTAGCTGCCATGTTGCTCTACAATAGATGTAGATTGGAAATACCATAAAACATGCATATTTGTTACTGCCTCCAGCTATTTTTTCCTGACAAGGTTTTGGTGTATAAATGGCTGATACACATATTTCTACCAAGAACCAGCAAGGCATCTAAATGATGGTCATTGCCCAAAAGATTTTTTATATATTAATTAATCAAGTATCTAAATTACAAGCACAAGAAGATGCATGCACTTATTTTAGACAGGCCACAAAGAAAGGAATTACTAATGCAACTTACCTTGCAGCTAATGCTAAAATATGACATTTGTTTCTCTATTACACAAACACATAATCCAGCCCCAACATCATTACTGCCAGGCAAGGTTGTGTGGCTGCCATATTAGTGGACTCTACTTTTTCTCATTGTCCATTCCTATAGGTCTGTAATCCAGTGGAAAGCTGGTGTGGGCAAAGCAATGTGCTTCTTTGACCCTCTACTCCTAGTGGAAGCTGTGATCACAACTAGCATGGGTACACACCATAACAGCCAACTAAATACACAGGCATGTTATCTTACTACACTATTAGCTTAGATTGATTTTTCCCAGCAAGTTAGATCTGTCTCTTTATTTCACTATTTCTCTAGAATTTAAAGCAATTCCCTATCTAGATGGACCTGTTCCATAATCATATGGAAATGTGGAATCAATTTGTTGATGAGGGACCTCAGATGTAAGTTCTGAGTTTTATGGTTGATTGATCATTAAAAATATTTCTGCAGATGACACAAAGGTCCAAAGCAATTATAAAATACTACAGGATTTCAATTTTAATAGTTATTTTGAGAGACAGAGTCTCAAAATGCTTTATACTGTGAATGAACACAATCGCATTTCCCCCGTACCAGCCAGAAGTAAGTATAAAGGAAAACATAGAGGAAAAATTGTTTATTCTCTTAAGATAAAACTGTTTTAATATTTGATTTTAACAATAAAAAAGATGTTTGTTATTCACAGCTCAAGGAAATGTTCTAAGTGTTTTGATGCTATGGGAATGGGTTCTATACAAAAGCCTAAGATAGATAATGCTTGGGGCTAAGGGTAGAGGTATGGGTGAGGGGCAGGAACCCACCTCGCTCCCAAGCTACAGGTTAAAATCCCAGCATAGTTGACTGAGAATAATCTTTAATTTGCACAAGTAAATCAGATGCTTACCTGCAACCACAAAAAAGGGAAGTTTGACTGTGTCTGGGCTGACAATCAGGCCCTATCTGTAAGATAGATAATGTCATAGTATAATTGGTAACACAATGAAGAATACAATTGAGCACATAATGTCATTGGCTAAAAACTGTGAGATCCCTGGTGATCTAAGGGCATGTCTACACAACTATGCAGTGTGAACTATGGGGGGCGAGTTGCAGCACACAGCAGTATTGCTAGCATGAAATAGATACCTTTTAGTTTGCGCTAGCAGGGTCTACAGGGGGCAGTTACAGCACTACTCTTCAGTGTATTGCAACTCACACCCCTATGTTCCGCACTGCAGGGCTGTGTAAACAAGCCTCAAGTGTCAGATTTTCAAATGTATTTAAGATCCTAAAGTTTCAGATGGTGCCTGTTGGGATTTTCAGTAGATTAGGTGTCTAACTCCCATTTATTCCGATGGGATTTAGGTGCCTAAACTGTTTAGGCCCTTAGGAATATCCCATGAGGTGACTAGCTGCATCTTTACACTCCTAAATGCCTTTGAAAATCAGAAATGAGGGGTTCAGGGTGTGGAAGAGGGCTCCAGGCTGGGGCAGGGGGTTGGGGTATGGGGTGGTGGTGAAGGCTGTGGCTGGGGGTGCAGACTCTGGGGTGGGGCTGGGATGAGGGGTTTGGGGTGCAGGAGGGGGCTCCAGGCTGGGAGGGGAGGGCAGGGGTTTGGAGGGTGGGAGAAGAATCAGGACTGGGGTGGTGGGGTAGGGTATGGGAGGGGGGCAGGGGTGCTGGCTCTGGCTGGCACTTACCTCAGGCAGCTCCTGGAAGCAGCGGCATGTTCCCCCTCCGGCTCCTATGCAGAGGAATGGCCAGGTGGTTCTGAGTGTTGCCCCATCTGCAGGCACTGCCTCTGCAGCTCCCATTGGCCATAGTTCCTGGCCAATGGGATCTGAAAAGCTGGCGCTTGGGGCAGGGGCAGCACGCAGAGCCCCCTGGCTGTCCTTACACCTAGAAGCCATGGGGGACATACCGCTGCTCCTGGGAGCCACACAGAGCCACATCAAGCAGGGAGCCTGCCTTAGCCCCACTGCACCACCGACTGGACTTTTAACTCTGGTGCTGACCGACCGGAGCAACCAGGTCCTTTTTTGACTGGGTGTTTCAGTCAAAAACCAGACACCTGGCAACCCTAAATTCACTCCACCCATTCTGTGATCATTTGGCCAGAGTTCACAGAATGTTAGTGTTAGCTAGTAAATGCTTTAATGTGTAATATTGTAATGTTCTCGTATACATATGTATAGAGGGTCTGCATGTTACATTGTAATAGGTGCCTTATTGTATCATAGCATTATATTATGTATGAAGGGTCTCCTTGTATTATAAATATTATATTGTAGCTACTTTATACAGTCTGTGTATTCTATTGCACTGCTTTAGTGTGTGATTTCTAAATATAATGCAATTTTTATACTATATATAATGTATTACAGTTTATTGTTTCCAGATTATTAAGTGGAATTGTATTTGATTATTGCCTTTAAATAAATGTTATTTTGTTTTCAAAGAATTACTGTGTGAGGGAAAGCCTGTATCGGTGTCCTCTCATAGGTTAACAGAACTAGTCTATTCTGGGGAGTCCTCTGAGGGAGACAAACTCCCTGGAAAAACCCCAGCAATTCCTCTAGGGCAGGCCACCCCTTATTACCCATTAAAGTGGGCCAAATTGACAATTGGTTAACAATTACAGGCAGGCCACTGTTAGGGTGCCTTTGGTCCAAATTTTGGGGTAACTCTGTCTACACAGTGTTCCCAGTACTTTCACATGCTGCACCCATGAAAATGTCTTCCAGAAGCATGATCATCCATATACACAAAGACAAACATTGCAGTTCCCACGCTCTATAGGCCAGACATTTTTAAAAAAAAAATACAAGAAAGATAGTGCAGGGAGTGGAGCATAGAAAAAATTGGTCTCATGAATGGACATCAGCAGAAGGGCAATTGCAGAGCATGGAATTTGGAGATTACTGAGGGGTTTCTTTAATATCTTATAGACTTTAAGGCCAGAAGGGACCATCATGATCATCTAGTCTGGCCTATACATTGCATGCGACAACCTCACCCACTCACTCCTGTAATAGGCCCATAACCTCTGGCTCAGATACTGAAATCCTCAAATCTTGATTTAAAGATTTCAAGTTAAATAACATCCACCATTTGCTCTAGTTCAAACCAGCAAGTGATCTATCCCCCCACACCATAGAGGAAGGCGAACCCTGTCCCTGAGTTTCTGCCAAACCAACTGTGGGAAATTTCCTTCCCGACCTCAGATATGGCGATCAGTTAGACCCTGAGCATGTGGGCAAGAACCACCAGACACACACCTAGGAAAGAATTCTGCGCAGTAACTCAGAGCCCTCCCCATCAAGTGTCCCATCTCTGGCCATTAGAGATATTTGCTAATATCCATCATGGATATGCCATATGTCATTGTAGGCAATATCATCATACTATCCCCTCCATAAGCTTATCAAACTCAGCCTTAAAACAAATTAGGATTTTCCCCCAAATACTTCCCTTGGAAGACTGTGTTCCAGAACTTCATTTCTCTGATGGTTAGAAACTTTTGTCTAATTTCAAGCCTAAACTCACTGATGGCCAGTTTATATCAATTAGTTCTTGTACCAATATTGGCCCTTAACTTAAGTAACTCCTCTCCCTTCCTGGTGTTTATTCCTTTGATGTGTTTATAGAAAGCAATCATATCTCCCTGCATCTTTTGTTTTGTTAATTAAACAAGCCAAACTCTTGAAGATTCCTCTAATAAGGTAGGTTCTCCATTCCTCTGATCATCCTAGTAGCCCTTCTTTGAACCTGTTCCAGTTTGGATTGAGCTCTCTTAAAACTGCACACAGTATTTCAGATGAGGTCTCATTAGTATCTTGTGTAATGGTAATAACACTTCCCTGTCTCTACTGGAAGCACGTTACCTGATACATCCCAGGACTGCCTTAGCCTTTTCCATGGCCACATCATATTGGTGACTCAATAATCCTGTGATTGACTAATACACCCTGGTCTTTCTCCTCCTTTGTCACTTCTAACTGATACATCCCTAGTTTATAGCAAAATTCTTCTTGTTACTCCCTAAGTGCATGACTTTGCACTATTAAATTTTATTCCATTTCTATTACTCTAGTTTTCAAGGTTGTCCAAATCTCCTTGTCTGATATTCTGGTCCTACTCTGTATTGGTAATACCTCACAACTTTGTGTCATCCACAACTGTTACTGGCACACTCCTACTTTTTTTTGCAAAGATCATTAATGAAAATGTTAAATAAGATTGGTCCCAAGACAGATTACTTAGAAACTCCACTTGTAACTTCCCTCCAGCCGGACAGTTCATCTTTCAACATGACCTGTTGTAGTCTCACCTTTAACCAGTTCTTTACCCATCTTGCAATTCTCATATTAATCCCCATCTTCTCCAATTTAACTAGTAACTTTCCATGTGGCACTGTATCAAATGCTTTATAGTAATATTGGTAGAATAGATCTACTGCATTTCCTTTGTCCAGAAAATTGGTTGTCTTCTCAAAGAAAGAGATCAGATTTATCTACCGTTTGTAAAACCATGTTGTATTTTATCTCAATTACTGTTTACTTCTATGTCTTTAACTCTTCTCTTTCAAAATTTGTTCTAAGACCTTGCATGCAATTGAGGTCAAATTAATGGGCCTGTAGTTTCCCAGATCACTTTTTTGTGTCCTTTCTTAAATATAGGTACTCTATTTGCAGTTCTCCAGTTACTGTGGTTATGGAGTCATTAAACATTATTGCTATTGGGCTTGCAATTTCATGTGCCAGTTATTTTAATATTCTTGGATGGAGATTATCCAGGTCCCCCAGTTTGGTTCCCTTATAACTTTTTGAGTTTGGCTTCCACCTTAGATGTGGGAATTTCTGTTTCCATATCCTTGTTTCCATTAGCCACCCTGCCATTGCCCTCAAGCTCTTCATTACCTTTATTAAAAAGTGAGGCAAAGTAGTTGTTTAGGTGTTGGGCCACGGCTAGATCATCTTTAATTCCACTCCATCCTCAGCACTTAGCAGTCCCACTTGTTCTATCCTTATTTTCTTTTTATTTATATGGCTAATGAACCTTTTATTATTGTTTTTAATTTCCGTTGCTATGTCCAACTCTGCTTGGCTTTTGGCAGTTCTCATTTTTTCCCAACACTTTCTGACCTTCAAGAAGTAGTTTTTCTCACTGATCCAGCCCTCCTTCTATTCCTCGTAGGCTTTCTGCTCTCTCCTAATCTGTTTGAGATGCTTGTTCATCCAGTTCGGTGTGCAATCCTCCCCTATGAAATTTTTCCCCTGGCAGGTTTCAGGTAGTTTCTGCAACTTTGACAAAGTAATTCCAAGCTTCTTCCACATTAATATTCTTGAGTTTTTCGGTCAAGTCCACTTCCCTAACTACTTCCCTTAATTTTTAAAGTTTTCCCTTTTGAAATCAAGCACAGTAGTTGAAAACCTATTTTAGTTTATCCTTTCATTTAATTTAAACTTAATTAACTCATGAACACTTGGTCCAAGATAGAACAACTCATTGTAGAGGCCAATGAGGTCCGCGCTACTTACCAATATCAAATCTAAAATAGCATCACCTCTTGTTGGTTCAGTGTCTATTTGTTGAAGAAATCTTTCAGCTATCACATGCAGGAATATCTGGGCCCTACCATTATTAGTAGCTCGTGTCCTCTAATCTATATATGGGAAATTAAAGTCTCCCATAATCACACAATTCCCAGTAGTGTTTATTTCATTAAAAATATTTAAGAGACCTCTCTCTATATCCAAAACGGATCTTGGGGATTTTACCCTAATAGATTCCATGTTATCCATTGCATCACATCTAAGTTCTTTACAGTCCACCTCAGCATTAATATACAACACGAATCCTCTTTTACCTTTATTTCTGTCTTTCATGAAGAGCACATATCCTTCAATACCTGTGTTGCAGCCATGACTGCTATTCCACCATGTTTCCATCATCCCTATACTATCTGATTTCACTTCCTGCACCAATAGTTCTAGCACCTTCATTTTTTTTACCCAGGCTCTTTGCACTGGTGCACAGATATCTTAGTTGTTTCTGCTTCACCTCATCCAGATTCGTTGCCCAATTAGGTGCAGTCATTTTACTGACAATATCACCTACCTGACTGTTGGTGTGAGTGGTATTGGCACTACTGTTCCTCTTGTTGTCCATTTTCCTACCTTCTGTTCCCTTCTCCATTGCTGCATCCTCTTGATTTTCCTCCAATTCAATATTAGAATTGGACATGGAGATTACATGATCTCCCAACTATCTACCATGAATTGCTAGTTTAAAGCTCTTTCAGTCAGTTGTGCCAGCCTCCATCCCAGAAGTCTATTGACTTCCTGTTCAGGTGGAGTCCATCCCAGGAGAACAGTCATCTGTCTCTGAATGCTTCCCAGTGATTGAACATCCCACAGCCCTCCTTGTAGCACCATTGCCTGAGTCATCTGTTGATCCTCATAATTTTGTCACACCTGCATTATCCTCCTCTGTTTCTTTAAGCTTCTTCCTCAGTCTGGCATAGTCTTCCCTGATGCATCCAATTGAGAATCTAGCAGTATCATTTGTTTGCACATGAAGGACAATCAGTGGATTCTTGCCTTCTCCCATTAGGATCCTTTTTAGCGTCAGGTCCATATCTTGTATCTTAGCTCCCAGCAGACTCTACACCCTTCAATTCTCCCAATCAGTTCTGGTGACAGGCCTGTCTATTCTTCTCAGTAGTCTTCAGTCATGTAGACCTACCTCTTTCTGATGTTGATGCAATTCTGCAGCCTTCCTTCTTTTCCTTCTGGCTGCAAGTCTTCTGTTCTCATTTGCAATCTTCTGAGAGTCATCTGCCCTCTTCCTGTGGCTCTGAACTCTGGCTATCTCCATTCTCTTCCCCCTCTTCTTGTAGGACTATTCACTCTTTTCTTTTTTGCTTTTCTATCTTCTCTTACTGCCTGCATCTCCCCTTCATTTTCCATTTCATCAAACCTGTTCCTCAGCAATCTTTGTTGTTCACTAGCCAGTCTTTTCCTCCACCTTTTGTTTTTGTAGTCACATGCTTCCTCTGGCCACTTTCTTCATCCAGTAGTCTACCCTCATATTGCTCTGGTCCCTCCTGCATCTGAAAGTCTTTAGGTTTCCCCTTCAGCCTCTTCTCTCCTTCCCACCACCATCGTCTCAAATCCCCATCAAAACTGAACTGTCATTTCTAGCTGCATCTCCAAACCTCGGATCTTCTCTTCCATTACATTAATCATGCAGCACTTCATATAAACAAAGCACCTTTCAGGTACCTTTCTCCAGGATAATGTACTTCCCACAGCTTCAAGAAGATAAAAAACAGCACACCCACCCCCTCCCCACAAAAAAACAATACGCACACATGCACACACTCTCCCAAACTCTCCTTATAAACTCCCGTTTTCAGTTCTGTTTGACATCTCCTGTGCCATTGGCTGGCTTTTTGGTTGTCTGCCTTTATAGGCCTGCTAATTAAGGAAGCTCTGGATCTTAATCAAGGTTCATCTGTGATCAAAGGCTCTGCTTCTCTCACAACACACGCCCTCCTACCAGACTTTGCAAATTGAAAACAAAACAGCAAATGAGCAAGCAAACACACTCTGAAGAACTCACTCACTGCCCCTAAGGAACTGGGGCTTTCCTCCTTCTCTTCCAATAGATCTCTACTCCAACTCCCCTGGTTTTCATCTTTTTCTGCTGGCTCTTGTGCTGCTTCTCCTGATAAAAATTGACTCCATGTCACCCATAATGTCTTTACCCAATTACTTACCCAGAAAATAACCATGCCTATTCTTTGCTCTGCCACATCTCCTTTGGAGTTTACATCTCACCTCCCAATGTATCTGCATATTATTTATACAAGGGGAAAATTACCTCCAAAGTGAAGAGTTGATGCCACTCACTAGTGATAATTCAGTGCCTGCATTACACGAATATTACATGTGTGCAGCTGCCAACATGTAGTACAACACAGTAAAGAAGTAAAAACAACATTAAAAGCAATAAAAATATTTTATAGCAACAAGATCTGGAGGTCATTATATCAACGCAATTTTCTTTGCTAGAGTAATTAGGGCCAGATCCTGAGGTTCTTATTCAGTTTTCACTCAGTCCTGATGTAGGCAAACCTGCCATCAAAATCAACAGGAGTTTTATCTGAGTAAAAGGACTATTTCAAACCTAAGTAATGGACATTGGGGTGTAGCCCTTATTGCACAGTTTGATCCACAAATGAGTACAAGGAACTGACAGAAAGGAAGGCTTTCTGATAGTTAGTAGCCCACCTTGTTCCCAAGCAGAGGGATGACTAGTATAAAGAGAGGGGGAATCTCCAGGAAGAGGGTGGGGGGAATGTTTGTAAAATGACAGGTTAATTGAGACTTCACTCTCAGCAGGCTGTTTTCAGGATACCTGACAATGGAGTGCTCTGTACTACGAATGCCTGAGGGCTTTCCTGTCAAACAATGGTGGAGGCCTGGGTCTTCATAATGGATTATACGTGCTAGAACTTTGCTTTTTCAGTCATGAGAACATAATACCATCCAATGTGAATACAGTATAATGTTCTCACAGCTATACTGATACAATCTTCTGTCCGGCAGGTGAGCTACAAACCAAATTAAACAGGAACTTTGAAGATAAGCAAAAAAATGTCCCAATCCGTAAGTCAAGAGAGAAATGGGGATTCAAGTAAAAATATTATTTGCATATCTTTTGCACATGCAGAGCTCTATATTTACATGCACAAAAGTGAGCAATTGTTCATACAAATAAATAGTGAGGATCTCTGGTTACCCATTTAATATGTGCAAATGCCTGTTTGTATGTACAAATATGGCAACTTGTGTTCACAACAGATGTGCATTCATTTGTGTTGTCATGTGCTGCATTTGGACCTGAAAATTTGGCTCATACTACATGGTACATAATAGCAAAATATTTCACATTTTTAACTTTAACTTTCTGGAAAAGATAGTTGTTGTCTAAACAATGGTTCTTCCTCACAGATGGCTGCAATACTGCATATGGTAGCAGAAACAGTTATATTACTGAATTTGTGACATCACAGTCACGTCCAGAGCAATAGACAGCTATGTCATGAACCACTGATTTATTATATCACTGCAGAGTCAAACAGAATTGGAATATAGGTGTTGAGGAGTGAAGAGTTTATTCACACTGGTTAGACAAATAGCAAGCTGAGACTCCAATTTTTCAGTTAAACTGTTCATTTTGTCACCTCCTCTGCCCACCCTACCCTACGCCATATGCAGTCCTTAATCTGTGCCAGGGCTTGCCAGGACCAAGCCCCAGAACCTCTAGGCTTGGCAGTTCATAGCCCCGGCACCTCTGGGCTGCCACGTCAGTTATGAAAGTAAAAAAATTGCTTGAGCCCTGGCACCTAATTGCTTGAGCCCCAACACCTTTTATTACAAATTAAGCACTGCCCACATGACTGCTTTGTGCACCTGTCATGTCTTATTTGAGACCTAGGACTGTAAAGTCTCTGGGACGATGACTCCTTTCTTTGTTATTTGTCTGTACAGCACCTAGCACAATGGGACTGTAAACTCTGATTCAAGTTTCTAGGTACTAACATAATACAAATAAAATAACAATAGGGTTTAATTAGCAGAGAAACTGAGAACTTACTAAATAGAGATGGAAGGACAATAAAAATACTTTTACTCTGAAACGTTTCCAACTAAATATAGCGTAGAACAGAAAAAAAAAGTTTTACAAATATTTTACCAATATTCTTGTTTGGTTTGTCATCAGAATTTCATTTCAACAGGAATTCTCCACATTATTCTATTTGCTATGTACATTTGTGAGGTCACCAAGAAACGTAAACAAAAAGGAAAAATATTAATAATATTATCATTCTTTAGCTTTCCCAAGTGCAGTTTTCTAGCTCCCTTTGCTTTTAATTTTTTCTTCTCATTCTTCTGATGTCTCATTTTTTTTGCTATTCTTCCTAATTTTCAGCCTGATTCTGATACCAATATACTCACTATGCTCACAGTGAGTGATCCTTACTCTGGCAATTAGTCCCATTCAACTGAGTAATGATTGCAAGATTAGAGCCAAGATCACAGCCTTACTTACAGTGTAAGGCTATGTCTACACTACACAGCTTATCACATTCCCCGCCCTCACCTCCATTCAGCAGACAAAGAACTTCCACCCCCAACAAACGGCGTTTGCATTGTCGGCAGTATTCACACTGGCACTTGTCGTTGGCAAATCTTTTGTCTTTAGGGGCTGCGGCGGGGGTGGCCAGCTCTCTAATGACACCCATACTTCCCTGCACTGGACAGAGCTGTGACCCAGGGGAGAATTCAGTCCTAAAGGTACCTTTTGTGTTTGCAGGATATTCTGTAACAATGGCTAGAGCTAAACAATTTTAAATCTGCAGGACTGGATATCTTGTACCTAAGAATTAAAAAAAATACGCTGGGGAACTTTCTGAGCCATTGATGTTGGTAATTAACAAATATTGGAGTACTGGAAAAAAGCTATTGTACCAAAGGATGAACAAAATGACCCAGGTATCTATAGGTTGGTTATCATGACATCAATCTTGGGTAAAATCATGGAAATACCAAGATGAAGTCAGTACAGAATTAAAGGATGGTAATATAATTAATACCAATCTACATAATTTTATTAAAATAGATCTTGTCAAACAAAATTGTTATTGTTCTTGGATGAAATTACAAACTTAATTGATAAAGGTAACTGTGTTGACAGACTTCTATAAGACATTTCACTTAGTACCTCATGACATTCTGGTAAAAAAAATAGCATAATACGAATAAATGCAGCACACATTAAATGCATTAAAACTGTCTAACTGACAAATCTCTAAAAAGTAGTTGTAAATGGGAAATCATCATCCTTTGGGGCTCCAGTGTGGTCCCAAAGGCCAATTCTTGGCCCAATTCTTTAAATAGTTTTATCAATGCTTTGAAAGAAAATGTGTCATTACTGGTAAAGATTGCAGGTGACACAAAAAGCAGCAGAGTGATACATAATAAAAGGACAGGTCAGTCATATTGGAGCAATCTCAATTACATGGTAAACTGGGTTCATTTAAACAATATGCATTTTAATACAGTTAAATGCAAAATCTTATCTAGGAACTAAAAAATTAGGTCACACTGATTGGATGACTATTGGGTGACTATTCTGGAAAGCAGTGACTCAGAAAAGAACTAGAGGTCAAGGTAGATAACAAACTGAACATGAGCTCCCATGCAATGTGGTGGTGAAGACAGCAAATGCAGTTCTTCAATATATAAGGAGATGAATATTGAATAGAATGAGGGAAATATTTTACTACAGTTCACAGAATTAATGAGACCATTACTAGAACGCTGTGTCCAGTTCTGCTGCCCACAAACTGCTGACAAACTAGAAAGGATTCAGAAAAGAGATACAAGAATGATTCTGGAAAACCTGACTTACAGTGAGACAAAAGAAACAATCTACTTAGCTCAGCATTCAGAAGGTTAACAGGTGCCTTGATCATAGCCTGTAACACCAACTTTGGGAAAAGATTTTTTTTATATTAGAGTGCTCTTTAATCTAGCAGATTAACCCATCCTGGCTAATAGCCATATAGCAGATTAACAAAGGCATAAAAAGATTCAATGGCTGGAAGCTGGAGCCTCACAAATTCAGAGTAGAAATAAGGCTTGTTTTTAACAGCAATGGTAATTAATCAGTGGAACAACTTACCTAAGGATGTGGTGGATGCTTTGTCACTCAAACTCCTTCCAGTCAAATGTAAAGTCGAACATCTAGGAATAAAGAATACAGGCTAAATTTACATGATATGGGACTATTCTGGGAAGCAGAGACACTGAAAAAGGTGTCGGGGCCATGCATTTAGGCTGCTGGTGCACTTAAGAACATAAGAACATAAGAACGGCCATACCAGGTCAGACCAAAGGTCCATCTAGCGCAGTATCTGTCTACCGACAGTGGCCAATGCCAGGTGCCCCAGAGGGAGTGAACCTAACAGGCAATGATCAAGTGATCTCTCTCCTGCCATCCATCTCCATCCTCTGATGAACAGAGGCTAGGGACACCATTCTTACCCATCCTGGCTAATAGCCATTTATGGACTTAGCCACCATGAATTTATCCAGTTCCCTTTTAAACATTGTTATAGTCCTAGCCTTCACAACCTCCTCAGGCAAGGAGTTCCACAAGTTGACTGTGCGCTGCGTGAAGAAGAACTTCCCATTATTTGTTTTAAACCTGCTGCCTATTAATTTCATTTGGTGACCCCTAGTTCTTGTATTATGGGAATAAGTAAATAACTTTTCCTTATCCACTTTCTCAACATCACTCATGATTTTATAGACCTCTATCATATCCCCTCTTAGTCTTCTCTTTTCCAAGCTGAAGAGTCCTAGCCTCTTTAATCTTTCCTCGTATGGGACCCTCTCCAAACCCCTAATCATTTTAGTTGCCCTTTTCTGAACCTTTTCTAGTGCTAGAATATCTTTTTTGAGGTGAGGAGACCACATCTGTACACAGTATTCGAGATGTGGGCATACCATGGATTTATATAAGGGCAATACTATATTCTGAGTCTTATTCTCTATCCCCTTTTTAATGATTCCTAACATCCTGTTTGCTTTTTTGACTGCCTCTACACACTGCGTGGACATCTTCAGAGAACTATCCACGATGACGCCAAGATCTTTTTCCTGACTCATTGTAGCTAAATTAGCCCCCATCATATTGTATGTATAGTTGGGGTTATTTTTTCCAATGTGCATTACTTTACATTTATCCACATCAAATTTCATTTGCCATTTTGTTGCCCAATCACTTAGTTTTGTGAGATCTTTTTGAAGATCTTATACCACTGCCCATCATTTTGACCTCATTGTTTCCTTGTTACCCCTCCTGTCCCCCATCTGTGTGTCTGGAGCTATCTCTTGTCTTATACTTAGATTGTAAACTCTTTGGGGTGGGGATTATATTTTTATTGTGTTTGTATTTCACCTAGAACAATGGGGACCTGGTCTCCTAGGAATTATGATAATAATGGAAACATTTGTTAACCAAAACCCATTTTTTCCACCAAAATATTTTCACAGAACATTAGGGGAAAATCTCTTTTTCAAAACTTTCCATGAAAAATAAACTGACAGTTTTAGATCATCGCTGTTGTTGGGCATAGTACTTATGCCATAAGAAAACCCGCTGACACCTGTATTTTTAAAGCACTATAATGGAATATTTCTGTTTTTCTTTCTTATTAAACAAGTGGATCTAGTGCTTCTGAAAGTTACTAAATTGACAGACTAGGAGAATGACGTTTTCTATATTTACCCAGAATAGGTATAAACAAGTGCAATGGAAATACAGGCTCTCTCAAAGTCTTGCCAACTTGCCTCAGTCTTGTCCTATAGGGACCATCTCTAAGGGTGAATTCAGTATTTTTGCTCATTCTACTTGGCCTCGCTGCTGAAACTGACAAATTCAAATTTTGTGATGTGGAAATCTACTCTTAGGAAATGAACTGAGTTTTGTGTTAAAAAATTTGCAAAGTTACAAAAAACTATGCCTGATTTACAGTGAAATTGGTGCCAGGTTTGAATCCAAAAGTTTGTTACCTTTAGACAAATCTGACCTGATTTTTGAATACTTAATGAAACATAAAACCAGTGAAAATTTGCATAATTTCATGTTTAGTTGTGAATATGTTGCAGAGGTATCTGCATATTCATTTTTGTCTTGTTTTTAAACTAGATCAAAGCTAATGGAAACAGCCAATTAAATACATTTGTGAAAGATTTTGTTCAGGAAGGATTTTAATACAGAGCCAATATAGAGCCATAGTAAAATACTTATTTTCCCTCCAATATATAGTCAGAGGAGTAAATCTCAGTTATTGTTTTACTTGGGTAATTATTCTTCCTCTTAATAAAATAGACAATAGGATTGTAACTGCCTATAAGTCAGTAGAGCTGATCAGAAAATGTTGACAAAAAAACCCAAATGTTTGAACAATTTTGTCAATATTTTTCCCCATTTTGGTTGGAAAAAAGTGATGTAAGTTAAATTTCTACAAGAAATGGAGGAAAAATTTTGTTAAAACTTTTGCAATTTTTTTTGTTTTCTCACAAGCTTTATGAAACAATTTCAAAGTCAGTTTAAAACAAATAAAGAACTCATATTAAAATGTTACAGCATGTTTATTTTGGGAGGAAGGTGTGGGAGAAATCCTGTGATTGCAAACTAAGGCCTTGATCTTGCACTGTGACTCTTGGGGGTGCACACTCAATTATATAGTCACCATCAATTACCTGGAACTGAATCCTGGTTACTTTATTTGTGAAATCTGAGCAGAATTTGTCCCTTCATTTGAAGATGTAACGACCTCACTGGGGATTAGAATTTTTTTTTAAATCTACTGCTCTGTTGCTGACAAACAAACATGTCTAGCCACTATTTGCACGGACAGGAACTCGTTAGCTAGGGCCTACATCTTCAAAGCTTCGTGGTATATGATTTTCAGAGATGTTGAACATCCAAAACTTGGACTTCTAGGTGATGAGAACCTTTGAAAGCCAGACCATTTACTTACATAGGTACCTATAGAGCAGGGATCGGCAATCTTTGGCACGCAGCTCACCAGGGTAAGCCGGGATGGTTTGTTTACCTGCCGCATGTGCAGGTTCGGCCGATCACGGCTCCCACTGCCCGCGGTTCACCTCTCCAGGTCAATAGGAGCAGCGGGAAGCGGTAGCCAGCACATCCCTCAGCCCATGTCACTTCCCACAGCCCCCATTGGCCTGAAGTGGTGAACCACGGCCAGTGGGAGCCGTGATCGGCCAAACCTGCGGAGGCGGCAGGTGCTTACCCTGGCAAGCCGCGTGCCAAAGGTTGCTGATTCCTGCTATAGAGACACATTTCTTGGTAACCCTGAGGATTCCAGTGAGCGTAGAGAGCCTGTTTAGTGAATTTGCAAGCTTTTTATACACATACAACAATCACTGGCAGCAATGCATAGAAAAGTAAAAAAGTGACATGCAGCTTTCTTCTTATTTTTTAGATACGGGGGAAAGCAATGGCTGCCAATGGAACAGAGAAACCTTAATAGGGAAAGCGACAAAGGGTCCTGTGGAACCTTATAGACTAATAGACATATTGGAGCATAAGCTTTCATGGGTGAATACCCACTTCGTCAGATGTGAATATCCACTTCGTCAGATGTGTCTGATGAAGTGGGTATTCACCCACGAAAGCTTATGCTCCAATATGTCTGTTAGTCTATAAGGTGCCACAGGACTCTGTCGCTTTTTACAGATCCAGACTAACATGGCTACCCCTCTGATACTTAATAGGGAAAGAATCTTTATTTCAAGTTTGTAAAGGGCATTTGAAACAACTAAATAAAAGGAAACATTAAAAAACTATTTAAAGTTGTCTCAAACAATTAATTGTTCCAAGTTTCTTTAGAATTATGCAACCAATGAACAAGTGCTTGTCAAATCACTTTTTAATTAAATTCATACATTTGTTCCTGTTTTAAAATGGCCACACACTCCATCTGCCCATGCAAAATGCTTCGGTATTTTCATCCAACTTTCTCACGTAAAGCTTTGCACCCATCAGAAGCAGCACACTTAATTGTTAAAAAGGCCATGACTGCAGACTCTCTCTTTTGGTCCTGATGACTAAATATCTTTCTGCTTTTATATGTTATATTTCTACGCATCTTTTATGATGAACATTCAGAAATTGTACAAATGGTAATAGTCTTTTCATACTTGCAAAAGTGATACTGACTCATGGATAATATAAGGCTTGCAAGTTACTTTTGACAGGCGGACACCATTTTCTGGGTGCTCAGCTTGATACCCTAGGGTTTGATTTACAGAAGTGCTTGGCACTCACCGCTGGAACTGAAGCATATACCGGGTATGTTCAAACCATAGCTTCCATTAAGTATTATAAGATGCTAACTATTTGGAAAAATCAGGTTCTAGGCATTCAAAATGGGCACTCAAAATTAGTGGACACTGTTGACCTTAATTTATCCTGGCCTCAGTTTCCCATCTGTAAAATGGGGATATTTAGTAATATCTGCAAAGGTACTACAGTGATGAGTACCATAAAAAAGTCCATGATGAAATGAATAATTCTGTCTTCAGAGCAAGGTTTGGATACTGTGCAGTAAATGAGGGCTGCACCACACATTTAATAATGAGGAGACAACAAAACATTGACTAATTGCTTATTAAGTGAGCACCGTCCATCCTGTGCACTGAATGAGGCATGGTTCTTGTGGCAAAACTGATATGTGATCATATAATTAAAGGTTGTATTGTAATTCATATGCACAATGGGGCAGAATTAAGGTTGACAGAGCAATCTTAATTCTGGCATTTCCTAACTTGAGTGCTAGATTTTGCAATCTTAATGTTCTTTTAACATGGTTGATTTGGGTGAAGCTATCATCACCTATATCGTGGCTGCCAATTCACAATCAGGCCCCATTATACTAAGAACTCCACATACTGAAAAGACCATCCATCCCCCAAAGAACTTACGTTCTAGTCCCAGTTTTTTCACATTTAACTGAGTCATTTAATATTAATTTAACATGAAATACAGTGGCCAGCATTACAAAAATGGAGGTTTACAGTATCACTAAATTTGACTTTAGTATGGTATTTGAAGTATTCAATATAATTGGGAAATATAGCAATATAACTTACCATAGTAAATTTAACTCAGTGTCTAGCAAATTACCACTTATTATTGCTCACTTTAGAAGGAGAGAAGATATATTTTTAATTTTTTAATCTGGTTGAATGACCAAGGCCTTAGAGTTCTTTTTGGAAAATTATATTGTGGAGACAACAGTGACATAGCTTTTAAGTATTGGTGGACAGTAAGGAGATTTTTCAGGCACAAACTATTGGGTTGACAAACTATTGGCAACAACAACAACAACAACAAAGGCTGTGGCTGGGGGGTGGCAGACTGCAGAGGGCATAACAGACTGGGAAACAGACAGGCAGTACAACCTGACAACTGGCAAGCTTTTGAAGTGTGAAGGTTAGTCTCAAAATACCCATACTCACACTCCAGTACTGCAAATACCAAATGCTCTCCCCTGGGCTCATCCTTCGTTACCACTATGAGTTACCATTTTTGGAAATAATGAAAGTATCTTGTAACTAGGAGGCACACAGTAGACAGGTCTGACCCATCTGAAAGAGCTGAATGTCTGTAAGGACTATTAGGAAACAAATGAAAAATGAATGGCAGGATTATAACATATAACATTACTAGTGCAATGCAGTAACATGAAATATTTTTACACCAGCGTTGGCCCATGCTATTAAAAGGGAAAGAAAGACCACCGATGTAAAATAGACTCATTTCTCGTAATAGAATTGCAATGGACTGCTTTAGGCTTGCAAGTAGAGTGGTGAAGAACTGGAATGGGTTACCTAGGGAGGTGGTGGAATCTCCTTCCTTAGAGGTTTTTAAGGTCAGGCTTGACAAAGCCCTGGCTGGGATGATTTAGTTGGGTTTGGTCCTGCTTTGAGCAGGGGGTTGGACTAGATGACCTCCTGAGGTCCTTTCCAACCCTGAGATTCTATGATTCTATGATTCTATAAGATATCAGCTGTATTTGGTATAAATTTAATAATTGAGAGATTAACTCAGGATGGGAAAATGTCAGCTTAATATAAATGTAGTGACTGTAACAGCTCAGCTACAAGTCTTTATGTGCCTGATCCAAAGCCCATTAAAGTCAGTAGGAGTCTGTCTATTGACTTTAATAAGTATTGGATCAGCACCTAAATTACTGGGTTAGGTAACAGCATTAAACTGATGTAAAGTATGAATAAATTTAATCAATTACTGTGACTGATTTTATCAACTATTGACAACAGTAACTAGGCATAGTTTAAAAAGGAGAGCCAGAGCTTCAGCATGTATTAATCAGCATAGCTGTATTGACTTCAATGGAGCCACATCAGTTTAGACCACCTGATGATCTGGTTCTGAATGTTTATATTATAGAATCCATGAAGTTCAAAGTTGGCCTGAAAAGATTTGTGATGAAAGTTAAATACCTGCTTGTAAGATTTCCATAGAAAAAATAGTAAACAGATATTTCAAAGCTGTTGTACAAACCACTATATACACTGAAAACATTCCAACTCACTCCCTTCAACCCATCCAGCTCTAATTCCTAATATATATTATCAATAAAAATTCAGATTTTGAACTCCTTAGACAGTACCAAGTTCTTCAGCCACCAAGCTCATTGTTTCAAAAGCTAAACGACATATTAGCATGTGAGAATTCCTTTTTCAGTACGTATAAGCATCAGATAATGGATACAAACATGCCCCATAATTCTCCTGTACCCTAACAAAAGTAATTTTGTGTTTTGTTAAGTCAAAACAAAGAATTTTCCCCTTGTGAAGGGTACAAAATATAATAAGCATTTACATTATAAATTAAAACTCTCTTTCATTCAAGGGTATCAACTAGGCATGTTTACAATGCAATGGTGATAGGGTAATCAAATCTCATGGACTTGGAAGTTTTGCAAACTTTGCAAACTGTTTTGTTAAGGGGTGGTTTTGGGGGGGGTGGAGAATCAGCAGGTTTCACAAAGAGAGTTCATTTTTATGTTGCTGCTGCAATTTAAACTCCATAATTTGTTTTGGTTGATTTCATGTTAAATAGAAACCTGTTCTATGCACAAGGGACGGAAGAACCCTATCACTACAAAAAAAATCATTCTGACACAATTTGGTGTCCTACAAACAATATACTGTTTTCCTGGCCTGATTTGCCTTCCGAACTGCTTCAATCCACTCCAGTAATGCAAACAGCCAGAAAAAAAACTTAACTGGATTTCCTTTCTATAAGATAAATCCCCAGGTGGCAAAGTTGCTGTTGTAGGAGGCATTCCGAAGAGAAAAGGAGCATAACTGGGCCACCCATAAATCCTGGCAATCCCAACTTTCAAAAAGGTACAGTAAGTCTGTAAAAGCTTGTCCTCCCCACACTCTGCTGCCCTGAGCACATCTCGGTGACAGCTGAGGATTCTGCCCAATGTGTTTATTTCTTTTAGTACCACTCTCTCTCCTTTCTTCCTTTGTCAATGCCTCTGAGTATGTGTTTTTCATTCTGCTTGTTTGCTCTGCTCCTTTTTTCACTTTATTTTTTCACTAGATATTTTTCTCTGTGACCCATCTGCTTCTTTCTTAGCTTATCCTAAGCAGAATGTGACCCCAATAACTTTCTAGCTGGTAGAAACAGAGTGTTTGAAGTAGGCAAGTCACACTTGTTCATCTTTACTTCCAGCTTATTGGAATGGCGAGTTTAATTATGAGATGAGTATCTAAATAAATATAGATCAGATTGTCAATAAGATGTGGCCTCCTACAGAGATGTCAGTGGAGAGATGAACTTGATTCTTATCTCACATCTGTTTCAAACTGCTGTAACTCTTGGCTTCAGCGGAATTACATCTGATTTGCAGCAATGTGACAGGAAAATCAGACCCACTGTGGGTAGTGAACAGGTCATTAGCTATTTTACTTTCCTGGTAAGTGATAAGGTGAAAGCATTTCAACAGGGAGAAATTCATTTTGGGAAGATAATTAAATGTGTTTGCTATAGAGACTGATTTTTCTATCTGTTTTACTCAAGTTAATATGCTATAAAGCAGGAAGTACAGATGGCAAAATAAACAGATCTCTAATATTAGAGATCTCCTCTCTGATGGACAAAGAAACAACAGGTCATAGAAAATTAAGTCTAACTTATTCAGTATAAATATTTTAAAAAATACACATTTGTTAAAAAGTAAAGCAACTCTCACAGCTCAGCTGAGACTAAAATCCAGATGTGATAGCCAATTATCTGTGGAAGCAAACTGTGCCAGGGATAATTACGAATGCTGTCTTTGGCTTGATTGGCCATCCATTATAAATATTTATTTTGAAGAAGACACTTTTCACTTCTGATGGGTTTGATTCCATGTTTTTCGGTTCCTTCAGCCTTATTCCATCACAGTGCATTCTGTCACAAGGATAAAACTGAAAGCGAGTGGCAATGATAAAATTTGGATTCAACAACAACTAGCTGCCAGTTTTACATCTGAAACAAAGTTAGTAGATGGGAATGGATTGAACAGCGTGAAGTTCAAGCTTTCCATGAATCTGCGCATAATATCAGTTGCAACTAATAGAACTGTTCTGGGGCAACAAAGCTCCTGTTTACTAGACATTAATTTGTTCTCCTTCCTCTTCCTAAATTAGTTTAATCCTTCACCTATCCTTACAGTAGCAGTTTTAATAAAACATTTGGATGTGCTCTCAGCTCATTTAAAAAAACAACAATAAATACTCAATAATTGATACAGCAGCATATGTACCAATGACATCATTTTTTCCATGTTTACTGATCATTCTGAATAGTTAATTATACCAAATTTAGTGGGTTCAAAGACTATTAACTATAAATGACAGCAACTCTCCTTCTAAAAAGCAGAATGTGGAACCTTTGTGTCCTATTAGCAATGTCTACCATACTATGTTAGTCTAGTACAATTAATAAAATAAAACAGATATGTTGGCACATTGAATATCCTTTGCAGGAATCATTTAGCCTTTAATCATGTTAGTCTAATTTAATCGAGTACTAATATGATATGAAGATGACATAACACTAACTTCAAGTGCCCCTAATTTTGCATTCAGAATTAACTTTATACTTATTTGGTAATGTGCTCAGAGTAGAAAATAAATACACTGTCAGACTTCAAAATGCTAGTTGTATTTTTTAAACCATGTGTCTGAATTTATTACCTGTTATATTTAAAATACAGGTTCTGGGTCTGAATTACAGCCCTTTTTATTCAGAAACTGTTTAATATTTCAGGGGGAGGGATTCTCCCAGATTTTTATGAATGTTTGTTCTCTGTACACTTCTTCATATTCCTTGAATACTTTTATCCTTCTGTATCAGGCTGTAATGACACCGACTAATAGTAAAGTTCAGACAGTAAGGTTCTGGTAATAAAGATGTGTTTCAAGGAAATGAAAGAAGCACCCTCAGTTGAACTCTCTGTGAGGTCTGCACACTACCATACTAGCAATGTGAAGTGGATATTGGCAAAGGGATACACTGAAGTAGAAAGTGGTCAGCCTTATCAACCACACAAAACCATTGTGTACTTACCCTACAAAATGGCAAATCACTGAAAAGGTTATAACCTAATGTGTACAATAGAGTATGAAATAAAAGGCCCTTTGTCGCAGGACGAAACCAACAGAAATATTAAAGCCAGATTCTCAGGTTGTGTAAGCTGACAGCATAGTTCCATTGACTACATTGATTTACAGCAATTAAGGTTTTGGGCCATACCTTCCAAATCTCTTGCATGTGGCAGAAAAAAAATGGTATGATATGTTCATCCATCTCCAATCAGCCCATAAGTGATTATTGCTTATTTATGCAGCACCCAAAAGTGGGATAGATGTTTTACAAAACCAAGACAATAACATAGGACTTGATTCGCAATGAAACTTTGGTGTGGTGATGCTGGGCATCACTACGCCTAATTTTAGGGCACCTAGAAACAGCCCACCCCAGCAAGGCAAGCGCAGCGGCGGCGGCGGCGGCAGGAGCGGCGGGCAGGCGGCAGCGCGGACCTGCGGTTACACTGGCGGGAGGTCCACGGAGGGGAGGGGACCGCGACCCTGGCGATGACGACGCTGCGGGCGCAGGCGGCTCTGCTGGGGGCTCGCTCCTCTCTCGGGTGTGACTGCGAGCGGTGACTCGCTGCGCGCTGGTCGCTGCTGGTCAGACCTCGCGCACGCGACTGCAGCAGCTCAGCTCAACGCCGCGGACCAGACCGCAGCGCCGCGCGGGAGCGGCAGCGAGCAGCCAGCCGCGCGGAGCGGACCACCACAAGCCCGCGCGGGGGAGGTCTGGCTGCTCCCGGGGCTCCGGGGTGCCTCCCGCGCATGACTGCTTGGGGCGGCGGAATATGTAGAGCCGCCCCTGCCTAGAAAATCACTGGGATTCACAAAGCCTGGATTTGGCAGAGAAATTGACACCTCAGAACGTGATTCCCACAAGCCAACAGGCTAGGAGGCTACTCACCTAAGATAGTCAATGGGAGATGCCAAGCTAGGTGCCTAACTCTGGGCTGAAGGGAGGCTTGGAATTCTCAGTTGCAACTCCTCTCTTGGTGTTAGACACCTACACCATTTTTGCAAGAAGGCTGGGGGAGAAAGAGGAGAACTTCTCTCATAACTTTTAGCCCAGTGGTTAGATGAAGAAGACTGCTGCTCCTAGTACCTGTGCCTGAGGGGCAGAAAGGATTTGAACCAGCATCTGCCATCTCTCAGATTAATGCCCTAGCCACTGGTCTACATGGTATTCTGAAGTGGGGCTTCCTCGGCCTCTCCTGCTGAAGTTGTTGCACTGTGGATCAATACTGGGCCAGAGCAAGAGAGAGTGAGCCAGAGCAAGCATGAGAATGACTCTGTAGCCTCGCAGTACAGCAATCACATAGGCGACTAGGATCCAGTTCTCATGTGCACTTAGGTGGAGGTGGGCTTGAACCAGGGGTTTCCCACATCCTAGGTGAGTACCCTAGGCAGTGGATTAAAAATTATGAGGGTGGGCCCAGGAAAAAAAATTAACGCACTTCCTGTTAATAACAATATCAAAGCGAGGTTGAAAATCCTTTTTAACATGTTATTACTATCTAGGAATCACAACATTTTATTAATTAATATTTTCTGCATACCCCTGAGAATGATGTTAAATTCTCAAGATTTTAAAAGTAAAATTAGTTTCTTATCCAATACCTATAAATTTGGGGTTTGATTCCTATCTGGTCAACATTTCAATCTGCTTGGATTCTCTTCCCTTCTGAGTCTGGACTTGACCAAAATAACTGAACTTCCCTAAAATTATAGCATTATTTTACAGTAAATATTTCATGTCTTCTGAGGGAGGCAGGAAAGGATTTTTTTTTAAATAAATGTTATGAAGGCCCAAAAGCTACAGTTGAAATCATTCACAGAATTGCTTTTCATTCAGACAGGACGGAGGTTAAAAGTCTGAGGCCCCAATCCTGCAAAGATCCCCATGTGGCACTCACTGCAGAATCAGGCCTTTAATGTGCCATAATTATAGCAAAGGAAAGTTTTAGTATCCCAGTCAAAATGAACATCTCATGTCTCTCAAATAAAGAAGTAGTTAGGCAGCTCTTTTATAATGAATACTGGGTACATAGTCAACCAGGTCAATGCCACTATCATGCAATAGTTACTATACAGCATACTACCTGTAGAAATGAACAAACAAACAAACAAAAAACATTGTTCACTCTTACAAAAAGATACTAGAGTGAATTTCCAAAACACTGTTTAACATGGGAGGTTGTAGAATTTTGGACCCTTTACTATACAACCTTATAGTATTTTGTATAAGGAATAATTCATGAAAACATTTTCTCTACGTGAATTTGAGTGATTCCTCCACACCCCCCAATAGCTCCCCAGTATTTTCTGTTGAATGATGTAGTAGCATGCCTGCCCCACCCTGAGGGTCTTATGAGGCATGACACTGGACTCCAGCATAACAGACTGAAAGGGGCCTTTGTTTGCCTTCTACCAACCCTGAGTATAAGGATTAATGTTTTACTACTGATCTCTGTCCTTCCACCCTAGCAAATACTGTTCTAAGCCAAAAAAAGAAAAGTCCAAGAATAATTTACTTCTAAAAAGTCAATATCTACAAACAATCAGCTTGTACTATAGATCCTGGTATATTGTCTCAAAATTCAGAATACTATATACAGTCCATGGGAATTGTGTGTGTTATGTTTATTGTTATAAATAAAGCTTGTTGGATATTGAAAACTACTTATGAGAAGGGATGTTCTTGTGGTTAAAGCAGTGGCCCAGAACTCAGGAGACCTGAGTTGAATTCCCTGCTCTGATTAAAAACTTCCTGTGTAATCTTGGGCAAGTCATCATCTCCATTATACAGATGACCAACACTTTCCTTCTTCTACATTTCCTCTCATCTGTTCAGATTGTAAGCTTTTGGGGGGCAGAGACCAGCTCTTGCAGTATGTGTGTACAGCACATAGTGTAATTGGGCCCTCTAGAAACTTTTGTAATATACATAATAATTATATCCATGAACAAAGAGGCCACATTTTAGTTACTTCCATTTGTGGTGTTATTTTATTTATTATTCACAAATATTCTGAGGACAGTTGCATATGCATGAATATGTTTGTGGACCCTGGCAGTTGCAATAATTCCCAACAGAAGTGATTAAATTATTATGAATTATAAACTGTCATTCTTAATTTCCTGTTGAAAAAATTGTCATCCAATCAGGTGGCAGAAATAATCACACTTCAAAATAAGTAAATAGTTGAGGTGAATAATTCACAAACAAGACATAGTCTGAAAGTTATTCATGTGAAATATAAAGCAAATATTTACAAATACCGCACAGATAATGGAAATGGATTGTCGTTTTTTCCAGAATAAAATAAGTTGAAATTCATTATATTTTTTGGTTGGACAACTATTCTTTGAGTAACTCTTGCTTTAGGTAGAATCATAGAATTTTTGGACTGGAAGGGACCTCAACAGGTCATCTAGTCCAATCCCCTGCACTCATGTCAGGATTAAATATTATAGACCATCCCTGACAGGTGTTTGTCTAACCTGCTTTTAAAAATCTACAGTGATGGAGATTCCACAACCTCCCTGGCCACTTTATTCCAGTGCTTAACCACCCTGACAGTTAGGAAGTTTTTCCTAATGTCTAACCTAAACCACTCTTGCTGCAATTTATGCCCATTGCTTCTTGTCCTATCCTCAGATGTTACGAACAACAATTCTTCTCCCTCTTCCTTTTAACAACCTTTTATGTATTTCAAAACTGTTCTGCCCCCTCAGTCTTCTCTTCTCCAGACTAAACAAACCTAGTTTTTTCAATCTTCCCTCACAGGTCATGTTTTCTAGACCTTTAATCATGTTTATTGCTCTTCTCTGGACTTTCTCCAATTTGTCCACATCTTTCCTGAAATGTGGTGCCCAGAACTGGACACAATACTCCAGCTGAGGCCTGATCAGCGTGGACTAGTGTGGAAGAATTACTTCTTGACTCTTGATTACAACACTCCTTCTAATATATCCCAGAATGATGTTTGCTTTTTTTGTAACAGTGTTACACTGTTGACTCATATTTAGCTTGTGATCCACTATGACCCCTAGATCACTTTCTGCAGTACTCCTGCCTAGGCAGTCATTTCCCATTTTGTATGTGTGCCACTGATTGTTCCTTCCTAAATGGAGTACTTTGCATTTGTCCTTATTCACCCTATTTTCTTCAGACAATTTCTCCAGTTTGTCCAGATCATGCTGAATTTTAATCCTATCCCTCAAAGCACTTGCAACCCCTCTCCGCTTGGTATTGTCTGTAAACTTAAGTGTACTCTCTATGCCATTTCTAAATCACTGATGAAGATATTGAACAGAACCAGACCCAGAACGGATCTCTGTGGTATCCCATTTAATATGCCCTTCCAGCTTAATTGTGAACCATTGATAACTACCCTCTAGGAACAGTTTTCCAGTCAGTTATGCACCTTCCTTATAGTAGCTCTATCTAGGTTGTATTTCCTTAGTTTTAAAGAGCTTGAGTGTTGTGATTTCTGTGTTTTCTTTCTCTTTTTTTTTTAAAGCCAAGTGAAAAATAACAATTTGTCTCCTGGATAAAGCACAAGACTGGGAGTTCTAATTCTGCCTTTTACCCTCTGCATGATCTTGGTCACTTAATTCTCTGTGCTTCAGTTTAGCAATCTAGGTACAGCTTACCTCCATCATCAGGTGATCAAGGGTAGTGTGGGAAACAATTTTGCCATTCAGGGAAAATTTGGCATTTTGAAAAAATTTCTTGTCCTGAATTGGGGCAAAAGGTTAAAATAATGAAAGATGACAATTAAAAAAAACCACAAGTATTTGGGTTGACTGAAACAATGATCATTTCAAAATGGTTTTTGTTCAACTCTTAAATTTTTATAATTAGTTTAAATTTCCAAGCAAAAAAATTTAGAATCCAAAGGTTCAGAATTTTTCATTTAGAAAATGAAAAAAGGGATGTTTAAACAATTTTGATTAAAAAAATGGTTTAAACCAAGATTTTTCAGAACCATCCCTTTCCTGCAAAGTTTCAGTTTCAATGAGTTAGCATTTTCCAATGAAAAAAGGTTTTGCTGAAAAATTCCCAACCAATTCTACTGAAGACTAATCAACCAGTGCTTATAAAGGGGTTAAAGAGCCTCTGAAGAACAGTGCTATGAAATGTTGTTTCCATTACAAATGCTTCAGTGCCATGAAGACAGTTTTTCTTACTTGTAACTACTGGTGAGAATTCCCTTTAAGACTCTATATTGAAATATTCCTCCTCAAACCAACTATTGGGCAGAGTGTACTGTGCTGGTTGTTTCTGTTTCCTCCTCCCCTTCAGCACTGAGAGCCAGATTTAACTGTTCTTCATGCTGAGTAGTACTTACTCAATGGAACCGTGCCATGAACTCTAGCAGAGTTTGTGAAGTAACAGGGGGAAAGAGTTTTGGCAGCAGTATTTTGGATGGACTGGAACACTGGTGGGAAACCTGTGGTAATCTGATGGCAGGCCACAAGACATTTTGCTGATGTTGATCGTCTGCAGGCATGGCCCCCGCAGCTCCCAGTGGCCACAGTTCACTGTTCCCGGCCAATGGGAGCTGTGGGCAGCGGCGAGCTGCAGGAATATGCTGGCCGTCGCTTCCAACAGCTCCCATTGGCCGGAAAGAGAGAACTGTGGCCACTGGGAGCTGCAAGTGCCATGCCTGCAGACATTCAACGTCAGCAAAATGTCTCATACCCTGCAATCAGATTACCCCGATTGCCCACCACTGGACTGGAAAGTGGATGAGGTTCATATCAAAAAGACCTGATGGCAGCTGTCACAGTGGAAAATGAGTAGGAGTGGACCACTCTAATGAGGAGCGTTCATTAGGACTGTTCCAGTGAGTACTACTTAAGACGTGTAAGGGGTTGCAGATTCGATCCCATAGTTTGTAAAGTATTTCAAGATAAAAAGTACCCAACACTTGTAAGACGTTATTAGGGCTTGTCTACACATATAATGCAGCAGCAGCATAGCTGCACTGATTCATCTGTGCCACTGTAGCACTTAGTGAAGCCTCTACCTATGCCGATGAGAGAACTTGTCTCTGAGAGGCGGTAGCTATGTCGACAGGAGAAGCTCTCTGATCAACATAGTGCTGTTTGCACCAGGGGGTCAGTCGGTATAAACTGCATCAGTCAGGGGTGTGGGTTTTCCACATACCTCTGAGCAATGTAGTTATATGGATAGGCTAGGTCTGCACAACAGACTCATAAGTCATTCTTTACATTAAAAATAGGTCTCTTTGGCAGAGCTCACATTCCCATGTAATTTCTATTGGCTGATAATCAACAGCACATACGAGTTCACAAAGACTCAGACCTAAGTGTAACTGACCCTACCTATTTCAGGGCAAACAATTCAAAGTAATGTACAATGTTCCTGTTCTTTTGTTGCCAAGGCCTTATCCAACAACAGACAGCCACCTCCAAGGTTGCTTACTCACAGCAGTTCTATGAGCCTTCCTTGCTCCACAGTTGTGCAGGATGCTCCTTAGTCTGAAGGAAGGAGCAGTCCCCTAACAGTAGTGTCTGCATAATGTGTTGAGTGTCTAGCGTGGGAAAGAAGAGTCAGATGCTTTGACTAATCCAGTATCCAGGTAGCCCACTTACTCATGGGAATGACCTCAACATGCTTACAACATCCTCTGATATACTAATGCAATGGTAAGTTCTTCTCTGACCGGCTTATGGTCAATTCAGTCCAGACAGAGAAAAATTTTAAAGAGGTCATGTGGCCTAAAATCAGCTCTTTAGCTGACAGCTACCTCACAGAGCAATGCCAGGGGAAGAAAGAGGAGCCATAATGGGTGATTCCACCTGCTATTACTTCTTTTTCATCAAATTTATGATTGGGACAAGGGATCTCTCCATTTTGGGGGAGACTCTAATAACTAATGGGGGTAGGACTCTTTTCCCTATTTGGCAAGCAGGGAGTAGAAGCAGCAAATATGACACAGACTAATATTTTCAGATAGTCTGCAGGCCAGAAAAGAGCCTTCCCTCACAGCTACAACTGGAAAAGAAAAAAGTAGGGGGAGGGGCCAATGAAGACATTTTAGCCTCAGATGTGTGTACCATTAATGCATGTGTCCATCGATGTGTGCATTTGCCTATGCACGTGGGCATTGCACTCTGTGGCCCCCAGCAATGTTGCTCTACCATGCCACCCTCATGCTCTATGCTCCCACTGCTCTGTCCTCCCAGGTGTTCTGTGTGCCCCTCTCCATTGTGGTTAAAGTAGATTGAACCAGGATGGGGAAGCTTCCACTGCACAAGCTGAGGAGGAGAGGGCGGTGTGAAGGAGCAGTGCTGCTGTCCCAATCCAGGAAGGAGGATTCCCGTCTGGTTTTACCTGAATGGGAGTTCTGCTTCAGACTGCTCCCCCTTAGTGCTTAATTCCTGTCTGCTCCCCACTGTACTCTGACCCCCTTCCCCATCCTTGTTGCCGATCATTCCCCATGCTCTCTACATACACTCTTCCCCTCACCCCTATTTTGGTCCAGTCTCCCTAACAGAGTGTCTATCCCTGTCCTGGCCCTACAGTCCTCTCCCCCAATTAGTAGTGGGGCTAGTGGGTGTCTCCTGCTTCGTCCAATGTGTTCCGGGAACCTAGCACGGGGACTCTTCTTCCTACTCTTATTGTGAGTGCAGCTTCCCAGAGCAAAGTTGAACTCTTGCCTCTGGCTTCCCTTTCTTTCTGAGTCAGCTTCTGTAGTTCAGTTGGTGAGTGAGAATGAGCTCATCAGCTCTTTGGTGGTTCAACAATGGAGAGAGAAGGGAGTGCTGAGTTAGATGAGACTGCTATATGCAGCAGCATTTTCAGGGCTGGTGTTGGGGCTGACCTGGTCTTCCCTCACCACAGGCTCAAAGTTGCGGGGTGGAGTGAGTAGGCGTGGAGAGAGACATTGTTGACCCTGAAAATGGGGGGTTGGGGAGAAACAGAGACCTCACTTCCCTGTTGTTTCACCTATTCTCTTCTCGCTGCTATGCATTTGGATTACTTCAGGAACATCCACTGCTTGTAGAACTGCAGCAGGGGCATGAGGATCACAAGGGAGTTGTAGAGCCCAATGCTCTAGTTTTACATTGATGGAGCTCCACTGATTTTAAGGAAGTTAGTTCTGATTAATACCAGTGTGAGTGACATTAGACTCAGGGTCCCTATGGGCATACAAAGGTGGGCAGCTCATCCATTATATTTACAAGTCAACAGACCTTTCCCCACATTAAGTCATCCTAATATAGGCTTCCAGAGTTCAGAAGACTTGTCTATATTATCTTACACACTAATTATATTCATGGAAATTGTAAGCAAAGCCCTGGCCAATGTAACTCTTCACCAGTGGCCATTACAGGTTGTGCTGAATAGTTTGAATATGCTAACTTGTTTTATTATCAACATTCCCATATTTTTAGAATCAAAATAATCAGGGCTGGATCCAGGCACCAGCTAAGGAAGCCAGTTCAAAGGGGCGGCACTCCGTGTCTTCGGTGGGATATATATATTTTTTTGGCCACTTAAGGCAGGAGAAAAGCTGGAGCCAGCCCTAAAAACAATCCTTTGAAGTTACCTTATTTTCATTTTACAAAGTTCACTACAGAGTAAAAGGTGACAGCAGCCTGCAGCTTCAAGTTGGCCTTTGTTTTTAATAATTAAAAACAAGTCAGAAAGTGATTTAATTTTCTGGAAAAAGAGAAATCAATAGAAGAAATAACCTAGACTTGTGTCATCAACATTTGCCAGGAACTAAACTGAAGAGGACAGAACAAGAGTGTCATTGTTTTAAAGAGCTTTCATTATGAATATGCTCAGATGGTTTTGATGACATCAGGCATAGTCAAGACAGAGCAAAAGCAGAGACAAGTGATGGAAGGGAGGAGGGAGGGGATATAGCTAGAAAGGTTTCTTTAAAACCAGAAATAATCCACAGTGAACTTGTGAATGCATAAAAATCAGCTAATAGGTGTGACAAAAATCCCAGTGTGGCTGAGAGTCACCCAAGAATCTTCAAGGCCTTTTGCTGTTCTAAAAATAATTTCTAGAAAACAAATTGCCATGGCTCACAGAAGAATCTGTTTCACAAGCAAGCCCAGTATATGTGGGTCATGCTTCCTTTTGAAGGGAAACACAGACTGAAAAATCAAACGAAAAATAAAGTAGTGTCAATGGTACTGAAAGTTATCAAGTGATTGCTCTAAGAACTTTACACAGCCCATCTCCAAGTTTCAAAGGTCAACTAAATGAAACAGAACTTTACTGCCACAAAAACAGTCGGAAACCTCTTCCAGGGGGACAGTAAAACCTAATTATGACAAAAAGCACTTACTTGACATTTTTAAAAAACCACTAAAGAAAAATCATTAGATTAACCAGAAGGCATGATAACCCCAGAACTATTATTATGTATTCACTGATGGTGACAACATGCTCACCAGCAAAATAATTAATCATAATAAACTCGAGGAGGGAAAGAGGAGCGGAGTATGTGTTTATATTCAAAAACTGTTTCAAAGTCTTCTATAATATTATAAAATTTATATCTTGACAGAAGTTAAGGTTCTGATTCAGCAAGGTGCTTAAGTATCTGACTAACTTCAAGCACATGAGACAGTGTGCTAGATTCTTACCTCAGCTATACTAGTTTGATTCCAGAGTAACTCCTCTGAAATCATCTGTGTTACTCTGAAAATGGCACTGGTAAGTGAGCTGAACGCGGCCCTGTGAATCACAAGCTGGAAAAGAATGATTAATCAGATGCACCAGGGGATATACACCTGTTAGTTTGGAAACCCTTGTGTATACACTATGTGGGAAGAAGCAGCCTACAGTTTTAAAAACAATTTTGTGTTTAAAACCTGGAAAACCTTAATAGAAAGATTTTACCTTGAAGGAGGGAAGGGGGAATTTGAGGTAGCTTAAAGAGGAAAGCAAATCTGGCTATAAGCAATACAAACAAAAGGATCCCACAAGTCTAGAATATATCCATTCAAATGGGTTCATTTGATTCAGATAGCGCGGATGAGAATCCCACATTTGTCCCCTCATGGCCAGCTAGGGACCTGCAGCAATGACTTTAATTATTAAAGTTTTTGCACTTACTCCTTTCCTTACTAGTCACTGTGCTGAGCAGGGGAGATTAAAAATATATTAATAAACCCAAAATGAATCAAGATTGTACTAAATGAAAGGCAATGATGTTGCAAACAATTATTCCTTTTTATGTACGGCTCCTGAAATACATTCTCATTCATTCCAAAAGTATGAGAAAATGCTTGCATGATTTCATTTTTTTTAAAGTGATACCTCGGTTATTTCTTGTGCTGTTGATCTGTCTGGATCACTGAAGCTTTACTCGACAGCCACCTGTTGATAACAGCTACCTTTGCTACTATTCACCAGTTCAAATTTCCTGTTACTCGTTATCTGAACATAGCTGCTTATATCCTCCCATATTGGTCTCTCATGCCTTTCTCTCTCAGTCAAAACAAGCTAACATATTGTCCTCTTTCAATTTCCTGCCCTAGGAGAAGTCAGTCTGCAGGATTATAGGGAAAACCTGAGAAGCAACTAGAGTAAACAAAACCACTGAGCCTATTTTTAGTAAGGCAATAAGGAGAGAATGAGTCAGCCCACAACTGCTGATTTAGTCCCTCTTGCCTTACTCAGAAGGCAGGTAATGTAATGATTCATGAGCTTGTGGCCTAAGGGAGTCAGAGGGAAGTTCAGAAGCAGGCGCCACAGTCTGAAAAACCTACAGCTACATAAAATACCTGTGGGAAATATTTTGATAAGAGGTGTCTGTAAAGCCAGTGTAATTGCTTGGACACTTTTAAAGAGGAAATAGCCATCCTTTAAGAACAACTCTGAAGAGCTTAGATAAATATCTTAGAAGAACTATTCCCATATAAACTAGAGCAGTTGGTATCTGTTTTCCTCAAATCAGTTTGGTTTGGACTTCTTGAGTCAGATTTTATCTTCTGAAGGCAAATCTACCAACTTCCTGCCATCAGTATTTATAACTTTCTGCTGACACTACCCGTATTTACATATGTGTAGCCAATTTATTTTAGTTTGTCTAAACTTATTTTTAGCAAACTAGCCACACCAGTTACACAAATGCTACCAAGTTACATGGTGAATTGAAACTAAATTAAACAGTTTTTTCCCCCTAAAAGTTTCCCCTAAATGAAACAATTTGTCATTTATTTACTTAATGCTACTGTTGGTAGTAGGGACCCACAGTTCTGTTTAAACTGAAAAATATCAAATGTTGAGATAAAAGAAAGTTACAAAAAGGATGGGTCAAAAACTTAAAATAACTCATTTTGTACTTAGAATGGGTGAGTCTCAAAACATTCAGTTTGAAGTTTGAACCATAACTGAACTTCTTGAGACTACTTCCTCTCATTCTTCTACACCTTCTCAGTCTCTATCAACAACTCCTTAACTTAGTCCTCGATCCACAACCCAAGCATTCATAGATTTTACAGCTAGAAGGGACCATTACAATAATCTGTTCTGACCACCTGCACAAAGAAGGCCACAGAACCTCACAATAATTTCTGCATCAAGTCCATAATTTATGTTTGCTCATTTTGACTTGTGTTGTAAATGCTTCTTGAGGCTTGAACTTAGGACTGCTGATACCGTAAGCAAGCACTCATCCCCCCTAGGCCATCTTTTGCTCCTCTAAATACCTCCCTTCTCTTGCCCCAAATTTAAAAATTGATTATGGGCCTCTTTCCTGGGGCCTAAGAACTTCCTCATTAAATTAACTCTTGAAATCAGTGGACACTGATGTGCCCCAGAATGCAATGTATATGTAGGAGGGTCTACATGATTTCAAGTGGGAAGGTGAGGATTGTCATGGCAGACTACAAACCAGGTCATTACTTCTTCCATCCCACTGACTCTTATATGTTGAAGACAAGTCACCATTGATCAAGTGAAAGAAGATGTGTGTTGTGAATTTTCAGGAAGTGTGCTATGAGTTACTGTTATGAGGAGGAATCAGGAGCAAACTGGAAACTAGTGGAAAGCACACCAAGAAATGCAATGAATAGCTGGAAGGATGCTCATACTGGAGGCATGAACAGGAAGAAGTCATAGGTGTGGTTGTGCACATGAGAGGGGCACGGTGAGAAGGAGAGATCTAATTAACAGAACTTTTCCCAATCTTGCTCAGAACTCAATCAGTGTAAAAATTGTTGTTACCTTGAAACATAAACAGGCTTAGATTTAAAATCTTTAAAGTGTTGCTAAACTGTGAATCAGGTGATAACTGCATAACCTGATTCCAGTTCACTACCTCACTATATTAGGTAAAGTTTTCAACTCCTTCAGATGAAGAGTTTCCAGCAATCTAGGATACAACAGGGGCCAAATCTTCCTTGTTTTACTAATTGTGAACAGCACTACTGAAGTCATGATGACAAACTCCACTAAAGTTAATGGGACTACTTGCACGAATACAGAAAGGCAAGATCTGACCCAATGAAATCAGTAGATTTGCAGCCCCTTATCTTTAATTGCATTTATCCCAAAGATTCCTAGTTTGACAAAAAGGACTTCAGAAACAAACAGTCTTATTAATTATGTATTGCATTTAAAAAAAAAGACAGAGAATTGCATTAACATAACATTTCATATTTTCTATTCTCTGTCTCCTTTAAAAAATTTTACATAAATACAAATAAACTTTAATTTGTGCAAAGACAGGAAATATTAAACATATTTTGGCACAGCAAGATCAGAAAAGGAGTAAAGATTTCACCCCAATCCTGTAATTTGTTCAGGTGAACCACTACACTTGTGTGCATCTCACTAAATTTAATAAGGCCTCTCGAAGATGCTGGGGTCTGCCCAGACAGAACAAATTATAGCATGGGGGCTTTAATGAATAGTTTTTGAATATCGTGAGAGGGAGCCTTTTCTTCCACTACTATACAGTAAAGGAGATTGTCAGACCAAGCAAGATACAAAATAAGAGAAACCTGTTTAAATATGACTTTAACAAACTCTAAGAGAAAGTTCTTCATACAATTCTCCTAGCAATCAGAGCGATCTGTAATGGATATTACAGAATTTACATTCCAGACTGCAAATTAATACTCAATGGATACATGAGGTTTTGTTAGATCTTAATCTTGAGCCCTTCAGATCCTTCTAACCTGAAAAGATGCTCTTTTCAACTGTGAAAAATCCCACAAAATGGATTTGAACCCAAACTGGCTGAATGACAACATGATTAAACCATTGATCTGCCTGAGTGATATAAACCAGTAAGAAAGAAACTACCACTGAATGAAATCAAACAAAATCCTTTAATTACTGATCAAAGATATAAACAGGTGATGGAGTTGCAATTTTTAGCCACATTACTATGTGGAATTATGTACTTCACTTTCTTTAAAAAATATAGTAATTTGGAAGATACTCCATAGATCTCTCTTTATAATTATGCTCTTTAAAAAGATATTTTTGTAACCATGTTTGGTATCAATTACTCCCTGGGCTCCCCATCATGTCCAATAGTGGTGTTGGTTTGTTTTCTTTTAAATTGCCAAAGGCTTTTGAAGTAATGCTACTTTAAAATGCCATATCCTCTTAGACTGCATCATTCTTTTATAATTTCAAGCTACCACTGCACTACTTTGTGTTATAAATCTTTAACATTGGATGCTGTCATCATTCTGAACTTAGTTAAATTATGAAATTATGAAATTTATGAAAATTATGAAAAATGTTCCTAGTCTCTTTTATGAGTCACATTATATACAAGAGAGGGAGACTAAAAAAAACCAAATGTACTAAAATTAACTAGCAACAAAGAGTCCTGTGGCACCTTATAGACTAACAGACGTATTGGAGCATAAGTGTGTGTCTGACGAAGTGGGTGTTCACCCACGAAAACTTATGCTCCAATAGTTGGTTAGTATATAAGGTGCCACAGGACTCTTCGTGCTTTTTACAGATCCAGACTAACACAGCTACCCCTCTGATACTTAGAACAGTAATTAGTTTTTAAGAATAAGACTTTAGGCTTATGGCAGCCATAGGATTATGTAATGTAGTAGAAAATCCCATAGGAATACATGGGAGCTCAAAGAAATGAATAAGGATGGTGCAATCGAGACAAGGGATTATGTCATTTCCTGTGGGGAATGACTCAGCAAAATCCTATAGAACTACATAATAGCCTATAGAAAACAATGGGACTTCCAGACAGGAAATAGACAGAGTTCATCTAAAAGTCAGCTGAAAAAACCCTTAGAAATGCATTGAGCCTATAGAAGTCTATGAGAAAGGGGAGGAGATTTTAGTACACGTGACTAATTAGCATATGACAATAAGTAATTAGAATATGCTAATCTCTGAAAGATGATTGGCTGATCTTGACTGTCATATGTCAGTACAGGTGCTATATATTAGCATATGCAAATCCTTGAAAGCTGATTGGCTGAATTATAATAAATTATGTAATGAGCTGCAAAAATTGTATATAAAGGCAGCGGCTAGAGGCCAAAACTCTGCAGAGATAGGGACCAGCAAGCAAGTGGAACGCTGCCAAACATCTACGAGAAGTTACCTGCACAAGAGAAGCCACCTGAAAAGCTAAAGAACTGCTTGGAAGCCAGCCACTGCAAAAGCAGCAGCCTTAGCAACGGTCTCTCCTGAAGCCCTACCAGCAGGAGGCTTTCACTGCAGCCCAGCAGCAATGGCCAGCAGGCTTCCATCTCTCCTGCCTGAGGGGACACTTACCTCAGGAGAAGGCAGCAGTGAGCAACCCGGCAGGCAGCAGCACAAAGACTGCCACCAGACAACGCTCTCAAAAAGACTTGACAGAGCAGAAGGACCATTCCAGTGATGAGTCAGAGAGATTCTATAAAAGCCTCAAAAATGTTAATTCTTTTCTATTTAACATCCTGAGGTATATGGCGTTCAACTGTAAATAAAGCTGGATGCCTCTGGTTTGAGTGAGATGTCCCTACCCATCTGATAACTGCCTGATCAGCATTTATTGGATGTTTAGTGTTAAGTATTTAGTATTAAGTGTTAATTAATATATCCTATGTATTTGACTTGATACATTGTTATGAAGTGTAGTGTTAAGTAAATGGTTATAGTTATATGTGATAGTTAATTGTAACTGTTATTGTTGTGCTGTTTTTATTTATCAGGCCACTTCTTTTACATTGTATATGTAACTTTTCCTGTTTGATATATTTATTTTTTTTACCTCTATATCCTCTTTTATTGTAATCTTTCACTTCTAAATAAATGTTATTTTTGTTTTCAAATAAATTACTGCTTGCTGCCTATTCTTGATCGGAGGGCTGTATCCGTGTCCTTCAAGGGGAAAGTTAATTGGCCTTGATCAACGGCTTTTCTCTGGAAAGCCCATAGGGTGGACCGTAACCTTTAATACTTGAATATATGGTTTAAATTAAAAGCAGTGGTTTTAAGTACCTGGAGTCAGGGAAGGCAGGGTGCAGGGCAGGGCTCAGGCTGGAGAAAGACAAAGGCAAGGTAAATACAGGGAAATAGAGAATCCACAGGTACATGCATTGAGCTACTGCTGCTGCTGGGCTTAAGAACAGGCCTGCTGGCTTCCTCAGCCACTCAGGTGGGGCTGTCTGTTGGGCAGCTCAACTGTGCTTGATAGGCCATCAGGAGACAGCAGACACAGCTGGAGGGCCTTATTCCTGGCAGTATTATGCTTCACTTCCTGCCCTAAACTGTTGTCTAGTTTCCCCTCAAAGGCATTTAGTAGCAAGTAGCACAATCCATGCGTATATTACATACAAGCTGCTGTGTCAAAAGATTACTATTATAGCTGTAAAATAAAAACTTTAAAAGTTAGGAATCACTAATTCAGCCCCTTTGTATCTATAGTATAGGCTCGGGGAGCATGCGGGCACAACCCTCAGGTGTGGCAAACCCATGCTTGGTATTGCTGAGGATGAGGGAAGCAAAGGCAGCTCTAATACTTTTGTTCCTCCCTGAGCTTGAGTTGGCTGAGGCGCACATCAGCCCCTGCACACCCTTCTATGGGCAGAGGGCTGCACTATCTTTTTCTAGTTAGAACAGTCCCCTACGGACCCTTCTGCAGATTGCGGATTAGTGGAATGCATTGCGGTCCAGCCCCATGTCTTCCAGCTCTTGTCTTGTCCTCTCTTCCCCTCCTGGTAGCCTCAACATACTCCCTGCACTGGGCATGGGAAATAGAAGTGTTGGCACGAATCAGATGGTCTGGCTTTACACCAGTCCAGGATTCCCTCATGCTCAGGAAATCCTCACCTATCCCTTGACAGCAGATTTAATGTGCCTTTGCACCTAGTGGTGTATGGGGACCTTAGAAGCAGCCTAGGATCTGGCCTCAGGAATTTAAATCCAGACTTTCATTGGCTGATATATTTTTATCACACTAGAAAATCTCTCCCTCATCCCATCCCTCTTTTGGTATGCACACTCTCAAATATCCACATGCCAAATATTTTATGACTGGCACCCAGAAATAATCACGTCACTGTATATGGCTGATATTCATGGTATTTGCAGATTTCTGACTCAAGTCACCAGTCCCTACAAATTATATGAATTCTCTAACAATGACCCTTTGAACCTAAGTGAGAAACTTCCTCCCTTCTAGAATAAATTCTCTGGCTGGAAAGAAGAATTCCTTTGAAGTGTTCAGCGGGGAGGTATTGACACAGAATTGTGGTCTCTGTATTGCTTAAAAATGAAACAGTCCCCGGACCTCACAGTTAGAATCATTCTCCAGTTTATTTAAATTACAGTTTGAATATGTACCTTGATTTAAAATATTTCCTATTTTTATACCTGAAAACCAAAACGAGTAACTGCACTAATGTCAGGTATAACTTAATGGCCCTAGGAGCAAAACAGATGCTGAGAATCATCAAGGACTTCAGAGAAGCAGTTGGGCATCAACATCATTTTCTTTCCTTCCACTCAGCAATTAATAGGGTATTTGCTGAAAGCATCTCGGAATGGTTGGTACTAACTGGCAGGAAGCTTACTGCACATTTGCACATTCCAAGTGTCCACTCATGTGGAGCAAGGTCACTGGTATAAGTTCATGAATTTTGGAAAGACATCTAAGGGAATTAAAGTAATCCCATAAACTGACATCATTTGAGAGGAATTAAAGAATACTCTGGAAGAGACACAGGAAAAACAGAAGATATTGCTAGTGGTATAGAAAAGCCACACAAATAAAAACAATTATCTAAAAATGCCAGTAAGCAGCTTAGATCACAGGCTAAGTGCCATTTTATAATTGTGTATGTTTTTAAAATTATAATTTTATTTCAGACAATTACAACACACCTCAGAAGGAAGGACAGTAGGAAGTAAGTTTTAAATGTTTAACACAGGATGCAGAGGAACGTGCATAATCAAAAGCCTAAAAGAGTGTCAAATTCATGCAAATTGCAGGAATTCATACTGTGCGCTATGCATTTTTAATTATCTTGACAAGACCCTGTATACTGAATGGCAGAGATCTATGTTTTGAGTGCTACAATATATTTAAACTTTTAAAAATGAAAGTAGCTGAGGGCAAATACATTTTCAAAATACCCATGTCATTGGGTTTATAAGAAAACAAAAAGATGTTGAATAGTCATATCTTAGTGATGCAGTCAAGTCTTTGTTTGGGACTTCCTAGATTAATCCAATTTTTAAAAAACCACTTCCCTACATGTGTCATATTGTGTACATATAATTTATTTATCTTTACATGAAAGACAACTTTTGCATTTTATTACCCACTAAAAAAATCTTCAGGCAAAAATGAGGCATGTAATGGGATCACAGTGGGTGATAATATGTTTTCACCAATAAGAGCACATAAACAAGGGGAAAAAAACCAACAAGTTTTGCAAAAAACTCAGGCCAAATTCCCAACTCTTCTCAAATTGTCACCTTCTGCTTCACCTGTCTGTTTACTGTGCTTGATAGAAATTTGGATTCACCCAACAAAGGAGAGGAGCTACCTGCTCTACTTCCAGGTTTCCACCAGATAAAGCCACCTTTTGCCACCACCCAGAATTCTCCCTGGCAGAAGCTGCGTAGGGGATGAACTGAAGTAACTCATTCCCCAGCCACCCTAACCATTGCCTGCTTCATGGCTCATGCCACCTACTGCTGAGGCAGTGCTGCTGTGGGAGGCAAGATTGCACAAATCTTGCACCAACTGGAATCTTGATGCAGGCTTTCTGACTCCCAATGCCTTCTCTCACCATTTCTCTTGATTCAAGAATTTAGACTCTGGGCACAAAAACTAGGTAAATTTCTTACCACAATGTAATCACCAGTAAATATACCAAAATGTGCAATTTCACCAAATGGTTTTGTTTATTTTCTTGATGATTATACCTCATGGTTATTTACTGTGGGTATGCAGTCATTGTTTCATCCAAGTAAAGTACAATAACTGGCTTATCTGACAGGAAGAGGAAAAGGATAATAATAGTGCCCTGCATAATAGCACATTCAATCTAATGATCGCCAAGTACTTTACAAACATTAATAAGACGGGTATGTTTAATTAGTCCTTACTTAACCAGAAAAGTATCCTTTTCTCGTTAGAAGTGTCATTTCCACATAAAACACTTCCAGTATTAGCAAAATGGAAACAGAAGGGGGGAAAAATCCACACCAATTTGAAGTGTTTTTCAGTGTTTCCTGGCAAAGTTAAGTAATTTGGCAACGTTATCGTCAACTTCTGGACTACAGGCAATATGGACAAGTGCTCTTCAGTTTTCAGTTTTGCACTGCCTTTACTGCTCAATTATTGTAACTCACTTTCTGGTCTTAATTAATAGTTTTCCCATCATCCATCTTACCATGTTACAGATACTTGACCACACAGAATAATATTTCCTAGACTCTCACCTTTCTCCTGTGTATGGAACTTAAATAAGCTCTGCCTGGATATGTATGAAGAACATCTGTTGCAAATACTTCTTTTGAAGTCCTCCTAATTCTTTCTGTGAGATGTGTAGTAGACACCAATACAACCACATGTTACAATCTCTGATCGGCAACTATCCTCTTCTTTCATTATGTAACACTCACAACTACAGCTGGCTCTATGCCAGATATATACTAAGATTTGTCATTTTTTCATAAAGCCCAATAATTAAAATATCCATTCTTTTAAACAAGACTACTTCATCAAATGTGACAGTGTTTGGACTGGAATAACCTTCTGTTATATGGCCACCATTCTGTAATCTTAACATTTCACTTGAGCTGTAGGTAGGGAGAGGTTCCCCCCCACACACCCTGGAACTCAGACAATCCAGGAAGATTTTGGAAAGTGTAGGGGACAATTTCCTGGTGCAAGTGCTGGAGGAACCAACTAGGGGCAGAGATCTTCTTGATCTGCTGCTAACAAAGTGGAAAGAATTAGTAGGGGAAGCAAAAGTGGATGGGAACCTGGGAGGCAGTGACCATGAGATGGTTGAATTCAGGGTCCTGACACAAGAAAGAAAGGAGAGCAGCAGAATACGGACCCTGGACTTCAGAAAAACAGACTTTGACTCCCTCAGGGAACTGATGGGCAGGATCCCCTGTTAGAATAACATGACGGGGAAAGGAGTTCAGGCGAGCTGGCTATATTTTAAAGAATCCTTATTGAGGTTGCAGAAACAAACCATACCGATGTGTAGAAAGAATAGTAAATATGGCAAGTGACCAGCTTGGCTTAACAGTGAAATCCTTGCTGATCTTAAAAACAAAAAAGAAGCTTACAAGAAGTGGAAGATTGGACAAATGACCAGGGAGGAGTATAAAATTTTTGCTCAGGCATGCAGGAGTGAAATCAGGAAGGCCAAATCACACTTGGAGTTGCAGGTAGCAAGAGATGTTAAGAGTAACAAGAAGGGTTTCTTCGGGTATGTTAGTAACAAGAAGAAAGCCAAGGAAAGTGTGGGCCTCTTACTGAATGAGGGAGACAAGCTAGTGACAGAGGATGTGGAAAAAGCTAATGTACTCAATTCTTTTTTTGCCTCTGTCTTCACGAACAAGGTCAGCTCCCAGACTACTGCACTGGGCAGCACAGCATGGGGAGGAGATGACCAGCCCCCTGTGGAGAAAGAGGTGGTTCGGGACTATTTAGAAAAGCTGGATGAGCACAAATCCATGGGACCAGATGTGCTGCATCTGAGGGTGCTAAAGGAGTTGGCAGATGTGATTGCAGAGCCATTGGCCATTATCTTTGAAAATTCATGGTGATCAGGGGAAGTCTCAGATGGCTGGAAAAAGGCGAATGTAGTGCCCATCTTTTAAAAAGGGAAGGAGGAGGATACAGGGAACTACAGGCCAGTCAGCCTCACCTCAGTCCCTGGAAAAATCATGGAGCAGGTCCTCAAGGAATCAATTCTGATGCACTTAGAGGAGAGGAAAGTGATCAGGAACAGTCAACATGGATTCACCAAGGGCAAGTCATGCCTGACTAACCTAATTGCCTTCTATGATGAGATAACTGGGTCTGTGGATGAGGGGAAAACAGTGAATGTGTTATTCCTTGACTTTAAAAAAGCTTTTGATATGGTCTCCCACAGTATTCTTGCCGGCAAGTTAAAGAAGTATGGGCTGGATGAATGGACTATAAGGTGGATAGAAAGCTGGCTAGATCATCGAGCTCAATGGGTAGTGATCGATGGCTCCATGTCTAGTTGGCAGCTGGTATCAAGCGGAGTGCCCCAAGGGTTGGTCCTGGGGCTGGTTTTATTCAATATCTTCATTAATGATCTGGAGGATGGCGTGGACTGCACATCAGCAAGTTTGCAGATGACACTAAATGGGGAGGAGTGATAGATACACTGGAGGGTAGGGATAGGATACAGAGGGACCTAGACAAATTAAAGGATTGGGCCAAAAGAAACCTGATGAGGTTCAACAAGGACAAGTGCAGAGTCCTGCACTTAGGATGGAAGAATTCCATCCATTGCTACAGACTAGGGACCTAATGGCTAGGCAGCAATGCTGCAGAAAAGGATCTGGGGGTTAGAGTGGACAAGAAGCTAGATATGAGTCGACAGTGTGCCCTTGTTGCCAAGAAGGCTAACAGTATTTTGGGCTGTATAAGTACAGGCATTGCCAGCAGATTGAGGGACGTGATCATTCCCCTCTATTTGACATTGGTGAGGCCTCATCTGGAGTGTCCAGTTTTGGGCCCCACTCTACAAGAAGGATGTGGAAAAATTGGAAAGAGGCCAGCAGAGGGCAACAAAAATGATTAGGGGGCTGGAGCACATGACGTATGAGGAGAGGCTGAAGGAACTGGGATTGTTTAGTCTGCAGAAGAGAAGAATAAGGGGGGATTTAATAACTGCTTTCAACTACCTGAAAGGGGGTTCCAAAGAGGATGGAGCTAGACTGTTCTCAGTGGTACCAGATGACAGAACAAGGAGTAATGGTCTCAAGTTGCAGTGGGGGAGGTTTAGGTTGGATATTAGGAAAAACTTTTTCACTAGGAGGGTGGTGAAGCACTGGAATGGGTTACCTAGGGAGGTGGTGAAATCTCCTTCCTTAGAGGTTTTTAAGGTCAGGCTTGACAAAGCCCTGGCTGAGATGATTTAGTTGAGAATTGGTCCTGCTTTGAGAAGGGGATTCATTGAATCATAGAATCATAGAATCTCAGGGTTGGAAGGGACCTCAGGAGGTCATCTAGTCCAACCCCCTGCTCAAAGCAGGACCAAACCCAACTAAATCATCCCAGCCAGGGCTTTGTCAAGCCTGACCTTAAAAACCTCTAAGGAAGGAGATTCCACTACCTCCCTAGTTAACCCATTCCAGTTCTTCACCACCCTACTAGTGAAAAACTTTTTTCCTAATATCCAATTGGACTAGATGACCTCCTGAGGTCCCTTCCAGCCCTGATATTCTATGATTCTATGTCTCAATGGGAGAGAAATGGAAGATTTGAGTATGCCCATACAAATTGTGAAGTTAGATACGGCTGATCTACCAACCACCAAACAGACCCTAAACTCACTACCTTGGAAGACTTCAGCATCCAGGTCGATGATTTTGACACACATGTGCAAAACCACATATCCACCTTAGCTGGCATGGTCTATCAGATTTTTTCTATTCCTTCACATAGAAGTACACACTCCAGATCTGATTTTTAGTATGTACCTAAGATAAAATGCACAGGATCTCTGGGCTAGACCCACAAAGGATCTTAGGTGTGTTGTAATGCTCAGTGTTACAATACCTAACTTTTACACACCTAATGGAATTCACAGCCCTGGGTTAAGTGCCCGATCTCCCAAAGGAGAAAGAAAAGGATTCTCAGAAACCAGAAAGCTGAGCAGGGAGCTGCCTACACTAACAAGACTGTAGGAAATACCAAGGAGAGGGGCAGGGTTTAAGCCCCAGGTTTCTCAACAAGAAGGTGGTAATAGTGTCCCAAAGGTTGCCAGGCATCCAGTTTTCAACCGAACAGGGTCAAAAAGGGACCCTCCCCAGCCTTCCCTTTCTACTCAACGGTCAGGGCACTTATCTGGGATGTGAGAGACCTAGGTTTGAATCTCTGTTCTACCTGGTATAGAACAGGGACTTGAATGCAGGTTTTCTGCCTCCCAGGTGAATGACCTAACCACCAGGCTATAGGGTATTCTAGGGTGGATTGCTCTCAATTTCTTGTGTTTTAGCTATTCCACTTTGTATTACTACTTACATATTCCGACAAAGTGGGTATTCACCCACGAAAGCTCATGCTCCAAAACTTCTGTTAGTCTATAAGGTGCCACAGGACTCTTTGCTGCTTTTACTTACATATTCATTGTGCAAGAGTGAAAATGAGTCTATAGCCTAGTTGTTAAGGAACTCATCTGGGAAATCCGAGTCTTTGTTCTAATGAATATTTATATACAGTGGAATATCTTCAACTGGAAAGATTGGGAGACCCATCATACCCTAGAGCCTGGTATTTAGGTGCTTAAATACCTTTGAGGATCTGAGACAGAGCAATTAAGGTATTTATTCAAGGAAACACAGGATATTTGTGTCAGAGCCAGAAGTTAAACCCATGTTGTCTGAACCTCATCCTTCATATGAAAGTCATTTTTTTCCCAAATGTATGTACAAGTTTAACAACCAGTTAACTCAGCATGGTCGTATGTAACTTTCTGCTTCAGGACATTTCAAATGCATGTGGTTAAGAATATAGACCAGAGCTAAACTGGTGTAAATTGGCCTTACTCCATTGATTTCAGTGGAACTAGGCCAATTTACACCAGCTGAGGCTCTGGTTCTATAATTTTTTAGCAACTGCGGCTGTTTATCATCTATCTGGACTAAGTACAATGTACAATATTTAATGTAACAGCTTAATTACAGAGTGTCCACAGGTACAGAGTAGCAATAACCAAATGTACAA